>NC_062219.1:39521055-40146055 GCF_902686445.1 Sciurus carolinensis | reverse complement strand
CTTTATTGAGTCAAGACCTTTAAAATCATGGTAGAATCTGCTGTATGACATTTTGACTTCCACGTGATTGATCAAGAGGTGTCCAGTGTAGTGCTTAAATACATGCTTCCTCATAAATGCTAGTAAGTGACTTAATTTTCCCAAAATGTTAGAGTCTGCATGTCATCTTTATAAAGTTAAAAGATTCATGCTGTCCTTTATGCATTTGATATTTACAGTTGAAAGGCCTGTGTTGTAAGCAATCTGGTTCACAGTTAGGTGTTTAACTTGACATTTTATAAAGCGTGGACATTTGAGTCCTCAATCCTTTCAAATTGTTTTGAGCTAATAGTGAATTAAATGGTGTGTGTGGGGAAGATATGCATGATGTTTTAATTAATAGCTAGTCTTATAACTATTTTTATCTGGCTACACAAAAAATACACTTTATTAAACAACATTTCTATTTTTACCCACATAGAGACAATATTTTGGGTAATACCTTCCCACAGAATATTAAGGGAAAAGTCTAACTGCATTTTTTATTGCATTACCTATCAGTAAACTTACACAAGTGTGTTTTCAAAATACACATTTTTGTTTGATGATAAAACAATAACTTCAGTTCAGTATGTACTAAAAGTGTTCCTGGAAGACCTGAAAGCAAATTGCATACATTCTGGTAACGGCAGCCAAGGACAGAATTGACAGTACTAGCTTCAAATGAGTCATAACCAGCAGTAATAAGACTTAGAAACAGAGACCAATTATATATCCAAAGTCCTCAGCAAGAAAAATGTAGTTGACTTATGGGTTATTTCCAGAGACTGGTTTTAATCTGCAAATTTATATTTATTACATATATTGTGTATCTTGGTTCAAAGATTATAAATGCTATTTTAGATCAAATAAAGAGAAAAACAAGTCAAAGCCATTTTTTTTCCCACTCTAAGCCTGGTAAAAACATGATGTATTCTACCCCAGAGCTGTTCTGAGAGCTGACTGTGCCCTGAGTTCAGGATCTCTTCCTTCAAATAGGAAAGAAAATCATAGGTCACTTTCTACCTTCTTTCACATACTGCCCACGCATGAGAACCAAAGGCAATTAAAACTAGAAAAAAATATTCCTCCTTTCCAATTTGTGCTCAGTTTACTTAAATTCCCCTTCCTACACATTTCTAAGCCTTCCCCAATCTTGTCTTCATATTTTCTCCTAGTTATCATTTTCCTAAACCTGTCCTAGGAAAATATCTGACAAAAGTAATTCAAGTTAATAGGTAAATGCTTCAGAAGTCATCATTTCTCTAGGAGGTACTTTAGTAAGAGTAAACCCTCTGAGTCTTGATGAACTTCAGGCTTTAGTATTCCAAAGAAGAAATATTTGGGGTTAATTTTTAATTTATTATTATTATTTTATTTTTTACAGATTGCATTTCGATTCATTGTACACTGATGGGGTACATCTGTTCGTTTCAATGGTTGTGCACGATGTAGATTCATATCATTCATGTAATCACACATGTACATAGGGTAATGATGTCTGTCTCATTCCACCATTTTTCACACCCCTACCGCCTCCTCCCTCTCACTATGTAATCTAGAATGGAGGACTAGTTGGGGTTATTAAGGACTGATCCACACTTCTGCTTCCCAGATCCACTGGTCAACTCGCTTGTTAAAAAAAAAAAAAAAAAAAAGGCAAGGAATCAGTTGCCAATCTTGTCTTGCAAGCCCCCTTTTCAAGCTGCTGACTCTCCTAACTCAGCAACCAAGTACAACTAAAGGAAAGGTGACAACTTATTTTTTCATTTGACAAATATGTGCACCTTTGATGACCCTCAAAAGGGCTCAGCACTTTTGAAGTTGTTCTTCGGATTTATTTCTAAAACTACTCATAAATGTGGTAAAAGCCATAGAGTTGAAAAATGATTTCCTTTTGCTCACCTCACTGATTTTATTCTTGAATTCCCTCCAGAGGTGATTCATGCCAAGTTCTACTTTAAATATGTGTGAACTTAAGTGATCACTTGGCCAACACAGGTACATAAAAGCATTTTGTGTACAGATCTATAGGGTCATCTTTTGGAGAAAAATGGAAAAGATATATATTTGAAAAATACACAAGTCAAGATCCATGTTGCGGCTACACAAAAAAATCAGAATTGCATTCAAACATACCATGAGATACAGATATTCCTATTTCATCTCTGCATGAGGCTCTACTTCTTTCCACAGTTTCTCAAATCCCTGTCTCTTGTTGGGAGATCAGAAAATTTAATCAAGAGTGGCTGTCATTTAGTTTCCACTAAAACAATGGACATGGATGAGAAAGCAAGACTCATATGAATTTATATTGAATGAACCCAAGTTACTTAAATTATCTGAATTTTTGAAAATATTCAAAAAGAACACAAAGCCAATATGGAGTCACAAGGAAGCAGTCATGAAGAAAATTAAAATAGCTTTGAATGTAAAAACACTAGAGTGTCCTCCTATTAAGAGATGCAAGTTAATGGGCACCCCAAGAAATTAGCTGAGTTTGTCTGTTGTGTCACTCTACTAAGAGCAGAGACAGTTAGTTGGAAGTACACAGAAATGGTAGTTCCACACTTGTAAATCTACAAGATTTTTTAATTGATTTTTTTTTAATTATATGAAAGCCAAGAAAGAAAAATTTATGGCATTCTGAATTTGTTGAGAACAATTACCTCAATGACAGGTGTTTTTCCAGCCAGAGTTCATCATCTAAGAATGTAGAAATGTTCTCCAGGAGATAAATGCAATATGAATCCATGGGGAAAAGTTCTGGACTCTTTACTATAGGAATGTTTTCTGCTCTGCAAGACATTGAAGGTGAAAATGTAGGCGGTGCTCCAAACAATTCAAAATCTTAACTCTGTCTCTTAATAAAATACAAAATAGGGCTGGGGATGTGGCTCAGTGGTTGAGTGCCCCTGAGTTGAATCGCCAATACAAAAAAAAAAAAAAAAAAAAACTTGCAGAATGGAGAAATACCAACTATGCTATATTTGTGTAGTATATCGAGAAGCACTTTTTTTTATTGTAAACAAATGGGATACATGTTGTTTCTCTGTTTGTACATGGAGTAAAGACATACCAATTGTATAATTATAAATTTACATAGGGTAATGATGTTTGTTTCATTCTGTTATTTTTCCCTTCCCCCCCATCCCTCCCACCCCTCTTTTCCCTCTATACAATCCATCCTTCCTCCATTCTAGCCCTAACCCTAACCCTAACCCTAATCCTAACACTAACCCCTCCCACACCCCATTATGTGTCATCATTCGCTTATCAGCGAGATCATTCTTCTTTGGTTTTTTGAGATTGGCTTATCTCACTTAGCATGATATTCTCCAATTTCATCCATTTGCCTGCAAATGCTATAATTTTATCATTCTTTTTGGCTGAGTAATATTCCATTGTATAAATATACCATGGTTTCTTTATCCATTCATCAATTGAAGGACATCTAGGTTGGTTCCACAACCTGGCTATTGTGAATTGAGCAGCTATGAACATTGATGTGACTGTATCTCTGTAGTATGCTGATTTGAAGTCCTTTGAGTATAGGCCAAGGAGTGGGATAGCTGGGTCAAATGGTGGTTCCATTCCAAGCTTTCTGAGGAATCTCCATACTGCGTTCCAGAGTGACTGCACTAATTTGCAACCCCACCAGCAATGTATGAGTGTACCTTTTTCCCCACATCCTCGCCAACACCTGTTGTTGCTTGTGTTCTTGATAATCACCATTCTAATTGGGGTGAGATGGAATCTTAGTGTAGTTTTGATTTGCATTCCTCCAATTACTAGAGATGTTGAACATTTTTTGATATATCTGTTGATTGCTTGTATATCTTCTTCTGTTAAGTGTCTGTTCATTTCCTTAGCCCATTTGTTGATTGGATTACTTGTATACTTGGTATAGAGTTATTTTAGTTCTTTATAGATTCTGGAAATTAGTACTCTATCTGAAGTATGAGTGGCAAAGATTTTCTCCCACTCTAGGCTCTCTCTTCACATTACTGATAGTTTCCTTTGCTGAGAGAAAGCTTTTTAGTTTGAATCTATCCCAGTTGTTGATTCTTGCTTTTATTTCTTGTGCTATGGGAGTCCTGTTAAGGAACTCTGATCCTAAGCCAACATGTTCAAGATTTGGACCTACTTTTTCTTCTATAATCTGCAGGGTCTCTGGTCTGATTCCGAGGTCCTTGATTCATTTTGAGTTGAGTTTTGTGCAGGGTGAGAGATAGGGGTTTAATTTCATTCTGTTGCATATGGATTTCCAGTTTTCCCAGCACCATTTGTTGAAGAGGCTATCTTTTCTCCATTGCATATTTGTGGCCCCTTTGTCAATATGAGAAAATTGTATTTATTTTGGTTTGTGTCCATGTCCTCTATTCTGTACCATTGATCTACCTGTCTATTTTGGTACCAATCCCATGCCGTTTTTGTTACTATTGCTTTGTAGTAGAGTTGAAGTTCTGGTATTGCGATCCCCCCTGCTTCGCTCTTTCTGCTAAGGATTGCTTTAGCTATTCTGGGTTTCTTATTCTTCCAGATGAATTTCATAATTGCTTGCTATATTTCCATAAGGTACACCATTGGGATTTTAATTAGAATTGCATTGGATCTGTATAGCACTTTTGGTGGTATGGCCATTTTGACAATATTAATTCTGCCTATCCAAGAACATGGGAGATCTTTCCATCTTCTAAGGTTTTCTTTAATTTCCCTCTTTAGTGTTCTGTAGTTCTCATTATAGAGGTCTTTCACCTCTTTTGTGAGATTGATTCCCAAGTATTTTATTTTTTTCGAGGCTATTGTGAATGGGGTAGTTTCCTAACTTCTTTTTCTCAAGATTCATCACTTATGTATAAAAATGCATTGGATTTATGAGCATTGATCTTTTAACCTGCTACTTTACTGAATTCACTTATGAGTTCTAAAAGTTTTCTGGTGGAATTTCTGGGTTCCTCTAAATATATAATCATGTCATCAGCAAACAGGGATAGTTTGAGTTCTTCTTTTCCTATTTGTATCCCTTTAATTTCTTTGGTTTGTCTAATTGCTCTGGCTAGAGTTTCAAGGATGATGTTGAATAGAAGTGATGAAAGAGGGCATCCCTGCCTTGTTCCAGTTTTTAGGGGGAATGCTTTCAGTTTTTCAACATTTAGAATGATATTGGCCATGGGCTTAGCATAGATGGCCTTTACAATGTTAAGGAATGTTCCCACTATCCCTATTTTTTCTAGTGTTTTGAGCATGAAGGGATGCTGTATTTTATTAAATGCTTTTTTCTGCATCTATTGAAATAATCATGTGATTCTTAACTTTAAGTCTGTTGATATGGTGAATAACATTTATTGATTTCTGGATGTTGAACCAAACTTGCATCCCTGGATAAAACCCACTTGATCGTGGTGCACTATCTTTTTAATATATTTTTGTATGAAATTTGCTAAAATTTTGTTGAGAATTTTTGCATCAATGTTCATTAAGGATATTGGTCTGAAATTTTCTTTCCTCAATGTGTCTCTTGTTTAGGTATCAGGGTGATATTGGCTTCATAGAATGAGTTTGGGAGGGTTCCCTCCTCTTCTATTTCATGGAATACTTTGAGGAGTATTGGAATGAGCTCTTCTTTAAAGGTTTTGTAGAACTCGGCTGAGAACTCATCTGGTCCTGGACTTTTCTTTGTTGGTAGGCTTTTGATGACCTCTTCTATTTCATTGCTTGAAATTGATTTATTTAAGTTGTGTAAGTCCTCCTAGTTCAGTTTAGGTAATTCATATGTCTCTAAAGACTTGTTGATATCTTTGAGGTTTTCTGTTTTGTTGGAGTATAGATTTTCAAAATAACTTTTAATTATGTTTTGTATTTCACTCATGTCTGTTGTGATATTTCCTTGTTCATTCTGAAGTTTAGTGATTTGGGTTTTCTCTCGTCTTCTCTTTGTTAGTGTGGCCAAGGGTTTATCAATTTTGTTTATTTTTTCAAAGAACCAACTCTTTATTTTATTTTGTTAATATTTTTAATTGTTTCTTTTGTTTCAATTTCATTGATTTCAGCTCTGATTTTAACTATTTCCTGTCTTCTACTACTTTTGGTGTTGGTCTGCTCTTCTTTTTCTAGGACTTTGAGCTGTAGTGTTAAGTCATTTATTTGTTGATTTTTACTTCTTTTGTTGAATGCGCTCCATGAAATAAATCTTCTTCTAAATACTGCTTTCATAGTGTCCCAGAGATTTAGATATGATGTGTCTTTGTTCTCCTTTACTTCTAAGAATTTTTTATTTCCCTTCTGATTTCTCTGTTATCCATTCATCATATAATAACGTACTATTTAATCTCCAGGTATTGGAGAATTTCTGTTTTTTATTCTGTCATTTATTTCTAATTTCAATCCATTATGATGTGATAGAATACAAGGTAGTATCTCTATCTTCTTGTATTTGCTAACAGTAGCTTTGTAGCATAAAATATGGTCTATTTTAGAGAAGGATCCATGTGCTGCTGAGAAGAAAGTGTATTCATTCTTTGTTGGATGGTATATTCTATATATGTCTGTTAAATCTAAATTGATGATTGTGTTATTGAGATCTACGGTTTCTTTGTTCAATTTTTGTTTGGAAGATCTGTCCAGTGGTGAGAGAGGTGTGTTAAAATTGCCTAGTATTATTGTGTTGTGGACTATTTGATTTCTGGAACTGAGAAGGATTTTTTTGATGTACATGGATGAGCCAATGTTCGGGGCATAGATATATATGATTGTTATGTCTTGCTGATTGATGCTTCCCAAGCAGTATGCAATGTCCTTCTTTATCCCTTCTGACTAGTTTTGGCTTGAAGTCCACCTTATCTGAAATGAGGATGGATACTCCAGATTTTTGCTGTGTTCATGTGCATGATATGTTTTTTCCCATCCTTTCACCTTTAATCTGTTGGTATCTCTATGAGATGAGTCTTTTGCAGGCAGCATATTGTTGGATTTTTCTTTTTAATTCAATCTGCCAGTCTATGTCTTTTGATTGATGAGTTCAGGCCATTAACATTCAGGGTTATTATTGTGATATGATTTGTATTCCCAGTCATTTGACTCATTTTTGTTCTTTGACATGATTTGGTTTCTCCTTTATTTGGCTATTCCTTTAGGCTAGTTCCTCCCTTTGCTGATTTGCATCATTGTTTTTCATCTCTTCCTCATGGAATATTTTGCTGAGAATGTTCTGTAATTTTTGTAAATTCTTTTAGCTTTTGTTTATCATGGAAGGATTTTATTTCATCATCAAATCTGAAAGTAAGTTTTGCTGGGTATAAGATTCTTGGTTGGCATCCATTTTCTTACAGGGCTTGGTAAACGTTGTTCCTGGCCCTTCTAGCTTTTAGGGTCTGGATTGAAAAATCTGCTGATATTCTTATTAGTTTCCCCCTGAATGTAATTTGATTCTTTTCTCTGGTAGCCTTTAAAATTCTGTCTTTATTTTGTATGTTAGGTATTTTCATAATAATGTGCCTTGGTGTGGGTCTGTTGTAATTTTGCATATTTGGAGTCCTATAAGCCTCTTGTACTGTTTTCCATTTCATTATTCATATCTGGGAAATTTTCTGATATTATTTCATTGAATTGATTGTTCATTCCTTTGGTTTGTTTCTCTAAGCCTTCCTCAATCCCAATAATTCTTAAATTTGGCCTTTTCATGATATCCCACAATTCTTGTAGATTCTGTTCATGATTTCTTACCATCTTCTCTGTTTGGTCAACTTTGTTTTCAAGATTAAATATTTTTTCTTCAATGTCTGAGGTTCTGTCTTCCAGGTGTTCTATCCTATTGGTTATGCTTTCCATGGAGTTTTTAACTTGGCTTATTGTTTCCTTCATTTCAAGGATTTCTGTTTGTTTGTTTTTTTTTTTTTCAGTATCTCTAACTTTTTATTGAAATGATCTCTTGCTTCCCGTATTGCTCTTTTAACTGTTGACTGGTGCTATCATTTAATGCCTGCATTTGCTCTTTCATCTCTTCCTTCAATACCTGCATTTGCTCTTTCATCTCCTCATTTGCTTCCCTGATTGTTTTAATTATGTACATTCTGAACTCCCTTTCTGACATTTCTTCTGCTATGCTGTCTTTGGATTTTATTGATATAGTATCTAGGTTTGTTTGGGACATTTTCTTCCCTTGTTTTCTCATCTTGGTCAGATATCAGTGGGACTCTGAGATATTGCAGATTTCCTCTATTGGCTTATAGTGTCCATGTAGATTTCCAGTATATCACCTCCCAGCCTTCAGTAGCCTGAAGTCTTGGAGGAACTTGATAATGCAGTACTTCTGAAGAAAGCTGCCCCTAGCCAGCTACTGGGTCCAGGGCTGGGGGCTGGTTCTGCGTGGAAGTCCTCTCACTGGGAGGTCCTGCTCCTAGAAGCTGGCTATAGACAGGGCCTGCCCCCACCTGAGGGAGCCAGGCTGCATGGGGAAAGCCTCTCCCTGACCTGCCTTGGTCCCAGAAGCCGCCTACAGGCCAGGGCCCACCGCTGGGTCTGGGACTTGGAGTTGGTTCTGTGTAGAAAGGCTCTCACTGGGTGGGCCTGCTCCTAGAAGCTGACTGTGGATCGAGCCTGCTGCCGGAGGGAGCATGGCTGCTTGGGGAAGACTCTTGCTGCCCTGCCCTGCTTCGAGAAGCTGCCCCTGTCTGGGCCTGCCACCCAGGCTGAGCTTCACCCAGTGGGAGAGACTCACCATGTGGCTCTATGTTGGTCCAAGTCTCTCAATACCTCCCCTTCTTGAATCCTGAGTTCTGGAGCGATGGGAGATGCAGTCACCCTCTAGTCTGCCATCTTGGATCTCCGAGAAGCATTTATTGATTAAATTATTGAAACAGGACTAAATTTCTCTCTAAGAAATAACAAATGTACCACAGAAAGTCAAAGACACAACACATAGGTGCCTGTAACTGCCACGGGGATATCTCTATGGTTTATACATAAGGGACTGTGAACTCTTCCAGTCTATAAATCTGTCAAAGCATTTTCCAACCCCATCTTTGGAGGTTTTGATCTCCTTTGCTTTTGTAAATATCAGTAGTTAAGGTTTAGTGATGATCCAGAACAAGAAGGAATTGAGTGTGTGATCATGGGATTTCTTTCAGGGATAATCCAACAAGCCTGATGCAATCTATCCCCAAATTCCCTTTTTCTAAGGCAGTCACTCAAACTTCAGTTTGCAAATGAATGACCTAGAAGTTTATTAGATAAAAATTTTCAGGCCCCATCCCAGATGTACTGAATGAGACTTTCCAGAAAAGGGGCTAGGAGTCTACTATTAAAACCTTCTCTCTGTGATTCTAAGGTATGGCAAAGTTAGAGACACACCTCTGGTGCTTGCTCATCAACCTCAGTCTTGGGTAGACAGATTCATAGCCCATAATAATTAGCTACCAGGTTCAGAAGATTTTTCAGTAAATGAAAAGTTTCAAGGACTGACAAACCTTGCAGAAATTCAGTCAACATGGACTTTTCAATTGTTGTCAAATTTGGCTGCATATAGGAATCAAGATAGGTATCTTTAAAAAAAATTCCTATGCTTGTATCTCACCTGTAGAGTTCTCATTTAACTAGTCAGACACTTTTAGAAGCTCCTCAGATCATTGCAGTCTGCAGTCAAGTCTGAGATTACTGCATCAGAGAGTAGTTCACCAACCTTTTCTTGCTAACAGCTGATGGGAGATAACAAAGGAAACAATTTTTTGACAACAAAAGGAAATGTAATTTTTAACTATGTCAAGTTCTATTCCTGGGTTTAATGGCATTTTTGAGACTTTATGTCTAGAAAGATATTCCTAAAGAGTTTTACTCTATAATAACTGAGTAGCATAGATGTTTCAGAAGGAAAGCATAAGTCATGATATAGGATCATTATTCCCATCTTATTCGAGAGCATCAAAACCTCAAGGTATCTAATTAACCTGCTCTACTTTTTTTCAAGGCATTCTTCAGTTTTTTTTTACTTTCCCCTTCCTTTCTTAGTGTCCACTTTCCACCCCAAGTTTGTATATTTCTCCATATTTAGCACTAGTTAGGCTACCTTTTCCATCCCACAATCTTTCTTATAGAGTACTTGGTATTCAGTTATGGCACTTTTAAATATTCACCAAGAAACTCTTTTGGAAGTTGTGACAACTTTCATAGTTTTGTTATGAATTCTTCAAATTATTTGAAAGTATTGATTGCATTCCTGTTATTTTTCTTGAACTGTTCTAGGTACATTGAGGGAACAAAGTACAAAAAAATCTTGCCTTTGAGGGAACAAGGAACAAATAATATATGAGAGTGACGAGTGCTAGAAATTACAGACTATGATAAGTACCACAGAGAAAGTAACCAAGAGGAAGGGGAATTGTAGAGGGCTGAGGAGAGAGAATTTTATACCAGGTTTTGGGAAGGCCTCATGAAGAAGGGAAAAAAGGATTCAATATTTGAAGAAAGTACAGTTATGTGTGGAAAGACCATATTAGACCATACATTTTTATGAACAATTGGGCAACCAGCTTTTTTTTTTTTTTTTTTTAAGATTTTGTTTTGTCTTTAACAATAAAGGAAAAAATGCTTCTTAATCAGACTGGACAGTTCTACTCTCATCTTTCAACCTATTTTGTGTTTATAGAATTTTAGCTGATGACGAATTTCTGCTTTAGGATATTCAAGTTTGTTCATTTTCCATGGTCGATTATGAAATAACAAAGTTATCATTGTTTCAGTACAGTAGAATATCTGTAGCCATTAACATTTGCCTTTCACCAACACACTTACATTGCTCAGCATCCCAAGGTTGCATGTGCACGTGCTTGTGTGTGTTTTAGTCCTGCAGCCCATGGTGTATCTTAATGAGACCTGTCTTGCAACCAATTAGACACCTGCAGTAGAATCACCCTATGCCCCCTGTGCTCATTTCCTCTGCTCATTAAAGAGGTCAAACCAAATCACCTTACCTCAAGTTAATGCAGTTTTTACCATAATCTCAAGGTAGCATGGAGACTTTAGTCTTTGGCTCAAACCAATTTTGTAAATAATATTTTGTACATTTTAAAAAAGTTTGGTCTTCAGGTCAGGGATGAGTCTCAGGTGGTAGAGCACTTGTAGGCACTTGCAGCATGTGTAAAGTCCTGGGTTTGATCCCCCGTACTAAAAAAAAAATTTAAAATGTTTTCTGTTTTAACATTTAATTACTTAATTTATCAGTCCTTTGAATGTGAAATAATAGGGGCACATCATCAAACTTTGCTGGCACCAAGGATAGGGTTTGAGTTAGAGTCACTCTCTGTGTACTCTAATGATTGGCTTTCACATTCTGCGTCAGGTATCTTGGGAGGCTTATTGTGATTAAATTTTCACATTAGATTGTCTTGGTAATTATGTCTTAAAGCTCTTAAGTTCAAGTGAAATTCAAAGAAGTCACAGGTGAGGCGACTAAATTATTGGTCACAAGTGAATATATAACATTCAAAATAAATCTTGTAATGTCTGCAGTAATTAGAAGTGGTCCTTCAGGGAGTCCTTCCAAACTGAAGAGGGAACAATAATATAAAGCCATCTTGAGAGCAGAAGAATAATAGTTCAATTCGTGGGTCTTTGTTATTTGATACAGTAACCGATGTGCTTGAAATCCCACATACAAAAAACTCTGATCTTCCTTCCTCTCACCAACTCAATTTTTGGTTTCCAGATTTAGTCTCAAAGTACTCCGAATGGTGAGTTCCAAAAAAATGCCTTCCTTCAACAGTGCTGTTCAGTCTTGATACGCAGCTCTGGGTAGAGACTGGTAGCACAGCACACATAATTAACAGTGCCACTCTGCTCCTCCCTCATCCACCCTTTTCCCTTTCCTCCTACACAACCACTACCTGTCCTGCAATATTCACCACAAGAGGTCACGTAACTGCAAATTACTGTACTTTTTTTTTAATGGAAGAGAAATGATCATATTATATTTGAGTCTGGATTTAAAGCTATTAACAGGACTAATTTAAAAAGCAAATGTGCATTGATACAAAATAAGTATTAAATTACTACTGCTTTATTATTTTCTTTTTTATTTTTATTTAGCTTTTAATTTTTTACAGACTGCATTTTGATTCATTGTACACAAATGGGGTACATAATTTAGTTCCTATGGTTGTACACATGTAGATTCATACCATTCGTGTAATCATACATGTACATAGGGTTCTATTGTGTTTCCAATAGGAAGATAATGCCAATACTCTCTTTCATTTTAAAGACTTTTTTTTTTTACAAAAAGTTTTCTTGGAGTTCCAAATAATACTTGATTTGAAATAAGTTAAAATTTCATGTTAAATATTTTAATGGAGGGATATGAAGATAACCATACTGAGACAAAACTTATTTTAGGTTTTCAATGAATGTGATCTAAAACACATGCTGAATTTTTATGTCTTTAAAGAATTTTCATTGCATCATGAAAGTTAAGTTTCTCTTAAAGAAACTGTTTATTTTATTATGCTATTACATTTATTATACTATCTATAAAAGCAGGCAAAAGTTCTCTCTACATGTTTTGTGAAGTTGGTCGTATTTGTATAATTGGCAATATATAAAAGCCCATAAAGTCAAGGCCATTACAGCAGTAATTAGTGCAGACTGTTGTTTTTTTTTTTTAAAGCATAGTAGTTTTTTTTTTTTTTAAATAAACAAATGAGATACATGTTGTTTCTCTGTACATGGAGTCAAGGCATACCATTTGTGTAATCATAATTTAAATAGGGTAATGTTGTTTGATTCATTCTGTTATTTTTTTCCCTTTTCCCATCCCTCCCACCCCTCTTTTCCCTCTATACAGTTCTTCCTTCATTCTTGCCCCTCTCCCTAACCCTAACTCTAACCCTAACACTAACCCCTCCCACACCCCATTATGTGTCATCATCTACTTATCAGCGAGATCATTCTTCTTTGGTTTTTTGAGATTGGCTTATCTCACTTAGCATGATATTCTCCAATTTCATCCATTTGCCTGCAAATGCCATAATTTTATCATTCTTTATGGCTGAGTAATATTCCATTGTATATATATACCACGGTTTCTTTATCCATTCATCAATTGAAGGGCATCGAGGTTGGTTCCACAGTCTGGCTATTGTGAATTGAGCAGCTATGAACATTGATGTGGCTGTATCTCTGTAGTATGCTGATTTGAAGTCCTTTGGGTATAGGCCAAGGAGTGGGATAGCTGGGTCAAATGGTGGTTCCATTCCAAGTTTTCTAAGGAATCTCCACACTGCTTTCCAGAGTGGCTGCACTAATTTGCAGCCCCACCAGCAATGTAAGAGTGTACCTTTCTCCCCACATCCTTGCCAACACCTGTTGTTGCTTGTATTCTCAATAATCACCATTCTAATTGGGGTGAGATGGAATCTTAGGGTGGTTTTGATTTGCATTTCTCCAATTACTAGAGATGTTGAACATTTTTCCATATGTCTGTTTATCTTCTTCTGTGAAGTGTCTGTTGATTTCCTTAGCCCATTTGTCGATTGGGTTATTTGCATTCTTGGTGTAGAGTTTTTAGAGTTCTTTATAGATTCTGGAGATTAGTGCTCTATCTGAAGTATGAGTGGTAAAGATTTTCTCCCACACTGTAGGCTCTTTCTTCGCATTGCTGATAGTTTCCTTTGCTGAGAGAAAGCTTTTTAGTTTGAATCTATCCCAGTTATTGGTTCTTGCTTTTATTTCTTGTGCTATGGGAGTCCTGTTGAGGAAGTCTGGTCCTAAACCGACATGTTGAAGATCTGGACCTACTTTTTCTTCTGTAAGATGCAAGATCTCTGGTCTGATTCTGAGGTCCTTAATCCATTTTGAGTTTAGTTTTGTGCCGGTTGTAATGATTTTCTCCAGTAGTGTTATTCATATATGTCTCTTTCTCCCACTGATCATCTTAATGATATCCATTGATTCAAAGGCAGAGAAAAAGAATGAGGGGACGTTGAAAGACATCACTTGACTTATTTAATAGAGTGATACGTATATCTTTCTGATCTTAGATGCTTTAGAATACACCCTTTCTAAACATTTAGAAATCCTGTAAAGAAAGTGACTTCTTTGACCAAGGTGTACAAGAACCAAGGCTGAGGGGAAGAGGTCATCAAGACAAATGTGAACAGACAATTGAGTGAAAATCAAGTTGGAAAATACAGAGTAAAGACTGGGTGAAAGAAAATCAGTTTGTGAGATTAGACAAAATCGCAAAACTAATTCAATTTCTCTCCAAAATGAGCTAGAGATAGGCCTAACAGGCAAAAATGAGCAGTGAACAGGACAGGAATATGAGAGAACAGAGCCTGAGAAAAAAGCAGGTATGATAAAGAACTGGAGTCATTGCCAGAGACATCCTCAGATGGAATCTGGAATGGCTCTCAGAAGGGTGTGGTTACCAACTGGCAGTCAGGGGAACTAACCAGGAATGGATAGAAATCTGTGGAATTTAACAATTATAATTAGGATTCCAGAGCAATGAAAACGGTACACAGGATTTACACTATTAGAATTTGTGAACTTTGTACCTATAAAAACTACGAATCAGAAACTCATATTTGAGATGTGGAAAATTATGACCTTACTTTCAGCAGCACACAGTTCAAAGTTACTGTAACTCTACAACTCGAAATATCCAACTAGCATAGTCGTCTTGCAGATTTTGAAAATGGAATGCTACTGTAAGCATCAAATAAATTAAAAAATGATTATAGTGTTGAAAAATTTAATAAATACGTATATGGAAGATGAACCTTATACTCAAAAATAAGAGTGTTTCAGAATTTTATATTAAAGATTTGAAAGTCAGCAATTCTATTTACAAAGACATATAAGAACAGACCTACATTTATATCTTAATATTTCATGTCTTTCTATTTGTGTGTTTACTGTTAAAACAGGAGAAATAATTTGAAAAATACTGTGAGATTTTACTTTGTGTCCAATACTATACCAGACCCTTTATGGGTATGATCTCATTTAATCTACACAACACCTTTTCTGGGGCAGCTACTGCTACCTGGTTTAGAAATAAGAAAACTAATGCAAGCTGGTGATGTAGCTCAGTAGTAGAACACTTGCCTAGCATGCCCAAAACATCCTAGGTTCTATCCCCAGTACATGCACATACACACACACACACACACACACACACACACACACACACACATGCAGAGAGAGAGAGAGAGAGAGAGAGAGCAAAAAGAGAAGAAAGCTAAAGATCAAGTGTTTGCTCAGGGCAACATGCCCTCATGTGTCAGGTAACAGATCCCAGCCTGTCAGTCTGGCTTTAGAGTACAAACCTTTAATTATCTTAGGAAGACAGAAAGGTCCTTATGAAATCTATTCTTTCCTAGGTATTCTCAAAATGTGGAATTTAGTTTCTAGGATGGAATAGAAAAAGACACTGAAAGAGAAGAAGAACTCTTTCTTATTTTTGTTTAATTTTTCCCAAGGATGCTTGTGATCTTTTTTGACATCAAACTCAAGATATTTGTTCTAATATCATTTGAGTTCAGTGAAAGATAAACTTCCTTCAATTAAGGCCCCCAAAAGCACTACATAAAGAATTTTCAATTAAGAACTATGAATAGACTATTATTTTTAGTAATTATTAAATTTTTTAACATTTATAACACTGATGATATTATTTTAAAACTACAAGACTTTTATAAACAAAAATGATCACTTTTACAGTTATTTTTGAAAGATACGTGTGGAAAGAAAAACCTAAAATGTATTGTGATTTGATTTATGTGTCAGCCTGTTTGCCACTATTAAAAGGACCACAGGAGAAACATCTCAAGACAGACACTCAAAAGAACAAAATCTCATCTAGGCTGTAGCACCAGTTTTGTTGGTTTGCTATATTACGTTATCCCTCTGAATTCTTTTTCATTTTTAACAAAATGGAAATCCCTTCCTCTACAAATTTCCATAACTTGGTAATCATATTTCAACAAAGGGAATTGGACATTACACATTCCAAATAATGAATATATATGAACATATGGAGTCTGCAAATAGTTTTATTTCTTCTTTTCCAATATGTGTGACTTTTTATTTCTTTTTCTTGTCTTATTGCACTAACTAGAACTACTAATACAGTATTGAAACAGAAGTTGTGGACATTCTTTAATTGTTCTTGTTCTCATCCTTGCCCTTTTCTTCTTATTAAGAGAAAAATCATTGAGTGTTTTATCATTAAGTACAATGTTGGCTGTAGGTATTTTCTAGATTATTTATTAGATTAAAGAAGTTCCCTTTTATTCCTAGTTTGCAAAAATTATTTTTTGAGGAATGTGAATTTTTCCAATATTTTCTTCTGCAGTTTTTGAAATGATATGATTTTCCTTTATAGTCATCATATGATATTTTAATTATTTATTAGCATTCATCTCTCAAAATGTTCCTGTGTCATCCAACCTGATATTTAGCATAATGCCTGAACTATAGTACATAATTAGTAAATACCTATTTAGTAACCAATATGTGAATGCTCTTCACGCTATTAGGTACTCTGCTGTTAGAATTCCCTAGATTACATGTATTACTTTCTTTTTCTATTAAGTACAATTTTCATTTGTTGTTGCAAAAACACAAAATGAATTATGCTCAAGAGTAAACGATTGTATTATTTTATCTTTATAACCATGAAATCAAGAGGAGGTAAAATATTTTTTGTAAGAGCACAATTATTCCTTCAATATGTTCAATGATAACGGCTGAATTACAGACGCAGTGTATATGCCACACTAAAAAGTACTTAAAGATAGACATGTATCTTGTTTTTAAACAAATGAATTTTTAGACATGTATCTCAGTGTGTATTCATACGTTTTCTTGTCCCCAGATTCATTTTTACTCTTTCAGTGAGCTTTCTTAAGCTTAGTTTTCTAATTACTTGTAGAAAATAAAAACATATCTCACTTCATTAACCATTCTGAATACTAACCCCACTGGGTATTTAAACTGCTTCTTGATCTTCTACTGTCTATATTTTCTCCTCTTCCTTCAAATCCAGTGGGTTATGGTAGATTTTATCTAGAATAATGAATTGTTTTGTAGTATTTCTATAAACCATTAAATGAAATTTATCTTTTCCAGAGTTCAGTGCATAAAATAACTTACCATATTTTTATAAAGTTATGTTTTATTTTTGGCAAGAAAGATGCTATACTAATATAAAATTTCTTTCATATAATATAGAATAAATTACCACTGAATGATATCTGCTCTTCGTTAAATACAACATGATATTTAGTGTAATTATAAGGAATTCTTATAAAATAATATGGTGAAATGTATCTTGTGGAATTGTGAGCATTATTTTCATGGGTATTAGGATGGATTTGGATGAAGCTGTGCATGGAAAGAAATATAAAATGCTTCAGTGAATGGAGTATTGCCATTGAGTTTATTTTTCCAGCTGAGTACTATGATTTTCTTGTCGGTTTATAGTGTCACCTGCTTAAGTGACAGACAACCTGTGGTTTCCTCTTATTTGCTCCTACAAATAGAAACCTAGAAAGACACAAACTACCCACAGATTTTTATCTTGAATATGATCTCCTGGTTCTATGCAGCTCTACAGTTGATCCACATGCTGAGTTTCCTTAGTCTGTTAGTTTAAAATAAATGCTTCCATTTAAATCGAGATGAAGGATCTAGATTGATAAAACTCTACTGCTATTACTAGTTCCGGAAGGAAATAATAAGGTTTGTGAATTTGTTTTTAGGTTAACAAAATGTTATCTTTAATCATACATTGTTTTGTTCCTACTATTTATTACCATAATCATCTTATTTATTAATAGCCAACTCTAGACTGTCCTACAAATTTAGAATTCTAAGTTTTACTGCCCCATGGAAATGAATGGAATGTGTCTTTCCATATTTTCTGGGACATGAGAGTAATTATTGCTGTATTTCTTTGTGCTTGAATTTTTGGCAATGCACTGAATTTTGAGCAAAGGGTTGTCTTTAGAATGTCACGTTGAGTGGGAGTCTACTTGTCAGGGATTGTTCTGTGGTAGATTCCATTTTCACACTTCCTCCCTATGGATTCAATAATAAGAAACAAATGTGAGTCATATCTCTCACCCTGCACAAAACTCAACTCAAAATGGATCAAGGAGACAAAATAGGCCCAAATCTTCATCATGTTGGCTTAGGATCAGACTTTCTTTACAAGAATCCCAAAGTACAAGAAGTCAAAGCAAGAGTCAATAAATGGGATGGATCCAAACTAAAAAGCTTTTTCTCAGCCAAGAATACAATCAATAATGTGAAAAAAGAGCCTACAGAGTGGGAGAAAATCTTTTCCACACATACCTCAGATAGAGCACTAATCTACAAAATTTATAAAGAACTTAAAAAACTTCAAACCAAAAATACAAAGAACCCAATCAATAAATGGGCCAAGGAACTGGATAGATACTTTACAGAAGAAGATATAAAGGTGATTAATAAATACATGAAAAAGTGTTCAACATCTCTAGCAATGAGAGAAATGCAAATTAAAAAAACAACTCTAAGATTTCATCTTACTCCAATAAGAATGACTATTATCGAGAACACAAACAATAATAGATGTTGGCGTGGATGTGGGGAAAAAGGCACACTTTTACATTGCTGGTGGAGTTGCAAATCGGTGCAACCATGCTGGAAAGCAGTGTGGAGAATCCTCAGAAAACTTGGAATGGACCCACGTTTTGACCCAGTTATCCCACTCCTCAGTTTATACCCAAAGGACTTAAAAGCAGCATAATACAGTGACACAGTCACATCAATGTTTATAACTGCTCAATTCACAATAGCTAGATTGTAGAATTAACCTAGGTGCCCTTCAACAGATGAATGAATAAAGAAACTGTGGTATATGTACACAATGGAATATTATCCAATCATAAAGAATAATAATATTATGGCATTTGCAGATAAATGGATGGAATTGGAGAATATCATGCTAAGTGAAATAAGCCAATCCCAAAAAAAGCCAAAGGCTGAATGTTTTCCCTAAAAAGTGGATGATGATATATAATGGGGGTGGGGGTGGGGGATGAGAGAAGGATAGAGGAACTTTAGATTATGTAGAGGGAAATGAGAGGGAGGAGGGGGCGGGGGGAAGAAAGATGGTGTAATGAGACAGACATCATTACCCTATGTACATGTATAATTACACGAATGGTATTTATCTACATCATGCACAACCACAGAAACAAAAAGATGTACCCCATTTTTGTACAATGAATCAAAATGCAGTCTGTAAAAATAAAAAAAAAAACTTAAAAAGGAAAATTATTAGAAATAATTATCATGCACCTAAAGATCTAATCTTATCACCTTATCATTGCAAATAATTATGATGACTTTGAACTTGATAGGATTAAAAATGTCTTAATAAAAATTTGTCACTTCGATATATAAAAATGACTACAACAGGGATGTGTGTGAAAAGGAGACACTGGGCTTTTGTACTCTCTACAAAATCTGGCCTACTTGTAAAGACTCAGAGGACAGGAAGGAAAGAGGGGGAAAGAGTATTGCTTTATTATTTGTGTCTAAAACACCCTAATTTAGTATAACTGTACTATTCCAAGCCATAAGTAATAACTTGGTTATGAAAGTGGATTAATTTCTTGCTCAATAACAACTCAACCAGGATAAGGAAAACAAACAGAAGTCTTTATTGAATGTCTGGGAACGGGATACTTTACTTGGAATGTTGTATAAATGACTACTTAGTTAAAAGAACTTAGTAATATTTTCCACTCAGCAGTTACTACTTTTTCATCTGCTGTATGTAGAAAAACTGAAAGTTGGCTTGACAATGTGACAAAGGTAGACACCTGATCCAGATGAAACAGCATCAATTGTTATTATAGTTGCTTGGTGATAAGGCTATTAAAACAAAATTGAAATGATCCTACTGGCAAATAAATAAAATTTCATAAGCAGTGCTATAATCTGTATATCATTGTTTATTCACAAATGCAAATAATCCATTCCTTTCATTGTGAACTTTAGCAATATCAGCATTATATATTTGTTTCAAGAAATTTTTCAGGAATCTACAAGACAACTTTGCATATTTCATCTTCTATATCTTCTATACCTCAATGTTGCTGAACATATTAAAATTAACCCTGTCATTTTAACATAGATAATAAAAACAGCAATATATAAATATTATTTTATATGTAAGTCTCAGGGTACATACATGTCTATCTCTACAAATATGTTTTTCCAGTATTTCAATTTCAGTGTTACATTTGCACTCCCCCCCAAAAAACACCTTAAAAAACAAGTAGGGCATATGTTGTTAGCCATTTGACTGAAAATACTTTGGATGATGAGAAGTCAAGGTAATTTCTCAGACTGACAGAGCAGTTGGTGACAAAGGTAGACACATGATTCAACTTATTGAATTTGCATATGCTTGTCAGACTCACTAGCTTTAACACATTCCTGCTATCCAAGATAGTTTTTTATGCTTAATTGAAATAAGTATATTTTTACCTACAATGGTGATTACAAATTTTATATTAGAAAAATTTTATATTATCACAGGAGTTCTGCAGGTGTAAAATGTGAAGACAGTAAGTCTGAGTTCCAAGGAACTCTGAGGAACTTTCAAAGATGTTATCCCTATCCCCAACTCATGCTTTCAATATCTGGATGTCAGATAAAATCTGTGGGGAAGCAAGATGGTGCTAACAAATACCAGGGCAGTCAGCAGAAGTTCCTGAGTGACATGTGAAAGCTTTCTAGGCTTGGAACATGGGAACTGCAGTTAAATGATACAATTGGTCTGAAGAAAAAGACTGGGCTGCTTTGCAGCTCTGTGGGTATCTTTTGTAAGTCACTGAACCATTGATAGAAACTGAGACAATAGCTTAGAGAGAGGAAGGAAGGAGAATTGGAAGGGAATATCTGAAAGGTCAACAACTGGACCTTGTGCACTGTAGGTGTGTCTCTCTTGGGAGTCAGAATTGATTTTTCTATTAATTATAATGCTCTACCTCATATAGGCAGTGAGGATTTAAACTTTTTCTTATATGATATAAAAATTAATCCCAAATAAGTATTTTCTGGTAAATTTCTTATCTTTTATTAGTGGTAGAAAATTTTATGAGTGTAATGCTTGTTTATTTCTTAAGAGAGTAAGCAAAAGAAGACTCAAATCTAGCCAAAAAGTAAAATTAGCTTTCTCCAGCTTTCAGTTTACCAGCTCTTACAGCTTCATCTGAGTCACAATAATACAATGAGATAAAGAATCAAGAACTAAAAGAAACTTATAAACCTCAAAAAATTCTTCTTTACTTATCTAGTTTTTAAAAAAGGTAAATTTTATTCTTCATCATAATAATGCATAACCTATGTTTAATTTTAACTTCTCCTCCATAATGTAAAGGTATAGAAGAAATAAAAGTCAGAGGGACCTTTGTTGTTTTTGACACTTATTTCATAATATTAAATTACATATGCAGAAAAATGACTAAAAGTGAGGATTTATGAAACACCATAATATTACAAGTGCTCTGAGGACTAAAGATGCTAAGGACTTAGAAGCTATGACTCTAAAACTGGAGAGCTGTTTTTAAAAAGTATATTAGGAAGATAAACAAACAGGAAATGACTTAAGAAATCTTACCAATTTCCATATCAGCAAGTGCACATCAACATTGCACAAAATGAATTCTGGGGTTGTCAGAGCATGCAGAGATATGGCAGGGGGGAAAATGATTTTTGATGAGATGAATCAGACTTATCCAGGTAAATTTTAATTCAAGTTTTGAGGAAGGTTATCAATTTGAAGTAGAATGTGTAGTGAGTATATTCTAGGTATAAGAATTAATAAAATGTGCAAAGATGCCAAGACAGGACACGGTAAGCAATGTGAATGAAATCAACAGGAGAAGCTGGGATGGAAAAGTGGTTCTGAGAAAGAGATTAGAAACACATAAGACAAGTGCATTTATTAGCAAAACAGGAGGTGAAGAAAATAATAGTTGACTATACATGGCTTAGATAAACAGATTATAATTAATATGATATGCAAGAGGAAGCCCCATTGAAAACAATTAAACCACAAATTAAACAAAACAAGTACATATATCTTACAGGTTAAAAAAAAGTGCACTGGGTAAACTGAAGACAACATGAGATATTTTTTTCTCATGGAAATGGTGACCCTTTGGCACAATCACTACTGGTATATAAAAGAGCCCACAAGAAATAGAAATAAATATATCTCAGAGGTAATGTCAGAAAGAAAGATGCAGAACCTAATAATGGGTTATCTCTAGTAGAGTCAAAGAAAAGAGAACAGTTATAAAAGGAATCCATGAGTTTTGTGACCAATACAATAACCAAAAAGATTTATCTCCAGGACCAGCCCTCTGATCTAGATTGTTTGCCCCTACTAACCTCAATTATTGTAGGATTAGGTTTTGTGTACTTTATTCCTTCAGTTAAGTACTGAGCTTCTTAACTACTGTGTTACTTAGAAACCTGAAAATTAATACCATACCACACCTTCCTTTAGGAAACTGGAAATAAGAACCCAAACCAGAGCTATCTATTATATAACCTAAGCTTTAATGTAATTAGAACAAACAAGCAAATCAATACAAGTTCTTGTATTTACAAAATCACAGGGTGCATAGTCAATATGGTTCCTTATGGAGTAAGGACAAGCTACAATGGCATTTTACTTGAATTTTTTTTTTTTTTTTTTTTTTTTACATAGCTGCAATTATTATTCCTTTGTGCTTAGTCTGGCAAAAACACCACATAACATTTAAAAATGTCAGAAAAATATGATTTTTCTCCTTGCTATTGTGTTCTTATTCTAAGCCATTTTCAAAAACAACTGCTCTGCTGGTGAAGTGTCACTAGCTCTACTTTTAGTAACAGGGTATACTTATTCTGACCTTCTCTAAATGGTGAATATTTCTGAAGATGTATCATTAATACTAGAATTTGTTCTTGACTTTTGTCTTGAATTATATACTCTCTTATTGTGGGATCAAAATGATGGGTTCCCATTCTTGTTCTTTGAACAACTTGTTAAGATCCAATTATTCATTTATTCATAAGGTTAGCTACTTTAGGTGTTTGTTTAACACCTAAAATAATTTATATAATATACATAGTATATAGTCATGAGATCAAATGGTGGGAGAAACCAAGTAAACAATATGTTAGAGCATGATAAATTTATGATTGAGGTCAATAAAGAGCTAAGGGGACACTCAAAAAGCAAACCAACAGGGCATTTCACATTGAAATGTAATTGACATTGTGATGCTACTAAGAGGTGGAACTTCTAGGAGTTTTTTACATCACAAGGCCACCTCTTTCATGAATGGATTCAGGTTGTTATTGTGGGATTAGTTATAAATGGGGGGATCACCACCTTTCTCTCATGTACACTTTCACCATGTGGTACCCTTCGCCATGTTTTGATGCAGCATGAAGCCCCTCACCAGATGCTGCTCCATATTCTTGGATTTCCCAGTCTCCATAATTCTAAGCCAAATAAGTGTATGCTCTTTATTGATTACCCCATCTCAGGCATTCCATTATGGCAGCAGAAAATGGATTAAGACAGCAGAATAAGTGGGAAATTTCCATGGAAAGTCACACACAATGTGTTAACCAACTTTCCACTGCTGTGACCAAAATATCTGACAAGAACAAATTAGAGGAGGAAAGATTTATTTTGGTTCATGGTTTCAGAGCATTCATGGTCAATGGAGCCATTCTTTTCAGCCTGAGGTGAGGCAGAACATCAAAGGAAAGCTTTCAGCTCCTGGTAGTAGGGAAGCAGTGTTAAAGCGAAAGATAAGAAGGAGCACTGGAGAAGGTAAACCCTTCCAGGGCATACCCCAGTGACCTACTTCCTCAAACTAGGTTTCACCTACCAGTAGTTCATTCAGCTATTAAGTCAATGAATTAATCCACTGATGAGGTTAGAGTCCTTATGATCCAATCACTACTGTCTGCACGTAGAGACTTTGTGGGACATTATAGATTAAAACCATAACATACACTCCTAAGCTGTGTCATGCAGGGTGAGTTTATATTGCACAAGTAAAGAGTTGGAAGAACTTTTCAGGCAGAAAGAGAAACATGCCTGAAAACTCTCTGTGTAGTTGGATAACTCCATAATTACTCTGGTATAGTTGGAACCTAGAACATAAGGCAGAGAGTGGCAAGTAATGAGGTTGGAGAGTGCACAGCCAATAGATTATTAAGTACCTTGCCTCTCATGCAAAGGAGTTTAAACTGTACCCGAAGGGTGCTTGGTAATATGATTAGCTTCACGCTGGGGAAGATCAGCGGCAATGTGAGATGCGCTTGGAGGGAATAAAGGCTGGAGTACTGGGATCCATTAAGAGGCTATTAAAGCAACCCATAGAGTGATACTGAAAGCCTGAGCAAAGATAGTACCAATGGAATGGAGACAGAAAGATAAAAGCTCTAAAGAAATGAGAATCAAAAGAAATCTAGTTGTTTCTGCCTTGGAAATCATTTTTTCATTTTATTTCACTTTATTTCACCCTGTATTCACCAGATGTTCTCTTATTTATACTGATAGACATATTTTCTGCTTTTATTAAACAATGGGTCAAATATTGTAACACATTATTTGGTCTCTTTGTGTAAACATTCGCAGAAGTTTGAACTGTGTACAAATGTGTTAAGTATTTTCTCACCCAAAGCAATTCTTTAAATTGACTGTCATTGGATCATTTTAGCCTATTGTTCTAAAATATCTACTTTTCTGCAATAGTTTCAAAAACTAAGATTACCACATATAGAGAAGTATTATCACATCATTCATGTAGAAATCTTTCCCCAAATCAGTGCCTAGAGTCACATGAAACTATGTAATTTTTGGAAGATTAATAACATTCTCTTCAAAGAAACCAAGTATACTAAAGTCCTTAAAAGGAAACAATACATTTTTTTAAAGAAATCCTTTCAACTTCACCTACTACTTAATCAAGTAAAACAATAAACTGGTCCTCACTATACAGAACTTAGCCATAAAATCAGCAGAGCCTGTAAAGATTATTTTTAAAGCAATTAAGAGATGTCATACAGAATAAACTAAGATTACAGATTCCTAGAATTTTACAGCTAGAAGAGATTCTGAAATCAAGGTTTCAGATGGAAACATTTCATTAGGAATTAAGCAAGAGCTTGTATGAATTTAAAGGTCCAGGCAACTCAGAAAATATATACCCTAAATGCTCAAAAAGATAACTTGGGACATATTTCATTATAAAATTATTTTCTTATTTAATTCAATGTAAGTAATTGATTACCATGGCAGGTGTCAATTGCATGATCCTTTTGGGAAAAGACATTATCTCTTCTCTCTTGGTACAAATTTTAATGCCTAGTGTCATTATCTGCCTTAACACTTGATACGGTTTTATATGTAACAGAAACCTAGCACGAAGTAAGATGAGCTATAAAACAAAACCAGGGGAAGGGGAATGGGAGGATTACAACTGTCACTTAAAAGTATAGGACTTAAACTGATCTAGGCTCATTGTCAAGGTATCACTTCTCTTTATATCTCTGCATCAGTTCCATTCTGAGGCAAATTTTTCCTTCTGTCAGTCAGCTCAAGAACCCAGCAAATAAAACCCAGCCTTTCTCAGTAGTTGTAGAAAGTACTTGTAATTTAGTCTCATTGGGATGATTAGAGTTGGTTTCCCTTTGGCTCTACCCAATCCACCCTGCATAATGAAGCCATTTCTGTCCTGAACTGACCTCTGTGTACTGGAGGAAGAAAAGCTCTGAGTGGCCATGTCTGGATCTCATACACATTCCTTGTCAGAACCCAGAAACACAATCAGGAGGAAGTGCTTCATAAGAAAGAGCAATGGTGGTCTCACCAGACAAAGGATGAATATATGATGGATAGACAAGAAGCGTAGTATTCTCTATACTACACTATAATTTTGTGACCATCTTACTTTCTTATTACCTTTAGCACTCACGTTAAAAATTTTCTACTCATATTACAATTACAGGAACACAGTCTTTATGCCAGTTCTTATCAAACTGTAATGGAATGAGTGTTGTATCCCCCTAAAAATCATATGTTGAAACCCTAATCCCAATGTGATGATCTTTGGAGGTAGACATGTTAGAGGTACTTAAATCATGAAGAAAGCATTTGGCTTATCATTCCTCATCAATGGGATTAGTGCCCTTATAAGTCTAGATAGAGAGATAGATAGATAGATAGATAGATAGATAGATAGATAGATAGATAGATAAATAGAAAATTTATTATAGAAGTCAGCTCACACAGTCAATGCTCCACAATCTATACAATGGAGAAACAAGAAAGCCAGTGGTATAATTGAGTCCTAGTTTGAAGTTCTGAAAACCACAGGATCCAAGAGCCTAGCTCCTAGTTCAAGACCAAAGGCTTAGGGGAAAAGAGGGGAAATTTCAGGTGTAGGTATAAGAGCCCAAAGCTCCAAGAATGAACCTGTGAGGTCTGAGGACAGAAGATACATGTCCTGGCACCAAAAGAGACTGTGAAGCTGCCCCTCCTCTGCCTTTTTGTTCTGTCCAAGCCCTCTATGAGTTAGATGATGCCTGCCCACAGCAGCATATAGTTGGGGTTTAATTTTGCACACCAGCCTCTTGATGTCTTTCAACCAGAGATTTTAATCAATTTGCATTCAAAGCAATTACCTTGAAGGTGAAATTTTACTATTATCACTTTAACTGTTTTCTAAATGCCCATCAACAAATGAATAGATAAAACATAGTATTTATACAATGAAATACTAGATGACCTTAAATAGAAGGAAATTGTGTCATTTGGGATAACGTGAATGGAACTGGAGGACGTTATGCCAAGTGAAATAAACCAGGCACTGAAAAACAGATACTGTATGAACTCAGTTATATGTGAGATCTATAAATGTTAATCTCAGAAATAGGGAGTAAAAAGATGAAAACCAGGAACTGGAGGACAGGGGGAAGAATTAGTGGGGAAATGGAAAATGTTCATCCAAAGGGACAAAATTTCAGTCAGACTGAAGGAATAAATTTTAGTGCTCTAGTGAACTACATGGTGACCACAGTTTGTAACAATATGTCAAAATGACTAAAAGAATTGTTTTTTTTTTTACCATTCTCAACACACAAAATAAGTTGGTGAGGTGATACATGTCCATTAGCTTGACAGAATTTCTGTATCATGTACATAAAATATCACATAGTATATCACAAATATGCATAATTATTATTTGTCAGTTAAAATAAATTACCTCTCCAATGATCTGTCTTCAAGTTTGCCAATCTTTTCTTCTGTTGGGGTTTGCTAATGTTTTCTTCTGCTTGATCTAGTCTCCAGCTGAACCCTTCTATTGAATTTTTTTAGTCCAGTTGTTGATCACTCCACTCATTGATATTTTCTGTCTCTTTGCTGATGTTCTCATTTTTCTCATGGGTTACTCCCCTTATCTCAGGGAGCAGATTTATGCCTGTCTTTTTGAACCCCAAGTCAGATAAATTATTTTTTCCTTTTCATGAGGGTTGGTTTCTGGAGATTTATTTTATTTTCTTATTTCAAATATATTTTTCATTTTCTTCATTTCCCTTGACTCTCTCTTTTTTTCTATGCACTGAATGAAAGAACTCCCTCTTCCATTTTGATTGATCTCCTGTAAGAGATATTCCTCCCCAATCAGTCTGGTCATAGATGCTAAGAGCCGCTGAACTTGGTGCTTCTCTATTCCATCATCTTTTTTTATAGTGGTCCCCCAAAAGTGGACAGTATCAAGTCATGCTATTACCAAGAGAGAGGAAGGATAGAGGCCTGTCCCTTTGGGGTTCACTTAGGGAGAGATTGGAGTGTTAGGGGTATATTCTAGCTTCTTTCCTTACAGAGAAACTGAAAGCCATAGTTTATCGCTCACATAGTCTGCTGTACATGAAGGCAAAGGTCTGAATAAGTTGCTTGCGTTCTTGGTTCAACTGCTCACTCTGAACCTAGGGAGAGAACTGCTGAATGGTTGCAAGTTTCAAAGTCACCTTTCTGCTCTTTGTAGTCTTAGAGATTTAGTCCCACAACTAGGAGATTCAGGAGCCAGTTCCAAAGGTGAAAATCTGCAAAACATGTGGCACTAGATATGTACAGAAACAACTTCTAAGGAGGGTCTGGGTATCTGGGTTTATCAATTGCTGGAGAAAGCCAGAGACAAAGTTGAAGCAAGTATCCAGTTTTCTGCTTAGCAAGAAGTCTCAGACCCTTCTAGCAGAGTTATGAGTGAAGCAAGCCAGGGAGTAAAGCACAGGAGTGTCCACTCCCACTTCCGGGCATGGTGCTTCCTTCCAAGGAGAGACTGTAGGACTTCATGACGGGAAGCTGTGGAAGAGGGTGTGGGGAGTGTTGTCCCTTCTGACCTTGATGGCAGAGGCTTTGAACCTCTTTCCATAGAGAGATGACAGTGCTGGGATTATGGCTGTAGCAGGGTAGGAAGGAGTCACAGAAGTGCCCACTCTCCTGTTCAAGCCAGCAGAAGACTTGGACCCTCTTTGATGAGGGAGACTTCTGCTCTGCAGTCCCACCTGGAACGAACCAGAGAAGAAGGTTCCGGAGTGCCCACTTTCCCCTTTGAGCACAGAGAGGATGCCAGCCTCCCTCTAATGAGGAACTGCAGAAACTTATCTCTGGATTAAGATGGGGAAGAGGTGTGAGGAGTTCCTTTCCTCCCATTCTTGCTGGCAGAGACTTACAATCCCTTCCCTCAGAGAAAATATGGAACTGGAATTGTGGACCAAGCAAGCCAGAGAAGAAAGAAAGCAGGCAGAATGCTTCCCACAAGGCTTCAAGGAGCTTATTCTTTATTTACTAAGTAGACTCACAGATGCTCATTTGTTAGAGGTCTGAAGCCAAGAAGCTACGGGGAAAGCTGGTGGTCAAACCACTTCCAAAGTGTTGGAAGCGAGGCTGGTCCCAGGGCTGCAGCTGCTGGAGTTGGGGTTTCCTTTCTGATAATAAGCTGCTGGACTCAGAGTGGGGTTAGTGCATGAGATTATCTCACTTTCTCTGTATTTCTCTCTTTTTTTTTTTGGTATTGGGGATTGAACCTAGGGGCACTCAATGACTGAGTCACATCCCCACCCTTTTTTATAGTTTATTTAGAGACAGGGTCTTGCTAAATTGCTTAGAGTCTTGATAAGTTGCTGAGGCTGGCTTTGAACTTGTGATCCTCCTGCCTCAGCTTCCCAAGTCTCTGGGATTACAGATGTATGTCACTATGCCTTCCCCCTGTATGTTTTGATATGAGTGTTTTCTTAGTTGTCCGGTGAGTTGGTGCCTTTTTACTGAATTCCAGTTTTCTCTTGAAAAGAACTGATCCATGTGTTTACTCCAGGTGTCTGTGAGAGGAGGGGCAGTTTGCAGGTCTTCCTATCTTACCATGTGGCTCATGTCATCCAAAAACTGTCAGTTTAAAAGTTCCTGCTGATTAATTGATATTCCTTCAGGGGCAGAGAGGTGGCTAAGATTTATGTTCTTTTCCATTTCTCAGTGTCTGTGTGATACCAATTGGCATCTCAGAATTTTGTCTGTAAGTCGAACTAATAAGAATGCCTAACTCAGAGTGTAAAGAATAGATAATGGATATGAAGTACGTAGCCCGACATTCACAGAGATGTCCAGTATTTATTTATGGATTGTCTTATCTGTTCAGCCTACCCTAACAAACTGCAATATACTGGGTCATTCAAATAATCAACTTGTATTTCTCATGGTTCTGAAAGCTGGGAAGTCTGAGATTAGACTACATGTAGATTCAGTGCCAGGTGAAGTTTTGGGTTCTTAGAAAGCTATCTTTTGTGTCCTCACGTGATGAAAGGGATGAGGAAGCTGTCTGGGATCTCCTTTAAAGATTTTGATCCCCCTTACCTAATTACCTCTCAAAGACCCCTCTTCCTAAGACTATCACATCAGGGGCTAGGATTTCAACACAAGCATTTGGGGGAGATGCAAACATTTCAGTCCATTGCAGGAGTCATTATAATTACCCTTACATAAATGACTGCCAGCACTCCTGGGGTGCAGGCATGGATTTGTTTTCTCTAGTACCTTGAAAAGTTGAAATCAGCCCAATGATTTGTGGGTATCGATGCTCTTTACTAAGTGTCTGGGATGTCAAACGTTGATAGATGTGTTTGAGAATGACAGTTGGTTTCGCTTTCAGGACACCTTAGTGTTTTGTCCAAGGATGCAAACTTTGGAATACATAAGACACAAGCTTGGAGATCATTGATGTTATTATTTCAACAGAGTCTCCTGCTTTTTCCCCTTGACTCATTCCTTCCAATTGCTCCTTTTGGGTCACCTCCCTCATGGAACTTTCTCTTTTTGCCAAACTCAGCTCTCAGTCTTACCACACTTAAAAATGTTACTGTGAGATTTGGCTTATTTTTTCTCTAAAGCTTTACCTGTACTAATGATCTATTTCCAAGTAGATTTTAAGCTGTCTTAGGGTAAGGATCACATCCAGACCACCTTTTATCTAGGACAGCAGTTAGCATACTGCTGGGTATATTATAAGAGACTCTGACAAAAGACTGGGTAGGTTGGTTCCCTAATTAAATCACATTGAAACTCTAAATTTGTAGTTCAATTTACTTTGTTTACTTGTAGTTCAGTACCCAAGTCAGTAGTTTTCTTTTTCAACTATACCACTGGCCTTTAAAACGTGACAGTTATGTTACAGAATGTCAGTTGCGGCATGGAGTCTCAGAATCGTTTACTGGGATGAAAGAGTAAACAAAGCCAATGACTTCCTTTAATTAGAAATCTTTTGAAATTACAGTACATGAATCACCAGGTTGCCCTTAAGAAATACTGGATTTTTGCCATTTAAATCCTCCAAAACCAATACTTCATTAGCTTGACTGTCACTTCCATGTGTCTGTTTACACTGAAGAGCACAATGATAACACCAGTGACCTGAAATAATTGCCATGTAAGTTTGCTTCTGATGAAAGTTCAATTTTTGCTGAGAGCCGCCTGGAGCTCAACCCACTACACTGACAGCAGCCGGCAAGTTTCTCTTTTTCTGGCCTAGTAAATAGGAACCGGGAGCAGTTCAGGCAGACAGCACTGTGAATTCCCTCCTTTCCTCCTGCCTGCTTCCCTCAGGCATGGAGCAACAGTTCCGGCTAAAGGAAAAAAATAAATCATTATTTTACTTTCCTGATAAGGCATAAGATGCTGATGAGAAACTGCTGATGGGCCACTGGTTGCTGGTCCTGGCAGGTCAGAGAGCAGAACAGGGGAGAGAGCCCTTCAGTGGAGAGACGCAACAGAGGGCAAAGCAGTACTTCACAAGCGGAAGAGAGCCACTGAACTAGAAATCGCTCAATAAAAAATTCAAACTCCCAAGTAATGACTATTGAACTCAAGAAACACATAGGAAACAGGGAAATGAGAAAGAATTGCAAAAACACATGGCATGTTTTCTCTTTAGGGAGGCTTCTTTTTGTCCTGAAACTCTTTGCAACTGAGTCTTTATCATGTGTGACTTGTTTGTTTGCAGCTTCAGCAGGTCAGCCCTGGGCAAAATTCCTAAAGTAGAAATCAGAGCCTCCAGTGTTCTCCCCAGCTCCCCTATCTGGGCTCATGCTAGGCTTCCTGAGTGACCTCCTGCTGCCAACTGGATACCCAAGCCCTGCTTTGTCAGGATGCTGGGAGATGTGCTAGGTGTCCAGTGCCTTCGCCCTTGGCTACCTTCTCACCCTTTCCAAGCATGTCGGCCCCATTCCTTTTGAACCTGTCTAAATTAGTTAGGACTCTGCCAATTGCTACTAACAGAAAAATACATGAACTAGCTAACCCCAAAGAAGAATTCATCATAAGGATGCAGGGCTGTTTCATGCACTTCAAGGGCTGAAGGCTGCTTGGCTTCCAACACCGGCTGGAATTGCAGATGATCAGGCTCTCTTGCAGCCTTCTTTGCTACTTCTTGGGATATTTGGTTTCTTTCTTTGTTTTCCTCCCCCCCCACCCCCCGCACCCCGCTCTGTCTCCATGAAATGTCTTCCTCAGTGGGGTCCATGTGGCAAAGAAACAAACAAAAAGAAAAAACAAAAGCAAGTAAGCACAACTCGCAGCAAAGTCCACATTACACAGACAGCAATCTGTGCCGATATTTTTTGACTTGAAACTTTATGAGAAAGACTGCAGCTTGGATGAGCTGAATCATAGGGCCACCCCTGCACCAACGACCATGAACACAGCTGCTACCTTGTGACAAGGTGGAAGGGACAAGCAGTTCCTTCAAAGGGGTGTGGGGGAAACAAACACGGTGTCCACTTTTCTACCTTTGTCAACCCTGTGCTGACCTGAATGAGCTGACTGGGGCTTCCTTCCTGTCAACACACCGTGTCTCAGAAGGAACACAGGAAGAGGAATGGAGATCAGAGCTGGTGGAAGAGGAAACCCCGTTGTTCAAATCCTACTAAGTACTGGAGAGTGTCTGATGACCCTGGATTTAACTCGTTGTACATGTCATAAAGTTGATTTTAAGTAATTAACAGCCGCAAGCTCCTCATAGTCCTCTCCTCTGATTATTGGTGCCACCAGTTATAAAACCCCGTAAGTTTTTCTTTTCTCCACGAACCTGTTGCTGGGCTTAGTGAATGTTTTATTTATACTTATAAAAATATACGTTTTTACTTGGCAGGGTGCAGTGATTTTATAAATACAGACACAGTGTGTATATGTCTGTCTCCCTGGGTGTTAAACCAAGTTCGTTATGCAAATCCATATGTTTATTGTCTTTTGTGTGTGCTTAATTTATCAGATTCTGACACTCTAATTGTGAATTAGTCAATTGTCAAAACTGCTGAAGTGTTTCTTCCTATTTTTTTTTTCTCCCACCCTCAGCCTCTCTCTTTCTCATCAATCTGTATTGTTATATACAAGCTCTTTTTTTATTTAATGTGCCCAGTGAATATTTCCTTTTATTCCTGTATGGTGTGTCTTTTTATCCCTATTGGTGATTTTTTGCTTAAATTCTGTATTAGCTGAGAATAAAATGGCTTCATCTTGGTGGTATCATTTATTATCACTCTAAGTATTTGCCTGGTAAATCTTTTAAATCACTTTTGATATTTTCATATAACTTGTTTTTTTAGACATGTATCTTCTAAACAGTACATGAAGAATAATATCTCACTTACTTTTTTAAAATTTATTTTTATTGTAAACAAATGGGATACATCTTGTTTCTCTGTACATGAAGTAGAGGCATACCATTTGTGTGCTCATACATTTATAAAAGGTAATAGTGTTTGATTCATTCTGTTATTTTTTCCTTCCCCCCCCACCCTTCCCACCCCCCTTTTCCCTCTATTCAGTCCCTCCTTCCTCCATTCTTGCCCCCTCCCACCCCTCATTATGTGTCATCATCCGCTTATCAGCAAGATCATTTGTCCTTTGGTTTTTTGAGATTGGCTTATCTCACTTAGCATGATATTCTCCAACTGCATCCATTTGCCTGCAAATGCCATAATTTTATTATTCTTTATGACTGAGTAATATTCCATTGTATATATATACCACAGTTTCTTTATCTATTCATCAATTGAAGGGCACCTAGGTTGGTTCCACAATCTGGCTATTGTGAATTGAGCAGCTATGAACATTGTTGTGACTGCATCTCAGTAGTATGCAGATTTTAAGTCCTTTGGGTATAGGCCGAGGAGTGGGATAGCTGGCTCAAATGGTGGTTCCATTCCAAGTTTTCTAAGGAATCTCCACACTGCTTTCCAGAGTGGCTGCACTAATTTGCAACCCCACCATCCATGTATGAGCATACCTTTTTCCCAACATCCTTGCCAACACCTGTTGTTTCTTGTATTCTTGATAATCGCCATTCTAATTGGGGTGAGATGGAATCTTAGTGTAGTTTTGATTTGCATTTCTCTTATTACTAGAGATGTTGAACAGTTTTCGATATATCTGTTGATTGCTTGTAGATCTTCTGTGAAGTGTCTGTTCATTTCCTTAACCCATTTGTTGATTGGGTTATTTGTATTCTCACTTACTTTTCTATTCACAATCTCTGCTTTCAAATGTGAGACTAATCTGATCATAATTTTGTCATGTTTCCCATCATTTTACAGACAATCATTTAATTTAGCAAATTAAGTTGTTATGTGCCCACTTCTGTCTGAAAATCCGTCTTCTCCTCTGTGTCTACTTTTCTTATTGATAAATTCATCTTTTTGATAATATTTTTGTTTGTAGGAAGCATCTGTAAGATAGTACTGCCTTTCTTAGGTTGTCTTTGACTTCATCTTAATCAGAGTTTATCTGGGTTAAAAGCATTTATATTTATTTGATGGTACGAAGCTATTTCTGTTTTAATCAAGCATCAGTTGCTGCATATGAGAAGTCTGCTCTCGGTCTAATTGTGGTCTCTGCAAACAATTTGTCCTTTCCATCTTAGAATGATATTTATTTATTCGTCTAAATGCAAAAACCATTATGGTATGTTTAGGTGTAGCATCCACCTAATGCTTAAAAGACACTTTTCATACCCATTTGGAAGATTTTCAATTCCAACTCTTCAGATATTGTTTCTCTGCTATGGCCTTCCTTATCTTCACGGGGAACTCATTTTTTTGTCTTTGAAAAAACTCTGTATCCCTTAACTGCTTATAGTGCAATGTTAATGGTAGTATCTTTAGGCACTGCCTTATGAATTAATTCTTCAGTACCAGGTTTTAATATATTAATTTTCTCACCAGCTCACTTCAACTAAACTTAATCCAAAATTAGTTCCCTTTTATTCAATGAGCATATTTTTCTCTTTCAAAACATTTAATTGTGTAATTTTATAATTGTTCTTGTTTTATTTCCACTTAGGTTTTTTTCTACAGTATTTCCATTTTTAAAGGAAGTTATTCCTTGTTTTATGGCATCAAGCTTCCTAAACATACTTTTACATTATCTGTGTCAGGCTTTCCCAGGAAATTAATTTCCTCTGGAGTGACTAGTAAGACAAGGATCATATCTTATACTTCTACATTTTTATTATATGGCACATGTTGGGCACTTAGCAGAGAGTCAGAAAAAATGTATAGTAAATGGACATGTTGTTGCTCAATTTTTGTTTAGTTAGAGATGTTAAATGTTCATTCAGAGTTTAGAAATTATGAAGTTCTGTATTACTCTTGTGCAATGATGAGAGAGAACTGAAACTCAGAAAAATTGGTATCAATTGGTATCAAGTTAAACAAGGATGTCCAAACTATCAATGGATGTCAGATTACACAGTGTCTACCTTGCTGCCTTTATTCTATTCTGCTTCAAAATGCTCCTTTTTTGCATTAAATCTTCATTTTCTTCATAAACACAACCATCTCTCATTCATTTTTACCATTTTCCCTTTGCTTGTGCACAAATTAATCAAATCAATCATCTGGAATAAATTTATAACTTGAATTAAATCTAGATAATGTGTTGTTACCTTAAAATAAATATCTTGTTAAAATTCAGCAAGCATAATTTTAATTATGTTTTAATTAATCCACTCAATTGTTTAATAAATGTTTAATAGTGATTAAAGAAAGAAAATAGCAAGATCTATCATAGATTTTTCAAGTTGTATTCTAGTCAACCTTAAAAATGTTATTTAAACACTAAGGTTTTAAAATATTTATGCATTAAATATGCTCGTTGTCTTCTGTAACAGAAAGGATGTGGATTTTACATTTGATTTCTAAGCAAATTAATGATGCAGCCAGAAAGCATAGCAGGATATAGTGGGCTATAAAAAAACCAATTTAAGTAATTTGTGCAAATACTTAAAAGTTTTATGAATTAAATTTCAGACAAATTCCCCATGACAAGGCAACTTCCTCACAGAGCACAGCTCCAGTAATTTTGATGTACAGATAGGCAATTAAAAAATTCAAATTAAGAAATTAAGTCTCATGGGCCTAAATCAGCTGATTTTGTAATTTACTTTTTTCTATTTAAAACCAGTTTCCTTGAATTAAATATGCCAGCAGCTATAAAGCTTTCTTGCTCCCTGTTATCCACTGCACATCTGTAATGATTCATGTTCTCCTTTTAAGGAAATACAGTTCACTGGGCTGGTTGAGATCAGAAGTATTGCAGACAAACAGATTCAGGATTTAATGTCAGAATAACTATGTACTAGCTATGCAAAAGCATGTGACACTGCCCTTTAAACCTCTGTTTTCATATCTGTGAACTCAGGCTAAGAATATATACTCCATAATGTTATGGAGAGAAATGATATAATGTGTTGTAAAGCATTTATTTAGTACTCAACGAATGCTACTTAGCTCTTTCCAGCATTACTTCTTCTTTTAAACATACACACAGGCACACACACACCATTGTATCAATTTTTATTTCTACAATATATTTACTCTTAGTATGATTATTTAAAATCTTTCATCATATTGACTCTGAAAACTTCTCCATAGAACAATGCAGTGTTTTAACCTGGTAGTTTATATATGATAGAGGTTATAATCTTGAGTGTTCCAGATACACAGGATGAGATCTAGGATATCATGAGTAATTAACTTCTCTAAGCCCTAGTTTATTCATTCTTACAATGAAAAGGATAATGAAACTGTGTAAGTTGCTGAGTGAATTAAATAATATAAGGAGTCATCCCAGTGCATGCAACATATTCAATACTCTTAATATGATCTTCTATAATGGTGGCCATTATTCTAAAGCATATTTTGGAAAAATGTATACAGAAAGATGCATTTCAGAAAAGTGTGCTTTGCTTGGTGTTAGAGTTAATACTTTGGCAAATGTCTTTAGTGCTGTGACATTCAACTGTGAAAACCAATTATTACACAATTAGAAACCTCCTCAATTAGGGAAAGACTGGGTCATGTTTTTAAAACACCCACCAATATTTTCTGCCAATCCCATCTGTGACACAAATTAGAGAGACCCCAGTTAGCAGTTGTTGAAGTTATTTTCTTAACACTGGTATCCGTCTCCTTGGAGACAGCCATCAGAGACTTGTGTTAACATCTTTCAAGTTGCATCTGGATGTGACCAATATGTGATTCGTTCATTGGTACATTTCATTTCTAGTCACTATGGCATTTGCATTCCATTCTATCTTTAAGTCTGTTTGTAATATATAAATGCTTTGTGAAGTCTATATCCATTTTGTAATGATATAACCATAAGGACTGAGCATGTTGAAAGGAAGTGAATAAAAAGAGGCTATTATGTATTTATCAATTTATATTCAGCAATTTATTTTTTGATTTAAGAAATTGATTTAAAAATTAAATTTTAGGTATAAACAAAAGTGGCTATGGATTCAAAAAAATAAAAGATAACTACTGTGATGTAATTTTAGGTCAAAGGAAAATGAGAAGAAGATATAAACATTTTGTTATCTGTCTTTAAGGGGCAGCTTACTTTTCATAATTTAAATATGAAGCAAGTTATAGTTATGACATTCATTTTGAGTGAAATAAAACTGAGATTTAAAAAGACCAAATGCTCTAAATTCTCTTGTTATCTCTTAAAATGTTTTTATTATTGCATTATAGTTACACATAATAGTGGGATTTATTTAGATGTATTCATACATGCATATAACATAATTTACTTCATTTCAATCCCCAGTAATTCCCCTTTCCCTCTCCTTCTCCCTCTCCCAATCTTCTTCCTCTACTCAGCAGTCTTGCTTCTATTTTTTTATCATGTTATAGTTAGACATATAAAGTGGGGTTCTTGGGATAGGGTCATACATGCATATGGCATGATTTTGTCAATTTCACTCTGCAATTCCCCCCTTTCTGTAAGTTCAAGAAAGACAGTATGGTGGTGGGTGTTTGGTGGGTGCTTGGTATACAATATTGTATATCACTTCATTTCTCTGAACATTTGGTATTTTTAGCCTCATCCCCCCACCCCCACCCCCCAAAAAAAGATACTCAGGTGTTTAACCAACTTGCAAATGTCAGAGTGGAAACACAAACCTGGGTCATTTGATTGTATGCACTATTTGAAGACCTTCACAACTACCTAAATAAAATGAAAAACAATTTATAAACTATGAGTTTAGATTAGTTAAAGGCACTTCTCTGTGCTACAGTCCTCAAAACAATAACAGAATTGCTTATGTATAGTGCTAAAGGTAGTAGAAAAGTTTGCATGATATTAAAATGGTCTTTACAGGGCTGGATATGACTCTGTGGTAGAGCACTTGGCTAGCATCTGAGTTCAGCCCCAGTACCACAGAACAGGTCTTTACAGGCCTAAGATGCAGTATGATGCTCTTGACTTCATAATTGTTCATCATAAACTCATGCTCATTAATGTAACATAATTAAAATTCTTATCTTGAATAATCAATGAACTAAAAAAAAAGCTAATAGTAAAAGAATGATATTCATATTATTTCAAACCTTAAAAAGAATAAAAATGAACATAAAAACAAAGTTCAGTGTTCAGCAAACATTTTTCTGAATAGTATTCTGAATTTCTAAATACAGTATCACTAGATTGGTCCCTTTAAATACTTTGCAGTACTTGATAAACATTAAAATAGAGCTTTGCTCAGCATGATTGCTTAGTGAATATTAAATAATAATAAAAACAATCAAAGCACCACTGTGAAGTCAAAGGAATATTTCTTTTTACTAGATATTTTCCCCATGTTTACAAATTTATTAGAATTTAAATGGTATATACTTTTAATATCAACCATTTAAAAATTAAGTAATGTGATTGATGTTTTGTCATCTTAATCAAAATTTGTGCTAAATTTTCATTGGGAAACTCTACATGCTGTTATTACAACTAATCCTTTCACTACCTAGTCAAATAATTAATACCTTTACAAGCACATCATAAAATATAGATTAGTAAATAACTCATCATACACTTAATTTAAATATTAATTGCCTACAGGCTTAATAAGTTCTTCATTATAATAAGAAAACTAATGTTTACTTTATTAGATATAACTTCAAAACAAAACACATTCTAACAATCTATGACCCAATTTGATGTTTAATAAAAATTCTTTAGGGAAAATGTTACCATTGACCAGTGTTACATGATTTAAATAAATACTGTTATAATGGAATGTTAAATTAGAAATGCTGCCTCATGCATCAAAACATAAAAGTTGCTAAATTCTATAATGGTAGGAGATTATGTGCTGAATTTACAAAGCAACTATGTAAAGCCTCTCATCCACCCAAAGTAGATAATAAGGGCATAAATTATGCAAGTTGAGAGAATGGACTTGGGTAGAGAGCTACTGTCAGGAGTGAAGTCCCCCTCTCTTGAGTCTTTGGGACTCCCAAAGACAAGAAGGACCTTCAACTGGGTCACTTGGAGAACTTGAGCCATGAACTCTGCAACGTGGGCATTGGACTCCAGTTGAGTCCTGCATGGAATCTGAAAGGTACTGACAAGCCAGGGGGTGCTAACCAAGGAATGAGGAAAGTTGTCATGAAATCAACTTGTTTCCCCAGTATGTGTGGAAGCAAAATACACATACTTGTTTCCTAAGAAGCAGATGTAGGTCACCCACCAGAGAAAGTCAACCAAAGAGCATGTTAGAACCTACCAAATAAGACCTCCTAGAGGTTAGCACTTCTTGATAAAAAATGAACTCCAAAGTGGATCATTAGATTCCTGCAATGGGATAGGATCCATTTGCACTGATCAAGTGATGTGCATTGAGAGTCCCACCAGAAAACTACTCAGCTCTAATTACCAGTCTGGCCCACAGTTCAGGAAGCCAGTCAGGGAGATTATAGCCTCTCTACTTCTCCCACAGCCTCCACCACCTCCCATTCAGATGTCTGGTAACAGAGGAGCAGAATTCCCAGAAGGATGGCTGAGGAGCATTAAAACAAGGAATGTCCCACCCCACACCTCCCCCTAACCAGCCCCAGGTTCTATCCTGTGGCAGGTACCACTTGGAAAGTGGAAGCTATAGCAATTATGAATAAATGTGAGGTTTTGAAAATTATATGGAATTGGGCATTCTGGTCGGGGAATTGAGATTGTGTTTTACCATTTAGAGTGAGTTTTTTAGTAATTAACGGAGAACAGAAATGTCACAGAATAGCCTGAGTTCTAATGCAAGAGTAGGGAATAGTTTCCCACCTTGATAAATGTTAAGCAAAATCGAGAGAAGAAAGAATAGATGGTATCTAATTAAATACAGTGAGTATTTAATACTATTCAACATACTAGTGGCAATTGTTATGCTTATGTTTTTAAATAATAGGTGCTCATGATTTCTAACTCCCTGAAACTCACTATTGCTTTAAAATTAAGGACAATGAGGCAATAGAACCCATTTTCAATTGAACTTTAAATCCTGGTACCCTTCCAAATTTCCTTTATGTATCTCTAGATGAAGATACAAATAATTTGATGACAAAGAGTTGCTTGAGTAGAACCCTTTACATTTGTAAATGGTAAATCAAGCAAATCCTGGAGGAGTCAGTACTTTTCCTTCTCCAGGCAGTGACTTAAAACTCTCCTCCTGTTAGGAAACTATAAGGTTTCACTTCATTTAAAGGGAGAAGGAAAGTATTCAAATTTTACATCAACTGAATTGCCTCCAGTGGTCTGGGACTGAATGCAATTCACTAAAAGCACATTGTGTGTAAGCAGAATTGCTCTAGTGCCTGCCCTGCAAACTGCTTAAATTTGAAGCATTTGCTCTTTAAATGAAAGCTGAAAGCGGACTTGAACATAAACTCACTAATGAAGGAAATCTAGGTTTCATTCATTAGAAACAAAGAAAAAAATAATTTCAGAACATCATCCTCTTCTGCTAAAAAAACACAAGTCCTTTGCCCATAAAGATAAGCAATAGATTAAATCCAGACAAGAGATAAGATCATTGGCAGGTTAGCATTAAATACATTTCACCAACTTGGCGATTTACCTTAATGAAACTTACTGTGAGATTCTTTGGATAACTAAGGCAATTTGTAGCATGGTTTATTTTGTCTTTTCTAAGTGTTCATTTTTGACAAATATAATCTTACATTACCTCATATAACATATTTTACTCAGTTTCTCAAATTTAAAGTAAATCATGTAAAAACAGCATATTTATAGATGCTGTATATATATATATATGTGTGTATATATATATACATATATATGTGTGTATACATGTATGTGTGTGTATATACATAATGCTTTATTGTTATATTTGATTTTCTACCTTCGTCTGTATGTACCCATAAAATGCTAACTACTTTACTTGATGACACTGATATAGTTGTTTATGTGCAATGTACTAAATGATGGCAATATAATTGGTAAAATTGGCTTTCACTTACCCGCAATACAGCTACAAAATGAAATGACACAAACATTAGTCTCAGGAATTCTGCCATGAAATTTGATTATTTGATTCCACGTTAGTGACAGATACTGTATACTCTAATGACACATTAGAAGTAAATAGCAACATTTAGAGACTGCTCTCTCTTCTTCAAGTTTTTTTAATGTTCTATTTTGAACAAGCACTCCCAGGAAAAAGTAACAGTGCAGAAATCACCAGTTTCTTGATTCCTAATTGCTTTTTAATCCTTATTTCTGGTTAAAGTTTGGATGTTGTGTAGAAAAAGAAAGAATTGCATAAAGAATAATGTATCTTACCGTTAGTCTCATATTCACATCGAATTTCAAATTTACTGAGCCAGAAAACACAGAACTTAAGAGAAGCAAGGTGAATAGAAAGGGAAAAGAAAAGCACACTGGTGTGGCTTTCTCAGTTCCATTAGTGTGGTTCTTTAGTTCCCAAACATGGCAAGCAGTTACTGGTGATATGGTCTATGCAGGCAATATCCACCAAGAATTAAGAAAATTGCTGAATATTCACTCAAAGAGTAACTGCTCTTTACATTGAAATAAGGCCAAGACCTAGAAGTTCTGCTCAGATATCCCTGAAGAAGGATCTCATGCTCTCCAGGATTTAGAAGTCTCTTTCCCCACCCATCTCAGAGATTCTTAGCATGGTACATGAAATAATAGCTACACCTTACCTTACCTGATGTAATCTGAACATGTCTTTGTGGACCTGTTGGGAGACTATATATATGCATGGGAGGTAGATATGGTTTTACCCTCAAGGAATTTATAGCCTAATCAAGTCTTATCAGAGAGGGGAAGGACTCACTGTGGTTCAAGAACTCAAATAAGTCAGCCATGAACAGGAAAGATTAGAAGTAATGCTTTTGATTGTGAAAGTGGGCATGGAGACAGAGTGGGTAATAGTGAGTAAGAACACTTCATTTGAAGGGGCGAGCAAGCAGAGAGGAGATTCCTTTCAAAGCATCTGAAAGCATATTATTAGCACCATGGTTCCGATATGATAAACATTAAAATTTCTGAATGCATAGCCAACTTTCATTTCCTAAGGGACAAGTCATATAACTGGGCACATAGCATATCTGAATATCAATGAATCTCTGGCAAGTTGTCCAACTATTATTATACATCAACATCAAGATTTTGTTTCATATTTCTTTTTGGACACAGACTAAATGATTCTTTTCAGAACTAATTATGACAAGCAAACAATATTATTTTACATTTTCAATAAGTGAAAGTAAAAAATAGTTACTCATTGCTAATGGTATGAGAGAAAATTAACTGTCTAAAATGCGTTTGAATAAGAGTACTATAATTCTGCCTTTGCTGAAATTCTTGATTTATAAATAGTTCAAGCAAAATACAAAAAGAGCATTCTATTGATTTTTGATGGTGCTGTATAATATCCACACACTAATTGAATGATATGAAGTATTCAAGGTCCCTAAATTATGTTTTACTATCACGTTTTATATATGTAATAACATTATCAAGACTTGACCATTCAATTATAAATCCATACAGAAATTACTTTAAACTCTGGAACATTAAAAAATAATTGTCTTTTACATTTATTTAACCAGCAGTTTAAGAACTTGTTTAGAACACCTGGAACCTAAAATTGACATTGTAATACAGAGAGGCAGTAGTGAAAGAACCATGCTTAAAGAAATCCCAATTGCATACTACTTTTTAATCAACTTTCTTGATTTATGTTTTTATCTCCTAAAATGTGGTTCAAATTGGAATCACTTGGGTGATTCATCTTAAGTTGTCAGAGTAACATAATGTATCTATAACATTTATTCTCCCCCCCCCTTTTTTTAAATAGTTCTACCTTTCTAATTCTAACACTATTGCCTGAACTTAAAAGCACAGTGGCTTAACTAATTGCTTCCCATTCCCTCTCACCCACCTCCCAATATCAACACAAAACAAATTGATAGTCACTCAAGTCAATGTAAAATCATAAATTTTATTTGGTATCATCATCCATCTGCACCTAATATTTCTTAATTCACTAATATAATTATTGAAATTTGCAATAAAATTGCAAAATGGAATCTGAATGGCCCATGATGCTAACCATGTAATATTTCTTCTTTCTCATGGAAGCCGGAGATGCTTTTTAAAGGGATGGGTTCAGTATAGTCTGTCTTATATCTATTAATGATCACTTGAGTAATAAAATAAAAACGATCTCATCCTTAAAATACATATTCATTTGTATAGAAATTTTACTAACTTGGGCTTTTAGTAGGTTTAGACTCTAAATATATTAAGAAAGAATGTATTTCTTTGAGTTATAATGAAGTGACAGGAAGCAATAATAGAATCTAGTGAAAGATCTATTGGATTTGGCAGAGATTGTAATTAAGATTTCCCAGTGGCACATGATACTCACTCTAGAAAATACTGAGAGGATCAGGTCAGCCTTTCCTCTTCACTGAAAAGGCAACATGGTGCATATTTCAGAAATATAGTCACAAATCTCAGGTCCTCCTCTGTCCTTTTCCCATCCTCCCTGTTGAAGAAAAAAAGCAGAATCCTCCCAACAATAAGATTGTCACCTTCCGGTATGAAGAGAAAAGCTCAGGGCTGAAGATATATAAGCACCTACATAGCTTTTAAAGTCTTGGGAAAGGATGAGTGAACAGTGGGAGCAAGTACAGAGAGAGCCAAGGACTAGATTTTGGAAAGTCAGAGTTTATTGAGGAAAATATATCAGAGGAGATGGAGAGCGGGCACAGAGTAGATCACATACAAAACCAGGAATGTGTGTTGCATGGAAACAGAGAGAAGGTCATGTTTCAAGGAGGAGGGAGCTACCAACTTTGCAAACTACTGTAGCTGAGAAATGGAGGTAGATTAGGATAAGGAAGGAACCATCAGCTTTGCCAAGTTGGAACTGATGGTGACAGTTTTAGGGAAAGAGTAGACTGCACAGCCTGACTGAAGTGCTGAGGAAAATGGAAGGTTAGGAGTGAGAGTGAAAAACCACAGACAACTCTCTCAAGAAGCTTTGCTACATAATAGCTAGAAGTAAAAAGGAGCTCAAGTGGGTTTTTTAAAAACATTTTTCATTTTGAGATAATCTTTGATGTGCAGAATTACAAAAATAGCTTAGAGATTTTCTGTATTTCTCCTCCTATATTCTCCCTATGCTAATATCTTATATAACCATAGAACATTTATCAAAAGTTAAAAAAATGATTTTGGTACAAGACTACTAACTAACTTATTTAAACTTAGTAACTAATTTGTTTTGTGTTTCCACTAAATTTTTTTTCTGTTCCAGGTTCCAATTTAGAATCCCACATTTTATTTAGTTGTCATGAATCCTAATCGCCTCAAACCTGTGACAGTTCTTCAGTCTTTCCTTATCTTTCATAACTTTCACTGTTTTGAAGAATACAAATCAGTTATTGGGTGGAGTATCTCTCAGGTTTGATTTGTCTGATGATTTTTCTTGATTACACACAGGATATGTATTATCAAAAAGAGTACCGTAAATATGATCAGTCCTTCTCAGTGCTTCATATCAGGGATCTATGATTAATGATGTTGACCACGATTACTGTCATGATTCTCCACTGTAAAATGACTATTGTTTCCGTTTTAATTAATGTATGCTTTGAAGGCGATACTTAGAGACATGTAAGAATCCTGTTTCTCCTTATACTTTTGACCATAAGTTTCAGCTTCATTAGTGGAACTTGACTAGGAAAAATATTTCTGTAGCATTCTAATGTTCATTTTTATTTCCCTCATTCATTCTACTTTTACTATTTGCAATTCTTCCATAAAGAGAAGATATCACTCCTCCCTCATTTTTTTTAGTTAAAGTATATTTTTTAATTTTTCGTTTATTTATTTTTCTCAGAATGAACTTTTGGGTGTCTGTTGTCTTCTTTTGCTTATAATCTAGTAGTGTCATTGCTTATTCTTTTGCATAGTGTGTTTTAAGTTTTGCATTGGAAGCTCTTTCAGTTGCCTCCTATGGCCTTGTAATTTTTCATTTCTTTTTTCTGTGCATGTGTATAATGGTATGTGGGTAGATTTTCTTACTTTCTGACACCATACAGTTCTCATCATATATATTTTCTTAACCCAACCCTGGAATCAATCTGTGTTCCAAGGGATCCCAGTTCTTTTAATTGAAAAACAGTATGCAGGAACTCACATCTGGTCCTAAGTGTGTTCATTACTATTGTGATATCATTGCTTCTTGCCACAAGAGAGGCTCTTCAGATGCAAGATAAGAACTTGTGTATGTTAGTGGTAATGATTTAAGAGTGGCTGAAAATTTTTTATGCAGAAATAGTAATATTTTTTAGAACAAAGTGCTCAAGAAGGAAGTGGTGATGGACTCTAGAACACATGAAGAGGGGTTGGCCTCTGATAGGAACTGGAACACTACTCACTGTAAAAGAGAAAAGAGAGGGACCCTGATTCATATGCAAATAGACTTTGATTTTGGTAGAAAATGACAATTCCGTTTTGTTTTGTTTGTGTTGTTAAGGAAGTATACTAGCTGATATCACTAGCTAAGAGTGAAGGGAAGGAGAGTGATGGAAGTTTGAGGAGAGAGAATATTTTGGAGAGATGAAACCTAATATATTAGAAAATGAAAGTGGATTTGCAAAGCATCATGCCAAATGGATTGCCATTTGGGGATACTGAGTCATGACAGTCTGACTTTCTTGAACAGTTGTGGAGTAGACAAATAAATTTGACTAATCTAGAACTCACATTTCAGCTGGTGACTATATTTGAGAAGGAAGTGAACAAGGAAGATGCAGGTATTTCTGAGTCAATGTTTTAACATCGTAATGTTGTAATGGTTTTGATTCATGAAATTTAAGGAAATAAAGGGGAAAGTTTGGTGTTAGTACTGTTTATTGTCATAAGAAAATAACTGGGTTTTGTTCATGGTAATGGATTAATTTGTATAGTTTAGTTGAGAATAGTGAAACTAAAATTCAGAAGAGTAGATAATTTGGGTAGGGTTCTTCCATTTTCCTTTCCTTTAAATTGAGTCCACACCAGCAGTGTTACCATCTTTTCTGAGTTTCCATCCCTTGACTTTGTCAGTTGGTCTCCTATCTCATATAAGTGATGACCTTCAAATGTTCACCTTTTTTTTTGTTTTAACCAAATCCCAATGTTTTAAGGTCATTTTCCAAGTGTGAACACAATCATTTCTTAAGTCTTTGAAGCAAACAAAAGATACTGCATTCCTACCTTCCAAATCACAGACATCATCTTGTCCAGGAAAGTATGATCTAAACCTCAAGAGATCATGGTGAACTTTCACAAGGTCACTAGAATAACAAATCTGAGACTCACTGATGGCATCATTGCTAATCTTTCATCTGTAAATATTTCCTCTCTCCCAGTAAAGGTCACATAAATGGAGCCAGAAAAGTAAAAATAAAACCTATTCTGTGGAAGATTCCATTAACTTATTTGAAAACAAATTGATGAGGGGATGTGGTTTAATTTTTCACTGGTTAAGAATCATTACTTTGTGAGACATGTTTGGTCACCTTTGATGTGTCAGCTAAATGGTTGTTTCTAAAATTACCATGACCATTATTCATGAGAGTGTTAGTAATTACTCAGTGGTTAATGAAGTTGGTTTCCAGTTGATGATCATTAGAAACTGAGCGTGACCCATTACACAACAGCATATTGAACAGAAGCCTCAGATTTATCCACCCTCTGTTCACTGGATGGGGGCCTAACCTGAAAACACTATTATCAATCCTAAAAAGAGAATGTTCCCTACCAGAAACACTCCTTGACATGCAGAAACTCTAATTTCGGTTACCTCCTGGTGAAAACTCTAGTATCATTCTCAATTTCTTTCAGTGCTCTAACAGAATTACATACATACTTCAGGGTATTTATTAGTTTCATATCTGCCTCTCTCAACTAAACTCCAAAGCCTGTGAGAGTGAAGACTGCCTTGGATTCCCAGAGATTGGCCAATGTTTGACACATATCACACATTTAAATCAGAGCGAGTCAGGCAAACACTTCTCTGATATTCAAAGTGTAGCCAAGTTGGAGTCATCTTCAACTCATGTCCTTTTCAGTCTAGGTTGGCTGCCAACACAGACCACTGCTTTCAATACACAGGTTTATGGAGATTCACAGAATTTTAGATGAGAGAGACATTGAAGACCATGTAATCTGGCATTTTGTTTTCTATAAAGTAATAAAAAATGATCCAAAAAGGTTAAATGAATTTGCCAATATTGAACAGCTAGTGTAGCCAAGCCAGTGAAGTTACGTGAGTTAAATATTCAAGTGGAAAAACTTTTTTGATGCCTGCTGTCAAACAGGAGGAAAGAAGCCCAGATAATCAGAGTAATAGGGTTGAACCATTAGCCTATAGAAAAAGAAAGAAAATGTATCACTCTCTTAGTTTTTGTTGTCATTTACTCCAAGCTGCTCAAATAAAGACTAGACTTTAGTAAGTAAACAGGACTTTTTTTTAAAATCCAATTGTTTCTCTGTTCTTCATTGAAAGAACAAACACAAATTTCTCTCCACAATATTCCCCCTCTTTGTACTCAGTAATGTTTAATAACATGTAGAGGAGAAATTTTGAAATCTGAGTTCTTTGAAAGAAATATTTTGAATTTCAGCAATGAATTCCTTATGGGCGGAACCTCAAAACACTTCATACATATTGTTAGAATTTTGACCAACTAAATTATGGTAAATAATGAAGACAGAACTAGCATTTATTGATCATCTACTTCATGCCAAACACATAGAAATTTTATATTTTTTCTCATTTGATCTTTGCTGAAACCCAATGAGGTATATGTTATTGGACCATTAACCCCACTTCATAGCTGCATTTTCATCAGAGAAATAAATTGACCAATGTCATGTGCAGGACTTAATTCAATTCCCAGTTTGTTCAACTCCAAAGCTCCATCTGCATATTGTAGAAAGAATTTAGACTAAGCAAATGTTGTTTACTTGGGAGAGATGTGAGGAAGGGAGTATATCTTGACAGACACTTCCTAAAACATAATTCCACTAAATTAAAATGAGTCCATCTTCTCTTTATCATATTTTAATACACTGAATTTTATCAGTCTAGTGTGGTGTCTTGCAACAGAAAAATGGGAAGAAAAGTGTTCTCCTTTACACCAGTGACAAAATTATGCTGCCATAAATCAAGTGCCTCCCCCAGAGGCAGTTGGTCTTAGTGTATAGCTATAGACAGAAATAATAGCTCAACTTTAATTGATGAAAAACTAAGATTATTATCTTTGCTAAACTTTCTTCCAAATGAAATTGGTCCATTCCAAATAACTCTGTCAAATGAATGGACTCATTCTCTTTCCCAGGGAAATGTTTCACAGCTACCTGTTCCTGGCAAGCCCTTGGAGAATCAATGCTGCTGTAAATCAGACATTTATAGAAACTATGCTGCAGCATTTCTACTGCCAATGTCAGGGACTGTTCTCCCAGGGTGAAGTGTTTTTAAGCCAAAACCATCTCTATTGGTTTCTCTGCTGTGAATGTAGAGCTGCAGTCAAATATGTATCTGAGAGCCTGAACTGAGCTCAACTTCCTCCTGGAGACAAACCCTAAGCTGCCTGTAGGTGACCTCTTTAAATGCTCTGGCTGAGAGGATGAAGAGGGCTGTCTGTCACTGGAATCCAGAAGCTGCTACTAGTCGTCTTGGGTTTTCTGACTCAAAATATTATCCACATAACCCAGACACTGTAAGAAAATTGAAATTTACTTTTTTCCATAACTGATGCTAGCTTTCCCCCTGAGCCCCAGCACAGAGTCCACTTGCTTGCACAGGAAGGGAAAATTCTTAATTTAAAATTGCCAGTAAATGGTATATATCTCTTTTTGGTTACAAGCAATTTAGATTTGGTCCAACTTTTGCCAGTTCAAAGTCAGAGTAGTTTCAGCCCTTTTTCCTCTTTCATCTTTTTTCCTGTCCAGAAGCAGGTTTTTAAGTATCAGGGAGGCAAAATACAAGGTATTCTGGTAAGCTGGCAGGCAGGAGGGACTGTGATTTTGTGCTGGTCTTTGTGCTGGTCTCACTTGCAAGGTGAAGGTGTGGTCTTTCTCAGCATTCTGCTGGCATATGTTCAATCCCTTGGGCTGATGGGACTTGGAGCATAGTCTCTGCCTTCAGGGACATCGGCCATCACCTCTCCTTGCCTGCACTGCAGATACCCCTGGGCCTGACTTCGATGAGTGCCTTATACAGTCACAGTGAATCCTTCAGTGACAGCTTCCAGCCCCACTGGAATCTCAGCCTCTTTCTAGACCCATCTTGGGTTACATAGGAATTTCCATTTGACTCCCATCCTGTTCACAGTCTCTTGGTGCAGGGCTATCCTAGGTAGGGTGGCAGCGAGTTCCTGGAGATCAAACACAGAACATGGCAAAAGTCCCCTGGCACTTAGTTTTCCTTTGAGTCCATGAAATATCTATCTCCTCTAGGACTTTGGACATGACTGATAGCCTCTCTCTCTTATATCTTACAATCCCTACTGCTGAATAAGTGGACATTAATCCCTCTCATTTCCTCTGTGACAAAACTTAATGATGTTCTCTCTACCTTTGCCGTAGAGTAGAACTCTATGATTTACTTGACTTTTAATAGGGAGACAAACAACTGGAACAGTTTAGAAAACCATGTCCTCTTTGTGTAAATTGAGTAGTTTAAAACAACATATTTCTGTGATTCAAGGTTCCTCTTTCATATATACGAATCTTACAACTGACTTCTTGCTCCTCTTTGCATTTCTGCTTCAAGTGCCTTTGTTTTACAAAAGGTAAATAAATGATCCTTACTAACTAGGAGGAAAATAAAGTTGAAAAACAACAACAAAAACAAATATATTTGGAGGTATTACAAAATATTACATTTGCATTATCAAGACAACCACATCTAGTCTGATGTCCAAATTATATAGACCAACATGTTTTCTCACTAAAGAAACAAAAATGACCCTCTACTTAGTTGCTGTCAAAACCAGGTAGAATAAGGACTCTGTCAAGGCAAGTGAAGGTCTGTATCACCATTCCTTGATGCTGTGTCTAATGTGTTAAGTCAAAAGCAAGTTGAATCACATTCAGTTTGACCTTTACTGAGTTTTTTAAATGGTATCCTTGGCTTTTATCAATAGAAAAGTCATCTAAAAATTTCTTTCAGCTTTGCCTTAATTTTTTTTTCTTATTGTACTATTGAGTTTGCCATGTGAAAATGTAGAATTTTCTAATAGGAAAACATCTATATCTTTCAAGAAATCAGTATGTTTAGCCTACTTCCACCTCACACGGTTAATTATTCTATATGCTAGTTAATTCTTCTTTCTATTGCCATATGTATCCTGATTTGTTGGATGTTTAAAGACCAATGGGGGCACTCCGGCAGTGGGCCCCGCCCACACAGCCAGCTTCTCCAGGTTCTCGGAACGGAACTGGCCCGCTAGTGAGAGCCTTTCTGACCAGAACAACCTCCGAGTCCCGGAGCCCCTGCAGCGCAGCGTACTCCGGCAACGAACGAGCGGAGAGCCGCGATCAGCAAGCAGCCTCTGGGATTAGGGCAGGGCAGCCAGAGACCTCTTCAGACGGCTCTGCCCACTCCAGCTGCAGGCTCTCTTCACGGGGCGATCCAAGATGGCGGCCTAGAGGGAGACTGCACCCCTAGTCGCTCCAGAACCCAGGAGTTAAGAAGGGGAGGCATTGAGAGACTCGGACTGAAATAGAGCCACGGGTGAGTCTGCCCACTGGGTAAAGCTCGGCCCGGGTGGCAGGCCCAGATAGAGGTGGCTTATTGGAGCCGGGCAGGGCAGCTAGAGTCTTCCCAAGGTAGCCTTCCACACTCCGGCAGTGGGCTCCTCCCACACGGCCAGCTGCACGGCGCAGGCCCACAGTGAGAGCATTTCCGCACAGAGCCAGTTCCAAACCGTGGAACCAGTAGGGGGCTAGGGGCAGTTTTCTTCGGATGAGCTGCTTTATCAGATTCCTCCAAGACATCAGGCTACTGAAGGCTGGGAGGTGATACACTGGAAATCTACCGGGACACTATAAGCCAGTAGCGGAAAACTGCAATATCTCAGGGTCCCACTGACAACTGACCAATATGAGAAAACAAGGGAAGAAAATGTCCCAAACAAACCTAGATACTACATCAATAAAACCCAATGACAGCACAGCAGAAGAAATGTCAGAAAGGGAGTTCAGAATGTACGTAATTAAAACGATCAGGGAAGCTAATGAGGAGATGAAAGAGCAAATGCAGGCATTGAAGGAGGAGATGAAAGAGCAAATACAGGCATTAAATGATCGCACCAATCAACAGTTAAAAGACCAAATACGGGAAGCAAGAGATCATTTCAATAAAGAGTTAGAGATACTGAAAAAAAACAAACTGAAATACTTGAAATGAAGGAAACAATAAACCAAGTTAAAAACTCCATAGAAAGCATAACCAATAGGATAGAACACCTGGAAGACAGAACCTCAGATATTGAAGACAAATTATTTAATCTTGAAAGCAAAGTTGGCCAAACAGAAAAGATGGTAAGAAATCATGAACAGAATCTACAAGAATTATGGGATATCATGAAAAGGCCAAATTTAAGAATTATTGGGATTGAGGAAGGCTTAGAGAAACAAACCAAAGGAATGAACAATCTATTCAATGAAATAATAACAGAAAATTTCCCAAATCTGAAGAATGAAATGGAAAACCAAGTACAAGAGGCTTATAGAACTCCAAACATACAAAATTACAACAGACCCACACCAAGGCACATTATTATGAAAATACCTAACATACAAAATAAAGACAGAATTTTAAAGGCCGCGAGAGAAAAGAATCAAATTACATTCAGAGGGAAACCAATAAGAATATCAGCAGATTTTTCAATCCAGACCCTAAAAGCTAGATGGGCCTGGAACAACATATACCAAGCCCTGAAAGAAAACGGATGCCAACCAAGAATCTTATACCCAGCAAAACTTACCTTCAAATTTGACGATGAAATAAGATCCTTCCATGATAAACAAAAGCTAAAGGAATTTACAAAAAGAAAGCCAGCATTACAGAACATTCTCAGCAAAATATTCCATGAGGAAGAGATGAAAAACAACGATGCAAATCAGCAACAGGAGGCGCTAGCCTAAAGGAATAGCCAAATAAAGGAGAAACCAAATCATGTCAAAAACAAATATGAGTCAATTGACTGGGAATACAAATCATATCACAATAATAACCCTGAATGTTAATGGCCTGAATTCATCAATCAAAAGACACAGACTGGCAGATTGGATTAAAAAGAAAAATCCAACAATATGCTGCCTGCAAGAGACTCACCTCATAGAAAGAGACACCCATAGACTAAAGGTGAAAGGATGGGGAAAAACATACCATGCATATGGACACAGCAAAAAAGCTGGAGTATCCATCCTCATCTCAGATAATGTGGACTTCAAACCAAAACTAGTCAGAAGGGATAAAGAAGGACATTACATGCTGCTTAAGGGAAGCATAAATCAGCAAGACATAACAATCATAAATATCTATGCCCCGAACATTGGCTCATCCACGTACGTCAAACAAATCCTTCTCAATTTCAGAAATCAAATAGACCACAACACAATCATACTAGGCGATTTTAACACACCTCTCTCACCACTGGATAGATCGTCCAAACAAAAATTGAATAAAGAAACTATAGATCTCAACAACACAATCAGCAATTTAGACTTAACGGACATATATAGAATATACCATCCAACAAAGAATGAATACACTTTCTTCTCAACAGCACATGGATCCTTCTCTAAAATAGACCATATTTTATGCCACAAAGCTACTGTTAGCAAATACAAGAAGATAGAGATACTACCTTGTACTCTATCAGATCATAATGGATTGAAATTAGAAATAAATGACAGAATAAAAAACAGAAACTTCTCCAATACTTGGAGACTAAATAATACACTATTATACGATGAATGGATAACAGAAGACATCAGGAGGGAAATAAAAAAATTCTTAGAAGTAAACGAGAACAAAGACACATCATATCAAAATCTCTGGGACACTATGAAAGCAGTACTTAGAGGAAGATTTATTTCATGGGGTGCATTCAAAAAAAGAAGTAGAAATCAACAAATAAACGACATAACACTACAGCTCAAAGCGCTAGAAAAAGAAGAGCAGACCAATACCAAAAGTAGTAGAAGACAGGAAATAGTTAAAATCAGAGCTGAAATCAACGAAATTGAAACAAAAGAAACAATCGGAAAAATTAACAAAATAAATAGTTGGTTCTTTGAAAAAATAAATAAAATTGATAAACCCTTAGCCACACTAACAAAGAGAAAGAGGGAGAAAACTCAAATTACTAAAATTCGGAATGAACAAGGAAACATCACAACAGACACGAGTGAAATACAAAACATAATTAGAAGCTATTTCGAAAATCTATACTCCAACAAAACAGAAAACCTCGAAGACATCAACAAATTTCTAGAGACATATGAACTACCTAAACTGAACGAGGAGGACATACACAACTTAAATAAACCAATTTCAAGCAATGAAATAGAAGAGGTCATCAAAAGCCTACCAACAAAGAAAAGTCTGGGACCAGATGGGTTCTCAGCCGAGTTCTACAAAACCTTTAAAGAAGAGCTCATTCCAATACTTCTCAAACTATTCCATGAAATAGAAGAGGAGGGAACCCTACCAAACTCGTTCTATGAAGCCAATATCACCCTGATACCTAAACCAGACAGAGACACATCGAGGAAAGAAAATTTCAGACCAATATCCTTAATGAATATCGATGCAAAAATTCTCAACAAAATTTTAGCAAATCGCATACAAATATATATTAAAAAGATAGTGCACCACGATCAAGTGGGTTTTATCCCAGGGATGCAAGGTTGGTTCAACATTCGGAAATCAATAAATGTCATTCACCATATCAACAGACTTAAAGTTAAGAATCACATGATTATTTCAATAGATGCAGAAAAAGCATTTGATAAAATACAGCATCCCTTCATGCTCAAAACACTAGAAAAAATTGGGGTAGTGGGAACATTCCTAAACATTATAAAGGCAATCTACGCTAAGCCCATGGCTAATATCATTCTAAATGGTGAAAAACTGAAAGCGTTCCCCCTAAAAACTGGAACAAGGCAGGGATGCCCTCTTTCACCGCTTCTATTCAACATTGTCCTTGAGACTCTAGCCAGAGCAATCAGACAAACCAAAGAAATTAAAGGGATATGAATAGGAAAAGAAGAACTCAAACTATCCCTGTTCGCTGATGACATGATTATATATTTAGAGGAACCTGGAAATTCCACCAGAAAACTTTTAGAACTCATAAGTGAATTCAGTAAAGTAGCAGGTTACAAGATCAATGCTCAGAAATCCAATGCATTTTTATACATAAGTGATGAATCTTCAGAAAGAGAAATTAGGAAAACTACCCCATTCACAATAGCATCGAAAAAAAAAAAATACTTGGGAATCAATCTCACAAAAGAGGTGAAAGACCTCTACAATGAGAACTACAGAACACTAAAGAAATTCAAGAAAACCTTAGAAGATGGAAAGATCTCCCATGTTCCTGGATAGGCAGAATTAATATCGTCAAAATGGCTATACTACCTAAAGTTCTATACAGATTCAATGCAATTCCAATTAAAATCCCAATGATGTACCTCGCAGAAATAGAGCAAGCAATTATGAAATTCATCTGGAAGAATAAAAAACCTAGAATAGCTAAAGCAATCCTCAGTAGCAAGAGCGAAGCAGGGGGTATTGCAATACCAGATCTTCAACTCTATTACTAAGCAATAGTAACAAAAACGGCATGGTATTGGTACCAAAATAGACAGGCAGATCAATGGTACAGAATAGAGGACATGGACACAAACCCAAATAAATACAATTTTCTCATACTAGACAAAGGTTCCAACAATATGCAATGGAGAAAAGATAGCCTCTTCAACAAATGGTGCTGGGAAAACTGGAAAACCATATGCAATAGAATGAAATTAAACCCCTATCTCTCACCCTACACAAAACTCAACTCAAAATGGATCAAGGACCTTGGAATCAGACCAGAGACCCTGCATCTTATAGAAGAAAAAGTAGGTCCAAATCTTCAACTTGTTGGCTCAGGATCAGACTTCCTTAACAGGACTCCCATAGCACAAGAAATAAAAGCAAGAATCAACAACTGGGATAGATTCAAACTTAAAAGCTTTCTCTCAGCAAAGGAAACTATCAGAAATGTGAAGAGAGAGCCTACAGAGTGGGAGAATATCTTTGCCAACCATACCTCAGATAGAGCGCTTATTTCCAGAATCTATAAAGAACTCAAAAAACTCTACACGCAGAATACAAATAGCCAATCAACAAATGGGCTAAGGAAATGAACAGACACTTCACAGAAGAAGATGTACAAGTAATCAACAGATATATGAAAAAATGTTCAACATCCCTAGTAATAAGGGAAATGCAAATCAAAACTACCCTAAGATTTCTTCTCACCCCAATTAGAATGGCGATTATCAAGAATACAAGCAACAATAGGTGTTGGCGAGGATGTGGTGAAAAAGGAACACTCATACATTGCTGGTGGGGTTGCAAATTAGTGCAGCCACTCTGGAAAGCAGTGTGGAGATTCCTCAGAAAGCTTGGAATGGAAACACCATTTGACCCAGCTATCCCACTCCTTGGCCTATACCCAAAGGACTTAAAATCAGCATACTACAGAGATACAGCCACATCAATGTTCATTGCTGCTCAATTCACCATAGCCAGATTGTGGAACCAACCTAGATGCCCTTCAGTTGATGAATGGATAAAGAAACTGTGGCATATTTATACAATGGAATATTACTCCGCAATGAAGAATGATAAAATTATGGCATTTGTAGGCAAATGGTCGAAATTGGAGAATATCATGCTAAGTGAGATAAGCCAATCTCAAAAAACTAAAGGACGAATGATCTCGCTGATAAGCGGATGAGGACATATAATGGGGGGTGGGAGGGGCTAGCATTAGGTTTAGGGTTAGGTTTAGAGTTAGGCTAAGGAGAGCGGCAAGAATGAAGGAAAGAAGGACTGTGTAGAGGGAAAAGAGGGGTGGGAGGGGTGGGAGGGGTGGGGGGAGGGGAAAAATAAACATCATTATCCTATGTTAAAAAAAAATAAAAGACCAATGGGATTCCTAATCATTTACATCTTTCTTTGGAAAACCTATTAATGTTATTCCATGTATGTCTCTTAGCCGCTGCAAACTCTTGAGGTATAGGTAGGGTATAATTAAAGTAAAATTAAATCCCACAAAACTCCTTGAGTTAGGTACTATATATTTTAGAGATGAAAACTGAAATTCATATTTTTATAGTTTGTTAGGATTCTATATCTGGTAATTGGCAAGGATGGAGTAAGAATCTGACTTTCAGACTATATCAAGTGTTCTTTTAGCACCACCAAAAAAATTCCATTTTATAATAAATTAAATCTCTGTGTAATCATCACACCTTAGCTGTCCAATTTGTAATTTAAAACTATGATTGGGAAATGAATTACAAATAAAGCATTTTGTATGATGTGATGCTCTATAAGCTGATGCTTTAACACTTATAAACATTAGAACAAAGATCTTATCTCTGCTGCTTCTGACAGTACTATCACTCATGTATCATGTATATGAGATGCAGAAGATTCTCATATAACATTAACAGTGGCAAATATTGATGACTTCTCTTGTATTATTACATATTGTTTCTCTGATAACTAATGGTGAGAACATCCCATTGTGAGTAAATGACTCTTCCCCTTGATTAATCAAACAGTACATAGGGGAAATATAATCTTAATATTGGGAAAGTTTATATTCAGGGTACAAAGAAATATAGATTTTTCTAAACATAGCTTTTCTTTCCCTAGGAAAAAACTCTTAAGTTATGGTTTGCTTTGTACCCCAGCTAAAAAGACATACTTCTTCTCTTTCCAGGTAATCTTACTTTTCTGCCTGTGTTTGTGGAGGAAGGCTCCCTGGTTCAAGTGATTCTGCTGATTAAGAAAAATAAAACAAAGCCTTTCAGCCAGTATAACCAAGTTTTTAACAAATTAGTACTATTTCTGTAAACAGTACCAATTATGATAGGAAAAGAAGGAGGAATTAAGCAGCACTATCAATGATTTCCCCCCACCCACCTTGGAATGTTTTGCAGTCTTCCGTTTGCTTCTCCTCTGCAATAATTCTCTTTTATTTTGGATCATACACGAAGGATACTTATGATGCCTTTTAAGAAAACTAGAAGCTTCCTACATTATTCTTTTATGTGTGATCAGTCTAAAGAAGAGGCTTTCTTATTAGAGAGTCTTCTCCCCACCCCTTATTAACTTTGACTTAGTACCATTAGATTTCTAAAGTAACTCATTCTGATGAAAAATTCAGGTGCTGTGATTTTAAATTATCCTAAAAATGTGATTTTAAATATTAATAATTATACTAAATTTGCAGATAAGATAGTAACCCATGTTATAGAATGCATTGCTTTTTAGATCAAACAAAATAGACAGTGTATTATGCTTTTTTGCTTCAAAATCCATTATCTCTTCTCTCCCAGGAGAACATAGTCTAAATCTGAACCTTTCTCTCTACAGTTTGTGGTGGTGATAGGGACTTTATGGTGGGGGCCAGGGTAGGGAGGGAATAACAGATGATGAAGTTATTTAAAGAAGGCCAGATATAATGCTTTTGTTACCTTGTATCAGGTTTAAGTCTGATTCATGATACATGTTTAGTGCCCATTGTTCCCATGAAGGGATTAAGGATATTATGGGCATAAAATAAATAATCAAGACATAATGGAAGAACTGTGGTTGAATGGGATGATAAAAGCTAAGGCTTCTGGGAACATTTGTAGGTTCCAAATTAGTCATCCCACCTCCAACCTCATTTTGTACTCCGTGTTTACTTTCATTGGTCTCCTCTTCCTTTAAAAAGGCTACCTTCTGACTTTCAAAGTCTGTAGCCCTGTCAGTCTAGGGAAGGTTTACTTTGTTTGTAATTCATAGGGTAAGTTAGCGCTCCCAGACCTTTGCATGCCTTTAAAATTTATTTGTAGAATGATAAATTTGATCTGCTATTCAAGATGCCTTAAAAGTTGATAAACAGGAAGAAGAAGGAACCTTCTCTTTGTCTCAGAAATTATTCTAGACTTCAGAATGACTGAGAGGATGGGTCTGTTAATCCTTCAAAATATTAACAGGAAACATGACTCAAAATGTGTGTTACTCTATTCCTTCTAGATTACAGAGTATTTACTGGGTTAATAAGTATTTATTGGACTTATTCAAATCTTGATGTATCAGGGTGAGGTGAAGGATGTTTGAATATAGCAATGGCCAATACAAATTCATTTTCTGCCACCATGGAACATATATAAAAGCCTTTGAAGGAAATAATAATCACAAATATAATTGGTGAACTGAAAGAGGAAGCATGTGATATGAGAATGTAGAGCTGTGAGCCTAGTCTCAAGTGGTCATAAAAATTGTCCCAATGAAGTTGAAGATAGAAGATTCAGATGTCAATGTTTGCAGACTTTGATAAACAATAGTCATTTGCCATCTCTTCATCAACTTTCCACCACTGTGAGATACCTGAGATTAACCAATGTAATAGGAGAAAATGTTTATTTTTATTCACAGTTTTAAAGGTTCTAATTCATCATCATTTTACCACATTGCTTTGGGCCTGTGGCATTACAGAACATCATGGTGGGAGTACCTGGCAGAAGAAACTTTTTTGCTTCATGGCAAACAGGAAGCGAGGGCAGAGGAGAGAGGGGGGAGAAGAGAGAGAGAGAGAGAGAGAGAGAGAGAGAGAGAGAGAGAGAGAGAGACAAGAGCCCAGGGTCCAATATTCCTTTCTAGGCATATCCCCAATGACCTAGCTCCTCTAACTAGGTTCCAACTCCTAAAGTTTCTGACACCTGCCAACAGCATCACAGGCTCAACACATGGGCCTTTGGGAGACACTTTAGATCCAAACTGTCACAAGTACCCACTCCTCAACCTTGTGACTCAGCTTTGATAGTCCTGATGACTGTTAACCCAGATCCTAACAGGAGATAGCACTGCTATGCTCCCTCAAAGGTAAGTGGGATAATGTGATTGTCTTTGGCCAGAAAAATGAGAAAGAAAATGACTTGTATTAGCTTGGCACAGAAACTTTCATGAGTGTTCTATCAAATTCTTTCTTTCTTCAATCATGCCACATGGAGTGAATGCCAAGTTCTAATATACCTTGGGTTCTAGTATAGGACAATGGCAATGTGGAGCAGAGTCTCAGCTAGCATTTGTTAGACATAGATCATGAAATGAACCTTTTTATTTCTTTTAAGTCATCAAGATAGTGGAATTTTTTTATTACAGCATACCTATCATATTCTGTGACATCTGCCCACACTTCAGTTTGCACTCTCAAGTCCTTCAGCACAACATTAGCATTCATTCAAAGGACTTAGTTCAAAAAATGAGAGTAGTGGCTCTATATGGTATTACAAATGTGACCATATATTACTGTATTATTATTGGCAAGGCAGTACAGCATTATAATTAAAAGCATGCACTGTACCAGTGTGAGTGTGAATCCTAGATCTTATAATTATTAGCTGTGTGGCACTGGTAAATGTGGGGAGCCATCCATGCCTAGCAGAATCAGACATGGCTAAGCCACAGGATACAGAGGTCTGACCCCCAGGAACTGGTGGTCATGGGAGACTGATTTAGATAGCCCAGGAGTAAGTGGTCCTGTATGGGAGTGGCTTACCGTCTGGGGATATGCTAGCTCCCTAAACAAAGGCTTCCCTAACTCCACCCCATCCTGTTCCCCACAGAAAAAGTCCCTTCTGTTCCAGGCCCTTTTGCCTATGTGACTATAAATAAAGGTGAAGGTGGGGTCCTCCATCTTGTTAGAGGCCAGATCTGGTATGGCCCTATCCATCGGCACCCCCTTCCTTTTGAAAAAAGTATTGACTCTTATGTGTTTATTGACCAGATAATTTTATAAGTAATTGATTTATTGCCAGCACCATCCTCTGACAGTTAACCCTTCCCTCATCCACGCTGGACATGGCTGAAATCCCCACACGTAAACTTACTGAACTTCTATGTTTCTCAGTTTATTGATCTTCAAAATAATTATAATGATCTGGCTATCCTGAGCATTTAATAGTTAAATGGGAGCAATGTCTGGTACATAGTAAGCATGATATAAGAATTAACAATTATTGTCATAATATTAAATTCTGTATGAAAGTATCCCACTTTCTTGGTTTGGTAAAAAGTAGTGATTTTGTTAGGGACCGCTTTCTCTCTCAGAGGTAAAATTGAAATAATCTATTTTGAATATTATTCTTTAAGTCAAAAACTGAAAAATGAAAGAGATTGAGTGTATTATGTAGCGCCAAGATCACTTGACACTTTCACATCCTGATTATGTTTGTGCTTCTCGGAAGATGCTTCAGTGGTCAGCAGATGATTAAGGTGTCAGGCATCTAGCCAGGTCCAGCGACCTTCTAGACCCAGAGGTGATAAGAAAGAAAGAATTTCTGAGCAGGTCATCTAGAAAAAGAAGCCAAGTTCTCAGCAGTGCCCTCATCTGCCCTGATGTGTCTAGGTCTGGCTTCAGGGCATACAGCAGCAGAGATGCAAACAGAATGATTATGGGGCAGAGGCAGTGGGTGGGTGGATGTGGCACAGGAGAAATGATGCCACCTCGGGAGACCTTGGGATCCCAGATGCCTGCATTACAAAAAGTCATTTTTGATCCAAATCTGTTAACTGAAATAATCAGTTTTAACAGCTTTCCTTCAAGCGGTTTAGCCAACATATCTATACAGAGTATATAAATATCCCACAGTCATTCATCATCTCTTTCCCATGACATTTGCAATCTCATGTTTTACGCAGCCAGCTATTATGTTAAACCTGGCCAATTTTGCATTTAGGCAGCATTGTGAAGTGTCATAGCATTTGATGGAATGGCAAGATTGTAAATTGCAATCTGGTCTGTGGGAAAAAATATTTTAAAACATTAAATTTGTTTTAGTTGGTTTCTCTCTCTCTCTTCCTTCTTTATATATTAAGACTTAATGAAAGAAAGATCATTTAGATGTACTATTTTGCGTTTTTCTTTATCTTAAATAGTAGGGGAAAGTTAGGGCAGGGGGGAAGCAATGTTTTGTGTAATTCCATTGTGGCATTTTAATGGTAAATATATCTTAAGAGGAGACAAACTTTATACTATTTTTTGATGAAATAGCCCATGTTTTAAAAATACACTGGGTAGCTTTTTTGCACTTGTGGACTATTAAGAGCAGGAAGATCCATCCGCAGCTGTCAGCTCTCTGGATGGCATTCAACAAATGCATGGCCATGAAATCTCCGCATAAGTCAGAGGAGGGAGTCCTGTGCCTTACGTTAGGTGAACTGACTTCAATCTGGGCAGATCTCATATTTTATATCTGTGCTGTTTTACCGTCTGTCATTGTGGAGAAATTTACTATTAAGATTTAAGTCCCAGGGATCTGGAGCCTTAGGGAGTTTTCTGAAAGCTCAGTTCATAGTCATGTAAATGTGTAGTGACTTTTCAAGTTACTTCTGAGAGTCTTAACAATCAACATAAATCCCTTCACATTTCAGCAGTTGGAAATTCACAAAACACTGTGGAAGGGCTGCTGGATATGCTACGTCATCAGAAAGAGAAATTTACCACTATACGAAGAGAAAAAAGAATTTCTTTCCCTCCACACTAGTGTCATTGAGATACCATCTCATTCCAATAAAATGAAAGTGCAGATTCCTTAGTATTTTCTGACCCTCTTAGATCAACTGCTGGCCTAAAAGAACCAAGGCACACGTGTGAAAATGATTTTTTTCCTATTATTTTCAATTTATTTCAGGTAGAAGAAAATAAATGAATTGTGTCAAATATTGAAATCTCTATTTGACCAGGCCAGAAGTTCTTATTCTCTTTGTTCTCAAAACCTATTAAATTCTAAAAAATTACTGAAGACCTCAAAGAGTTTTGGTTTATGTGGGTTATGCCTATTGATTACCATATTAAAAATTAAAACTAAAAATGTTTAGAATTTCTATTTATCCCTTCACCCAAGAACAGAAAAACACACTTTACTGGTTACTATGGGTCACATATTTTTATGAAAAAAAAAAAAAAAAAAAACAACTATTTTCCAAAACAAAAAGCATTCATGAAAAGAATGGCATTTGTGTTACCTTTTGCAAATCTCTTTACTGCCTGGTTTAATAGAAGATACCTCATTTTAATATCTGCTTCTGTATTCACTCTATTGCAATATCATGCATCATAGAGCTTCTGGAAAATTCCTCTTTATACTCAGGAGGGAGCAAAAAATGGCAAATGATATCTTAGTATTATTATGAAAATAGTTCTGCATAAAGAGACCTTGGCACACACTTTGTATCTTCTGAACTAGACTCTATAAATGCCCACATTTTCTATGAAATTTATTTCAGTTGCTTATCTGAGACTTCTCTCTCCCCTTCTTTCTTCCCCTTATTTAAATATTAAGGTTTAATGAGAGAAAGATCATTAGATGTACTGTTTTGTATTTTTCTTCATCTCTAAATACTCAGAAATTCAATCCACAAGTTGGGACAGGTGTGAGACATAAATTTTAATATTATTATAAAAATAGTTTTGCATAAAGACCTTGGCTCACACTTTGAGTTCATGGACAACCTGTGAACATTTAGTATTATTTTAATTAATTGTGAAATCAGACCTAGAAGACTAGTAGTACTAATCAGATCCTTTGAAATATTGTATTTCAATTCATTTTTGAAATCAGTATGCCTATAAATGTTCATGGCTCCTCTTAGTTTACTTTTGTTACTCTGAGCCTTTTCTCAGATTCTGTTTTCTCTAGTTCATACCTTCCTTTGTCCTTTTCTAGAATAATTCTGATATTCCTTGGTGTTCATGGAATCTTCCCCAACTAAATGAAAGCAAGGTTGATGTATTTATAATTGAGGAAATAATTACCAAACAGTAAAATATGAATCTTTTCAGATACCAGTTCTCCACTTTAAATATATGTAAAGAAAATAGGACTCAAATACTTTCACTAAATATTTCACTCACATATTTTCCTCCTCAATGTTCTCAGACTGAGTTTTATTGTTTAACAAACTACATATACTTCTCACATTTTACCAACCAAATTCCCTAGTCTATGTAAAAGCTCTACGGTTTCTACTGTTCCAACTCTTGTCTCAAGGGTTGAGGGTGGGCAGAGAGATGACACTGAACCTAAGCAGAATCTCACAGGGCAATGGAGGTTACATAACCAAGGTTCCGACCCTCAGCTTTCCATGTTCGTAACTGTTTTTCTTGTGTGCAGGCTGAATTAACCAGAGTCATTGAAATGTTTAATACTAACCGGCCCAAAGAGATCGGACATAAACCTGAATGTCAGAGCATTACATTTTATTGAGCAATATGACCTCCAAAGTGACTTTAACTGTGAATTAACTGTTGAGGACATTTGATCACCTCAGTACAATTCATATGAGAAGCCAAAATATAATTAAGTCAAGGGAAATCATAGGATATTCTAAATGAATGTTTTATCAGACTTATGTAACTCGATATGTCTTTTGTCTTTCTAAAAAGATATTATATCTCCATATGTCATCAAGACCCTATTTTACATAGATAGTACTAGAGCCTTCATGTCTTCTTCTTCATATCTTCCTCTTTTCATTCACTTCCACCTCCATTCTGTGTGGAATCCCTGGAGGTCTCTGATTTTATAATGCTGATTTATAATACTCTTAAAGATGTCGCTGCAACTTTACAGTCTGTTACACACTGAGCCCTCTTGATTTGCCTGGCATAGGCTATTTTAGTTAGACTGGCATTAAGAGGAAAGAAATCAGAAGTGAGTGAGATAAGGCACAAATTTCTATAGGAAGGTGTCAGAAATTTGATTCCAAAGTGCAAAAATTTTGGTTCTTATTGACAAAAATTTGGGAAATGCCTTTAACATGTTTTAGCCATCCTTGAATAGATTTAATTTCACTGAGAGCCTCTTTCTTATATCCCTCATGATAAATAGGCACCACTAAATTCAGTAATAAAAATATATTTGGTATGCTAAGAAGTAGGGCCCAGGACCTTGATAAAAATATGGGAAATGGAAAACTTAGTAGCCAACTCTGCAGTGTGGTCTTTTAGAGAAAATAACCATCTCCACAATGGATTCTCACCAAGTCTTATTGCATTCAAAATTGAAACTTACACCTGTTGGAAGTTTGGATTACCCTATCTGTGTTCAGGTATTTTAAACTGAATTGTAGGTATGCAACCCAATTTAAGTGTTAACACCTTTGTGAAGCATTTTCTTACATTTCATTTAGTCCCCACCTTTGTGAAGCATTTTCTTACATTTCATTTAGTCCCAACCTGTGCTAATCACCAAGTCTGATAGAGACTTAGTTCTCCTTCCTAACGGAGGACTTTGTGTACTCTCTTTTCTCTGTGGTAGTTTTTTATTTTGTTTACTTCTGTCTCTGTCTCTTTAATAAGCTTGTGGGTCCAATCACTATTGTATTCCATCTTGTGTTCTACAGTGAAGGACATGTAGCAGGGACTCAGAAAAACATCGAATGCATGAATCGGTGAACAGTGCTCTGGAGATCCTCCTCTCGACTCCATGAGACCCCTTTACCTCCTGTTGACACAGTTTCCTCTGATACTTTAATCCAATTTATTAGCTGACATGATTGTTTACTAAAATGTTTTCCTCTGCAGGATATTAATGGGCATTAAGCAATAAAAGATTTTTGGTAGTCATACTGAGTTAAATTATGTTTTGTAAAGCTTTTTATGCAGGACTTAAAATTTTAATATGTTAATATACATTGTAAACTAGGATGAGCTCCTAGTGTGACAAAATTGAATATAAAGAAAGCCATCATTTAGCCTTTTACCCCCAATAGTCAAGATCTTCCAAGAAACATGTATCCTGTAATGTTCAGAAAGGAAGGAAGACGGGAGGGAGGAAACAGGAGAAAAAGAGAGAAAAAGAGTGAGGGACAGAGAGAGAAAGAGGAGATGTCCATGAATAAGTTTCTCTAAAATGTATATTCCACAAATCATCAATGCAAATGTGTTCTGACAAACTCATATTCTTTTGGCTTCATTGTGAGCCACACTTATTCATGCTGTTGCTCAAACTCTTTAGTATTTTTAAGTCATAACCTTTTCACATATTCCCAACCCCTCTGTGCCTCTCTTGGGGCTTAGATTCTGTTCTCATTTCAGTAACTCTTGACAATACATTTAATTCCTATACCTGCTGGTTCTGTTATCACACCTTTGCTGTGATAACAACACAGGATGAAACCAATAATGCACTTTCGTTCACGTGCCCTCCCCTGACCTTCTCATCCTCAGCTCACCACTGTGGAATAAGTGGGCCATGAAAGTAGGGGGCCTCTCTAAATTCACCAGCACCAATTTTGGGGCCTTCAATGCTGTCAAACAGTCCTACTGTGTATTCTCATCTTTTCTCTCTCCCTTCACTTCAGTAACTATTTAAAAAAAAAAAAAACAAAGAAACAATTTCCTTTTTTAACCTCAAATCTCCCATGTCTCTGTTAATAACATTTATCAAATTTTGAATTTATATATTTAAATTTAATAGCTCTCTGTCTCCCCAACAGAAACATGAGCCCCACCAGGGTAGGGACCAAATATGATTTCATACAGCATGACTGACTCTTAGCTTTTGTCACAATAAGGCTGCAAAACCATTAACTGTAGAGATGTACAACAACAGGCATTTACTCCTCTCATAACTAGAGGCTGGCCCGGGCAGCTCTGCTGATCTCAGTGGGGTCACTTAATGATTTGTGGGTATTGGTGATTTAGACCAGGGCTCAGAGGAAATGTGAGGCTACTTGAGACATCTATGGTTGGTATCACACAGTCTTCTTTTTATAAATGACTCTTTAAAAATGTGAAAGCCATTCTTAGATAGTGAGTCATACAAAAAACAATCCATAGGCTAGATTTGACTTGTGGGCCATAGTTTGCTATTTCCTGATCTAGTCTATGTTTGACTGGCACCTCTGCTTCAAACAGTGGGTCTAATTGAACTTGACTACTGCAGGTGGGGCTCAGGTCTGCTTCATGGATATGCATCCTGAGGTTCAGAGCATGCTCATCTTTTGGCAGTATTAAAAGCAGAAAAGATCAGGTAAGAACATACGTTGCTCTGGTCCAGGTTTAGAACTGGATCACAAACACTTTAACCCACATTTTTAGCCAAAGCAAATCAATTGACTGAATCCAAAGTCTGTGTTGGGTGGTTCACTTTGTCTTTGGCAGAAAGCACAGAAAAACACAAAGCAAAAAGTATGAATAAAGAACATGGTAACGAATTGGAATCAATAATTTGTTCTACCACATCATTGTATATTAAGCATTTGAAAGAGTAATTTACATATAATAGGCCCTTGAATATTTAACATATGAAGAAAGTATTTGTACTATAACTATGAAATACTTATAGTACAAAGTGATTTTGTGCTGTAACTACAAAATTAACAATGGGCATGGTACAGAGAATGTGTACTCAGTTCCAGGAGCTATGCTAAATATTTACATATATTATCTTTTCCACTTCTTACAACAGCATTTAGGATAGTTCATATTATTTTCACTTACAAATGAGAAAATTCAGTCCCATACAGGTTAAGTAACTTGCCTGGGGTCAATTATTATTAAGTTGGACCTCTATTTTCGAAATCTGTGTTCAGGTTATTGTAGTCCCTGATATACTGAATTTATCAGTATCATTACATGTCTGTTTCATTATTTCTAGCTGGCCACTATGAAGACAATCAATACAGCACATTACAAATGCAGTGTGGTCATCTAGTGGCGAAAAAGGAATTCTGTAGGCTATTTACTAAAGATAAAGTCAACAGCAACAGAAAAAAAAAAGATCTTTGTTCAGCTTTTATTTTCTAGTATTCTTGCCAGAAATGTATTGTGGGAAAGAAGGAGAAATGCCCTGGAAAATCCTTACTAAAATAAATACTTACATCCTTAAGCACTTAAACAGGGGTTCATGGGCAGTAAGCACTCATTTCTGACCATGAGATGCTAATCTTCCACTTCCTACCATTTACACAATTTCCCATTTTGGCATCGCTGCCATCTCTACCCTTGGAATCCAGACATGGTCCTGTCAACCCACCCTCACTTGCAGTCTAGATTCTCACACTAATTTGATCACACTGCCAGTTCTATCATACTACCCAGAGTGACAACTGTGTTGAATAATATCAATAAATCATATCTGCAACTACAAATAATTCACACCAACAACTCTCACGCTGGCCCTCTTTACTGCTTTTTTTCATCTTGGAATTCTTTTTTCATTGATTCCTGGTAACATTCACTTCTGTTCTAAACTCTGCATTCCTCAGCTCCCAATCCCATTCTCCAAAGTCCAAACTAGACTTTGACTTCATTCCTAAGTTATTGAGATAGATGCCTTCTTATGCCAGGTCTCACAGATTTCCACCTATCTAGCAACCAAAAGAAACTTTCTATTTTCCTATTTGCCTCAATTTTAAGCTTTTTAAAAAAGTCTTCTCTTCTTCTCTATCACAATATAATTTGCTATCTTTCCATCATCTGTGTGCTCTCTCTGCACATATGTTTAATATTTTCCTGCCTCTGCAGAGCTTCCCAGCAACTATCCATTTTTCTTATACCAGTCTCTCACTTTGGGCTCCTTTTACTTGTTTAAAAATATATAGAAGTATTCTTCTTAATTTAGAAGAAAGTCATAATTCCCACAAGATACTGGCTCAGAATGTCTTCTTGCCAATCCACTTTTCAAAGGAAGGTACTTTGATTCCTATTCGTCTCCTCTTCTACTCACTCTGCCCTTGCAGTTTGGTTGGTCTCCATCTGACTTTTGTGCTAAGAGTGATTTTTGTACTGTGAGCAAAATGAACATTTTTCTTCATAAAATATCCAACCTCAAGTATTTTGTTAAAGTAATGGGAATGCACCTAGACCCCTAACAAGTTTAATTCAATTACATTAAAAATTAATCATTTATGACTATATAAGTTTTATCCCACGAACAAAAGGATAGGTGATTCATTTAAGAATATTTACAAAATACAATTAGATAATTTCATCAATTAATTATGCAAAAATATTTTATAACATTTGGTACTAATTTTCTGAAACATTCTAAATCCTTTTAAAACTGTGAATAGATAGCATATCTGTTTCAGTGGAACAGAATCGGAAAAGAATTGATGCAACGAAGTGATGAAATGTATTTGTGTATACTTTTACTTGTCTTTGTGTTGCTTGGAATGCTCTGACTGTAGCATATACATTCCCCTCAGTATTTTCTATGGGGTGGTGGAATCAAGAGCTGAAGACCAAGAATTCTTACTCAGTTTTATCTTGTTTTCCATGAGCCAAGACCTGCTTATTCTTTTTCTCCTGACTTTCTCCTGTTCTATTCCATCTTCTGTACCCTAGTTGAATGGTTGAAAGTAATTCCTCATATTTCATCTCCTTTTTAGGGTTCTGAAGTAGTCTTCTGACCTCTAGTCTTAGCTCCATCTACTGTGAAATTCTTGAAAATTTATCCTTGTAAAATGCAAATTTGCTCAGATTTTTTCTTCCTGTTTTTAATATTTTTATATATTCAGGTTAAGAAAAAAACTTTAAGATGCATTATAGGGTAGAATAAACTAGTGCAACCCCCCTTTCAGATTGGAAACTGAAGTCTGGAATAAATGAAGAGCACTCAGCATAATATGAAGTATAACACATGCTGCATACATGGATGATAATATATAGAGCGTGCCACGTAGTGTTAGATTCTCCTTCTGAGTAAAATGCTCCACTCAAATCCTTTTGACAGTGCAACTAATTTTATTCGGAGTCAGGCTGGGTGGAAAAGCCACTTGTGTATCCCAGTTTGGATAACAAAGGAGAGGAGGCTTATGTACTCGGCTAATGCAGGCTTTGCCACTCGTGTGCAGTTAAAGCTACAAAAGATAGATATAACCAGAAGCAGTTCCTTCAGCCTGCATATGATTTGGAAAAGTGTCATGCATTGGCACAAACAGTCTTAGACATCAGGAGCAATTTGAAAGAAAAGAAGCAAAAAAAGTAAGTAGCAGATGTTGGGCTGGGGTGGCACATGGTGGAGGCAGCTGCAGGGCAGCTGTTTTCTATCTAAGGACTCCTGTGGAAGTGCTTTTGTGGTTCTTCAAATAGTTGATTAGAATTTCATGGATGTTGCTGCTATATGAGGAACTTTAACAACATTTTAGTGTTCTGCTTAAAGTTTTCTTGAAAAAAAATCACTAAAACAAACCAAAATTGTTTTAAAATACTGATGAAAATGGAAAAATCTATGGCCTTTGGATCGCAAGTCTGACAAACTGGGATTTGGTTCCAAGCTCCAATTGCAAATACCATCTTGAGCTACTTAATGTCTCTACAACTGAATTTCCTCATCTATGGAAGTCAGTACTTATCTCATGGGATAATTGAAGTTAGTGAATTCTTTGAAGTACAGGGGTCTCCTGCTACCTATGCTTTCACTTTAGTTGTTTCATTTACCCATAGTCAAATGCAATCTAAAAATATTAAATGGAAAAATTTCAGAAATAAATATAAGTGTGAATGCATATTCCATTCTGAGTTGTGTGATGAAATCGCAGTAAGACCCACTGTGTACTGCCAAGGTGGTAAATCATCCCTTTGTCCAGAGTATCCAGGCTGTATACACTATCCACCTGCTACTCAAATAGTAGCAATCTGAGTATCAGATCAATAGTTATAGTGTTTGTTTTTAAGTAACACTTATTTTACTTAATAATGGCCCCAGAATGTGAGAGTAATCATGCTGACAACTTGGATATACCAATGAGAATCAAAAAAACAGATCTTTAAGTGAAAAGGTGAAAGTTCTATACTTAATTTGGAAATTAAATTTAAAAAATAGTTTAACAGACACTTCACAGAAGATATGCAATTGATCAACAAATATATGAAAAAATGTTCAACATCTCTAGTAATTAGAGAAATGCAAATCAAAATTACTCTAAGATTTCATCTCACTCCAATCAGAATGGCAATTATCAAGAATACAAGCAACAATAAATGTTGGCAAGGATGTGGGGGAAAAGGTATACTCATACATTGCTGGTGGGAATGCAAATTGGTGCAACCATTATGGAAAGCAGTATGGAGATTCCTCAGAAAACTTGGAATGGAACCAGCATTTGCCCTGGTTATCCCACTCCTTAATTTATATTCCAAAGACTTAAAATCAACATACTACAGTGACACAGCCACATCAATATTTATAGCAGCTCAATTTACAAGAGCTAAACTATGGAATGAATCTAGATGCCCTTCAACAGATGAATGAATAAAGAAAATCTGGTAGATATATATGATGGAATATTATTCAGCTTTAAAGAAGAATGAAATTCTGGCATTTGCTGGTAAATGGATAGAGTTAGAGGATACCAGGCTAAGTTAGAGAATATCATGCCAAAAATAACCAAAGACCAAATGTTTTCTCTGATATGCAGGTGCTAATTCACAATGGGGGGGTATAGGGAATAATAGAGTTACTTTATATTGGGTAGAGGGGAGTGAAGGGAGGGGAAAGGGTATGGGGGAAGGAATGATAGTAGAGTGAAACAGACATTATTACCTACGTACATATATGATTGCATGACCAATGTAATACTATAATATGTATAATCAGAAAAATGAGAGATTATAGTCCATTTATGTATGATCTATCAAGTGTATAAATGCATTCTACTGTCATGTAAAAGTAATTAGAAAAAATAAAATTAAAGTTAAAAAAAAAGCTTAATGAGATTTCAAAAGGTTTAGTACTACCTGTGATTTTTGGCATCCTCTAATGATCTTAGAACATATTCCCCATGGATGGGATGGGGAACAACTATACAACAATGCCCAGTACACAGTGAGTGGTGAATTGATGCCAGTTTGTCCACTGCTCCCCAACCTGTCACAACTGAAAGTCGCACAGAGTCACATATTTATTTCCAAGATCTCTCAAGGGAAAAGGGATTAGAATATCTTCTGTGACCACATTAAATTAGGATGCTTTGATATCAGTGAATACATATCTGTCATAGGTTTTAAGTTTACAAGATTTAAATGCCAAAATATTTCTGCACTTAAATCACCTAGAATTAAACTGAAAAGTTCTTTTATTCTGAAAATAATGAAGGAAAACAACTTCCCATTATATTTTTTTGCTTAAAACCAAGGTCATAAGCCTCAGGGATCATAGTGCCATTTAATTTGTCCCGGCCTCCATGACTGAGAGCTCACAACTCACCTCAGTAGTGGGAGAATCTGTGCCCCATTCCTTCCCCTACAGATTTTCTTACATGTTTGAAAATTCTGTATTCTGTAGGCTATTTCAGATGTGCACAATCATCACATGCTGTATAAAATAATAAATTTATCCAAGAAAAGTATCTTTTCTTCTTAGAGTGACATTTGCAAAATTGTGGTATGTAGGAACATTTAGAAATAAGTAAGGATGGGAGCTTATTCATTGGGTCATTTCAAAGATGTCTGTCTTCCCTTCTGAAAACTGCTGTTATGGTTTGGATATGCATTGTCCCCCCAAAAGCTCCTGTGTTGAAGCATGAACTCAATGGAGCAAGCTTCAGTGGTGGGGCTTTTGGGCAATGATTTAGGGTTCTGATTTCATCAGTGGATTAATTCATTTACTATCTTAATCCACTGATAGATGAATGTACTACTAAGTTGTAATTGAAGGCAGGGCATGTGACTGAAGGAAATAGGTCCCTGGAAGAATGGCCTTGACTATATCTGCCCCTTGCCCCTTCCTGTTGCTGTTTTTATCTGTATCTGGCTGCCATGAGATAAGCATCTGTCCTCTGCCATGCCCTTCTGCCATGATGTTCTGCCTCACCTGAAGCCTAGAGCAATGGATCCTGCTGACTATAGGACAAGACCTCTGAAAACATGAGCCAAAATAAACCTTTCTTCTAAGTTGTTCTTGTCAGACATTTTGGTCATAGTAACAAAAACCTTACTAACACGCCTGCCTACTTTCCATTTTTCCTTTGAGACATGACTTCCAGCATTCTGCTTTTCTGTTAAGTGTGTCACTCAGTCTACTGACAACTCTGCCATCTCTTAAGCACAGAGGCATTTTCAGTTTGTGCCACCAGGCCTGCCACTGCTGGGGAATTGCTTGGGCCAGTGAAACTTGACTTCTAAGGAAGTTTCTTTCTTCAGCCATATGTGTTTCAGGAGACTCCTGAAAGGATGCTTCAGTTGATGTTTCTAAATCGAATATGGCTTCTCTCTTACTCTTTTCCCCTTTTGAATATCCTAAGCCAGTAGTTCTCAAAATGTGGTCCATGAGCACCCAGCAGTCTCTAAGACCCCTTTTGGGGATCCATGAGGTTAAAAAAATATTTTCTGTATAAAGCTAAGACACTATTTGTCTTTTTCATAGTGTTGACATGTGTAGTGTAGATGTGAAAGCAATGGAAAACTAAACTTCTCTAAATACCCTAGCACAAATCAAGACAGAGACACTAAACTATAGCAGCAGAGCTTATATTCTTTATTATCATATATCACAGGAAAGAAAAATAGAGGCAGTTGCACTTAAGAATGTCCTTAACCACACTGTAAAATGTATTGATTTCATTGAATAGCAACTCTCTGATGACACATATTTTAAAATATTCCATTGGGAAACACACACAATGCACTTCTACTTCATACTTAAGTGTGACAGTTGTCTGAACAGAAAAGCAGTTGTGTGACTGAACTGCAAACTAAGTTAGCTATTTTTCCATTGAACATAAGATTTACTTTAAAGAACAACTAACAGATAAACTACGGTGTGTGAACTTAGATATTTGGCATGCACTTTTGTGTGAATGAACAGGAACATCTGTCATGTCAAGGTGAAAAACTCAGATTTGATGCCAATAATTACTTTTAAACTTTCAAGCTAAAAATTAGAATTTTGGAAGACTTATATCAACCACAGGAAGCTTGACAGCCTCTAAATATATAAAGTTGTATTTTTCTGATAAAATATGGTTTTTGATATTGTTTAATGCAGTTTATAACATTTGGAAAATCTGTAAGCTCAATGAACCAGTATTTTTTCAAATGAGCAATGTATGATTTCAAAAAATCATGCATGGGTAAAAAAATCCATGTAAAGTACAACATAGACCAATACATTTTAATGAGACAATGAAAAGTTCATTAAAATTGAACATATTTGCCTATCACTAATAATCTTTAAAAATTAGCATTTGTTGAATTTTGTAGTTTCAAAGAAGATGCATGTTTCAAACCATACATAAAAGATAGGTCAAAATGTATCATAGACCTAAAGGTAAAACATAATATCATGAAATTGCTAGAAGAAAATGTAGGAGAAAATCTTCATGACCTTTAGGCAAAGATTTCTTTAATAAGACACTAAAAGAAAAATATCTTTAAAAAACATGATAAATTGAATTTGTCAAAACTTAAATGTCTGCTCTTCTCCAAACATAGATAAGCAAACAAATGAGAAATATTTTCAAATCATCCAGATTATATTGTGAATTCTCAAAACTCAAAAAGAATAAAACAAATGCCAAGATTAAAAGTATTAGTCCTAGGTAAATAAAAATTAAAAGCATGAATTAAAACTGCACAATTATTACATGGTTAAAATACTTAAAAAAGAAAAATAAACAATGCTAAGAACCAGCAAATACGAAGAGGAAATGAAACTCAAACATCAGACTGCAAATTAGTATAGTCACTTTGAAACAATTTGGCAGTTTCTTATAAAACTTAATATACTGTCACCATATGACCCAGCAATTCTACTTGTAGATATTTACTTTAGTAAAATGAAAAGCTTATGGTCACACAAAAGTCTATATGTAAATGTTTATAGGAGCTTTATTCATAATCACCAAAAGCTGGAAACAACCCACATTTACTTTAACTGTTGACTGGATGAACTGTAGTATTTCCTTTCAATTGAATGCAACTCAGTAATAAAAAGGGACAAACTACAACAATATGGATGACTCTCAAATGTATAATGCTTAGTGAAAGAAGCCATACTAAACATCCATGGTTCCACTTTTATGAGCTCACTTCTGTGAAATTCTGGAAAAGGCAAACCCACAGAGATGGAAAACGGATCTGTGGTCTCCAGGAGGTAGACTGGGAGGAAGAGCTGATTACAGAAGGAGAAAGGGAATTTAGGAGTAAATAGAACTTTTCTGTCTATTGACCTAAGTATTTCATGCACTTGTCAAAACTTACAGAACTGTGCTAAAAAAGAAAAATTTTGCTGCTTGAATATTATGCCTTAATAATAATTTTAGAAAGAACAAAACATTTTTTTAAAAGGAATGGAAAAGATCCAAATTCTTCTTTTTTTTACTGCTACACCAGGTACCAGAGAATTTAATGTCCATCTGTGAACAAGTTATGAAAGTCATAGTTTGTATCCAGCCAGAGCAGGCCTCATGCTCAGGGCCAGGTCCCCCTGCATGGTCACAGCATAACTGATCAATCAGAAACTTGTCTTCTGAAGGTAGATCCCAAAGAGAAACTAGCTGTCAGTGCCCTGATCTTCTCCCATCCTTCAGTAAGACAACGTACTTCACCTCTATTAGAGGCATAGAGGTGGGGAAAGAGGCTGGATTGGTTTTGAGAAAAAAAAATCTGTCCTGCAGAAAACAGAAATGAGAAGAAAACTCTGTTCACATTGCCAATCAAAATAAAAGTTAAGTATATTGGAACCTAACAAGCATAAGTATCAGGACCTTTACAAAAGAAAAAAAAAAAGTATTTTTGCAGCAAATGACTAATCCTCATAACGACCTTTAGAAAACTCCTTTTCCTTCAAGAACTCTGTAATAGAGCATGCTCCACTGCTTATAAATGTTCCAAATAAATTATGTAAGTTCCATTGCAGTACCCACTTGACTACATGTCATTAAAATCCCTATAATTTTTCATAGGTACACATTTTATAGCAGCCAAGTTGGATCAAGTCTGTTTAATTATTGATGCATGGTGCCTAACACAGCATCATGAAAAGATAATCAGTAAAAATTAGTTCTGATTAAAATGATGATGTGTACATATAGCTGCTATAAGTATGAATTTCCTATAATTTAGTTTTCTTAGCCATCACATCTCTCTCCTCTCAAGAATTTGTCTTTTCCAAGATTTTCACAATTAAGTAAAGTTCTTATTTAAAAACCATTCAACAACAATTAGAACCTGGAAAACTAACATAAGAATTTAAAAATCTGAGGTTTGTATTAATAATTTCTATAGTGATTACATATACTTATTCACTAAACATATTTATGTTTTCTTTAGATTCACTATTTTTGAACGTGGGCCACCATTTTAAATGATATGTCAGGTTCTATAAATGATCATATTGGACAGATCAGGTTGATAAATGAAATTCACTTTCAATTACACATACTAATAATTGGGTAAGCTATGGTAAGTTATTCGTGACTTTACGCCCATATATTCTTCTCCAGAAAGTGAGCCCAGAGATATTCAGAGGTGCTACCAATTTGGGTTTGTAATGGAGCTCTTGATTCTATTACATGCATCACAGAGTTTCTGGTGTACCCCCAACTGAAAGCTCCTTTAAAATAAGCCTCAGGGACCATAGGGAGATTGATCATTTATCTGAAATAATGTTATTTCTGTGGTTTAGTCTGTTTGTGCAACCTCTGGAAAATATTTCCTATCTTAACTTAGAATAACAAAAATATTGTTCACAATTGGGAGAATCTACATCAGGGACCTATTTTGGGTATCTTCCCATTATGACAAATAATGTATTACACTTTTTAATATATTCTTTATAATGATGTTATTATCTATTCATCTGTAATACAGAATAAATACATCTCTCTAATATATTATCATTTAAAGCCAAAAGGCAAAAGATGAACTGATGAGCCAGAGAAATATATATTTATGTAGCTAAATATAGCATGCTAATCTTTTATAAATCAATTTGAAAGGAACAGAAACTATTGGTGCGAAAGACATATATGCATTATTAACAATATAGGTCATTTTACAGAGTGCTTCCTTTTCACTTGGTAAGAGAGAACAAACACAGAAACACTAGGTTTTATTCAGAATCAAATTTCATTTTTCTCCTGCTGCTTGAGAATTCAATAAGTGAATTTTCCAGATAGCTGAACTATAATTTCAGCATTTTTTCAAAACCACTTATTTACCCCTCCCCCATAGGAAATATTCTAAGATGTATTCAATATTGTATGATTTCCTAAGTAAAAACTTCCAACACAATTTAAACTTTTCTTGATCATTTCGGGTCAGTGTTAATACCATGTTTTCTCAGCTGTAAGATTTCATGTTAGGAAGCACCAAAACGATTCTTCCAGAAAAAACAAATAGGGCAATTTTTAATATGCTAATTGACAAGATATGTACATCACAACCGCAGAACTTTAAAGGTGGAGGAGGGCAGGAAATTACATCTGAGAATGTAGAAACCGTGTTGCTGTTTTCTGCACTGTGCAGCAACCTGCTTCTGTTTTGGGTCGTCTCCTTACTGCTTTCAGATTTTCAGTTGTCACTTTTCACCCACATTACCTACAGTGTAAAATTCTGTCTATTCCCTTCTATTTTGCTGCTGCCCTAAGCTGCTAGCTGTGAGATAGGAAACCCAAATGGCAAACTAGTCAATAATTATGTGCTAAATAATAGCAGTCAGATTCTTCCCTGAGGCTCCAAGGCCATACTTCAGTGCTGAAGTTTTGTGACAACTGCTTCTGTGCTCAGAGCTTTTGCTTTACGTCGAGTGTCAGGACCTGTGTTCCCACAAACTAGAATTGCCAGGAACTTGCACTTTGGGTGAATGCTGTGTTAACTGCATTAGGAATTTTGAAATGTATTTTATATATAGACAACTACCTAAACTTTCCACAATTCTGCATTTTTATAGCAAGAAAGAAATATATGAAATATTGATATCTCTATGCTCTTGTTTCAGAATTGACTCTATCAGGAAACACACTGGGATCTCAGGACAAGAGCAAATGAGCAATAGGTAGGGCCTTGGGAGTACCATGGACACCACCCTCACCTTACCGTTAAGGCCAATGGCATTGAGGCACCTGGCACTGTGAGTGCCCCATGTCTGCAGCAAACATTAACAGTGATACTTCTAATAGGACAGGGAAGGGTGAGAAATTAAATCAGATGAAAAAAATTCATGACTTGAGTGATTCTTAGTCAAGAAGAGGACACTGGCATGGGTTCCGGACTTCATTCAGTGAGGAAAGAAGGAAAAAACACATGGAAGTCTAAGGAAAGTCCATAACAAAGTTGGCCAGGGTCTTAATACTCCAGAAAAGCAGTTGAGTTCCAGGAGTACTTGAAGAGAAACTTCCGAAGGGCCCAGGATTATTAGGTGGATCCACAGGATAGATGTAGGGAATAGAGACACTCAAGAGGTATAGAGTGTTGAGTTTCTCCCTTCTACGAGTGAGACACCAAACTTACCAACAACCAAGATCAATTCTAGCTTTCACCAACAGGTAGGGCTTAGAAACCCTGATTTGCTTTTCTGAGGGACTTCATAGAGCTGAGCCTGAAGATGATGGACATTGAAGGTCAACTTCCCTTGTGGAAACCTAGAAAATTCTAAAGAAGTCAAACAGAGACAAACACACCATGTTTTCAAAGTCCATAGTTTCCCACATTAGTCAGTGCCGTCATTAATAAGGAAAACGATGGATACAGACAAAGGTCTGTTTATAAGTCAATTATTTGTAGTAATAGACTCTTCTGACCTGGAATAAGGAACTCTGAGGGGAAGAAGTCAGAAATATATACGTGATAGGAAAAGAACTCATCTGACAGAGCGTGAGGAGTAGAGAAAAATTAAAAACTTTCTTTTGTTTATGTAGGTGATCCTGGGGATTGAACCCAGGACCTTGAGCATGCTAGGCAAGTTCTCTACCACTAAGCTACATCTCCAGCCCATAAAAAACTTTTTTGAGCATATGAAATGTAATGTGGAAAAGATGGCAAAGAGTGAGAATCTCTGATAGCAGCCCATCTGCTCTTCAGGGTGTGTCCATGAGGCAACACCATGTCTACCCACCCCTGGCCTTACTCTTTGAGATTGGTTTATCTGCTCCCTTTCCATGTCAGTCCTTGCCACTGCCAGTTGCTCATTGCCCCTATAATTGTCTGCCTCTTCTCTGTTAAAAAATCAACTAATAAGGGATTTTTTTTGATCCTGTGGGTTTTTATACAGTTATAGATGAAAGGAAAGAAGGGAGAAAGGGAAGAAAAACATAGACAACCAGACAGGTAATATATATTTCCCTCTTTTTCCCATCCCGCATTGTTCTTATATACCCCATAGCTGTTTCACATACTCTGTAAGGCACTATGCCAAGCTCAGAGGCTCAAAAAAAAAGGAAAGGAACTGCAGTGTTCTCATAGAATTTACAATCTAGGAGAGACATGTACAGAATCACGATGAGCACACAATAGTTGTTATCCTTGAAGTACATTCCTGGTGTGAGAGAAATCTAGAAGAAAAAGCACTGGGAGGGTTGGAAGATTAGTCATACATTCACAGAAAGGGAAGATCTTAGTGAAAACCAAACCAAACCAAGCCATCAAACCCCACCACCATCACCACATCTAACCATGCAAATCACAGCAGAGCAGGCCACGTATCTCAGGTCAAATTCCTTAAGAGTAGAGCCTATGAGAAGGATAGGATGCATGGGATTTGGGAGGAGGAGGGTATTTCAAAAAAAATCTGTCCTTGAGGGAGCAAAATAGAAGGATGAGACAATTATTCAGCAAGGATGGGTCTCCAGTAAGGTTCCAATCATTGAGAAATTGCAGCTTAGAATTTTAGTGACCTGCCTGGGGTCATATTGTTAGTAAAGATTAAAACTAAGGTTAGGCCATGATGAATCAAAAATTCATACACTTTTTAGCATGCCAGCCTTTATTCTATAGAAAATAGACCAGGGAGCAAGACTGTGCTTCTCAACTTTGATGACAATGGAGAAAGGCCACGTTAATGAGAATGTCCTTGAATATGGAGTTAAACTAAACTTGGAATCTGATAGAGGTTATATTCATTAGCCTTGAGAACAAAAGAAATAGCAGTAATAATACTTTAGGAACTAACCAATTTTCAGAATTTTAGATAATTGTTTTTATATGATCATGTATTCATACACATAATATTTTTCTTTACTAGTATCTGTTGCATGGAAGAAAATGTTTCAGTGAGGGTTTTCATTAATACATGACTTGTGTCATTGGGGAAATGCAGGAATTGAGGATCTCTTAACCCTAGAAATGTACAGACTGCTACTTAAACCATAATAGAGTCAGTTTTGCATAATTATTTCAATTTCTGAGTTCATCAGAGCTATAAAGCTTTGAGGACCCCTACTTGAAGAATTTGAAAGAGATCTAATTCACTATCTCTGTTCACTCAGAGCTAAGAACAACACAGGCAAAGAAAATTCATCAATACTTGGACCTAAATGATGCTACCAATATCCCCCCTTCATCAACATGGTTCTCTTATGATGCCCTGCTTAAGTGTACCCCTGGAGCTCCCACATCACAGCTCTGTATATTTTGGTGGTGTTGTTCTAGTTTAGTTTTCTCCCCTGTAAAATGGGAGCATAATATTACATGTAAAGCGTTAGACAAATTCTGGTCATTTAGTGAGAACTCAGAAACTGCTGATGTCATACTTGCTCTGAAGTTTAGACCAGGTATTTCTCTATCAAAGACCAAAATGCAAGTCCCTCCAAAGAACTTCAATTTCCTAAAAGTCTATCAACAAACCATTAGAATCTTCCTTCTGCTAACATCTTCCCACTGTTGTGCATTCTCAGTGCTGGTCACCTATTGGACACCCAGAAGCAGCAACGAAATGCCTTAACCTGGAGTTCTGGATCGAAGGGTCTCAAATGCAGTGAAAGTCATAAATTTAAGTTACCAAATCTATTTAAATGTAAATTGAGGCAAAATAATGATGAGTTAAGAATAAAGCCCTGAATAAATCAGCATTTAGAAAGGAGAAAGAGAAAAGCATGGAGTGGATCCTAAAAAATGGTAAATACAGGTAGACCAAAATTCAGATCAAAATCACAGATATAAAAAGACCAGAAAAAAGTGGGGAATATCAGCACTGTAAAATGCTACAGAAGTTCAATTAGAATAAGCATGGTAATAAGAATTAGGTCATACAGAAGATGTTGGTTAATGTATCCAGAAATATTTCTATGTCCTATGGTTTCTTACATGATTCAGCTATTGAGGTCTGAAGGAAAGAGAAACAGAGCTCGCTTGTTCCAAAGTTTGGTTGGGAAAGAGATAGGAGAGAGAGGAGTATACCTAGCAGAAAATGTGGATTCATTTTTGCTATTACTAATAGTAGTAATATTTTAATGAATAGAGGAACTCAAGTGTATTTATGAATAGATGAGACAAAAGAGGAGCAAGAGAGAGGAGATGGAGGGGGCATAGGGATAGAGGAGAAGAGAGAGGTGACTGACTCTGAAGTCCTTTCAAAGGTGTGGCATGGTGGGCTTTAGAGAAAGAAGGAGGGGTTACATTAGGAAGGTGAGCTCTTGCTCCCCAGGAAGAAGGAAAGGTGAACAGATAGGAACAGGGAGTGATATGAAATTGTTGCTGGGAGAAAATTGAAGTCATTTTTTCTAAAGGACTCATTGACTTGAGTCAGAATTATCTACTGAGAGACAGGGGAAATGTGGTTGTGCAGTTAGTCTGAGCAATAATCTAATGGTTTTAAGTTAAAGGAGAATAAAAGAGCTGTCTAGGTTTGTGTAAGATTGTTTGTCTGCCCTAAGGACTCTATTGGGATTAGAAACCATGAGTCTGTGGTGGCTTCTTTAACAAAGTTGGTTCTTATGAATCTTTCTACTGCAGATACCCTGGGATGATTGTGCAGGTGCCCTGTCTACATTCTGATCTGGGAGATTTTTCACTTTGCCTTGACCTTTGATTGATCCCCAAAGCATAGGTCTGCTTTGTCTTCAGTACTGCTTCAGTGGGACTCTAGACCCCTTCTCTGGCCATGTCCACAGAATCCAGATGTTCTCTCTTCATTGCGCTTGCATCACAGAACCTGAGGTCTTAATGCACCTGACGTTCTGGTAACTGCTAAGTCCAAGTCCAAAGTCAGGAGAAAACTGATGTCCCAGCTTGAAGATAATTAGGCAAAGAGAGTGAATTTTCCCCTACATAGCCATTTGTCCTATCAGGTCTTCAACAGGTTGGATGTGGCCTACACTCATTGGGAAGGGCAATGTACTTTACTCAGTCTTCTGATTCAAATGTCAATCTCATCTGGAAACACCCTTCAAAAACATATCCAGAAATGTTTTATCTGGGTACTCTGTGACCCAGTCAAGTTGGCATATAAAATTAACCATCACATTATCCCAAAATGAGAAGGTAAATATGAAAATAATTTATCTTCCTAATTATATTAAAACTTTTTGTAGCTGGCAATGACAAACCTCATTTAAACAGACAAGTGATTAAATTGCATGTTAAGGGGTTTCTGTGTTATTTGGGATATACATACCATAAAAAACTATTTACTTTCGAAGGTTCAAATCTAAATGGTCATCTTCTATTTTGTTTCAAAAATCTTCTCTCTTCTGCTGTACTAGAATAAGTTATAATTTGAGCTAGGAAATCAGACATGTTGGTTTCATTCTTTTGACAACATATATATGAAAAATAAAATGTACTATTAATTTGTTTTAATGGACATGCATTGGGAAAACTACCAATAATGAATGTTGTTAATGTATTAATATTTTAAAATGAAAGCATAAGATTATTTAATTCTCTGCCTCTAAGCCGCCCCCAAAATTATAATGCATTTTGATATAATGCAGAGTGAAATCACAGAACTGAAATTCCAGCTTCCTCTAACCCTGAACAAATGGCTCAAGCTCATAAAATCATAGGTTTTAGAGCTGTAAAGGATATTAGGGATCATCATTTGATTAAAACTACTCTCTGCTTTTAAATGAAAAATTGCTGGTTTTAAAGAGAAGTTATTTGGAGGATCTTTCGGTTCTGCTGCCTGACATTCAATAAGGCAGAACATCTAAGTCTTACTATCAAACAGCCATATCCATGCTGTCAAGTACTACTTTTTAAACCTGTCAAGCAGTCATTAGTTCTCCCTTCTTAAAACATCTAACTTTGAAGCTGTCTAACCTTTTCCTGAGAAAATTCAAAGCATATGTTCATTTCATGAAAAATCACCTAGATAGAGTGATTTCCTTTTTAAACTGTATATCTGAACAACCACAGTTGAAACCATTGTAATGCTTACATTTCTAAGAAAAACTAGTTGTGAATCTTGCACCTTAGAATGTCTGTTTATTAGTTAGAGTCCCCCCAAATGATTTAATGTTTAAAATTATAATCATCATCTTTCTCTTTCATAAAGGATAAAGAGCATACACTTTTCTGGTTTTATCCTGAAGCATAAAAGTATTAGCTCTACATTACCATTATTATCTCTCTTCCTGAATTAATAAATGACCAAAGTGCCTGTAAGTTTAAAATGCATGGGGTTAATGGGCTTGATTGGCATCTCTCCTTTTTTTTGGTTAGTACCCTTTTATAGGATATAAGGTTCTTGATGCAGAGGGAAAGGAGTAATGGCAGAAGGAAGCAACCGGTCTTAAGGTTTCGGCTTGCATGAAACACGTATCACTTCCATCACATTCCATTACCCAAAGCAAGTTCAAGGGAAATTCTTGCATCACTGGGATTGGAAGCACACTCCTTCCATGGAGAGTGCACTAAGAAGGACCCTGCATGGAGGAGTCCAATAGAGAAGTCCAGTGAACATTTTGGAAGGAAAAAAAAATGCTACTTAACAAAGGAAACTTAAGCCCTAACCATTAAAGAGGTTAAACCACATGAACAACTTGAAACACTGCTTTCTAACAAAGCCATGATTAGCACACAGCCTCCTAATTATGTGTTCACTGAATTTCTATTTATTACAGGCCTCTTCTTATGGATATTTCCTATGCATATATGTTCCTAAACAATATAGCTTCTCAAATTCCTTTCCTGAATTCCTCCTAACCTGGTCTATTTCCTTAGGAAGAAAATGAATCAAATATATCTAGATTCATTCTAAGGGGACTAATATTCAAATTCATAGACCATTAAAGGAAATGAGTTGCATTTAATCTGTTTTTACATACAATCCAATATCCCGCTCTAGTTTTTTTTTTTTTTATCTTTTAATTTTTTACAGACTGCATTTTGATTCATCGTACACAAATGGAGTACATCATTTCATTTCTATGGTTGTACACGATGTAGATTCATACCATTTGTGTAATCATATATGAACATAGGGTAATGATGTCGGTCTCATTCCACCATTTTTCATACCCGCTCCCTTTCATTTCCTTCTACATAATCTCAAGTTCCCCGACTCTAGTTTTTTAAGGACCTAAAATCTCATCACAGGGAGTGCAAACAGCTTCTTGCCAAGTGATCTCAGCTTGGAAAATCTCATGATTGTTTCATGTCTTTTGGCTCTTTACCAAAACCACTATAGTCCTGGAAATTTCATCTCACTTTTCTTTAATTTCAGTAATGAAAAGCAAAAATTTTGAGAAAAGGATGTTGTGAGGAATAAGCAAAATTAAGGATAAATCAAGTAAAATAGGTTTGTATGTGAATGATAACTGATTTTTGAACCATGGAGATTATGAAAACAAAAATCTTTTACAGCTGAAATGACAGTAGATTTTGGCAAAACATTTTAAATTGGAGCAAGACATCATCATTTCATTAGCCTCCTCCCTGAGCCCCACTATGAGATACCACAGAAATCCCCTGCTGAAAAAGAGCACTTGGCACTGCAACTCTAAATAGAAGGTACTTGTCAAATTGTGTGTGTAGAGGGTAGAGACACAGTCATGAACTTTGGCTCTGGTTACCTTTCAAAACTCAACAAATATTAAGAAGATGGCTACTTTTTTGGGTGAAAGCTAAAAGTAAGATAGAGTATTTGACATACCATTTTTATAAAAAGTACTCTTTACTCTTCTTTGAATATCAGTGAATTGCTAAGAAACGGTTCCCAATGTGTCAAGTAACTTTATTTTATAGCCCAAAAGAAGACTAGTTGTGAATGGCAGGGCACATCTACCTCTCCTGTTCTTTCAGTCCTGCAGAACCAAGAATGACAATAAGTGACATCCTGGGGGAATGATGAAATATAACAATAGGTTCTGGAATATCTGAGGTGTGCTTTGTTTGTTTCAGAAGCTCTTTCTAAATCGAAAGTTGGGCAGGGCATCACAGAGCCTGTCAAAGGGTCTAGCAGCCTAGCTCTCCAATCTCTGCTGGCTTCCAGGGCTCCCAAATGAACTTCATTATTTTGGGGAACTTATGCAAAAGCAGGCCTGGACCACTTTGTGAGAAGCACGTCACAGTGAAGAGACTGTTAATATTCACTTCAGAAAACCAACAGCTGCAATATGACTGCTCACCGCCATTGTGGTTATGGGTATTATAATAAGTGACTGCTCATGGACATTCATAGATATATTAAGCATTTAGAGATAAACATCTGACTAGGTTCTAAATGCCATCCCCATATGCAGTTTTTTCAAGTGAAAATAACTATTTTCCAGAGCAGCTCTAAAAGCGTCTGAAACCAACAGCATATCCACGTGCTGTAACATAAAAGCAGTCAACCTGATTAAACCTAAATTTTATTTTTATAAAGAAAATTTATTTTTTGATCATAATTTATACCACATTAAACATTGTGCCACAGTAAGCTGCCCCCAGAATGCTACTAAAAACACATATAGTCAGGAATCTCCGTATTCTCATTTTTATGTCTTGTCTTTTAAAATGATGTACTTTGTTTTGAAATTATTTCAGTATTTAAGGAATCTATGCATAGAAACAAACATAATGGAAAGGGTTAAATGTATCTGACACATATTTGATTTTTTAATTGCAGAACATTTTGATTAACTCTGTTATTATTTATCACAGAAAAAAAAGTTCATGTAATCCTCCTGTAGGTTATAACTCAGTTACACATTTTTGGAAAGCAAATGTTTTCATGGTTAAAATTGCCTTAGGATGGAAGAGTAGGAGGTATTATCTCTATTGTGACTGGAAACATTTAGTGTGCAACAGCACAATGCACTTTAACAGGCCTTCTCTATTTTTTTTTTTCTTAAATGAATCAATCAAGGAGAACCATCAGACAAAGTAATGATCTAAATAAAATATCCCAAATGGCATTACTACTGGTATATGAATCACACATTGAAAGCATGAACTTCCTGCTGCAGATGATATTTTTAAAATCCCCACTGAGTTCCATTTTGAAGGACCAAGTCATTATAATATAGGTAGGAAGGATAATAAGGTACTCAGTTTACACTAGAGGAAAGAGAAGAAATTTAAGTCACTCGGATCAATTCAAGCTCTATGCAGAATACTCTGTCAATAGACACGCTATGAGGCAACTCTGGTTGAATGTTAATCCTTCCATTTTAAAAAGGTTACCTGGCATGTCAGCTTCATGACTTCCATTAAAGCCCATAGGCGTCGTACCATTACCATGCTTTGGAAAGAATGTCCTCTAATGCTATTGATTTTGATCTTTTGAACTCAAGCTCTGTTGCCTGTGTCCATGGACAACTACCCTGCCAAGTTCTTACAGGATTCTGTGCTGCTGAAGTGCAGGATTAGTGTGTAAGCTCCTTTTTCAAATTAATCAGCTTCTCTGAGACAAATGTTTTATCTTAATACTGTTAGGAATGCTCCATATCAAGCTTATTTCCCATAATTAGAGTACATAGTTCGGAAATGCCAACCATAGGTTTTGCTAAAGTAAATGGAAAGCCAAGCCCCCAAACAAGGTGGTTATTGTGACATGGTCAAGTTTATTGCAGGAAGTGCAGTGTATCTGAATAGTGGTGATTTGACTAAGACATATGAGTGGCAGGGCAAGACAGGAAACCAAGAGACCACATAGAGGGCTGCTGCACAGACTAAGGCACAAACAGTAGATAGGTAGGAAAAAGTAAGGAATTCCAGGGATGCCTAGTTTGTAGAACTATCACGGACCAAGCCCATAAAGCAAATGAGGGGAAAGGGTGTCATTAGCTGTCATATGTTGGGCATTTATGGGCTACATAGCAAATTGGAGAACCCAACTCATGAAAGCAGCAGTGACTTGATTCAGCTACTTGGTCCTAACCTGTCTTTGTAATTAAAAAAAAAAAAATGTATACCAGGGTATTGATTTGAACTCTCAACTTTTAGGTACTAGGATCATTGTGTAGGCATCACAGGATATGTCTGAAGGCTAAATCTGTCCTTAAATGACCCTTTGGAGTCCTCTACCTTGGCACTTAGCACATGATTTGGGCTCAGTGAATCTGAATGAATGCTGAATGGATAAAAAGAATAAATGAGTGAATGCAGTAGAGAGGCTCTACAGTGTTTGTGGCCTCAATTGTTTATAATTGTAAGCTGAGCTGATACGTGTACATGCTTCATGATAACTGCTCTTGAAGAAAAAAATCCTATTTGATCTTGTGAAGGCTAAATAATTTTGGAGCTTTCTTTACATAAAAAAAAGCATGTTAGTATTTTTAAAATACTTTTTATTCAGGTCCATTTACTTGGTTTTTTATTGGCAACCTGTATAAGTGATGACTATTTAGCAGCTAACACCAGGGTTCCCTTAGAAATATTTTTGTATATCACATTATTTTAGAAGGTCTTTGAGGATTGAAACATAAGCATACTTAAATGAGTACTCTGTATAAAAATAAATATGAATTAGGGATGAAAGGGCAAAAGTGAGTAAGGAAGAGGCCAATAACTCTGTAATGGTAAAGGGGGTTTTATTTTTTTGTATTTTTCTTTTTTGCTTTTATTTTCTTCAATTCTTCATTCTGCTTTTAACCTCCTATCTTGGAAACTTTTTTTATTGATCCAGATTTCTTATTCTAATATACCAGTTTAAGGTTAAAAATGTCCTTGTGTGCATTTCTTTACCTACCTCACCCATGCATGTAGAACTTTTGGTGGTTTCTTTTTTTTTTTTTTTTTTTTTTTGTGGTACTGGGGATTGAACCCAGGGCCTTGTGCTTGCGAGGCAAGCACTCTACCAACTGAGCTATCTCCCCAGCCCATGTAGATCTTTTATTCTCTACAAGCTCCATGAAAATATATTTCCCCACTTTACCTGACCTCATCGCGTATAACTTCACTGCTAATGCCTGATCTAAAATCAGTAAAACTAAAAAGAATCTCCAACTGCCATTATACTTCATTAGAGCATCTCATCTAGTGACCAAAAAAAAAAAAAAAAAAAAAAAAAAAAAAGAAAGAAACCACTGAACAATAGGTACCATAGATCATGGAGAGTAGACAGGCCCAGGCTTTGCAACTGGAATTCATAGATTGTTTATAATACTGTCACTTTATTTTACAGTCATAATTTAATCAACACAATGAACTTGTTAAGGGATATGTTTCCCCATGTACTGCAGAAGAAAAGGAGAATAATGAAGATTAAATAAGAAACCCCAAACCACATAGCTTTTATTCCATAAGAGCTAATAACCTCATGCATATTGATATTTTTTCCTCCTTCCTGCTACTGAAAATTAGTCTATATGATGACAAGTCATGTCTGTCTTAAGAGCAAAATGAAGCTCTTATCAAAGTATAAATTCTTTACCAAACAAAAATTATGAAATTGGCTAATGATATTACATGTATTTTGTAATTAAAATATCTTCTATTAAAAATGAATATGCTCATATTGCTACTGTTATTTCAAGCTATGTTCTTGATAGTCAACTTTAATATTAATATTCCTTAAATTCCTGCATCTCTACTTTCACCATATATAGTTAATGAGATTTTTAATTCTCTTCAGAAAAATAAATTGATAATTACTTGCTTCAACTGTCAGGATCTCAGGTATGTAAAATTAAGGAATTACCTTGTTACTTGAACTCATATTCTGTATCTATATAGCAGCTCAAAAATATTAAAGTTATAAAATGATGGAACATTTGAATAACTAAACTACATTAAACTTTACTATTCTTCATCAAACTGTGCTACGAACTAGAATTTTCCATTTCTCTTCCACTCTGTTATGTTTAAATAGAGTAACCATTTAATTTTTTGTCCAAACTGATACACTTTGAAAGTGTAAGGGACAAGAAAATAGGACTCCAGAGCTCACCATGCTGCTCTGGGAAAATTCAGATGTATGTTCACCCTGGATTTCAGTCATATTAGAACAAATGAGTGTGGTCGTTTTCTACAACCTCAGCTGAAAAGGATCAATCCAAGTTAGTTCTCAGTGATGCTGGTCTTGGGAGGTGAGCTGTAGCAAAACTGTAACTTCACAGGAGCTTAGTACCTTCTCAAGACTGTCTCAGCTATTTGGGTTTTGCTGCCATTGGAGAACAGCAGTGTCACTATTACAGCTCTGAGACATAAAAAGTATGAAAGTTTGAATCTATCCCACTTATTGATTCTTGCTTTTATTTCTTGTGCTATGGGAGTCCTGTTAAGGAAGTCTGATCCTACGTCGACATGTTGAGGATTTGGACCTACTTTTTCTTCTATAAGATGCAGGGTCTCTGGTCTGATTCCAAGGTCCTTGATCCATTTTGAATTGATTTTTGTGCAGGGCGAGAGATAGGGATTTAGTTTCATTTTGTTGCATATGGATTTCCAGTTTTCCCAGCACCATTTGTTGAAGAGGATATCTTTTCTCCATTGCATATTTTTGGCACCTTGGATAGATTCAAACTAAAAAGCTTCCTCTCAGCAAAGGAAACTGTCAGCAATGTGAAAAGAGAGCCTACGAAGTGGGAGAAAATCTTTGCCACTCATACTTCAGATAGAGCACTAATTTCCAGAATATATAAGGAACTCAAAAAACTCTACATCAACAATACAAATAACCCAATCAACAAATGGGTTAAGGAAATGAACAGACACTTCACAGAAGAAGATCTACAAACAATCAACAGATATATGAAAAAATGTTTAACATCTCTAGTAATAAGAGAAATGCAAATCAAAACCACCCTAAGATTCCATCTCACCCCAATTAGAATGGTGATTATCAAGAACAAAGGAACAATAGGAGTTGGCGAGGATGTGGGGAAAAAGGTACACTCATACATTGCTGGTGGGGTTGCAAATTAGTGCAGCCACTCTGGAAAGCAGTGTGGAGATTCCTTAGAAAACTTGGAATGGAACCACCATTTGACCCAGCTATCCCACTCCTCGGCCTATACCCAAAGGACTTAAAATCAGCATACTACAGAGATACAGCCACATCAATGTTCATAGCTGCTCAATTCACCATAGCCAGATTGTGGAACCAACTTAGATGCCCTTCAATTGATGAATGGATAAAGAAACTGTGGGATATATATATATATACACACACACACACACACACACACACACACACACACACACAATGCAATATTACTCAGCCATAAAGAAGAATAAAATTAAGGCATTTGCAGGCAAATGGATGAAATTGGAGAATATCATGCTAAGTGAGATAAGCCAATCTCAAAAAAACCAAAGGAAGAATGATCTCACCGATAAGTGGATGATGACACATAGTGGGGGGTGGGAGGGAGGTAAGAATGGAAGAAGGAGGGACTGTATAGAGGGAAAAGAGGAGTGGGGGAAGGAAAAAATAACAGAATGAATCAAACATTATTATCCTATATAAATGTATGATTACACAAATGGTATGCCTTTACTTCATGTACAAACAGAGAAACAGTATGTATCCCATTTGTGTACAATAAAAGTAAATTAAAAGAAAAAGAAACTGTGGTCTATGTATATATAATGGAATATTACTCAGCCATAAAGAAGAATAAAATCATGGCATTTGCAGGCAAATGGATGAAATTGGAGAATATCTTGCTATTTGAGATAAAACCAAAGGATGAATGATCTCGCTGATAAGCGGATGATGACACATAATGGGGGGTTGGAGCGGGGCATGAATGGAGGAAGGAGGAACTGCATAGAGGGAAAAGAGCGGTGGGAGGGGTGGGGGGGGAGGAAAAAAATAACAGAATTAATCAAACACTTTTACCCTAGGTAAATGTATGATTACACAAATGGTATGACTCTACTTCATGTACGAACAGAGAAACAAGATGTGTCCCATTTGTTTACAATAAAAATAAATTTTAAAAAAAAGTATGAAAGGACACATTTTTCTTTGAGAATCAAGATGAGAGCATCCCCCTGGGGCTAGAACAGAGCAAAGAGGTAAGCAGTGCTTCCCATAATTCTCAAAGCCAAGAACTATTGTCCACTCCATAACCACTGAGAGAAAAACTCTAGGCTAAGTCCCATGAACATGAAATTTTTCCAAGTCCATAAATGATTCATGTACATACTACATTCTGAGAGTCACTGATTTAAATTAAGTATAAATACAAATGTAATGTAATGTGATTTCTAAATGCTACTTTCTTAGCTCTCTCCTTGGCTCATTTGCTATTGTAACAGGTGCCAAAACTCTCTACTAATTTGCATTTTATCTACAAATTTAGGTTAAATTAAAGCATTTTCAGGCTTTAAAAAGTTATTTCTTTTCCAGCATCTTTGATTCTCCCTCTCCCTTCTCTTCTATTCCCCTTCTATTTATTTTTCTTTCTCAAGAAAAGATAGATTTACTAGCTATTTCTTTGTATGCTTGATCATTTTTCCTCATTATCTCCACTAGAAAAATATAAAATGTGTTTTCAATAAATTGAACAGTGACAATACATACTCCTTTTGCCAATTAAAAAGTTCTCCTCCAAGCATTTTATCTGAATTGAAAATACAAAATCCACACTCTCTCACTTACTTAATTCTTTGCATGTAGTGCTGTAGGAAATCTGTCAGTTACAGATTTCAAGGCTCTAGGCTCAGTGGCCTTACCACCTGGCTTTGACAGAATTTCTTACAACAAAGCATCATAAGACTTGAGGGCAAGATCTCTGCTGATTCATCACTATATCCCAAATAGCTCTGAGCAGAATATCTTATATGGTGAAGACACCTATTAATATTTGTCAAATGAACAGACACGGAAAAAGAAAAACCTGAGCTTCCTCTTGTCACACTGAGCTCATGAGTGAATCAAACAGATGAAGAAACCCTTTCATGGCATAAATGAGAAAAATAGCTTTGTTCTGTGCAGCTTTATAACAATGTATTTAACAACTAAGTTCAATTTTTGTAAGTGTCATGACTTTGAAAATGGAAAAGAATGTTTTGTAGAAGCAAATTATTTGAAATATTGCCAGGAAACTTTCTTTACTAGTTATTGTTACTTTTATTCCCCAAGTCCGTGGGAAGTTAGGTGGTGTAGCTAGGGATATCTCAGGAACATGATTAGCAAACACTTATTGAACTCTTACTGTTTACATGGTGCTATTTTAAAATGGCATAGCAAATTTAAAAGATATCAAATGCATAAGCATTTCCTTCCCCTGTAGCATACTACCTTGATGGAAGGCAAGATTCAGAGCACAATTAGAGAGCAATTTAAGACTCTGTACAACAAAGTGCTAAATTGAATGTAATTAAGCACATTTTCCATTAAAATTCCAAACAATGAGAAATCAGAGGGGAAAAGATTGATGTTGGCTGCCAGCAAAATGAAGCATGCCAAAATTAATTGAAGATGGAATACATAGGATTTCAAATTCCATTATGAGTGATATCATGGGATACATGCCCAGTAGATTTTCAGCTTGAATTTTCCCTTATGAAATGATGAGAAAATATGATTTTATCTCAGAATTTTTCTTTGAAGAACTCTTACTTCATAAATTTAGGACAGACAACTTCTTAAAGGAAAACAAAAAAAAAAGATAAAAATATTTTCTATTGTGTATCATGATTTCCTTTAAAATACTTGTTTGCTGACAATGTTTATATAGTACAAGAATTCACTCTACAGACATTAGATAATGTATAATTAATTTACAGATCTTAGAAAATAGGAATAATCTTTTTAATGGAGTTGCTTCAGAGGAGAGCACATGGCCACCTGTGACTCCACTGGTTTTATTTCAGTGTTGAGTTTGTAATGTCAGTGTCTTTTCCTAAGAGGAACTCTTGGGAAATGAAGACTTTTGAAAGCTTAGGGTTTGTTCAAAGGTTAAGGGTCACACGGTTTCTCTCATATGCTGAAGCTAGAGAGGAAAAAGGAAAAGAAAGGAGGAGGGATCTCATGAAAATCTGAGGGAGAGCTGCAGAGGACAGAGATTAAAGGTGGGAGGTGGGAAGGGAGGGGGAAAGAGCTGGGGAGTCATGGGCCAAGTTACATTATTATATTGTGTGCATGTACAAATATGTAACAACAAATCCCATTATATGTACAACTATAATGCACCAACAGAAAAATGTGGAAAAAAAAAGAAAAGAAAAAAAAAGATGCAATGTGTTCTACATTTCCGAGAAACTAAATTCATGCTGTCTTAAAAAACAAAAAGAAAAAAAAAAAGATTAGTGTTTGGATTTCAGCAAAGAATTTTTGAAGTAAGATCTCAAGTTTAGGTAGGTGCAACTTTTCATTTAGCTTTCGTGACATATTTGAATTTTCAGTTAGGCCTCTATTTTAAATCTCCACAAAGTGATCGTTACCTCTTTCACCTCCCAAAACTTTATATTCATAAATATTCTACTTCTTGGAAATACCTTGATCTCAGAGCAAAGAAAACATCTCATTACTAACTTTTCCCAGGAAGCTTCAGTTGTTCTTTTTCCTCCCATGCAGATCACATTATCTATCCAAAGAAGGGTTGAATTTTGTAGACGAAAAGAGCAGAAGTGAAAGATTGAATGAGTTCAGAATCACACCCTTATTTGTGCTTTGCCTTTAGTTACTAATATGTCAGTGAAATAGTGTCTGACATTGTGTATTATTAAAAATGGAAACTGTGCTAGAGTTTTTCATTGAAGTATTGAACATCTAGCTCCATAAAATTTATCAACAACCTCTTTTTATTGTACATTCATTAGCACTATCCAAAGGGACGAGAAATTTTCACTGAAGAAGACAAATTTCACAATCTCTAACATTTAACCAAGGTGATAATGCTTAATGATAATAATAGAAATCATATATACTTTTTAAAAATTCTTCTTTAAAACGCAGAGTTTAGAAACATGGACAAGTAAGATGAAAAATAATTTGAAGACTTCATCTTAACTAAGTAACATTCATGTTCACACAAAGATTAATCAGTGAACCTGTCATTGCTCACTCTGCTCACATCACCAGCTCCATTCTTGCTTCTTCCAAAGAAGGGGTTAGAATCCATGTTCATGATTTTTTACTGCATTTCAAGGAAAGACCATAATCAATCGGCTAATGATTAAATATTTATGTAGTTGTTTCACATAAATAGGAAATTAATATGTTCTAATGGTATTATAAAGTTATTCATAAATGTGAGTTAGGATGAGTTCTCAGCAACAAAGAGAAGTGACATCGTGGAGTGGAAAATCTGGAGTTTATTGACCTTAGAGCTGATGCTAGAAAACAAATTAAATGGGATATAGAAAGAAAAATTGGAATGATATACAAACCTGTCAACTTATCATCAAACTTATCATTTATATTGGTTTGGCAATAATTCAACTAATCTATATGAAGGCACTAGATTTAATGCTCATTCAAAATACTGATGCAGTGTGATTTAATTATATATTATTGAAAAATTAGACAAATTTAACAGTTTATTTGAGCAAAGAACAATTTATGAATCAAAAACAAGGGACCATTTATGAGAAGAGGTTCAGAGACCTTTTATAGCCTAAAAACAAAATTAAGTAGCAAAACCACTTAATTGGCTACAACTAGGATCTGTCTTTATTTGGGAATGGTATGGTATGATGAGTTAGTTGCCAGTGCTTGGTTGAAACCCAGCTGCTGTGATTGGCTAAAACTTGACTGTTAGAATCTTAAGTGTCAGGTGGCAATTTGTTCACATACGATGTTAGGTTATAATTTCTTATGTAGAAACTCAAAGCAAAGACACAGCCTCTTGTTTAAAAATATTTATGATCTTTAGCTTAATATTACCCTACTGGATTACAGAATAATCTTTGTTATACATACATACATGCACATGCATATATGTGTGTATACATAAATGTACATATGTGTGTATGAAATATGCCCATATATTTATATCTATTTGTATATATAAAAATATATATATATTAATAGATACAAATCTCTTTCTCACAAGCATAAACTATAAAGAGCTAGCTGTGATATTTCCTTCTCCATATCAAATAAATCAAACCTTGGGCTTTTTGGATCTCTTTTCAATGCTGCTGATTTTTCTTCTTTAGTCTTTAAGGGTTTTATGTTTCAAAAATGAGGTGCCCCCCAACAGCTCAGGTGTGAGATAATACAGAAATTTCAGAAATGAAATAATTAGGTTATGAAATGTGTAACCTAATCCATGGATTCAGTTAATCTACTTGATGGGTTAATAATTTTAAAGGACTACCATACTGGGTGAAAACTGTAGGCAGGTAGGGCATGACTGGAGCAAAGAGATCACTGGGTGCATGCCCTTTGGGTCAAATCCCGTCCCCTGGCTCCTCCCCTTCTTTCTCTGCTTTCCAGCCTTAGTGAGCTGAGTCATCTGCTTCTACTACACCCTTCCTCCATGAGGTTCTGCCTAGCCTCAGGCTCCAAGCAATGGAATTAGATGACCAGGGACTGAAAACTCTGAAACATTGAGCCAAAATAATTGTTTCCTCTTCTAAGTTGTCCTTGTCAGGTATTTTGGTCACAGCCATGAAAAACTGCCTAACGCAAGGGTAAAGATTACTATTTACTCCAGGTAACTTCTTCCACCCCCAGCACTTAACATGTAATTGGCAGAACTGGGTATGGTACTTCATAACTGTTTGGTAAATTGAAAGATACTGTCTTCCGTATCATTCTCTTTATCAACATGGAGACGATGAGTGATGATATATGTGCAGAGGAGGGAGGTATATCTGTATGAAGTAGAAAAAGCCCCTGAGGACAATATTTCAAATGTCTGCTAAAACTAGACAGGCAGTGTGGTCATGAAGGGGGACAGTGGTAAAAGCATGAGGAATGTGTCCTCCCACAAGGCAGACAAATTATTCCATCAATTTCCTGCGGAATACCGGCTCTTCTCCTTAAATCTTCCACTTCTAAAGTAAGAAATACTAATATTTATGAGGAAACTTCCAATTTTTAAATATTGGCAAACAATTTGAAATATGTTTTAAAACACTGTGCCTGATCAAAAAAAAAAAAAAAAAAATTCCTGCAACTTAATTCAGCCCAGGGCTGACAGATTTTTAGACCTCACTCACAGAAATGGAAAAGCTGACAAGGGTCAAGATGTTAATTAGGCAGCACTGTTGGCCACAGGCAGGATCCTATAGGCTTTAATTCTTTGCCTCACTGTCACCTCACTACTGGGTGGTAGTATTAATGACATTTGAGTGAGAAAATATGTGTCCATGCAGACTTGTCAGTCTGTGGTATATATGGATAATGGCTGGAAATCTGCTGTATCTTATCCGTTGTGGTTCTTTTGGTAAAACTCTGGGTTGGGAGTATTTGTTAGTGGTTTAAGAGCTTGGAAACCTCAATGTATGTGAACATAGGAATTGTTCAGGTAGGAGATATACGGGTGAGGCAGGAAACCAAAATGCCACCTCTAATTTCAGATATTGTCTGGGATGCCAACTATGTTCCTAGTTACCTAACCAATATTTCCCCTCAGTTTAAATGATCTGATGAAAAATAAATAAATACTGCTTCTAACAGTTCTAAACCAAAGCAAAAATCCTCTTACGGCCATATTTGGAGAGTAAAATGAAAAAGAAAAGGAAAGGAAGTCAGCCGAGATGATCATTACGAAGCTTGAGGCTAAAGTCAGTTTTACTTTATTCTTTCATCACTCACTCTGAAATAGTTTTATAGGATGGTTTGAAAGAATCTGGGAGGAAGAGAAACCATAGCTTCTCCAGACATTAGAAAAGTGTAATAGAATATCTGTAAACTCATTCAGCTATAGAATCTCTAGAAATCGTTATATGGGGGAAATTTTAAAAGGCCCCTAGAAAACGTAGCATGGAGGAGTGGACAGGGTGCATAGAGGTGATGACATGTCCCCTGCTCTGTCCCTCACCTCTGCCCACCACCTCTCTTGTGCTTCTCACTTACATACATTCTGTCTTCAGTAGCCTCACATTCTTTTTTAATTTTTCTTTTCTTCTTCTTCTTCTTCTTCTTCTTCTTCTTCTTCTTCTTCTTCTTCTTCTTCTTAAATAAACACATCACCTTTTGAACTCACAGATTTCATATTTGTGTGTATGAGGTCATTTTCAACCTGGAAAGTCTTTTATTCATCTTTGAAATTTTGTCTCCAAAAGGAACTTAATAGAGGCAGAAAGGGGGAGTGGTGGCCTAGAGCTTAGACAATCAGGCCATGCCGCCTCATTTGATCCAAATCTGTTTCCCATCTCTCACTACCTGCAAGACCCTGGGTCTCATTTTCCATATCTTGCAATAGGAACAATAATAGTAATCTACCTTAAAGATAAATTTGAATTTTGAAACAATTAGTAGTTATACAGTGCTTTAGAGAGTTCTAATCATACATTTACACAGTGTAATATTAACTGTTCTTATTATACCTCATGTTTTAATCCCTCCTCTGTGAATCTAGACCTGAGCACTAGGAAAAAGGAGGATCATAGCATCTTCTTTTTTTTTTTCAATTTTTTATTTGTTCTAATTAGTTATACATGACAGTAGACTGCATTTTGACCATCATACATAAATGGAGTATAACTTCTCATTCTCCTGGTTTTAGATGATTTAGGATTATACTGATTGTGTAATCCTATATGCTATTGTAATCCTATATGCACACAGGGTCATAATGTCTGATTCATTCTATTATCCTTTCTATTCCCATATCCCCTCCCTCCCTTCACTCCCCTCTGTCTAATCAAAGTACATTTATTCTTCCCTAGCCCACCCCCACTTATTGTGAATTAGCATCCACATATCAGAGAAAACATTTGACCTATGGTTCTTTGGGATTGGCTTATTTCACTTAGCATTATATTCTCCAGTTCCATCCATTTACAACAAATGCCATAATTTCATTCTTCTTTAAGGCTGAGTAATTTTCCATTGTGAATATTTTCTTTATCCATTCATCCGTTGAAGGACATACAGATTGGTTGCATAGTGTAGCTATTGTGAATTGAGCTGCTATAAGCATTGTTGTGTACAACTTAGGAGTATGTGATCCAGATCATAGCATCTTTTGATACCTGTTCCTTAAAACAAACTTCTGTGTTTGAATTTTTACTCACAAATGCCTGAGACAATGTATTATGATATCTATTTACACATACCCCTTAGCTGTAGGCTACTCTGTGGTTCAAACAAGATCATACTCTTTTCTTGTGTTATGTAGAACTTATCTAATTGCACACATAACACTCAAAATACACCAATCTAACGGTGGGATGAACAAAGATGTGCATGGGAACTTGGCTTTCATACTATTTCATGTCTTACATTTCAATTAAATATGCATTGTAATGACTTATTGTGGTTTTAACATTGTCATGGTAAAAGGTGAGCTAGTATCTTTTCCAGATTGATAGGTTCTTCTGGGTAAATACTGGTTTTATGTTAGCACTTCACTTTACTTCTGTTAGTAAGCCCTGAGTTTCCTAATTTTAAATACAACATTATCACATACTTTGCTCTGATCTCATAAAATTTTTGTTTGATAATAGTTTTTGGATATCCCAAGCACAACCTTGCCCTGTTTGGGTTTATGTTCAAGGAAGGATCAGATGATAACTTACTACATTTCTGTGGGGTCTTTAAATTTGACCACAAATTTGAAATAAAGAATGAATAAAATTATGAGTGGCACTTCTACTGACTTTTTTTTTAAAAAAAGGCTTTTGACCACCCAAAGATACTTATAATTCAGAACAGCTGACTCACAACAAGTTCTACAACCTTATATGTCATCATTATCCTATTTTAATAAGTATAAGAATTGGGAATAGAATTTCTTTACCACTATTGAATTCCTGACTTCAATCTGAAAAAACAAAAATGATCTATCTGCACTAAATGAAAATTCACTTGGGAAAATTAAGAAAGCAGTTTTTCATGCAAGAAATAATTCAACTAAACACCTTTTACTATTATATGTTTTATTATATTGCTATTGTAAATAGCTCATTTAAATATTACCCAAGTTCTACTTCTTCTAAAATATTTTTCCTTAGATTTTTATTGCCTTCATTAGTCTGGTCTTCTTTAGTAACCCTAGTTCATCAGGACTAAAAGGTTGCAAATTTAGCCTAGTACATTAGTTGAAGGAATGGGAATCATTTACCTGAGAGAAGAATGACATTAAGAAAATTAATAAGGGGAAAGGGAAGTAGTTCAGTAGTAGAGCTCTTTTGAAGTATGCACAAGGCCCTGGGTTCCATCCTCAGCACTGAAAAAATAAAAATAAAAAATAAATTAAAATTAAAAAGTTAATAGGATTAAAACAAGTTAAGAGGTAAATACTTGCTTTAAATTGTAGACACATATAGGTGATATATAGATTTACATTTTGGTCTCCCTGGATTTTTATAACATATGTACCTTTGCCCAGATTACTTGAATGTGACCGTTCAGTGAGGTGGGCATACAGGTGAGACCACACCTGCCATTCTCTCCTAACTAGGAAACTAGACTCATAATGTGACTAAGACTCAAGATGTAGAGAATTTTGAACACTCTGCTGTCAGTACAATTTAGATGATGAATTATTTCTTTTACCAACTTTAAATTCTACAGTGTGTGTAGGCATCCATTGAATTTCAATCTCACTTGCAGCTGGAGAAACAAATAGTGGAATTTCCACAGGTTTTTCAATTTCCTCTCACTTCTTAGAATTACCATTCATTCTTAAACTTCATATGAAGATTTATACTTTTAAAGAAATATCCAACTGTTCCACATACTGTGTATATATTTGGGTTTGATTATACAAATTGTGGTAAGTTTCATTTGAATTACTGTCTTTGGAGTGGAATAAGGTCTTAGTTATACAAACATAGTTTTCATGTCCAGATTGCTAAGAAAAAAAATCTGGAATCAGATATCACAGATTACTTTATGTTAATTAAAAGAGAAAGATTCTCCTTTTAGTATTTGTGACACAGCAGTGATTTAGATTAGATAAATTAGATTCACATAAACAGTCATATTGACTAGCATCCACGTATTTCTTTTTATATGCTTGCCCAATAGTAGAGGTAATAAAACCAGAAATACTCAAACGATGAAGTTACCAGCCTGAAAATTACAGAAGAAATCCATGTGAAGATCAAATTCTTGAAGTCTCATGCCCTTAAGGCAGCAGAGAATAGGGGAGGCTGAAAGTCAGTGGACCCCGACTTTAGTTTCCACTACGTACAACTTACATATTGTATGACTTGAAAATCTCTGGAGCAGCACTTTCTTCTCATATAAAATGAAGCTATTGAGTCAGATGATCGCTAAGGTCACTTTTAAGCTTTATGAATATATGGATTAAAAGTTAAAAATAAAAAAACCCAAGAAAGATATAATCACAACTCCCAAAAGAAAGTAGAAATCTGAAAGAGCATATTAGCTTCAAATCATTTCCAACCATGTTATCTCTGATGATGATTACCCATGTGGTTATTATCTATTATTTGCATGGGAGAGTCTGAATGAACATCTGACTTTGGGGCACTCCAACTATGAGGGTAAGGGACATAAGATAACTGATGGGAATTATGCTGTCAAACTGACACGTTCAAGAGCTGAGAACTGCAAAGACACCTAAAAAGAGAGCAGGTGACTCTTACATCAGCAGGACTACAATGTACCTCTTTGACTGTTTCAATATATCCAAAGCATGAATGTGTTGAAAAGTAGTGGAATTCATCAATCTCAGAAGAATAGAAAAATGAGAGTTAGTGCCAGAATGGCAGGACTCATGCAAGCATCCTCCAGTGGGAAGTGAGGCGGAGTGCTTTCGGTATTTCCATGTCAATAACAAGACCATTGTGAGATGAATACATCACAGTATCTTAACTGACGCTATTAGACCTTCCATTCATCTGATTCCCCTTGTTCTGGCTTCCTGCTCACCAAGCTACTCTCTTATTATGATCTAGCATTTCATGCATGTCTGCCTACTGGGGGAAAGTGGACTTTAGCTATGCACTTTGAATATGTGCTGTCCTATCACACCGATTTCTTGTGGAAGATTAAAATGGGTTTCTGATTATAAATTGGCTTCCCATAAATGATCAGAGGGATCATGCCACTGTGACATTTCTAGTCCATAAAGATATTATTTCTTATTGTAAATTAATAAATAAATACCCTGATTTCATAGCCACTTAGTTAACATAAAACCACACTCAGGACCTGAAAAGTCAAGGATTCTAAGAAATGCCTGTTCTTCAAAGCAGAGGGATGAGGTGGTTAAGGTACTCCCTAGTGGGTTCTTACCTTGACCCAGCTGGCTTATCTTCAAATGACTCTGTATTCCTCAACCTATTTCTGAATACGGAAAGAAATTCAACTGGGTGAATCTTGTATTATATAGATTGGAGGCAGTTAATTTGGGGATAGAAGAATATCCAAATATGAAAGTACCCTGAGCATCCTTCTAGCTATACTAACCCAACATGTGTAAGGGCTTTAAGCAGAATTACTAAATAATGAATATTTAATTTATGGTTCTTTTTCATTCCCCACAAGCATGGAAGATTCAGAAAAACAAAGACTGTATTTTGTTCATCACTCTTTGTCCACAGCTTAATACAGTGCCTTAAACAAAAGATGCCACTAAATACATGTTAAATAAATGGGCTTATTCACACTTACTATTACCTCAAACTTTCGTCATTGCTACAGTAATTTTAAGCAGGTAACCACAATTTATATTCCATTAAAAAGATCAGGGTTATTTAAACTTGAGGAATTTTCCTTTCGTTTTAGTTTTTTTTTTTTAAATAGTGATCTACCCATTTCCTTTATCATTGATCCACAACATACTTCGTTACTCAAATATTTATCTTTACACCCTAAATCTCTCCATCTTTATGTCTTTCTCCTTTGGCTTATTTGCTCAAGTATCTTCCAAATTCTCAATGTAATTCCATGCATGTGGATATTAGTCTCTCTCTCTCTTCTACAAACTTCAGTTTCTCAAACATAGCCATTCCCCAGGCTGGACTGTCAACCTTATTCACACCACACTCTTCCTCTCTTTACCTACTGTTTTGATACAAGAACTGAGTTTATCTTTGTCCCTCATTCCCACTGAAGTCAGACCTATGTTTCTATTAGCTTCCTGAAAATCTGAGATGATACCATGCAGACAACTCCTGTACGACTTGTCTACAGCAGTTAGTATAACTGTTTCTTCAAAACCTGCTGTTTATTACATTTCCCACTTTGGTAAAGAGTAACATTTCATTATTTACTTAGTTTAGAAAACTTGAAGGTTCCTCCTCCCTAAAGCACCTTGAAGGCAAAGGCTGTATAATACTCTCCTTTGCGTATACCATGGTGCTGAACAACACATCTTCAATCTCTCTTCAAAGAATTGTACTGATCAGGTGGACTTTCTTTAGAATTCCATTTTATTTATCTATTGAATTTTTACTTTTACCTCTTTCCACTATTTTTTTATTTTTAATTTTCATTGTCTATGTAAGTGTACTTGGCAATCTGCAGTGTAACGATTCACATAAAGAGTTGGTTTCTCACCACCATGAAGAACTAATACCTATACTCCATCCTTTATCAAACAGTTATCATGTATATTTTAATTACTTACATTATAAACTCCAAAGCACATGATAACATTTTGACATTAAAGTCATAAACAAATTAAAGAAATTACGAGGAAAATACAGTATTTTATATTTACCCATTCATTTGAATATTCTTAAGTCTTTCCTGAAGAACTTAACCGTATTTTTCTATATTTAATTTCATCTTTAAAAACTTTCTATGCTCTTTCTAGAGCATATCTTCACTTCTCCTCTATTCTTGAAGGATGTTTTCACTGAATACTAAATTCTAAATTAACAGTTTTTTCACTCTTATCACTTTAACAACATGATTCCAGTGTTTACTGTCTTAGATTTAGCCTGCCATGAGAAATCTTTTTAGGTTAACATTTTAGTAGTTTGTCTATAATGTTCTTAGGTTTGATTTTCTCACATTCATCCTACTCAAATTTGTAAATTTGTATCTTTCCTCCGAGTTGGGGAAATTTCAGCCATTATTTCTGCAAACATTTTATCTGATTCAATCTCTCTTTCCTTTCCTTTTGAAATTGTAATTACATGAATATTAGACCTTTTGATATTGATTCCCAAGAGTCTGGTTGCTTTCTATTTTAATTCTTTCGGTTCTTCAGATTGAATACTTTCTATTGCTCTTTCTCCATGTGCACTGATTTGCCCTTTGCCACCTTCAATCTGCCGTTAAGTACATCCTGTAATGTTTTTCCAAGTATTGAATTTTTTTTTTTAGTTCTAGAATTCTGATTCTGTTCTTTTTTATAGTTTCTACCTCTCTGTAGAGATATTTTATCTTTTCACTCATTAAGTGTATGAGTGTGTTTGCGTGTGCTTGTATATTCATTCCCATGATTTAATATGAGTATAAGAAATGCTTTAAAATCCTGTATGCTAGTTGCAAAATCTGTTACTACAGGGTTGATTGTTTTTCACTTCAGAATATTCAGATTTTCTTGACTCTTCATATATGGATTTATTATGAGCTTTACCTGAACATTGTCATTTTTATGTTGTGGCAACAGGATTCTGTTATCTTTCTCTGAAGAGTATTTGCTTTTCATTTATTTGTATGTTAGTTTTAGCAAGCAATGAAAACTTGATTGGATTCAAACTATGAAACAAATTCTGCTCTTGAATGGCAGCCCAAATCACCATTTGATTCTTTAATTCTTGTTTGAAGTCTTTCATGTGTGTGTGTGATTCAGGGGACAGCCAGAAATCTAGGAAGATGTATAAAGAGAATTTGAGCTTCTTCCTCTCTATCTTCTTTGTTATATTTCTGCTTACTTCTCAATACCTGTTGTTGCCCTGAAATCTGCACTCTTGTTCTTCTGACCAAGAGCCCTGTGGGGTTTAATTAGAATCACATACACTACAGACAATATGCCGCTTCCTCTAGTTGTCAACTCCTCTCCACTTCCTGCCTTTGGACTCTGCATTTGGACTCTGCATTTCACTTAGATATAGGGTAGGTCATTATGTGCAGGAGCATTGGTCTGACACTAGCTTACTTGATCATATAAGAAACTGAAACCTGTTTATATTAATTGAATGTATTCAATACAGACATCCTATGTTTGGAGTACACCCTCGTTACTTCAATAATCTAGTCTGTACTGTCACTTTCTGGGTAAAACTCTTCTTGCTTCATGTGTCTCTTTTTTTAAGCCTCTTACTCCTCCTCCTACAAAGCACTGACAGTGCTGTGTATAGTTGGGCATATTTGTCTACAGCTCTGATTATGTTACTTCCTAAAGACTATGTAAGAGAATGGCTTTACATAGATATGCTCTTCCCAGTAGAGTTCAACAGCTCTCCCTTTCTTAAAGAATAAAGTTTCAGAGTGTGGTGTCATGAGAGGACATAGTCTTGGAAGCGAGATAAATCTGAGTCTGAGCTCAAGCAATGTCATAGACCACCTTTATAGTCTTCAGCAAGATGTTTATGGATATTAGGTTTGTCACTTATTAAATAGGGAGAATAATATATGTCTCAAAGAATCATTAGGAGAATTGATAGATAAATTACAAACAAAGTAGCTCTCCAGTAGTACCTGCTAAGGAGTTAGTGCTCAGTAACTGGTTGTGATTTTAAAACATAAAAACAAAATTTTTCTTTCCTTATTCAAGTTCTTCCTTGATCTGGTTTCAAATTAATTTCTCATCTATTCTCATGTTTTTCCTATTCATTCACACCATGCAAATTACTCAGTTTCATCAAAAACATGTCTCCCATTTGCCCAGTATGAAGACATAGTTTAAACCAGTCTCTACTTTTTTTGTTTCTTCTTAATGAATTTCTACATATCCCACAAGGACATCTTAAATATCATATCTACACTGAATCTTTCCAAGGTCTTCTCTCCTTGTAAATCTCTTTAGCATGGTTTGACCTAATCAGGTTACTTAACTACTATAGCACTGTACAATCCAAGCATCATAAATTAGAAGATTGAATAGAAGTGGCATATTAATAAAAATGGATTTGACAAAAGATTAATTTTCGCACATTCATAACTATCTGTGGATGATTTAAATAATGATCTGAATCAGACATTCAACTGGTGGAATTCTAAGGGATACTAAGGCATGCTTAAGAACAGTTAAAGACAACTTCATAGTGTAGAAGGCAGAGGGTGAAATATTTTTTTTCCTCACAGTTGAACAGTTGAATACAAAAGTGTTTTTTTATTAAAAGTAATGAATGTAGTGAATAACAGAGCACAATTCTGTGAAAGTTTATATGAACAATAGCATCAATTTTAAAATCACTAATTCCTCACTAATATTTATTTAAAGGTTCTGGTACTAAGGTCATTAATATCTTATTTTAGATTGTTTAAGTAAAGAACAAATTATTTTCTTTTTGTATGTCCTATAAATCCCTTTTTCATACCCATATTTAAATACTTGGAGATTCCTGCCTAAATATTTTGCTTTATAAGGTAGTTCATCAAATAAGAAATAAGCCATTAAATCTGAAATTCTCTTAATAATGGATCTAAATCTTGAAAAGAACAATATATATAACAGTTCCAAAAGACAAATGTATTCATCAGGAAAAATGTGGTGGCTAACAGGAAAAAATTCGTAAATTATTTTAATGCCTTGATGAGTGGGAGAAAGAAAACCATTAATGGAAAACCTGTTTTGAGACGGTAGCATTCCACTAAATGTGACAACAGAGATAAAAGTGGTTCATGTGTTACCTTCATAAACCACTTCTTCTCAGCAGTGTGCTTTGACATAGTTGATATGTTAATCATGTTCTGGACCAGGTATTTTTATGCAAATGAGTTTTTGAAATAACATACTGATTTCCTTTCAATGAATTTAATAATATAAAAAAAGACATCCTATCTAAGTTTTTTACAAAATTAAAAAAAAAAAAAAAGAAAAACAAACTTTTCTCCTAAAATTCCTGGAAAGATTTCCATTTTAATCATCACATTTGAGAAAGAGAATTACATTGCATAATTAGAACATGTCATGAAAACCAAATTATTTTCAATTTTGATTCATTATTGGAGAATCAAAGAGACATGCTTTCACTTAAGGGAAAACACACACTTGGCTCAGTGCACACCCACGATTCCTTAGTTTTGCAAGGATCCTCAGCCTGAGCCATGTCAGCATTATAATTCCACGCCCATTGAAATGGAAGAGGGAGTTTTCTAATATATATTTTCTTCTTTAGATTGTATGTAAAGAAATGGTGATATTTAAAGATTGTGGGTAAAGAAATGGTTTTAACTATTCTGAAAAATAATTGCTGCAAAAAGATATCATATTCTTAAGCATCAAGTATTGCTATCATGAAACTGTGAAATAATTTTAACAGATGTGTTCTAAAACAAATTTAATAGATATTAAATCATTCAGCTCTTCCAAATGGTAATTTCACTTCACTTGAGGAGGGAAAAATCCAAAATTCTTAAAAGAAATAATTGTATTCTGAAACTCGGATGCATCCATGTTTGTCAAATCCTGTCCTTTTACTGAATCTGGTTCTCCAAAAAGTGCTACTACTCTGGTTATGAGAGCATCAGAGATTCTAAGATGACAAACTAAAATCTGACATATGGTCTAGCTAGGGAAACAAGGAGTCTGTATCAGCACATTTCCTGCATTGAATTGTACCTTCAAACTTACAGTATAAAAAATAATTGGTAGGGAAAATGTGTAATGATTTTCAGTGTTTCATATTCTTTTTTACAAGAAAAAATTGTCTTTCTGCTAGAACTAGGAATCAGTGTGACATCATTGAGAACACATGACTATAGAGGTAGACTTTATTTAAAATTCTAGTTGTGCCATTTATTTGCAACACTGCTTTACATTTCTTAAGATTGTTGGACCTGGGAATCCTCCTGGCTTATTGTGGGGTTTCGTAAGATATTGCCTGTTTCCCATCAGGTACTCAAATAATGTTAAATTAGTAAATGACATTTATAACTGTGTGGTTCATTAGAGATGCCTACAAATATTGGTATTCTTTTCCTCCAATGTGACTGTTTGGAAAGGATTACATAATAGTGGAGGATCATATGATTCTCCAGGCTTCTAATTTTTCTCTGATACATGAGGCATACTTTTTGGATAAGAATTACTTTAGGATTTGTTGAATTATCTTTCTTCTTCAGATCATTCAGGCAAAACTCATGTATGTATAATCCAGTTTGAAAAAATTCTAACATTTCATCTTTATTTTTAGTTTATAAATCTCATCTGTGCTAAAATGATTTATTTATCCTATAAGTTTTACAGGTGAAACATTACTATTCTCATTTACAAATGAAAAAAGGAAACTGAAATTTACAGTGATGAACACAGCTCCTCGGTGGTAAAAATGCTTGTTTTATGGCTCCAAATCCAGTGTTCTTTTTTCTGCCACATATTAACACCAAATTCTCAGTGATCTAGGAGTTTTATGGATCACTATTATATGCTCAAAGAACCTGGGAAGCAGAAGTTGGGACCTAATAAATCCATAATTTGCACACAATTTCACATTGGCGATTGCTATTAATGTAACACTAATACCTTTCATAAACCAAGCTGGAGGTTTTAAAAATACTACTGCCTTTAGCCTGCCTCATATGAAACACCAAGTCTTTTAGCAGTTGTGTATGGTCAAGTTAAATTTATTAGTTCCTAATAAAATAACAAGCTCAAAAGCTTAGAGGAGTTTTCACAGAATAAAAATAAATGAACATAGCCTACTGAGGATAAAAAGATATTCTCTTAACTCCTGCTAAAGAAAACTAGCGACAATTTGCCAGAGGAAACAAAAACAAGATTAGAAGCTGCCTCTACAGAGGTAGTGAACTTCAAAATCTTTACACAATAAACAAGCAATACTTGGGGTTGCTATTTAAAGTAAAAGCCTCTCTCTCTCTCTCTGTCTCTGTCTCTGTCTCTCTTTCTCTCCCTTTCCAAATCCTGTTTGTGAGCTTTGGCTGCACATTGGAATAACCAAGGGAGCTCTAAAAACATAGTATGTCTGAAGTCTTACTCCCAGAGACTCTGATTTAATTGGTGTGGAGAGACACTGGACAGAGGAAGGTATCAAAAGCTGTTGCTGTGCAGCCAAGGTTGAAAAGCCACTGATCTAAGGCAATTACTTCAGCATTACATTGATAGAATTGCAGCCTAACAGGAAACTAATGTTTATAAAGTCTACCCTACATTTCAGGAATTGTATTATGGGCTGTATACAGCATATCAGTAATCATTGGGTTAAGCACCTTGGACAAAATGAAATTTAATAATTCTTACAAATGAAAAAAATCCAGGATATACAGCACAGCTAAATTCAAAATCTTAAACCATGTAATTAATATTTCACATTTCTCCCACTCTCAGTTTAAATTTTTCTGATGAGCTCTGATCTAAGACTATGCATCAGAGACTAGAGGTGAAGCTCAGTGGGAAAGCACTTACCTAGCCTGTGAAAGGTCCCGAGTTTGACCCCCAGCATGACAAAATGAACAAATAAATAATAAATAATGGTTCCTCTGGAGTCAGAAGCTAAATTGGAGAATCTAGACCTGATGTTCTTCTCATATTCAAATTCCTAAAAGGAGAGTAAGTCTTTCTCTCTCAAACTCAGATTAGAAATCTCATAGCTCTATTTGTGTCAAAGACTGTTCCAGACCCCTGAGCTAAGGCTGAAGCTATAATTTGCACTCAAGCCTTTCTAATTACAAGTTTCTTGCACCTTTTGCTATCTCTGTCTCCAAGAAAAGATCCCTAGTTTCACTGAAAGAAAATGTATGCCTCTCAATGAAGAGTTTGAGAATTAAAGACCTTTAGATAAGACTTTGCTTTTCAAGCCCTTTCCCAACTCCGTGGTTGGATACAGTTTCCTTTTTCATTGTTTTGTATCAATTTGCCCTTCCCCCTCTCTTGCAGGAGAGCCAGATCTCTCCCAGGCATCCCACAGCTGTGTCCCAGGCTGGGAACCTCAATAACAGAAATAGTAACTTGAACATTCATTGGTTCTAAATGTGAATAATTGATTATCACATTTTTGTTTTATAATATGTGCATTAGTTTCATGTAGCTGCTCTAACTAATTACCATGAACTTTGTGGTTCCCATTAACATAAACTTGTTCTCTCATGATTATGAAGGCCAAAATCAAGATATGAGCAGGGACATGCTTCCTCTGAGTGTTCTAGGGAAAAGTCCTTCCTTACCTCTTCCAGCTATGGTGTCCTGAGGCATCCCTTGGCTTTTGGCTTAACTCCAACATTGGCATGATTTCAATTTCCACTGCTATATTCACATGTACTACTCATCTGAGTAGCAACTCATCCAGTGGTTAATAAGGACCATTAAATAATCAGTCTCCTCAAATAATCCAGGATGATATCATCTGTATATACTTAATTAAATATACAAAACCCTTTTTTAAAAGTAAGTCACATTCACAGGTTCCTGGGATTCAGTCTGTGGTGCCAGTGTGGCACCGTTAAACCCATGAAAATGCTCATTGTCTTTTAGCTTCTGGCCATTTTATTCTAAACATATTTTAAGTGCTATTAATCACTTCTAGAACTATTTTTCGCATGATTGGACTGTAAGGGAAGGACTACCAGGGACATTTCATCTATAGTGAAAGGGAACACTCAGCTGTTAAGACAGGAAGGTCCTTAGCCTTTATGACTTATCAGCAGAAGAATAAAATTAGCTTTTCAGAGCACAACACACATTTTTAAAAATTTTTAGATATATTTTTTAGTTGTCAATGGATCTTTTATTTTATTTATATGTGGTGCTATGTGTCAAACCCAGGCCTCACACAAGCCAGGCAAGTACTCTACCACTAAGCCACAATTCCAGCCCCACAATACACATAGTTGAACTTAAAAATATGAGTAGAAAATGAAACACGAGAAAAGGCACAGTACCTTAGGTCTTTCAGTCATTGAGAAGGATGCCTGGGTAGTAAACCAAATACAACTAGCTATAGAAAATTTGAGTCTCCAAGTTAAGGATAAAATTGTACTGAACTCTTTAAATTCAAGTGACAAAAACCAACTCAATATATGAAGAGAACCCAGTGTGGTCCATACACTGGGAGTCTAATGAGGGGTTGTTAAATTCAGGTTCTGTACAATTTAAAGATATAAATAATATACATCCATCTGGAATTTCTTTAGAACTTCCATCAGAAAATTCTTTAGAGACATGACCCTGGTGTGGTAGGAGAGATGACACTAGGTTTGTTCAGGTTTTCTTAGTCTATTACTTTCTCTCTTCTGAGATTTGTTTCAAGTCTCTAGAAGTGGACTTTGATTGACACAGGGTTTTTCCCTTTTACAAATCTGTTTAGGAGGTTGATGTATTTTGATTGGTCAATTTGATAATCATGTGAAAAGGTAGATCCTAAAACAGAAATAATATTCTTATTATGGTGGTGAGGGGGGCGGTGTCAATGAGTTAATAGTAAGCTGTTCCCAGTTACATACTCTGAAGAAAGAAAACTTTCCAGGCTCCTCATATTAAGTAAAGACAGAAGTCTAAGTGGTCAATAGAAGTAATTAGTGGGCATGTTCATAGAAAGCAAATTCCAGATGTGGAAGAAAGAAGAGAAAAGAGGCAGGACCTTTTCCTTGGATGAGATTGTCTGTGAGGTCCATAGGATAAGAACACATAATTTGTCCACTCTAGAAGAAGAAAGAGTTAAAGAAAACATTGGAATGAATTTAGGAGACTGAGGGGCTCCATCTGGTTCTGCTAGTTATAGCAGATATTCTAATTTCTGAGGTCTAGGATTACACCAATTGGAGAGAAGAAAAGTAAGCTCACTTGTACTGCTTAGATAAAATTTCCTTACACCATCATGAAGTGGTAGAACAGTTTGAAATGAACTGATGTAGGCTTAGCAGAAGATCTTCTCATCCGCACACCTTTTGCTTTCTTTGCTTAATCCAAAATGTAAGGAAGTCTTAAGATTTACAACCTCAATATGATTTATTTTCTGCGCCTTCCCAAATTTAGGAAACAGAACTATAACTCCTTAAAATAAGACTTTTAATTTTGGCAACATGTTGTCCTCAAGGTTTGTCTCTATTTGTGATATGTGTCTATTGTCTTGATTCAGGGGATGCACCTATTAAATTAGAGATTTGAGTCTGAAAATAGCACTTGAGCAAATGGTTATATTACATAAACAAAAAATAAACTGCATCATTGTATTTTCTCATGGGTTCTTTTAGACTCCAATGGCTGGTTTGTGTTTAATTTCTTTAAAATTTCCAATCTTGACTTCTATCTCAAATCTAGTTTATATAGGTTCCTTTTGTTTTAAAGTAAGAGAACTAAATTCCTAAGAAGCATTATTCACAGAACAAAAATACCAAGTAGAAAGGGAAAGTCATCTCCTGGAGCATCCTCAATATTGATCCATTGCCCCTCCATCTGTCCAACACTTGGATTTTTTTTTTTTTTTGCTCCTCTTAAGCTCTAAATACAATCATCAAAGAGTCTAAATGGAAATCGTGAAGTGAGAGTCAAGCATAATTTCTTTCTTTCCCTGGGACATATTTTCTCTTGAAAATCTAATTTTTAAACCACACAGACAGCAACTGAATGGAAGACTTGTCTACATGTGTTTCTTAAAATGAGTTTTGCTCACTTCTACTGCAGAGCAGCCAGGGGCCTTGGTAGACAATGCTGTTCATTCAGACTGTGACCTTACTGACCAAAGGAAGAAAATGCTAGATCTTATAATTTAGGAATGGGAGATGATAGTCCTTTGCTTTGTTTTCATTTGGGGAGAACTGATTGCTTACAATGCTAGTGAGCAGGATGTATCTGTTTAGTTTGATAATATTAAATAGCTGTATAAGAACCCACAGTACATCAAAATCATATTTCAAATTCTTGAATAGCTAATCTCACTTCACTCGTTATGATTTAAATTTATTTTGAAAGGAAAGGAGAAATGATCTTCATGAGCACTGACTTTGTGTTGCAGATGCTTTCTATATTTTGGTCTCATAGAAAAATGTATAAGTATTATCCACATTTTAAACAGGAAGATAATAAGGTTAATTTACTCAGCTAAGGCCACACAGTTAGCAATCATTCAATGCCAAATTCAAACAGGGTATCTCTTTCCAAAACCCCTACTCTTTCTCCTGTAACACATTGCAGTTTTTAAAACATGTACAACCAAATGTAATTTATTTGTGTTACCTACTTAAAATAGAAAAAGAAATCTTTGTTTCTTGTGTCAATATCCAAAGAGGAAGTAATTGCCAGGATCTGAACTAAATGGGAATATAGTCAATGAGGTAAAAGCAAAGGTGAAGGGCCAGATTCCAAATGTCCCGTTCAAAAGCCACTTTCCTAAGTTTATGGAAGTGTTGATATCAGATTTGAATTAATGAAATCCTGGAACTTCTGACAAAATATGGAGTAAATAAATCACAGAGATATAGTACAATCTTGTCAAGGGGCAGGTCCTATGATACCTGGGCTTTTATCATCATTTCAGATTCAAAAACCAAAGTAGCAGCATTTATATACCCAAGTGTATAAATCCATCTATTTAATGCACATTTAAAGATGCATTAAACATCCAGGAAATCTATTCTGTGAAATGACTCATGCCTCATTAAATGCTTCCCATATGCAAGCAATAGTCTAAAAGGGGAATTTCACGGATATCAAGATGGCTGATAGACCCCTTTTATTCTGCGAAAAGGAGCATTTCCAAAACTGTGCTAGGTGATGTCTGTGGGGTACATAAGCAGGCTTTTTTGTTGTTTCAATTTGACAGCTTATTTAGGGTGACTGCACACATGTGTGCAGGTTGTCCTCTACCCCAAAGCAAGATACTAAAGGGTTAAATGGGGGCTGACATACAGTTTTACTCACCAAGTCCTTCTTCATTCAGATCTAAGGCAGGCCAGAGCCCTTCCAGAAGGTAGAGACCCTTTTTCTTCCATTTCAATCTGGTTCTTAGTTGTTCCTTAACAAGCCACTTAATTGATCAGCTTCACTTTTCTCTCATTCTACATAAGAATGTTCTTTTCAAAGGATAGTAATGAAGATGGAATGAGACAATGTCTATAAAGTTAATGGATCTCAAGTTTCCATCCTTCACCATCTTTATATATACAAATCTAAATTACAAGCCATCCAAACTGGTTCCCAAATTGTGTAAACTCAGAGTTCTTTGGACTTGTGGGTATCATAGTTAAGGATGCCACATCAATCCCAAGGCACTTTGTAATCACTATTGTTTCTACTTTGCTACCCCATGATTCTCACCTTTCCAACAGCACACCCTATTCACAACCTCACTGCCTTCACTTTATCCCAGTAAGCATTTGTATACACACTCACAATTTACACACATTCACATACACATTTACAGTCTCATGCATACACACACACACACATACACACACACACACAACCTGTAGCTACAAAGAGGTACTTATCATTTCCTAAATGTTTCTCTTCTAACCTTATTTGTTCATTTTTGTACTTTCACCCACAATTCCCTCTTAATTCTCTTCCTATTTAATTTTTTTCTATTCCTTATGATATAGTTAAAATATCAACTTTCTTATTAAGCACTTCATGACCATGCAATCAGGTGCAACTTTAACTTCAAAAGTAATTTTTTTAAATCTAAGATTGTAGAAACATTTTACCTTAGGGTGTAATTACTCTTTTTGTCTGTCTACACATAAGACTGTATGGTTTGGGGAAGCTATACCATCATCCTGCCATATCTGTGGGTGATGCACATGTGAATTAAGAAACCACAGATCAAAAAACTTGAAAAAAGTAAAAATTGCATCTGTACTGAACATATACAGAACGTTTTTCTTGTCACTGTTTCCAATTCAATACAACAATTGTTCATCTAGCCTTTATATTGCGTCAGGTATTATTGCAGAGATAATTTAAAGTATATGGGAGGATATACATAGGTATGTGTATACTATGCCATTTTACATTAGAAACTTGAGCATTCTTTAATTTTGATATCAACAAGGGATCCTGGAACCAATCTCCCATAGATGCCATGGAATAACTGTCAGCATGTCTTATTTATCATTCACCCTTCACAATGATGGCTTTTATTATATTGAAGAACTATAACTGTAACTAATTTCCATGAAATAGACCTTTCAAATTTGAAGGAATAGAGATGTATTTAGAATACCTTAAATACTCTGAGACTGGATACTTTAATGTTATACAGCTTCTTTTATCTGAATTTAATGTTTACCTTGGGTAAAAGAAAGCATCTAAAAATTTCATTGATTCCTCTAATGTAAGGTTTATATTCATAATCTGATTATCTGTTATTTGTGGTCCCAAATTTAACATTCTTCACAAATAGATATGGCAGATCCTTTGACTATCACAAGCTCTACAGTTCTTTCCTTGAAATTCTTTTCCATGCATTATGTTCAGTTCAGTATTACTCAGTTTCCAGACATAAGTTCAGTTGAGTTTCATGATCTTATAAAGGACAGCAATAAAAGTTATTTTATAAACTATTCATACAAACATGAGTATAAAAAACATATAACATGTCCCTCTGTTTTCCCCTCTTGGCATGCGTGTGTGTTGTACTGATCAGTTGACTCTAAGGGGAAAGGCATGACCCAGCTGAACATGTACAGTCCCTTTGCCAAACTTATCCATCAAAGAAGTCAATCATTCTGCTGGCAGTGGTGCTAGGTGATGGGATATTTCTCCCATGTTTTTCCAGAGGAGGAAAAAAGTAAAATTCTTTCTCATTTCTGAAAATCTGTTGAAAGGGAAATAATACTTTTTAAAAATTTTCTCCCAACCTGTTGAGTCGGAGAATTGGGCCCCAGGCATATAATAATCCCTCAGAAGGGAGAGGAGCAAACTTCAGCCCTAATAGATCTTCTTCCACTTTCAGGGGACTGCTGCCCCAAAACTAACTTTTGCAATTCTAGGTATTTTCTCCAGACACTGATAAGCAAGTTGCTCTTGCCTCTTGAATCCTTGGAAATTATTTATATCAGATTCCACTAGCCCCCAAATTTATACTCAGTTATATCCCTCATCCCTATTCCTTCTGGTCTCTGAGGAAGAATTTACTTGCACACACATTTACATTAAGGAAGAAAATAAGTGCCCTAGAGTTTAAGAGAAATAAAAGTACACCTATTTATGGTTATCAATCTGATCAAATACAAATTAATTATTCAATTCTGTTTGCACCTATGTTTATAGTTTAAATATAATACATGCCAAACCATTATCCAACATGAGGATATTGGTTAAAATAATAGATATACAGTCTTCCCTCAGTATCCAAGGAGAAATGGTTCAGAACCCTCTCTGGATACCAAAATCTGCTAATACTCAACTCCCTTATACAAATGGTGCAGTATTTGCATGTAACCTACATATATACTCTGAAATATTTTAAATCACCTCTAGATTACTTATAATAGCTAATACAATGTAAATGCTATGTAAATAATTATGATATTATATTGTTTAGGGAATAATGAGAAGGAAAAACATCTATACATTTTCAGTACAGATGTAATTTTCTTTTTTTTTTTTTTTTTTTTTTGAGTATTTTTGATCCACAGTTTGTTGAATCTGTGGATTGGGATCCTTGAATATTGAGAACATTGTAGTTGAAAAGAAATGTTAAACCAAGTTATGAATAGATAGAACTTATATGACAATATTTTCACCATAAATACATGGAAAATTTGTCAATAAATGTCAGTTGAGAAGCTGTACTAGACATTTGTCATATCCAGGAGATACTTATACAGTAATTAGTTATTGAACATGTTTAGACTCTGGGTTCTATACTTGTATGCTCTGGACCATGGAAACCAGTTGGGTAGAGAAGGACCGGAGGGCTCAGGATCTAAAGACGTACCATGAAGGCAGGAAGTTTCAGAAAAACATCTAGCATAGGAAAGGGTTTCACATTTCCATGCATAGTCTGAGGTGTTCAGTTAGAGTGGAGAAAAGGCTTAGCATAGATGAGCCAATATTAACATTTAGAAATACAGGCAAATGCAGACTCCTTGCATTTGGGTGGAGATCAAGCTTGGGGGTGAGAAGCAAACTGTGTGCAAAGTGACACAGTAGTGTGGCCAGGAGAGAGAATCTGAGCAGTAATGCTAGTACAAGTGTGCCAATACTATCCCTTGCCATAGGATTCTCAGCTGAGTGCTTATCCTCAGTCAAGGGGGAGAGTCTGCAGATGAAAATGGTTAATTATTATAAATTGTCAGAAATCTCATTATTTTTAGGTCCTTCAGAGCTTCCCCTCAAAGACCAAATTTATCCTTATTAAAGGTAACAATTCCCATTTAACTTTTCTGGTACTCAATTACTGGGAAGAAGATGGTCATTACCTCCTCTATGTGATAGAATGAGAAAGCAGGATAGTGAATGATGCCCAGGGTCATGTGCTCAAGTCTTCTTGCTCACAGTTCTTTACCTTTCTCACCAGCCTTTTCTCAGTGGCAAACAGAGCAGAAAAATTACATAATTACCTGGATAATTTGGACAAGGGGAAAAAAGTGATTGCTGTGAATTACATAAGCTCTTTTAAAATTTCCCAAACATAAAGTATTTTTACTTTTTTTTTCTCTTATTCTCAGCAATCTCAGATGGACTCATACATCTCTCTTTATGGAGAATGATTAACACAGACTCGACTAGGGAGAAATCAAATTATACAGTTAATAAAAAACTAAAGCTTCCATCCATGCTAAGTGACAATGTAGCACCAGGGAAAATTAATTATTGCATTTTAGAGGAAAAGGAGTAAGATATGTCAGGTTTGAATTTAGCCTTAGGATCTACAATAAATTCCAGTTCTTTTGTGACTGAATTTTTTAAAGAGCAAAATTACTCAAAGTCATGTAGCCATATCCTATAAGAGTAAGAAATCTTTTAAATTTTTTAACTGAATTAAATTCTTAAATTGCTTGAATTGTTGGTAGGAATCTGCTGTAATTTGGATCTTGAATGGCCCTCTAAGGCCCACAGGTTAAAAGCTTGGTAACACTATTGGTGGAAATTTTAGGAGGGGCGATATTGTACAGGGACTTTAGGTAACTAGGGACATGCCCTCCAGGGGGATTGTGGTCTATCCTCTCTTTTTCTCATTGTTGTCCATGAGGCAAGCTGTCTCCTTCACCAAACACACCCTGCCATTGCCATCAGCACCAAAACAATGGGTCCACCTCTCCTTGGACTGGAACCTACAAAACCAAGATAAGCCTTTCATTTTTATAAATTAATTATCTCAGACATTTGGACATAATAATGGATAGCTGATAACAGAATCTTTTCATTGTGCAAAATTCAATTGTTCTCTAGGTTATAGCTGTGAACAATCACTGATTGGTGAAAAATTACTAAAACTGCTCCTTTTCACGAGAGTGTTTAAGTGAATGTAATATTCCTAAAGATATTCTCAAAATGCCCAAATTTATATGCAATTATTGTCAAATACAGCATCGTGCAGTTTTTAAGATCCAAAAGTGAGTAGTTGTCAATGAAGGCAGATTACTAACAACTGGGAATACTCATTTATAATCTGAGATTATAGAACATTTTTTCTAAATTAAATTGTACAAACTAGATTGACTGATATCCTCAGAGGTTTATATTTCTATGTCCAGCTAAATGGAAAGAAATAAACCTAGACAAGAGAAAATAATGTACTGTTACACGGGATCATTAGTCCCTCTCTGCTCTTGTAATCACAGAACCATCTTGCAGTAAGAGATTATGCTAGTCTTTGAGTGCAGCTTCCACTCTTATCAGACCAGGCAACCCCTGTTTGAACACCATGGCCACAGGCATTAATTACTCAGCACACTGCCCATTCCATCAGGAGTACCTTTAATATCTGGGGACTGGCCTATCTTCCCTTCTAGACATATTTATCAGCTTGAATCTTTGCTAACTTCCTGGAGTTAACAATAAAAAGTGATTGTAGCTAGGTGTGGTGGTACACACCTGTAATCCTAGTTACTCAAAAGGCTGAGAAAGGAACATCAAAAGTCCAAGGTCATCCTGGACAACCTAGTAAGACCTTGTCTTAAAATAAAATTTAAGGGTTGGTGATGTAGCTTAGAGAGGTAGAGTACTTGCCTAGCATGTGCAAGGTTCTGGGTTCAGTCCTCAGTGCTGCAAAAGAAAAAAAAATATTCTGATCCCTCTGATTTTTGATATCTCTTTAAATACATTAAGGCCATTATGAGGACTCCTTCTATCCCTTTATTCTCCACACAATTGTACCCATATTGTTCCAAAGTTTTTCATATAGCATATTTTTAGGCCCCCACATGACCCTGGATACAGAGTCAGGGTACCATTTAATCAGTATATATTTTTTAATGAAAACCCCAATAGTCTGATCAGAGAACTATAGAAAAAAAAATACCTTATATGCATGAGTAGATAGAGAATTCCTTATGTCTACTGCAGGAAAATAGGTGATTACTTCATATTCCTTCATCAAGGTAACAAATACATTCATATATAAATTTAAAATCATACCAGTATATTTTTCTCTATGTGATTTCCCATTTCATACTTTACATGCTAACATGTAAATTTAAATGACTGCTTTGCTTACAACAGTGAACAATAATTTTGATAGGGAATTATTAAGCTCCAGTTTTTCCTAAGATTTCTCAAGTTCCTTTGGTAGTCAAAGCAAAAAAATATCAAAATAGGGAAAAATGTTGATAATTACACCTTTTTTGTGTTAGCTTTCTATCACCTTGAAAAAAATACCTGAGAAAAATAAACTTAAAGAAGAAAGGGTTTATGTTGGCTCATGGTTTCAGACTTTCAGTCCATGGTCATTTGGGTCCATTGTTTTGGGGCCTGTGGTGAGGCAGGACATAATGGTGCAAGTCTTTGGTAGAGGAAAAGCCTTGGTTGCTTACTTCCTGGCAGCCAGGCAACAGAGAAATACGGAAAGATGGAGAAAGAGAAGGGGCCAGGGACAAAACGTACCCTTCAAGGGTATACTCCTAAATGACCCATTCCCCTGAATTAGTCTCCACCTCCTAGTGTCCAGTACCTCCCAGTTCCACCACAAGTTGGCAACCAAGTCTTTAGCACATAGCCTTTGGGAAACATTTTAGGTGCAAACCATCACACTTTGGAAAAATGAAGAAAGCAAGCATCGGAAGGGAGTGTATCTTTTAAATGTGAAGTATTAAATGTTGCTAATGCTACTGAGATATCAGTACTTTTCCTAGAAAGAACTATCATGCCCATCAGTTCCATCCCTATCCTCTTTCTACTAATACAAAAAAAAAAAAAAAATGACTGAATTGTTTGTTTTATTACCCAAATTTGTGTGCCCAATCTCTACGTCTCTCCTCTTGGCAGAATACACTTCTCTTTCTAAAGGAGGTGAAGGAATTAAGTGCTCCTTAAAATGGATGATTAGTATTTTTAAAAAATGTTTCTTAACATTTTCTTTTGGATAGTGACCTTTCCACCAGTAGCCTCTTGGCTTTATGTGGTACAAAAGCTGCAAAGAGCTCTTTGGAAGTAATCCAAATGAAATAAGTACATGTGCTTAAAGGTGTTTTATTTAGACTTAGAGGTTTATTTATATTTGTCTCCACAAATTCTAAGCAGTATTGATCTATGTACTTGCCAGGATAAAACAAGACAAGATACAAATCTTACCACTTAAAAAATTCTCTCATGAGAATAAAGTACAACTAAAAGATCTTTAAAAGCATCTTCATCCAAATGCATGACAAATATAACTCTACTATAAATGGAGGGTGCGATGAATTTCAGAGTAGAGTTAGCCAACTACCTAAGAGGACATTTCAAGGTCGCTTATAGTACTGGGTAGGTTCCTGAAGAGCATTTGGAAATTTTTGGAAATTATTTCTGTGAACTATATTTGCACCATTTTAAAAATTTTAATGTATCCTCATCAAAAAGAACTTGCAGGATAATGAAGCTGGTTTGGCTATGACTAGTAAGGTGACCAAGAAAATTTCCTTGAGAGGCAACAAGGTATAGTGGGAAGACATGAAGTAAGACAAAAAGTGGTTTGCAATCTAATTCAATCTTTAACAAAGGTAACCTGATGCAGGTATATATGCACTCTCAGCCTCATTTTCTTCTGGTAAGCGAAAACAATGATCCTCACCTCTAAGTTATGTTGTAGCACAGACAAGGTGATTAATGCATAAATTTTATTTCATTTCTTGGTTGCAGTACACATTACCTCGAATTTAACAAGTTGCAGAATTTATAAGAACTAAGAGATCACCTGTCATCTTTAAAATTAAAAGACTCAGAGAATATAAAGAGATATTTTGTGTTAATGTTTCATTTCACCTCCAATTATTTTCATTCTTAATAACTGGAAAGTGAGTATGAAGTTCATCATCAATAATATTAACACTTGGTTCATCTCTAGCTTCCTACCATTAATTGGTGATTTTTCCATTAACCGTTTGCTTCCAGAGAATGAGATGAACAAAGAAAATGACATAAAACTTTATTAGGATCTCTGGTAACAAGTTGAACAAGGAAACAATTTGAACTATGGATCAAAATGAGTTCAGACTCCTAATTCCTGTCTGTTGATGATAAAAGCCTTGAAGTCAAGCACAGATGCTATGGACATCACAGTTTCAGACTTTAGGAAAATGACAGTGACAATACTGGAAGTGGCTGTTCATTTAGGGGGGAAATGAGTAGCAATAATGGTGGGGAACTATTGAGGAGGAAACTCAGTAGTCCTTTACTGTCTCTAAGCCTTCAGTATCATCAGCACCTCTGTGCCTCCATGCTGACTAAAAATCCATACAAATGTGCTTTAAAAATTTACAAAATGGTAGCCTTCAGGTGAATATGTGCAGTAACATCTCTGGAAATAGCTAACCTGTTGTTTGCATAACCAAACCTCTAGAGTGAATTCAAATCATTTTTCAAAGCTTTAGGAAGGGAAGAAACATTCACAAAATGGGAAAAGATACCTGTGGGAAGGGAACAAAAAGGATGTGAGAAAACAGCAGGAAAAACTACCTGAAGAGGGTTTTAGTACATCAAAAACCATAATGTCAAGGAGAAGTTGATCTTTCATTCTTGTAACCAGCTGAGGAAATTCTGCCTTGAGCATCTGCTAGTAAGGATAGGAAAAGGGGAAGACTCATTTTGCCAAACTCAGATCCCATCCATAGCTGATGAGTCCTAACTTTAGAGGTTAAAAAACCATTGAGCCCTTTGAGCCTGGAGGTTCATTGGAAATTAGCATGGTGTGGACACATCCTTATTGAATTCTTTTCTTTTGCCCCATTTGTACTTACCCTTTTTTTTTCCCCTTTCTCCCTGCCTTCTTTCCTTCTTTCCTGTCTTGCCTTTCTTCTCTAGCTTAGAGTCAATTTGTATTTCATGAGCAGGAATAGTGACCATATTAGACTTACCATATTCCTTTGCTCCTAAGAAAAAAGTAAAGGACCAAGAAGATATCACTACTGACATTTATAAAAGTGCCAGGTACAACATGGTGAGGTTGGAAAAAATGGAATGGTATCATCAGGAAAGGTTTTTTGGAAGGGGTAACCTGAAGTATTCATTCAAGTGAAGAGAGCCACACAGGATATTAATAAGAGGTATCCAGAAGAATTTCATTAAAATGCAATTTTTGCAGCAATGCTTAAGATGCAGAAGATGCAGACCAGTTGTGGGATAGCATAAAACATGTGGGGAAAAAGGCCCACTCACACACTGCTGGTGGGACTACAAAATTGATGCAGCTACTATGGAAAGTGGTATGGACATTCCTCAGAAAACTTGGAATGGAACCACTATTTGACCCAGTTATCCCACTCCTAGGTTTATACCCAAAGGACTTAAAGCCAGCATACGACAGAGACTAAGCCACATCAATGTTTATAGCAACTCAATTCACAATAACTAAACTATGGAACCAACCTAGGTGCCCTTCAACAGAGGAATGGATAAAGAAGTTATGGCATATGTGGAATATTACTCAGCCTTAAAGAATGAAATGATGGCATCTGCTGGTAAATGGATGGAACTGAAGAATATCCTACTAAGCAAAATAAACCAATCCCAAAGAACAAAAGGCCTAATGTTTTCTCTGTTATGCGATGCTAATTCACAATAAGTGATGGAGTTGGGGTAGGGAAGAATAAAGGTACTTTGGATTAAACAGAATGAAACAAGGGGAGGGAGTATGGGGTTTGGAATGATAGTAGAATGAATTGGACTCTATTACCCTATGTGCATATATGATTATACGACCAATGTAACTCTACATCATATACAACCAGAAGAAAGAGAAGTTATACTCCATTTATGTATGATGTGTCAAAATGTATTCTACTGTCATGTATAACAATTAGAGCAAAATAAATAAATAAAACATTTTAGGAACTAAGAAAGAAGTTGAGGTATGATTTAGAAAAGAGAAATAGCTGTCTTTGTTGGAACGTGAACACAAGATACCTGTTTTCTGGCAAGAAATCATGAAAACATAATAGCATTGATCTTTAAATATTTTATATTAAATCTTCAGTAAATTCACACAATGAGAAGAAATACATTTTGTTAAACTCCAGATTTTAGAAGTCTAAAGACCATTGGACTTTCCTCATATGTTTTTAGAGCAATGTTTTTAATGTTTTCAATACTCTTGGAAATATTTTCTAAAATCCTTTTTTGGAATAAGTCAATGACAGGAAGTAGGATCTAGAGTTAGCATTAGCCATGGTGTCATATTGAATTATGATCCCTAATTACACAAACCTTCAGGTTATGCATGCTTAAAGAGTCTAGAATGAAGCAGGAGAACAAATACATAAGTGATGTTCCATTAGCTCTTCTCCAGTTCATCATGTAGAAAAATGATTCCATCTTTGGATTTTGGAGTTGGTAGGCACACATATCTTTGTGCATGGCACTGCATTCTTTCATAGGTAAAACTCATTCAATTTGTTAAATTTAAGTATATTTGTAATTTTATTTGTCTTCTCAATCTTATCTCTCAGTTTTTTCTTCCTGGCATTTTTAGCAACGTGATTTGTTTCTACTAACTTTCTAGTTACCAAAATTACTTTAGCATTGGGCCTTAAAATATAGAAGCAGGTTTGTATGTATCTGTATAAGTATTACTAGAAAAAAGGTGCTATATTTAGAGATAAAATAAATTCACCAGTAGGAAATAATCCATGAATAATAATAATTTTAAGGAAAATTTTTAGAATTTTCTATGAATTAGTATCCACCTGTAGGTGTTGGCTGTGAGATACAGTACACAGCTTTCTGATGATACTCTTAATATCTTATTTAAGAGCTTATGGGAGAAAAGTGATTTTGGGTTTCAAATATAGCCTGTCACTATTCCAAATTCTGCATCCTCAGCTAGTGACAAAGGGTATTCATCATGGACTTTCCTGAACTATTTCTCACAATTCTGAAGATTAAATGTACATACTTTTATAACAAAAACATGTTAACCTCCCAGGGTATTTCTTGATGTTAAAATGTGCTACCATACATTAAATGCACATAATTGGCACACCTGGAAAGTCATTACCAGAATGGTATCTTAAGATGAGAATGCTGACCTGTCCCACTTTTACTCAGAGTGTGAAAAGCCACGTGGTCCTGATCCTTTGCTGGGACTCTTGTGTAACCCAAGACAATAGCCTGTGCTGGTGGAGGTCAAACACTCAGAATTCACAGTGTCCTCGTCATCACCTAAATGATGCTTCTCATATGTACAGGTCTCCCTGTGTCTCCTGCAGAGTTCATCCCAATCCTACAGTAGACTTTGTGATTTTTACTGTAATACCTGTGGTTTCATGTTTGATAGTACCCATGGTGTGTCACTGATCAAAAATCTTTCAAAAACTCATGAGCTTTTGATCTGGCCTGTAGGTCCCCTCCCCCATTCTAGGCCCATCTCATCTTTCTGAACCTATTTTACTCTTACAACTCCCATCTCACAATATAAAGCCACCTAATGTTACTTAAATAATTTTGAATCATTGATCTCTGCTTAAATTGTCCAGGGGCCTTTCTAAGCCTTGCCATTCCTCCAGGTCCCAGCTACAGTTCCCAGGCATCATAGTCTGAATTCCTAGGATGGATTATCCACACCACTTATTAGGTATTTATCAAATGTTTTCTTATATTGTTACATTTTACCTTTATACCTAATCTCCCAAAAGAGACAATAAACCTAATAATGTGAAGTTCTGTAAGACACATCTTTTTGCAAAGCTTCATATCATTATGGCCTGGTAGAATGTTTTGCATATGGTTTATGAATAATTCCTATATTTAGTAACTATAATGATAACTATAAAGCATTGCAATTTAGTAGTAAAAGCAGTTCCAAGCCTTTCTAATAGTAACCAAATAGCCTAGAAATGGGAAAATATAAGTTTTCAATATTATTCCAAAAGAAGGTAATAGAAACTCCAGGAATACTAGACAGTTATTTCATGTTTTAAAACTATAAGTCAAAACCTTCCCGCTCTCACTCTCTACTTTCTCACCTCGGCAATATAGCCTTTGTTACTTACTAGCATAGCAGTCATGTATGCTCTTCCTCAATGCCATAAACTGAGAAAGAAAATTTTCACTTTCTATTGAAATTTTGAAATGTCACTACTATCATTTTCTCATTTACTTGTCAACTTTTTTTTAATCAAGTGCTTATTTTTTGTTGCACAATTAGGCTTCTTTCATTGACCTGAATACATACAGGCCCTGTCAGAAACAAATTTTTAGCGATAATCACAGCTTTCATGTAACACATCAGACCCTGTTATTTTGAAAATGACATGACCAATAATGAGGTCCTTTAATCTGAACTTTTTAAAGACTACTAAGAGAGATGAATAAATATATTGATACAAAGATTTTTTTTGTCACTATATGGATCTGAACATATAATTATTATACTGTTCTATAAAAGTTTTAGTATCTGAAAATTCTGAGCTGATTTTTCTTTAAGTTTTTGTGCTATGAATCCATCAAAAATGTAAAAGATTTAGTTGGTAGTTTCTATGTTACTTTATGCTCTCTGGACATGTTCATTATATCAAAAGTCATCATTTTGAGCTCAAAAATTACAAAATATACAGGAATTTAATAACCTATTGATTTTGTTTGGAGCAGATAATGCTCAGGAATTCCTATAGCATTTAAAAAATATTTAAGACAAACCATAGTCTAGTTGAAAATATTTGAGAGGCCTAACTGATAAAGGACTGTTATTCATAATATACCAAGAACTCTTATAGCTCAATCGTGAGAAGCAAACAACCTGATAATAAGTATGCCAAAGACCTTAACAGACACCCTACCAAAGAACTCACTCAGATGGCTTGTAAATGTGGGAAAGTATGCTCAATGTCAGTATCACTGAGGAAGTATGAATTAAATAGCAATGAATTATCACTGTGCACCTATTTCAATGGCCAAAATCTGTAACAGTGACACCACCAAACACTGTCAAGGATGCTGAGTCACAGGAATCCTCACTCACTGCTGGTGGAAATGCAAAATGGTATAACCAATAGGGAGACCATTTGGCAGTTTCTTACAGAACTATACATACCCTAACCCTAAAATCCATCCACTGTGTTCCTTGTTATTTACCCAAATGAATGAAAAATTTATGTCCACACAAAACCTGCACATGGATGTTTATAACAACTTTATTTGGCATTGCCCAAACTTGGACACAACCAAGTTGTCTTAGATGAATGGGTGAAAGACTGATTCAGCTAGGCAATGGAATATTATTTAGTGCTAAAAACAAACAATCTACCAAGTAATGAAAAGACATGAGGGAACTTACAAGAAACCAATCTAAACAGCCTACATACTATGTCATCCCAACTATATGGAATTCTGGGAAAGACAAAACTGGAGACAGCACGTCATGGTTGCCAGCATTTTAGGGGTGAGAGGGAGGAATAGGTAGAGCACAGAGGATTTTTAAGTCAGTGAAATGATTCTGAATGATAGGATAATGTGGGCACATGTCATACATTTGCCAAAACTCACAGAATGTACACCACAAAGAGTGAATACTAATGTGAACAGTTGATTTTGGGGGATAATGATGCTCCATAAAGGCATTCCTATATAACATCATCACCAAAATCTTACTTTAAAGTAAGGAGAATGTCACTCTTACCCTGAAGAGTACTGAAAGCAGTAGTCCTGGTCCTGCCTCCCTGACCTTGTGTCACTCAAGAGAAGTCTGTGGTGTGAAGATCAAGCACTCTAAAGGGCCCTGGTGACTGATCCAGTTTTTGGCACCCAAACATTAAATGGCTAAAATTGTGAGAAAAAATAGAAACATTATTCTGTTCTCGTAATTGTCCCTAAAAATCTACCTAGGGACCTGGTTCTTTTGCTTCCACTATAAAAAATAATAATGAACACAAGTATTTTTGTGGTTACCCTCAAATAGTAAAAGTTATATGTTGTCACTATCATTTCTCAAATAGTTTCTGTTCAGAAAGGAATATGTCTTTCTGGCATTGTAATAAAAATCCAAATTTTATTCAAAATTAAGCTTCTCCCTTTGTTGCATGCTCAATGTTTGACTTTTATATGACCCTTCTTTATCAGATAATTATCTGAGGTTTCAGACTCCTCCATGCCTGAAATATTAAAAGGGAGAAGAGATAAGGAGGCAGGAAAGCTACATATGTACTACAGACTTTGGACTCTCTTGGTAATTTTCTGGATTTTTCAGAGACACTTATCTGCGCTTAATTTCTCCCTGAAGGTATAACTTAGTTGGTGTACCTTCTCTGTTCACTCTATTACATTTTTTCCTTCAGACCATGGGAATGTGTTCCAGTACTCAGCCATTATCTCCCAACAATGGTTCTTGGAAAAGCACTGAGAAAAAGTCCATTTAGCTCTCTCTCTTGATGGCCCACATCTGCTCTTAGACCCATCAGATGTAGCAATTCATTCCTTCCAAACATCACCTACTTTTTGTTTGGCCACTAAACAGGTAGCTCCATTCACAGGCTTTATTTTGAGATTTATTAAACCTGAGTCAGATACTAGTTGCTGTTTCTCGCAGGTTCCAAGGGAGGCTTAAAGCCTTGCTCAATAGACTCAGGAAGAAGCAAAAATATTCCCTCCTTCCCCTGGTCACCACTGTAAAGTTGGTGACATTCATAGCACCTCCTCCAACAGAGTCCTCTTTTTAGTGTTCAAGTTCCCTGGTCTTTTCAGCTCAACCCTTAACATACTTTCAATGTAAGTAAGAGGCTCAAGGTCCCTAAGCATGATTCAAGACATTTTCTATATAGAGTCTACCTAGTCACTCTAGCACTTCACTCAGTTTGAGTGGGAGTAATTGGCTCCTATTATCATGTGGCCTCAACTGTCATTGAGGCAGAAAGAGTTCACGTTCCACCACTGGCTCACTCTTAGGATTTATGAATATAAATCATGGCTTGCATAGTAATAGGACATGTGTGATACATTTCTTTTAACCATTATCTTCCCAGAAGATGACATTTTCCCATGTTCTATTGGTAGTTGCTTAATGTATGTGATTATAAGCTCTGTGAGTTCAGAAACCGTATCTGTTATTCTCTATATAGCTGTGGATCACCAACCATAGTGAAATTCATCTAAAGAGTTGTTGAAATATTATCTCTACCCTGCAAGAATTTGCTAAAGATATAAAGATATAAAAAAATTATAAAGATATAAAAAAATACTTTGAATTCACAGAAGTTGATGAGATTGAAGAGACACTGAATTGCCAAAACACAGTCTGCTTCTATATCCACAGATTCAGCAACCAGACTCAACCAAATTTACATTTTATATAAAGGAATTTGAGCATCCTTGGATTTTGGTATCTGCAGGGCTTGAGGGTCCTGAAACCAATTCCCTATGGATACAGAGGGAAGACTGGAATAAAAGGGGAGAAACAAGCAATATATTCTTTTACTACATAAAGATTTTATAAATACGAACATTAGCGGCAAATTAAATGCTGCCGAGTTGAAATACAACTTTGAGATTTAAAATGTGCAATAAATAAATATTCTGATGAAGAGGAAATATATAGCAGATTTATAATAGCAATACTTTCACCCAATGATAGTTTAAATCATTCCCTTTTTAATACTCACAAGTCCTAAATGGTAAGGATGCTTCAGAATTACAATTAATGTAAATCATTGATAATATTTCTAATAAAATAATTTTACCTCTGTTTTTGTGGTCAGGTAAACTTTCAAAAGTGGAATCTATACACATATAATTACTTTAGATACTTCCTTGCTGCCTATAAAATGCAGTTGGGGAAGGCAGAGAAAAAAAAAAAACAAAACAGAATAGTTCAAATAGGAAACTGAAAACAAATTAGTCCCAAATAAGCTGACATTTATGAAGTAATTCTCATCCTTATAAATTGCCTTCTTGCAGGAAACAGACCTTATCCTGACTTTTAATATTTCAATGCACCGATCTTGGTGGATGGAGAATGGACCAGGATGTATGGTGACGTCAGTGACACCTGCCCCAGACTGGGCCCCAGAAGACCATCGCTACATCACGGTCTCAGGGTGTTTTTTGGAGTACCAGTACATAGAAGTGGCTCATAGTTCCCTCCAGATTATCCTCGCAGTAAGTGTTGACAGTCAACCACTTCTTCTACTGCTTCTGGAATTGTTTTATTTCTGGGCAAACTCAGTGCCCGCAAATGGAATCTATGTGTGGGGTCCCCCCCCCAACCTCCGCTAATTAATGCCACTTTTATTAAGAATATGTTAAACCAAGGTATCCCCTGGACAATGCATGCTGATTTTCTTCAGCAATCACAAAATGGTCTTTAACATCATCAGCATTTTCCATAGGAAATCCAACCAGTCAATATTTGGTTATCTGACTTTCGTAGACTTTTCCAAAGATTCTAAAGAAAGATCAGAGGGTTTTCACAGCTAACACTCAATGTACCGAAACAAATGAAATTTCAATAGACACTTTCTCCCTCATTGTTTCTTTTTGATTGTGCCAGCATGTGGATTTCTCTTCTTCATTTTGTCCTCTGCCATACTTTCTTCTTCCTAGATTTCCTCCCGGGGAACTGTCCATCACCTATTATTCACTCTCCCTCCTTTCTGAACAAGTCAACTTTTCTTTAAATTCTAACCCTAGACTTTCATGCTGCCATGTTTCATGGGATTTTACCAGTAAAGAGTCCTCGCATCAGGAGGAAGTAGGAGTTATAAATAAAAAATGTGTACAATATATGATAAGCATATAAGGTTATATAAAAGGTTATATAAGGTTTTATAAAATAAATCATATTACAATGTATTATAACAAAGATAAATAAAAACATCTCTTTCTCAAGAAGAACTATCACTAAGGCTAGCTGCATAATATTGTGGGATTTACCTTGTTAAGGCAATTTTATTTTATATGAATTCATTTAATCATTACAGATTCTAGAACCCTATATATTTTTTCTTAGATTCCATGTAGATCTGAGGTTAAGTTGCATGTCTTAAAATTGTTAACCCAAAATAATGCAAGTACAATCTGCTTTTTATCTCTTTCTTTGAGGATGATATGGGTTCACAATTAAATAACAAGAGATAAATTCTGCATAGAAAGGCACCAATTAGTTCACATGAAATTCTTCAATAACTGAAACCATGTACCATAACATATATGTCATATGCATGTTATGGTAGACTATAGGTACACTGCACTAGTAAACACATCCTAAGTCCTTATGACTTAAATATCATACAGGTTTATTCCACGTGTCAGCAGGAGGCTCTACAATCAGTGTCACTAAGGAAACAAGGCTAGTGGAGCAACCACCAACCCAATTATCATGGATTGCCATGCCCAAGATCACAGAGAGATGTGGATTTTCCACATTGGTACATGTGTGGCCCTGCCAGGGAGAAGAAGCTCATTCTTCACAGTTTATTGTCTATCACTATAGTCAGACAGTCCCATCAAACACAAAATGGCCAAAAAGGAGGGAGAACACTAAATATTTCAAGATCAATAAGAATAAATTCCAGAAAATTTGAATTCTGTTCTTGGCTAAAGTACTAAGTGGTCTTTCCCTAATATGTCCAACCTGAGACACTTCTTCAAATAAACAAAATTTTCTGTATTCATGTTGAACTCTAAAATGGTTCATTTTGCTTATTATAAAGATAAGTTAGATTTGGTGACATGGTAGTAGCTATTTAATTCTTTAAAATTATTTAAATAGCATTGACTCTCACATAGGAAAGGTGAAATAATTCTGAGACTTAGAGACAAATTAAATGTCAATACGGATGTTTTAGAGTAGAGTTTTAAACAAAGCTTTTTTTGTATTATCCCTCTCTCCCTTCCGTTTTTTTTTTTTTACTCTATCTTCAACATTTTGGCAAACTTTCACCTACATTTCAAGGATGATGTAAAGATGCAGTTTACTCGTAAGTAGTTATATATGACACTTCTGGAGGGTTATTGGAATGTGTGTGTGTATGTAACTTTATTCACATAAAATTTTGGCCCAGGGAATTTGCAAAGAAGTACATTTGGACGTAAAAGTCTATGTTAAGTCTGTCATACTGCACAGAGAAAAACATTTTTACATAAGTAAAATCAATCTGTAAAGTCAAGGTGCCTAGAATGCAAAGGTGAATGAAAGTCCCTAAGAGAAAACCTGGACAATAATTCAGATTACTGGCTTTCCTTTCAGTTTACACTGTCTCCTGATGGAATGAAAATTCATTTTAGCAAACCATCAAAGATTGTGGCATCTTTATTTCTTTCTCTTCACCTGGTCTTCCTTCTTGGGGTGGGGTTGAGAGGGTTCTTTTGTGATGCTGATTACGGAACACCTGGGAGCAAGTTAGCAACTTGCATGCCTAAAAAACTATCTGTAGCAGTTTCAACACTTTTTGCCTTTAGGCTTCCTTGTCTAGCCAGTCTCTGGCTGAAAGTGCCTGCTGTACAGAAGACTGAGCCAATCTTAACTAGAATTTAAAATGCAAACCAGCCTGAAGGTCTTATCTTGAACAATTTGCTCAGGCAGAGCAAATGCCTTATTGGAAGCTCTCCAAAGATATTTTCCTGTACTCTTGCTGATCACTTCTGCTGTAATGATTAAGTGATGAAATAGTGTCTGGACTCTCTGCTCCTCCCCTTTCGTATTATTCTGATCATCCTCCTGACAGTCAAATATTCAGTTCAATCCAATACAGGGAATACTTCTGAGTGCTTGTCCCTGAAATATCTAGAAAAGCAAAGACAACAGGATCCCTGACTTTGAAGATGTCACAGTTTAAAAGGGAGCAGGGTTCCTGAGGGTACAAACCAGGTTCAAACAGGCACATTGAGGGCTGTGGTAGATAGAGGATGCAGTTCTTGCAGTTTGGGGCATACTCTTAGCTTCTTAGTTTCATACTGCTTCTTGTAATGTCAGCTAACCTCTCATTCTGATTGTTTCCATTAGTCTCCCTTCTGGGATATCTGGCTTAGACTTGCTTTCATAAACTACTGCTTTTCCAGCTATTGCTCTTGATTAACTCCAAATCTCTCCAGCTTTTTCTCTACCCTCACTCAGCCTTTTTTTCACAGATATCTAACCCCCAGAATGCCTCTCATTGCCTTGTTCAGTTTTCTGCCAATCAACTTCTGGCTGATTTTGAAATTAGCATTCACAAAACCCACATTTGCATCTCACATACATAGTCATCTCCCATCTACAGCCAAAGGAAGATGAGTATAATATCCACATAATTGAGAAGAGGGACTATTAATCACACAGCCTCCAGCCAAGCAGAAAAGGCTGCCAGAGCACCATAATGATGAGCCAGGAGTAAGGTTTCCAGATTTCTCCTCCTCCAGCAGCATTTTTTTCTAGTTCGTATCAGATACTACATTCATAAGGCATACAGGTGTGCACAGCTTTAATAAAACCATTTTTTAAAAACTCCACACTTACCAAGTAGATAAAATGTGTGTGGGGAGAGCAAGGGGATCAACTAGGGAGGTGGTGGTGTTCACATTACAAAAGAATTGATTGGATTTCTCAAACAATGTGTAATTGGAATTGCACAGGTTAGGAAATATGTTCACATGAATTCAATCTTATGACCATGTAACTATCCTGTGAGTGCAGCATAACAGGTTAGAAGCCCTTCCTAAGTTGTTTAGCTAGTAAAGAGGGACTGTGGACACGATTTTTCTTGTATCAAGTTTGGGAGATTGTCTTCAAACTGAATGCTGTAACGGCTAATGGATAATGGATTACTGAATGGGTTACTGAGTTCCTCAGTGAATGCTGTGATTGATTAGCTACTTCTGCCATTGGTGAGGAAAATGGATATGTATATACCTCATTTATTATGCACATATTAGACTTCATTTCCGTAACCAAAACAATGAAAAAAGAATATGTTTTGCAAACAAATATACATAAGTGATACTTTAAGGGAAAACATATATTGGAATAACTGAAGTAAATATTTGTTAAAATATATGTTAAAATTCCCAGTAATTCATTAGTAAATTAAGCCTTTAATCTCTCTTTTCTCTAGCCACATCCAGAGAATCAATATTTCTAAATTTTATACAAACCTCTCCAATCAAAATTGCTTGGTTTTGTTTTTCTTTATTTCCTTTACTATTCCTTACTTCCGACATACTTCTAAATTCATGGCAGATTGACTATTAATTTTTTTTTTTGGACACTAGCAGAGGATATTGATAAAAATGTAAATAAGCTTACCACTTCCCACAGCCATTAGATGTGGCTTAGAAATCATATACAAATTAGCAAGGAAGCTATTGAAGACTTTAGAAAACTTTATTTTCTTTTGTTTGTTTGTTTGTTTGTTGGCACCAGGAGTTGAACCCAGGGGGCCTTAACCACTGAGCCACATCCCCCATCCCTTTTTAGTTTTTATTTTGAGACAGGTCTTTCTAAGTTGCTTAGGGCATCCCTGAGTTGCTGAGGCTGATTTTGAACTTGGGATCCTCCTGCTTCAGCCTCCCAAGCTGCTGGGTTTACAATATGCCCATCTAGAAAAAGTTCTAATACCTCTTGCACAGCTTATAGCTAAATCTAATTTAGTATTTAAGTTCCCCCTTCAGATATATCTAGTACCTATTTAGAAAACTTGGTATAAGTTCATGAAATCATTATTCAACAGATCATGGATTTAAAAATTGCTGTAAATCAAATGTGTGCCTTTAGATCAATGAAGTCACAGATGTTCTCATTATTCCCAGTTAAAAATTTATAATTGTCATTTATCTTGCCAAGCAGTACCACTGGTGAAGAAATTTTCTAACTTTTGAATCCCTTAATCCAAGTTGGTTTGAGTGATGTGTGAGTCTTGCTTTGTTGCTTTTGTGTGTGGTACAGGCTTTTGAGTGGACTTATTGTGTGGATTGCTCATTGGTGTCTCTAATTGAGAAACACATTTGATTGTTAAAGAACCGATTGTGACTTTCATGCCACCTAGGCATTGCTTGCTATCCGCAATGTAAGCTTTACATCTAAGTTCTAAAGTGAGAAGTGGAGAAATGGAGTGAGCTGATACTCAGTTGCAGCTATATTCAGAAACCATATGGTTGCCATGGGGATACCCTGTGTTCTATTTATTTGAACTGAAAACTTAAAACAGAGTTTTAAGAAAAAAAGGAAGTTTGCTTTGGTTGATTTCACAGTGAAAAATGATTTAGTCATTTAAATTATAAGTTGATTTTGCTATTTTATGAACTAAATTAGCCAGATCTGCAACTACATAGTTTAAGTAAAAAATATACTCAAAGCCCATGATTTTTTATTAAGAAAAATATATTTAAATTAAATAATATTTCAATATTTCCCAAATTTACATATATATATATATATACACATATATATATATATATGGTCAGGTTAGGTGGCTTTAAGGGAGTTAGGGGTATAATTAATAACTATTTATTATGTCTTGGTAGTGTTTTTGGTATACTTCCCAGAAATTGTTGTTGCAAATTGAGCAATTTCCAATTCTTTGTTTTTATTAAAATTGAAAGAAACCCTAATAAACTTGTAACTTGGTAGATTATTTGAAATAATTTTTGTGATAGCTAATTATGGAAATTGTGCTATGCAACTTAGAATGAGTCATAGAAATTGGGTGATATCATTATATAGAACTGCATCCACTATTCTATTTAAGAAAAATATTTTTCAGTGCTTAAACCTAAAAAAGTACTAGATATTGAATCATGCTGAACTGTGTCCCATTCTAATACAAATAACAAATGGATTTAAATACACTTTTATTTTCATACATTAAAAACTTAGGTCAGGGGCTGGAGATATAGCTCAGTTGGTAGAGTGCTTGCCCAAGGCCCTGGGTTCAATCCCCAGTACCGACAAAAAAAAACAAACAAAACAACAACAACAAAAAAACTTTGATCAGTTTGGTCAGACTAGTTTGTTTAAATCAAATGTGTAAAATAATAATTATGAGAATAATACCATTATTAACATTCTTAAATGAGGATACCTTTTTTAACACTTACTGCCTTATGAATATACACAAATATACACATTTATATATATGCATTAAATTTGTTACAAAGTAGTATGAGTAACAGGCCAATAATACAACTTTCAAGTAATAAACATATTTAATTAGAACAAAATTCTGTAAAAGCAATGTACTGTAGTGGCAATACAAATTCAAAAAGAAAATGAACTACATAAAATTTATAATCCTTAAGAATGTGTACGCATGTGTCAGGTGAATTTGAAATCACAGTGATATTCCAATTTAATTGGATATATTTAAATGGATAACAGAATAGATCTCTTTAAAATCTATTAATATTTATAATGTACCAAAATAAGTAGATCTTTTGCAATTAAATTAGTTCATATTGCCTAGAATGACTAATAGATTAAATGAACTCCTTATCAAAATCTCAGTGTCATTTTTTGCAGAAACAGAAAAATAGTCCTAAAACTCATATGAAACAACAAAACACTCTGAATAACCAAAGCAGTCTTAAAGACCACAAAGTTGGAAGTATCATTCTTCTCAATTTTAAAAGAATTGCAAATCCACAGTAATTAAAACAGCCCGGTACTGGCATCAAGACAAATATAGACCAAAGGAACAGAATGGAGACCCAAAATAAATCCACGTATATATGATCAACTGATCTTTTATAAGGCTGTCATTTCAACTAATTAAAGAACAAATCAAGCATTCAATGCAAATGCACATAATTTTCAGGTAAAACTTTTAAAATCTTTTCAGGATACATAGGGGCAGAAATGAGCACTACTCTAAAACAGTGATTCTCAACCCTGAGAATCGGAATTTCCTTCTGATTTATTTAAAGGATTGCCATGCCAGGAATTCCTGAAAATTCTGTTTACTTAGACCTCAGGTAAGGTCTTTGGTGGGTGTGATTTTCAAAATTTTCACCAAAAATATTAGTGCCTTCCCTTTCTCTTCACTATTGGTCCCTCTGATGTCCTGAATTTCTCAGAAGCATGGGGAATCTGGTCAGGGCAGGTAACTGATTCCAAAGGGCATCAGGGCTCTGGCTGCCTCATCAGCTCCTTCCTGGGTCTTGAGAATTGTTTCTATTCCAGGACATCAGGGTCAGGTCCTTCAAATAATGAACTTTCTATCAAATAATTAATCTGTGCCTCTACACCATGAGTTCTGTATTTCCACCAAACAGTGAGTTGGTGTAGCTCTAGAACTGTAAACAGAATCTTCTGATTCCTAGTCCAGCGTTGAAGATGATACAACCTTTTTCTTCTTAAGACAAAACTGCTTGCTGTCTGTGGAGTGAGGATCTGGGCTTCTTCCCTGCTCCCAGGCAGGCTTCATAGCTTGAGACTTGGCTTGATTCTTGGACATGCTGCTCTGGCTGTGAGTCAGGTCATCAGAAGTACAGACCTTCTTGTCAAAAGTTAGTGGCCCAAGAAACAAAATGAATGTGATATGTCTTTCGCATCAGGATAGTGTCTGCAAATATTCAAAAAAAGAACAAAATGTCAGTGTAAATAGGAAATTTTTCCAAGAATACTCACTGAAATAAGAGAATGGCAAGTTGAATCCAGAGAGGACATTTCTTGATGCTTGAGTGTACCAAAACTCATATAAGTAATAAGTTCTACAACTAATTTGAAAACCCCAAGTGGATCTATCCCTAAATGGTAAGAAATACTGTTGTTATTGAATGAATACTATTCAATATGTATTAATATAAGCAGTTTGGTGATTATTTTAACCAAAACTTGATTGACATATAGATAAGATACCAGGGCATTACTCTTTTAATTGATATTGTTCAAAGGAATCTATTAAGTTCTAGAAGCATAATACATAAGTTTATTCAATATATTCCCATGAACAATATCCTTTTAAAGCATAATGCTACAATGTCTTATCTACAGATGCCAATCAACTTTTGGTTACAGTAATCATGAAACAGTTAACAGGTCCTATATTTTATTTTGTTTTATTACTGAAAAGTGCCCTTGTAAATTGATGAAAAAGCAGAGAGCAAGAAATTAAACAGTATCTGAAATCAAATTAAATGTAGGTTTTTTTTTTTAATATTCTCTGGAATTCCCTACATGCAAGTTCAGAAATATAAGGTAAAATATTCACAGTCTGGGAGTAACAATCCTTAAATATTACACCCAGTTGTATAATAAACTATTTTGTAATTATGAACTAAATGAGATAACATTAAAGAAATTGCCTTGAAAAACAATAAAGGTAGTATTATTTATTTTCTCCTTAGCTCAGTTTCTTTCTTGCTCATTGAGAATACTATAATCCTTTCAGGATAACTCACAATGATGTGCAAAAATGAACTAAATCCTACTAAGTTTACTTACTCCCCAGATATTACTATGATTCTTAAAACCAATATAATACTATTTAGTGTACTGTACCACTAGCCTATGTACACAGTCCCTTATCAACTATTGTCATCAGTATGCAATCTCTGTTCTATGTCATGTTTAAAGGAGTTGCTTACCTCCTAGGCATTTCACTGTACCTATGGGAATGTTTTTTAGAAACACTACAGAATAAAAATATTAATACATTTAAGATGGCAGTGACAATTAAAGACTGCAATGAGTCACCAATAATTTTATTTTCTTAATAACAGGAGATTTAAATTGAATAAAGTATTGTGCATAAAGTATTGTGCAATAAACTATGTATAATACCATTTTCTATATTTAACTGTACAATCATCATAAATTTATTTCAGAATTAAGTAGATTTTATTGAGTCACAAATTATTTTAGAAACAAGTAAAATGTATTAAAGTATACCAAAATACAGTATTTTGTGAAAAATATTACAAGTTTTTGGCCTAAGAATGAAAGGTTGACATCTTCCTTTGAAATGTACAATACCATTATCTTTGGGGATTTTTTTCAGTCATGATCAATTACTGAGATAACAAAATTCTTAAGAAATAAATCTTCGGTAGCAATTTCCTCTTCACTGGAAATTAAACACAGTGATAGAATAATAGTAGTAGGATGTGTTAGTGTTTCTAAATAAGAGCATGGCATTCTCAAAGGAAGGATATAAACATGATTTATACTGACAGCTATAATATGAGGGATAATTTATTGTTTAGCATGCTATAGTTGAATGGAAAAGAATAAAAATATGGGCAAACACACTTAGGCTAAATGTGTTTACACAGTAGAAGAAGAGCCATCTGTGATATTCTTTCTGTACCTTTTGCTTTAAACAGTCTTACAAACAGGATTTAAAACACTGCTATTCTCAACCCACACGCCCTTCCACACATCATGGTTTGTGATTCCTAATCTGGGTCCTCTCTTCCTCTCCCTCTCCTCACAGCATCATGGCTGCCTTCTCCCTGACTCTACCATTTGTCCTCTCTGCCGCCCATTATGTTGAATCCCTCTCAATCAGGAATCCAAGAATCAAGACCAGGACTTTTCACACACATATGTTTATCACTTGTAAATTAATTCATGATGATATCTTTATTATACTTAATGAGGTAGTTGCCACATGATTATTTTTGTTAATGCTAATTGCAAATATGGTTCCAGAGTCATAGACTGAAGAGAAGAATGCTATAACTCCAAGGATATTATGACTTTCTTTCTCTCTTCTTTTATCTTAAAATATATGAGTTTCTCTGCTTTTTTTTTTAATTGATTTTCAATAGTTCTACTTCTTAAGCTTGGGTTGCATCTTATCAGCAACTTTATGAATGATCTATATAGATCATTCCTTTTTTCTCTCACTACCAAATGTCTTCCAAACATTCATCTTCACTTTCTCTACTTCTTTTCCCATAAATTTATTGATTTCTTCATCATAGAATTATGGGTATGTTCTCTTTTTGTTTTTAATTTCTAAAGAGTACAGCTCATTCTTGCTGTAATTTCATGTTATTCTCTTAGATAAATGCCATGTTTACATTGATTCAGTCCTAATAGACTATGTATTTACTATGAAAACCAATTTTAACTGAAATTATACTGTGAAGTAGAGAAAAATTTCAAGTTAGTGATTCAAAGTTGGTCATGTATTCATTTTCAGTAATTACTTATTTCACAAATTTAGAAAGTCTATGTTGCTTATAATTAAAAGATTCAAGACAAGTTGTCAAAGAAAGCTTGATGTTAAAAATCTGATAAAGGAGAGGGCAAACCTACATGGGAAAATATGTTGTCCTTATTGTCCTTTAATTATGAGCCTGTGATCTGAATTGAAATTACATAGATGTATTGCCCACATTTTCTTTGGTTCACACTTGTAGAATAAAAAGTTCCAAAGTTGCTGTGATAATTATCCTGGAACTGAGTTAGAAGACCCCCCACTGCAACAGTGCTATGGATTTGTATCCTAAGTAATGCTATATCATTGCTATCCAATAAGGTCCCCATGACAATGTATGACCAACATAGCATGTGGAATAATGGATCTTAACTGCTGTCAACTAATACATTCAGGAGCTTCATCAGTGTCTAGACTGAGTAACAAGACCAAACAGCTGATCACCCTACAATTTTATTCTTTTCCTAGATGGATGTAACTGAGCTCCGTGAAGAAGACACGTTTCAATCATTTATTAGTCCTGCACAGATTTCACTTATATGGAATTTATACATAGACTCGTTTTCATAGAGAAAGATGATTTCCTCTTCTGGATTCAATTTATCATGTATTGGGCTCTGTATTTCAGGATAAAGAGCTCTCCTAGGCTTATTGCTCCTAGGAGAGAGGTCAAATTGAAATGACACAAAGTTAAGTTCATGTTTCAATTAAAAATTGCAATCTGTTCCTCAGTTAAGTATGAGATACTACAACTTTCAGTGGGCAAGAATTTTCAGTTTTCAAATGGTGGTTAAAATTGTATAGACTTAATTTAAATATTAAAATTAACAAATTGATTCCTTAATGTTCTTCAACTGCTTGGAGCTTGAAACTGCTTTATATACATTTACTCAGTCAATAAATATTTGCTGAATGCGTTGGTATGCTCATTGGAAATGCAGGGGTGAGTCAAAGTCTCTGCTCCCATGCCACTTAAGTTATTATGAGAAGATGCATGCACATAGTGTGTGTACATACATGAATGTACATACATTTAATTTATGTATAGAATATATATAGTATGTCCAATATGTAACTGCTCTGCTGATGAATAAAGCCAGGTAAGATAAAAGAGAACCCCTGGAGAATGGCCAAAGAAGGCCACTTAGAAAGGTGATGTTTCACCTAAAATCAGGACTGAGCCTATGGAGATGCAGCATTAAAGGTAGGGCAATGGTAAGGGCTGTGACCTTTACCTGAGGGCATACCTGGAGTTCTGACCAGGTATAACCTAGTCTGCAGTCAGCAAACACAACTCACATATTCAAAAGTGAGTTCACTTACCTAACTCTATTTCACTCTTTCTGCTTTCTATTTAAATTCTGCTCTCTATAAATGACTCATGACTTTCCTTCAAAATCTAGTCATCCTCTCCACCCTCCATTTCTCACATTTGAATTAGCCTCAGATTTAATTGTTCAACTTTTTCTATTCCCCTTGCCTTCTTCCATTTCTCTGTTCCTGTCTGCCTCACAACCCTGACATTGAGCTCACGACTTTCCATCTCAAGTCTTCATCTCCCTGTCCTTCTATCACTCTCAGTTGAAACAAAACTGTTTCTGAAGGTTGAAATCATGTCATCAGCTTTATTCTTTTGTGTTATCTTTCCTCCTGTGTTAATAATCCAAATGAACTTGCATATCACTAAGTTTTAGGACTTGTCTAGTGACTTGTTCACTAGAAGCCAATGTTTTGCAAAATATCTCTAGAAATTTTTTTATAATTTTACATTTTACTTATTTAACCATTATATTATAAAGCCTACTCATCAGCATCCCATTAATGTCATATAAAATTTCTATAGAAAACAATAACTTTCCCAAAGATTGATGGGCATGACTCATTATTATTGTTTTTATTTATAATGTAGTAATTAGTTCACATAAATATTTTAATATTAGGAAAGGTTTTGTGTTTGTTTGTTTGTTTTGTGGTGCTGAGGATGGATCTCAGGGTCTTGCATATACTACAAAAGTACTGTATCACTGAGCTGCACCCCCCCAATGTGGGAGGTGTTTTTCAAGGATTCACTCAATGAGAAAAGGTTAATATAATATTCATTAATAATATTAACTTTGGGTAGGTATCACTATTTTAACCATGGTTTATAAAGGGTTTTACATATAAATTATTATACTTCACTCTGCCAATGTGGATGGAAAAACTATTTGATCATATAAATTATAAATTTAAAAACAATTAAAAGCTCTATTTGAATATATCTACATAAATATATACCTGAGGTAAGTCTTTGCTTTTATTTTTTGTGATGTATTATTAATTTTTACTTTTACATTCCATGTGCTTACAGATGTTAATCTCCAAAGTAGCACAATTATTCTCCCAACAAAGACAGTTTTTTACTTGGTTTTGCTTCACTGAAACCCAGTCAGAGGCTCTGATGACAGTCTGCTTGTCAGCTTTGCTTCATGAATCCAAAGAAAATGGGACTTATCAGAAACTGAACCTCAAACACTAACTGTGCCTCTTATTTGGGTCTTTTCATGCTAGGTTTGGCGAGGTCTTAGTCTTTCATCATGCGGTTCACCGACAGAAAGAGAAGGGAGCAGTTGCACTTTTAGGTACCACTCTGCAGACGGTTATATTAGAAAATAAACAAACAATATATTTTTAGGGCACCACCTGCAGCAAGCAGCTGTACCAAACAGAGCAGAACTACGAAGGATGTGATTTGTCCCATTTAACATGAAGCCTTGAGGTTTGAGAAGAGAGGGAGGAGAAGGTTCTATGTATACAACCCACACATTGCAATTTAAACTGAAGCTGATTTTCTTTCTTTTTTAGATTGGAATTGAGGTATCATTATATCTCTCCTCCTTTCCCACCCCACAACCTCTGGTTGGAAACAATTCTATTATTGGGGTTATAACTGTTAACAGAAAAAAATCATCTTTCCCTGCCAGTAAATTTCCTTTCTCATTCAAGGGCAATTTTCTCTCATAGCAACCTATAGTTAAATGCCAACATCTGCTACGTCTAAGCTGTATATAAGATGAAGTCTGGCATTTACATGATGCCAATGACATGGTTAGAGAAAACTCATACAATTGGCTTACATAAGATATTCTTCTTATCTATAACTTCATTTATTTCTGTTCTTCAGGATCTGTGTGCCTCTGTAAATGTGCCACACAAGTTCACAATTCTCTGAAAACTGAACTTTTAGTTCTTATTCTAACTGACAATCTGTTCTTACCCTAGCCTATTCCTTTCCAGGTATAAAAGCAGAGTAGTGCATTGTGATAAAAATTCCACCATACCTGTACTGTCTGGGTACCTAAAGCTTTGCGGCTGATGCAATGGATATTTTAAGTACTTGCTTTTTTCCTAGATTTAAAAATCTCCTCATTCTCCTAATGGCTATTGATTCTAGCCTCAGAAACCAAAGTCACCATTTCATTTTGAGCACTTCTAGGTGAGCTGGGATACAGATAATTAAATTATAGATGACTCTGGAGGCAATCCAGGTAGTTACAAATTGAGGTCATTTAAGCACAGAGAGGGACAGTTAGCTTTAATATCAAATTGGCAACCAAATACTATAAAATAGTTTTTTTCCTTGACAATGAACACATTTTTTAGAGAGGAGATTTCTCTACATATTTATGAAGTGCACTAGAAAGCCATCCTTAACTCCTGTACTACTGGCTAGATTCTGAAGGAGAAAATTACATTGACCATGTTTTTGTGCCTCATTAACACCCTTTCATAGTACTTACAGATATTACTCTGAGATTCAGAGAAGTGAGATGGAAGAGTTACAAGTCTGCAATGATGCATGCCTACAACTAATAGAGGAAATCAAATTCTGTGAGCCAGGGAGCTAAATTGCCTCCATTATCTTTACCTTCATCATCAAGGTGATGATTTTTAGGAAGATCAGACACGAAATACATTCCTGCCAAAGTTGTCTATGGGAGTGCTTAATGTGGGAAGTTCTATTCCTATCACCTTTCTAGTATATCAGCAGGAATTTTTTAGGATAAACTCTCAGATTGGATTTTGCATAATTATGTCTCTTTCTGAATCCTTGTCAATCAATCAATCAAGTTTTTACTCATTTACTGTGAACAGTGTTTTTAACTTGGTGTGGTTGAAACATTGAGAAAGGAAAGGAAATATCTTCAGTTTCAAAGAATAAAAGAGGACCTTTAGTCAGACTATCTATATGTTCCATAAAAACAAGAGTCAGTGAGTTTTGTCTTTAATGAGCACTTACAGCATACCTACCAAATATTCTTTGGGATTCTCTGAAGTCCCTTAAACTTTCTTTCATTTTCTTCATTATTCTTTTTGTTCCTTTGGATAGTTTCAAATGACTTATCTTTTAGTTTTCTGATTTCTTCTGCTTAATCAAGTCTTCTGTTGAAAACGTTTAGTGAATTTTTCAATTCAGATATTGTATTCTTTTGCTCTAAATTTTGTTTGTTTCTTTTTCACACAATTTTTATGTATTTGTTAATTTTCTCATTTTGTTGGCATGTAATTTTTCTAAAATGTTGAACATTGTTACTATAGTTATTTTGAATTCATTGCCAGATATTTCATATGCTGTCATTCCTTAAGTCAATTTCTGGAGATTTATGTTGTTCTTTGTATCATGGTTCCTTGTTTCTTTGTGTGCCTTGCAACTCTTCACTGGGACTCAAACATATGAAAAAATAACAATTTTCCCAAAATCATAAACTGGTTTTGTGCTGGGAAAATCTTCAGCAATCATTTTGAATACAGATTCTGTGTGCTCTGCAAACCACCTTTGTGGATGCATCTTCTCCATATGTGAGCTTATATAAATTCCCAATCAGGAATTTGCCAATTGCTTTTATCAAAAACTTATGTTCTTTTGCTCCCTTTGTATATGTCTGCATTAATGTAGGTTCTCTGGCAGTGCTACAAACTTTCCAACTCTCTCCGGCAGACTTCTAGAATATACCAAGTCCCACAAGCACTGAAAGATGGGCAAAATAGAAGCCAATCTCTTGGGCAGAGCTCTCCCCCAAATCCTGAATATTAGACACATACTCCAACTCTTTCCCTCTCCTGGGAAATTTGAGACATGGAAGTTTTCTCTGACTCATTTTTCTTGGGCCAGATGGAAGGACTACATTGAATAAATGTGTACAATTCAATGCACCACTCTTGTTTTCAGACTTTCAACCTGGTGCCCTTTACCATCCTGCTGAGATTAAGAAAAGACAGAAATCAGTCCCTTCAGCAACTCTCCAAAAAGTTGACTTTTGAGTCTTCTCCTTCCTTCCCCAAAGAGAAGCCAGCATCTGGGACTTGTTTTCCCCAGTGACACCACACTACACACCAAACTGAGCCAAGAGGAGGGACTGTGATTAATGAGTGCCATGCAATTCTCCTACTGACTTTAATGCAGCTAGAATTGTACTCACCTGGGTTGTAGAAGTCTCTTAACTGGTTTCTGGATTCCTTGCAAAGGGAATTGTTCTATCTATTTTTGTTGATGTTGTCTCCATGGGGGAAATGAGGATCTGGGACTTCCTATTCCACCTTCTTGATTATTTTACTCCCTCTAATTCATTGGATTTTTGTGTGTGAGAAGAAAATAATAAAGATAAAAAAAATTATTTCATAGGACAAGTATTCAGAAAATATTATTCATTATTGTTAATATGTGATGTGACAGGAAGAAGACAGGATTATTTGGAAAAACCAGAAGAAAGTCTATTTGGGATTTTCACAAGAGGAAATTCAAAGTGTCAGCTGAAAGAGGAATTTGAAATTTAGGTAAAATACTTAAATATGATTAAAAAGATAATAGAATCACTGTAAGCTCTTAGATACAGAAGTAAGAGACATTATTTATTGACCATAGTTACCAAGTATTTCTTATTATCCTCTCACCTTATCTTCTATTAGGTAACAATAAGTATTTGTACTATACTGAAGATTTCTCCATAATAATCCAGTAATAATGTGACCTAAGTAAGAACCAAAACTTAACGATTATATAGTGGCAGAAATTTGGAAAAGGATGTCACTGATAATGTTCATCATTTATAGAATGTGTTTCTCCTTAAAGATTTACAGCTGACTGCCCAAGCAGTGTTGTTTTCTCAACTTTGTAAAAGAAGCAACAGAAGCTATGCCAATTGAAAGTCACTTGACAGAAGAGTCAAAGAAAGAATCAGTATATATCAGAGAGTGGAAATTTCCATCTAGTTTTAATGGCAAATAATTAATGTGTTCTCATTCATTTATTAAAGCTGTTGAGAGCCTTTCAATACAGATCACTCAACATTACAAAATATTCACTTCAGAATGAATTTTTTACATTTGTCTTTAGAGTTCACATAACATAGTGGCATAAATGTCAGTTACTACCAAAGTCTTAGATTTTACTTCTTATTGGTAGTTGGCTGTATAATGGCTGTCCCTGAACAAACACAAATTGAAATATGTTTATTAGCTCAACTATTGAATGCATGCATACAGACAAGTAGATAAGGGAATTAAAAAGCAGTCCAAGATTTAGAATATTTATTTTTGTTTTTACTTAACACTTGCACAGGAAGAAATAAGAATTTTAGGGAGCTGGGGTTGTGACTCAGAGGTAGACCACTTCCTTAGCATGTGTGAGACACTGGGTTGGATCCTTAGCACTGCATATAAATAAATGAATAAAATAAAGGTCCATCAATAACCAAAAAAAAAAAATATATATATATATATATGAAATAAGAGTTGTATTTGTGTGTGTGTATGTGTGTGTGTGTGTGTGTGTGTGGTGCTGGGGATTGAATCCAGGGCCTTGTGCATGTGAAGCAAGCACTCTACCAACTAAGCTATATCCCCAGCCTGAAATAAGAGTTTTAATAGAACAAATTGATTGACAACTGTAATAATACAATGCTAAGACGGAACTGTAAGTAAATTTTAAAGTGATAGCTCCTTTCCTTAAAAGATAAGATCTCTAAATTTATTAATATTAATAAAATAAAATGAGAAAGAAAACTAATAAACAGATATATTTAGAAAATGCTTTCATTTTGTACTTTCAGTATAATATGAATAGAGAATAAGCCAAATATATAGCTAGATAGCATAGGAGGGTGATTATCCTAGTTAATCCTTTCTAAATTTTATTTTCAAGAGTCAAGAATCTAGAAGAAGCCATAAAGATCATTCCTGTGATCTCTCTGTTTTGTAGATGAGAACACTTGGTACACAGCAAAGTCATTTTAGGGTCAGAATTAACAGCATGGTCTCCTGCACACCTTGCCTCAGTCCTTACTTTGAAATTCCAAATGTTACTGACTTAATCAACAACTTATTTTATCCATCACATAGAAAGAAAAAAATATCTTTTGAAAAACTTTGTCTTCCCTTTAAAAAAATTAATGACAATAAAACCTGTGTTAACTGTAGGAAAAATTGGAAAGTGGACAAAGTTGATTCTTAGAAGTTTCACATTTCTTCCTTCAAGTTTCTTTTTCCTCCAACAATGGCCCAGTGACCTTTGTACCACTTTTTCCCTTCCAGATGAGATGACGGGCAGAATATTTTACAGCCCTCAAGTCTAGCCTACTGCTTAGAGCTGATTACTATCTATTAATAAGTGTTTTAACATACAGAGTACAGATTTAAAAGTGCAAGCTAACCAATAGAGAGGTTTTATTTACTAACCCTAACAGAGGCAGATAATTTTCAAATGAATATAGGATTCTGGGATGAACAAACTTCTTTAGAACTCAGAAGAATGGATTTTAATAGTCAAATTGAATTGTTGTGGCAGAAAATGAGGGTATCATTTCTGGCAAGGGGAGAGTATTTGAGGCATTCTCTAATCCATTCTCTGTGACAGATTATCTTCTCCCCACAATCAGAAACCTTACTCAACAAAAATAATATTCAAAATCTTATCTCTACCCTTGAATGAAATTTTATGGTCTTTTCAAAAACCTTTATATTAATTATATCCTCATTGATTAAAAAGAGAATAACAGTGAAATTTACATCATGAGATTATTGGGAGGCTTTGATGACTCAATATGTGTAAAGGGTGTGAAATAATTGTGACTGGTACAAAACATCCAGCGGTATTGTTACATCTCCTTCCTCTTTACCTTTCTACCAAGTTGCTATTCTCCAGGATAAATGCCCTCCCTTTATTAGCTATAGCCAAGATATGGTTTTGGCCTTCATGATCATGGAGTCTTGTACCTGTAAAATCAGCAATTTAAAAATGATAGTGTTGTCTAAAAATAAACACAATTTTGGAAGAGTTGTTCAACTAACTGACTTACAGTTTGCTGACCTTGGGAAGACCTGTCTTCTCTCAGCTAAACAGCCCTTTGATTATTTAATTGCATATAGGTAAACACTTGAGCACAACAAAACATAACTCTGGCTGCAGAGTTTGACACATTCAGTGTTTATTCTTTATCCATATAACCTTCACACTTTGGGCTGAAGTTGGGGAATCTTCAATTGTCTGAATGGTTTGTTTCTATGCTGGGGAGACAACAGTGCTCACATGATGGCTGAAGGCTAGATGCAGCATGAAAGTCATAGACTTAAACCATGTCCAGCTTGTTTGCTCAGACTCCAGTCCAGCAAAAGGGAAGCCGGTTATTCTAACCCTTGGTATACTCTTTCTGGGTTTCAATTACAGACCCTTGATGCAATTTGATTGTGAAGTCTACCAATAATGAATTTTTATTTTTATTTCATTATCCTTAATTTTTAGCCAAGGAGCAAGTCTTTAGCAGTTTCGCTATAGTGAACCCTCTTACTAAACAGACCAGTTCTTCCTGGTAAATAACACATTTAATCTCCATTACCTCAAAGGTCTCTGCTACTTTAGTTTCCATTAATTGCTTTGGCTTTAAAATCCTATATACTTTTTTTCATTGTACTTGAAATTTCCTTTTCTTTTAAACTCATTTATCATTTTTATTTTAATTATATTTTACCTGGGGGACTTTCTATATATGATCCTTTCGCCATATTAACTAGAAACCTCTTATAAATGCCTGTAATGATTTTGATGAGAATTGTTCTAAAACAGGTTATATATTTTCATGATTTATTAAACAGAATAAAATGATTATAACCCAATATTTTTTAAAAAATTGTTTTCAATCCAGATATAAAAAGTGCTGTTTTTTAGAAAACATTAGGTTACTGCTTGAGTAAACAATTGCATAGTTCTCAGTTTCTCCATCTGTAAATCTAATATTATAATAGGAATATTCTAAGTAATATTTTAAAATTGCTGTGTATAATGTAGATATAAGATATTTTTAAAATCATTCTAAAAACTGAAAGTAGAACATATTACTCAAGTAACATACTACATAATAAAACTTCAATAAATACAGCAGGTATGTAATAAACCATTTTGAAATCCATCAGCACTTTCAGGGCCCATTGAAAATATGTTTGAATGTTCTTGTTAAGCTATGAAACCAGAGACATTTAAATACTTTCATGTTCCTATATATGCTGTTTACATGTTTGTTCTTGTTTTGTGAGTTGATCTTCAGTCACTGTTCATCATTTGAGTTATGCCTGACTCATTGGACCTAAATTATATTTTTTCTTCTTCTCCAGTTTCTATGTTTTCCATTTCTAGTTTTCAATGGACATAAAACCTGAGATTACTAGAATTATAATAGAGCAACAATAAATCATTTTTTAATAAAAGGCTGAGGACATAGCCTATGAATAAAGTGCACGGCTTGGTGAAATGTTTTAGATGCTCAGAGTATTCTCACACATTTCCTGGCTTGGTACCATATTCTAATTAATGACCTTGGTTAAGAAGCAATTCACAGTTAGGGGAAGTATTACTCTATGCATCTAAATAAAACCCTGAAAATTGCACATTTCCCTGTTACATCCTAAGAAAACCCTCATTTTGCAGGCCCATCAGTTATGTGGTGACTGAGGCTGGGTTAGAATCCAATTCTATTTTACAATACTATATTTCTTCCACATCATTGTACTAACTCTAGAAGCCACACTATTTTTTAACATTATAAGAAATATAACTTAAACCTCTATTTATGTGTTTGTTTATTTTCTGGGCCAACTCCAAAACAGCAGAAATTTGTTTTACCATCCTTTCATCCTTTCTGTCCCCATTAAGATATCATCATCTTTGTGATAAGTCACATCATCTGTCCTCTACTTCATTAGAGGGAAAATTTTATTTTAAAAGAATCCTCTGGATGAGAACAGATTTTAGGCTGTTCATATCTTCTCAATTTATAGAATAATAGATTGATGAACCATGTTGGTGTACAATTAATATTGCTATTTTCAGATAAGTGTTTTTGTGGTGTTTGACTTAAGCTTTCTATAGAATGTTATAGTTTTCAGAGACAATAACTTTTAATTATTGTTGTGCCATTCTAGTTTTTTGCTTATTGCCCAAATGTATGAATAGTTATGTGCTCTGCTGCTATAAATGGAATGAATGGTAGATTTTGAGACATGAGATAGAGAAAATGGAATATTTGGGAAATCTATAATTGGATATCATTTAGAATCTCACTGATTTCTTTCCCATGTGAGAAGAGATTCTGTGTTTCTGGTAATTCTATCCTAAGCACCCTCACCTATAAACAGGTGGGAAAACAGAAATAGAAATAAGTGTTTCAGAGATCATTTAAATTCAGAATTGATACCTTGAGCCCCTGTGCAACAGACAAACCTGCAGGAAAAGAAACACGGTGAAAGAGCAGAGGGAGAAACATGGCATAGAAAAGGCAAGAGAAATGTCAAAAATATGTAAAAAGAAGAACAAACACTGGAAGAGAATATAATGTGCACATTTTTAAAAGAAGCTAGGGTTTCAAGTTTCAAAGCTCTTATATACATATGTTAATCCAAACTTTTCATTTAGTAATAAAAATTATTGGTAACATACTCATATGTAATGGTGAACAGATTTAGGGGACAAATTATTACAAAATGACTAATCATTAAAAATCCAGAGAGCTCTGATCAGAGAAATGCCAAATTTTAATGACTAGTATCCAGTGCAGGAAGAAGGACCTTGCAGTCATAAGTTAGAAAACTTCAAAAGCCTATTTGAAAGAGATGCTGACACTATATACTTGAAAGTGGTCACAGTATTAATCCATTAAAACATTTATGATCTATAAAAAGGGTCACAATGTTTGACTAGGGGCATAAACATTAAAAATCTTTCATTAGCTGAAATTTTAACTTTTAGATTATGTAACATGCAGCTCTTACAAAGGCCAATGTCTCTGTAAAACTCACCACCATAGGATATCATTATGTCAACTCAGTGTTAAGTCTGAAAAAGAATTGTGCAAACACCATAGTATTTAAAGTCACTGCAGTCCAGTAAGGAAAAATACCCCCAATATTTGTGATTAAAATATAAACGAAATTTGCTGGATTTGAATATTTTCCCCTTGATCTGCCTTTCTGAACAGTATTAATCAATGTTCTTTAATATGAAGATTGATGTCTCCTGACTTAAAGTCATGATCAAATTTATAAGCTCCGTAAAACAGTGTCTTTTAAAACAACTCACAAGAGATTAATGAAATCTCTTCCACCACCCATGTATGCAGAGCCCAGTTGAAAGGATTACCTTTTTGCTTTTCTCAGGTCCTGCACTTGACATATCAAACCTCATCTGTTGAGGAAGCAGCTCCCACAGAGCTATCCTGTCGTGCTTCCAACGTGGTGGGCGGTGATAAGTTTTGACTGTGCAGCCAGCATATGTCATGATAAATTTTCAACTCTCTAACTAAAGAGAATACACACTGTTCTCTGATCAAGATTAGCTTGATTTCCCACCCACCCTCTTCTTCAAACACATTTTGGAACAAACATAAGTAAATACCTGACAGGTGAAATATTACCTGTGCCATTCACCAAAACAAAATGAACCTTAAGTGGAAAGTGTTAATTTGCCACTGCAGTCACATCCCATTAGCAGAAAAAGGATCACAGATTCCTGCTCCTTTTTATAGAGCCATGGAGAACAGAAACTTCTGTTCCTGTGGGCGACAAGATAAACCTATGTGGGCCCACTGGGGACTTCATAATGAGACTTCTTAACACCCCCATGTGTTGTCAATTTTCTATGTTTATCTAAATAATCTTTAAGGCCAGATTTGAATCCCTTTGCTATATCTGTCCTGCCCATATGTCAATGTCTTTTCCACCCAGAGAAGCTGCTGTCTTTGCTTGGAGTGTGCTGAAGAAAGGAGGTTGACAGTACACCCACCCAGTCAATTCTTTGTGAGAGACTCAGGGAGAGAGGACCTCATCTGGAGGGCACATTCTGACGGGGTGGAGCAGCACATCACACCTTCTAACCAGCCTTGTGGGCCTGACCCGGTGCCAGCACAGATTTCACGCGTGCACACATATTCACATGCACACATGCACAGGCGCCAGTCCTGCGTTAGCACAAGAAGAGCCAACAGCAGCCTGGATCTGATCACTCAAGCATATGCGTTGGCTTCAAAAGCAGAACAAAAGGGGGCAGCTGTTCTGATTCACAGCAAGTGGGGAAACAGTCACTAGGCAAAGATATTTGGGACTTGGCTGCAACTGGTCGAACCCACGTGGTTCTGGCTGGCCTATGTGGGATTTTGGAGAGTAGTGTAGAAAGTTGGGGCTTCCTGCAATCCAGTAAAACTAACTGCGTTTTTTTCCATATTTTTTATGGGTGCACTCTACGTAATGGTGGGATTTGTTGTTAGATATTCATACATGCGCACCATATAACACTGTAATTTGACAAATATCATTCCCCAATATTTTCCCATTTCCTCTTCTCCCTCTCCCTGGTCCCTCTATTTACTCTACAGATCTTACTTTGACTTTTATGAAAAACTCACTGCATTTTTTTAAGGAGAACAAGTTCATTACAGACAAGTCCCCCATCAGAAAATAACATGTTTCAAAGCCGTACCCCACAAAACAGAAAATATTAGTTCTCTTTTGAGGATTCAACTAACAATTTTTTCCTTAGTGAAATAAAATGTAATTTAACATATGAATAAAGTTTCAGGCATATTTCAGTTCCACAAAATTGATTTCACTTGTCATATGATCTCTTCAAAGGCAAAAAGAAAAATGACCTCCTGTCTGCTTGAAATTTTGTTTGAATGAATATCTTAAAAATATTTTACATTTTTTAAAAGAGAGAGGAACAGTTAAGAGCCTACTGATTTGTAGTAGGTATTCCTGAACACTGCATTGTCACAGGGTAGTCCTTGGACCAGAGCATCAGAAATAACTGGGATCTTGTTAAAAATTCACATTCTCAGGCCCTGCACCAGATTCCTGTCTGTAACCTTCCAATGCTGCCCAGCAATTGTTTTAAACAACTCCTTTGAAACAAATAAAAATCAGACAGTCTTTCTCTTAGCAGGAGCAAAATATGAGTAAATGGTTCCTTGTATATTTTATGTTGAAACATTGCAGGGGTGTCATTAGTGAATAAAGAGAAACCTCACAAAAAATATAAACAACCCATCACAGAATCTGGAATGAAAATCCAAGAAGCTTAATCATTGCAATGGATTTTTTCTAACCAAGAGGATGAAAATATGTTTCAAGTTTCTTTCAACAGCACATAAAGCTCTTCACAATATATTTCCCATCTATGTCTTGTGCTTCATTCATTAGTGCAATCATTAGACAGTCACTTAACTGATATTTACTGAATGTCTGCTCCATTTGACAGCAAACAAGTAAACAGGAATGGACAAATAACTCCAACCACCACAACCCCAAGGTATCTAACATACAGTTCCACACATCCCATTCCTTGTTCTTTGGAAATTCTGAAATTAAAACATGCTTTTTCTTATCATAAAACAAAAGGATCCATAGCTCCCTTTTGTTTTTCCATCAGAAAGTCTAATCATCCTTTAAGATTAAGCTCAAATGGATCAAATCCTACCTGACTTTCCATGTAAGGTTGGACTCTTCTTATTCTGTAGTGGAAATACATTCATACTACTCTCTTTGCACTTACCACATAGTAGTAGAACTCATCTGTTTACAAATTTAAAATCCATTACATTGGGAAGATCAGAGACTGGCAAATTAAGTAAGTAGGCAGGTATTTGAGATATTGTGTGTCACAGAAGTGACTTTAGAAGTCAACATGCAGAAGACTGTTATAAAGAGCTAAGCAACATAAAAACTTCTGCCTATTTAGTCCCTGTAGAAGAATGAACAATTTTACCTTAAACTAAAAATGGTACATAATAAATATAGTTACTCATTAAAGGAAAATTGCTTAGTGCAGTGACTTCTCATCCATTTCTCATTGTTCAAACCCAACCACAAAAAAATCAGCAACCATTTTATGTACATTATTTGTAAGATGGTAGACAAAGCAAATCAACCTAGATGTGATATGAACTTAAAACACTGGACTCTACATGAAATTTTAGAAATTTTTTTCTGATAAACTCAGGAAATTGAGGTCCATCAGAACAAGGTAACTTCAACAAAGGCTGCCTTTTTCTCTTCCCCTAAAAATATTCAAATTAAGGTGAACAAACTGCAATGTAGATGATATTAAGAGTTATTCAGGCGGGGGTTGTGGCTCAGTGGTACAGCGCTTGCCTAGCATGTGTGAGGCACTGGCTTCAATTCTCAGCACCATATATAAATAAGTAAAATTAAGGTCCATTGATAACTAAAATAATATGTTTTGTAAAAAGAATTAGACTCCTGACTAACAAAAGTAGAAACTGGTACATGATTCTTAATTTTTAGTCCCTGCAAAGGAATTCATTATTCACATTGGTTGCATGTCAACCTCATAGATCTTATTTGGACCTGGAAAAGCCAATTTCTAGTCCAAACCATCCTCTAGTCATTTTATCTTCTCATGGAGGGGATCTTGTAGGAGTATGAGATTTGTAACCAAACAGAATTGAAAGCAATGTTTAGTTTTGTAAGAGAATGCCAAAGTGCCCTCCAAAGTGGTTGTACCATTTTTGCATTCCCATCATAAATGAATGAGAGCTCCCGTTGTTCCACATCCTTGCCAGTTACTATTTGATGTGGCCATTGTTTTGGAATTTAGCCATTGTAATTCATGTGTAGGGGTATCTCACTGCTGTTTTAAAATGTATATCTCTGAAGATATATGATGTTGAGCATACTTTCTTAAACTTACCAAGACGAGGAGTTGCTAAGATCTTTGATCCATGTTTTTATCAGAATGTTCCTTTTTTTATTGTTGAGATTTAAGAGTTCTTTTTATATTTTGCATAAAAAGTAATTTAATCAGATTTTTCTCCCATGCTGAAGTTTATTTTCATCCCGTGACATGGTATTTACAGGGCTGAAATTTTTAGTTTTAAAAGTACATTCTGTTAATTTTTTTTTTTTTTTTTTTCTGGCTTATTCCTTTAGTTGTCCTATCTAGAAAGTCATCCCCAAATCCAAGGTCATCTTTTTCTCCATGTCAACTTCTCGGAGTTTTGCAGTTTTTTAGAATTTTATGTTAATTTGATTAATTTTTATGAAGGGTACAATTCTGTGTCTAGGTTTTAGTTTATTTTTTTATTTTATATTTTTTGTAAGTGGATGCCCAGGTGTTCCAGCTCCATTTGTTGAAAAGGCTTTCTTCTACATTTCCCTTGCTTTTTTCCCAAAAATCAGTTGACTATATTTATGTAGGCATATTTCTGAACTTGTCTATTCTTCATAATACCACAATGTCTTTATTAATATAACATCATAGTATATCTTGAAGTCAGGTAGAGTAAGTCCTTTGACTTTGCTCTTTTGTCTATTCTGAGTCTTTTAGCTCTTTACATAAAGATTAGAATCAGTTTCTCAATATGCACAAAATAATCTACTGGAACTTGATTGGAATTGTATTGATTCTATAGATCATATTGGGAAGAACACACATCTTGAAAATATTAACTTTTCTCATCCATGAATATGATATAGCTCTGCATTTATTTATTGATTTGTTTAGCAGAGATTTGTATTTTCCTTATATAGATCTTATACATACTTATAGATTTCTTCCTACTTACTTTATTTATTTATTTATTGTGGTACTAATGTAAATAACATTGTGTTTTAATGTCAAAATTCACTTGCTAATTGCTGATATGTATTAACCTTGTATCTGAAAACAAAACAATTTCAATGTATTTCAAGAGTGTTTTGTTGATTCTTTCAGATTCTCTACACAGATAATTATGTTATCTGCAAACAAAGTTTTATTTGTCCTTTATGAATCACTATCCTTTTCTTATTCTTCCTTTTTCTTGTCTCATTGCGTTAGCTAGGACTTCCAGTGAAATATTGAAAAGGAGTGATAAGAAAGGAAATCCTAACTTTGAGTTTAGTGGGAACACTTCTAGTTTTTCAGCATTAAATATGATATTAGCTACAGGTTTTTACATATATTCTTTATCAAGTTGAAGAAATTTCCTTCTAGCCAGATGCAGAGGCACATGCCTGCAATCCCAGCAACTCAGGAGACCGAGGCAGGAGGATGGCAAGTTCAAGTCCAGACTCAGCAACTTAGCAAGGCCCTAAGTAACTTAGGACCTGTCTCTAAATAAGAAATATAAAAGGGCTGGAGATGTAATTAGTAGTAATGCAACCTTGGGTTCAAACCCTATACAAAAAAAAAAAAAGAAGAATAAAAAGAAATTCCCTACCATTCCTAGTTTACTGTACCAGGCTTTTAGAACCTTAAGAGAAATTGGTTTTTTGTTTGTTCTTTCTTCTTTACAGCTGGGCTCTTCCTACCTATTCTTTCTCTACAGTGTATCTCAGATCGACTCTTTCTCCCTTTTGACCCTCTGCTGTCTCATCACGTCTCACCTGAGTGGTATAACAGCTTCCTCTTCAGTCATACTGAACCGTTTCCTCCTTCTATTCTGATGATCTGTACATTATAATCACACTCGTTTCCCCAAAGCACTATGTTTGTATTGTCACATGGTTTTCCTTTGCCTATCATATCAGAATCATTTTAAAAGCCTCTTACCCATTCATTCCCAACTAATCTCCCAAATTTTCACAGTGCCTGGATTGGGTGTTTAAGATGAAAGAAAGGAAGGGAAGGAAAGGGAACAAAGGGTGAAAAACACAGAGTTAAGTTTTGTTGTTACTTTTTATGCTTCTGCTTAAATCCTCCCATGTTTTCCAAATTGTACTATAGGAAACATTACTTTCATTCCAAGTATAGCATTGAAATTGTCTCTGTCTCTGTATTTTTCTTATTCTTATTTCAGATTGCTAAAAACTTCTTGATCACTTCTACGAAGAAGTCTTCTAAAATTATCCCTTCATCCTTATTGACCAGATGGTGATCTCTGCTCTAATCAGTACACTCCTGGACCACTTCAACTTAATTTCCATTTAACCTCACTGCTCTTGGTCTATCTCTTTTCCAATCAGCACAAAGTACTGCTGCCAAAACCAGCTATATTGTCTGCCAGTCCTCAAGCCCTACATTTGCTCCCTGTCACTACTATATAAAATTCAAATTCTTTACAATTGATTTTCTGGCTCTTCAGATGAGTGTCATTGCTGGAAGTTCAGGCAAATTAAGGTCTGCAGACCTTTATGTTGTCTCCACCTCTGTACTGTATTCTCAGGTCTTATAGTCACCGGTTCCCCCAGCAATTCACAACTTTACATTTCCCTCTTTTCTTCTGAATTATCTGAGATGATTTCTATTTATATCTGTCCAGGAAGTCTGCTCTGACCAAACAAGGATGGGGAAAAGTCATACAAAAGTTTGACCTATTTGATTTTTCCAATCCAAGATTTATCATCTCACAGGTAACATGAGGCCCCAAATCATGCCACTTCCTCCTACAACAGCAAACAAGCCCAACAGAAAATGCACCATGAAACAAAGCATGTGATAATAAATTCAAACAAAGGTACATTATAGTATAATTTATTTTTTGAATATAGGTCTTCATGGAATTACTTCTTTCCAGTTTCTTCCCTCTATCTTTTTTACTGTGATTGCTCCATAATCATCAAAAGGTCAAAGTGCAATTAGTTATGTTTTGGTACTTAAAGATACAAGATTGTGATATTTGGATAAAACCACTTGTCTATCTTTTTATTAAAGGCACCTAAAACATCTTTATTATAAAATGTATTCCATATTTACTAACACATTTTCCTTTGTTTGACATACCATTTTAACTTCTATTATAATTAGTAAGTTATAATTCACCAGTACATCAGAGAAGTAATATTCCATTACTAATAAAATAAAAACTATTTTTGTGAGTTATAAAAGTAGGGTGGAAGTAATAAAAAAATATTTTTGCTACTTTTCTCGGATCTTTATATAAATAACTTTAGGGTTTGTAGGTCATAAAATGCTTAGCCACTGAGTTGAAGTATTCCCTTAAAAGAACTATTTTCTTCCCTCATCCCTATCATAATTTAGAAGTAGATAAGTTATGTGAGATAAGTGGGCATGAAATAAAGTTGTTCCTCATCATATAGGAGCTGAAAGGTTTTATGATTATGATATAGATTAATGTGACCTCGCATATAATTATCATTATTAAAAAGTTGGGTATGTGTTGTAGACTCCAGTATTAGCACAATATACTCTATCTGATTAATATGGAAAACACTTTTATGGTACTGAATACCCAACCTATCTGTTGCAGCATTTCGTGTTATTTAAACTCACCATGCTGAGTATTCCACAAGGTAATGCAAGTGTAAAGAAACCAGGGTCTAGCACCACATTTCACACTGGGCTTCAATCTCAAATCATGATCATGTTCTTATAAAAGTATCCACTTGAAAGGTGCTAAATACAGGGTCTTTTTATACACAAATGCTCTGCTCTCAGGAGTATATTCCTGGTTGAAGAGAGACAAGTCAACCAACTATCAAAAGGTGGCAAAACAGGTAGTATTATAAGGAAAAATAAACAAAAAAACAAAAAACAAAAAAACAGCTACTGGGAACTTAGACAAGGAGCATTTAGCCAGCCCTTGGGGAGTTTAGGAAGGGAGGGGTACAAGTGAGGTAATCCTTGGTGAGTCCAGAAGGAGAAAAAGGAGTTATCCAGGACAGCAGGGGAAAGGAAAAGGAAAGGCCAGGCATTTCAGGCAGCGAAAGGCTCGCATTTGTGTGACTAGGGCATGAGGCGTATGATGTCAGAAGTCAGTGAGGCCCAGGATGCTGGATTTGTATCATTAGTGCAACTTTCCGTACATCCCCAGTTAATTACACACTTTCTGCCTAAGAGTCATGGTGAAAATACACCCAGAAAACCTAAGGTGACCTGGCATGAGAAAGTCCCTTAAATTGCATTTATTCTATTCCTATGTACTTGTTTGTAAAATGTAAGAAAAACAAATGTCCATTTATCGAACACATTTAAAACAATATACCATTACCATAAAAACCAGTAACTCAAAGCAACTACCATAAATCTACATATAGTATACACCATTCTGCCACTTGGCACAGTTCTGCCAAATGTTTTAGGCATTTGATTAAAAGTATATATGTCTGCCTATATAATTACTTAATATATGACATGAAATTAAACATCCACATCTACATATCTTTACTGAGCATTATCTTTAACAAAAAATAGTGGAATGTTCTATACCCTGGCGTCCGTGATTCTCTGTCCTGGCACATAGGGTGAGTAGGAATAGTGGTTGAGGCTCACTTGTGCAATCAGGCACGCTGCAAAGCAGACTTCTATTCTTCCGTCCATTAAATACATCCCCCATCCTTTTCAACTCTGCGTAAATTGCATAGGCAGTGTTATTTACCAATTGGAACTGGCAGCAGTAAATTAGCACCAGCTGATTACAAGACTTTCGCCTAGTGAACTTTATGTTCTCCCATTGAATCCGTTCATTGTTGCTGTTCCTGCTTTGGAACATGACTTCCCTAGAAAGCGTTTCTTCATTCAGTCTCTGTGCTGGAAACAGACAACAGCTTGAAGCCAGCAGCTGCTCTTGAACAAAGCAGGTAGAGAGGCAAGAAAGGCTGCTGAATCCATAACAATAAGCACATCATGACACAATTACTGTAAGTCTCCAGAGTGACCTGTGCACATTCAGTGCCATATGGTTATTTTTGGTGCTGAAAATGTGTAACCTGGAGCCATGGTTTAATCTAGCCACTTTCCACTGCATTCCTGCTAGCAAGAAATTGATTTTTTTAATCCAGAAAATTAACATAAATATTTATTGACAGAAGTGAAGACTATATTTGTACGGTCAACTAAGTGTGCCAGTGTATTTAGCAAAAATGTTTGAATTTCGTTTTACTGAAAAATATACAAATAGGTGAATACAAGATTTTGTTGTGGGAATTTTCACGTTTTGGGGGGGGTTGTTCATTTTTATTTTAACTTTAATAGTACTTTTGTAATATGTAATATATAACTTTCAACCTAATCACTTCTCCTTTTTTTATATTGAGCAGTGTTTTTTCCAATGGTGCTTAGAAGGGTTATTCTATGTTTCTTTTAAAGTCTTCATTTGACTTTGATCAGGTTAATAGGATTTACTGCTACTGTAGTTTTCTCAGGAAAAATAAATAAAGCAGATTTTCAATATGGATAGTACTTTGTGGTCCATTGGGGATTAATAAACTTCCTCCTCTGCCTTTGCTTCAAGAAATAATTTAGACTATAGAAGATTTAAATACAAACATATATGTCAGAAAGATAGATCAGCCCAAAATCCCAGTCTTCTAAATTCACTAAGGGGTTTCTTGGGGCAGGTTTAGCATTATGAGGACAATAGAATGCATTTCAGATAAATATAAAAAATTGCATCACGTTTTTTGCAAATACTTTCCATGAAATCCACTTATTGACTTGATTTCTAGAGCTCTAAGATAGTTCAGTCTTATTCTGTGCACTCACAGAATGCAGTGGTCCCATCCTGACAGAGGGACGCAAAAAAAGAAAAAAAAAAAGAAACCCTGAACTGAGTCTAATTTAAGCCAAGAGAGTCCCTTGAGGATGCTGGGAAAGTTGCCTTTGACTTCAGAGGGCATTTATCTCTAGAGGACTATGTTACATAAAAAAAATAATAATTTTAGTATCACCTTAAATGAAAAAGAGATGGAAAGCAAACTGCTATAAGTGGTAGGAATCAAACACCTAGATTCATGTAGGGACAGGAGGTGGGGGCAGGTACAGAGTGAGTTTGCTTTGGAGTTTTCTCCCTGCTACAAACTACCTGCAGTATACCCTGAGACCTGTGGGATTGAAAATGTGCTTCCAGCCTTCTGGGTAGATCACTTCTGATATTATTATTCATTAGACTTTCATCATCACTAAATAAATAAATAAATAAATAAATTATTCCCCCAGAATAGAAATACTTAACTCTCCCACTTGACAAGCTAAATTGCTAAAACCTTAACCACCTTTAAGTTCCTTCTTGAGAATCATAGACAAATGACACATCATTTCATGTGCTTGATTACATACACGAACAAAAAGGTAGAATGATCTATTTTATAAAGGAAATTAAGTAGCAGAAGCAGTATAGGTCAGAAACATTGATATCAAACAGTTTAGAACATTTTTTTCAGTAAGAACCAAGACTTATTTAGGACACTGTTATTTGTTGTCCCTTTTATGGATGTGGGTTCCAAACAAGCTCTCCTGAGATTTAGTAAGTGCCTCAATAAAACTTAAAAATGGATTCGTTCTATTGAGTCACTGTATGACCTTCACTGAATTATTTTCACATCACCTTGTCACTTCCATTATAAACTAGAAATAATATTATTAATTGGTTTTCTCCCAAGATTTTCTTTAAGTCTTGAAAAACTTTTTTTTAAATTAAAATGCAGTAAAATTGCTGAGGGTCTAAGAAAACATATAACCTCAGCTTCTGCAGAATCCCAAGGTCTTAAAGTAGCAAGATAAATAAACTGGACTTTTAGAATATAAAGGTAATAAATATGACAAAAAGAGTGGCAGAGATATGGTAATCAGAAGAAGACTAAGGAAAGGAATGTCTTATCTCAAAGAAAAACACAATCGACTTAATTAGATGATAGTGTTCCTGGCTGAATCTTTCATTAGTTACTAAATAGATTTTTAATCTACTGACCCATTACCCATCTAACACTTAATGTATTTACCAAGTTTGCAATTCATAATTTGTTTCATCATATAAAATATTTATTACCTTTTTTATGTTGCAGTTTTAAGTACCTTTTATATGTGCCCTTATCACACCAAAATGCTCTAAGTGATAACTGTTATGACAATTCAATACATACTTTATATAAGGAATGCTTTTATAAACTCAGCATGCAGAATTTCGGGCCCACAAAATAAATGTAGGTTGGTAGGCATTTGATTTTTATTTACTAACTTTTCCAACCTATATTGTTTCTTCCCCAAATCACTAAATTTTATTAGTCTCTAAAGCAAACAGTAATATTTCTACTGTGTACTTAGAGATCGGTATATATTTCCTAAAGCACTTCCTTTTAGGAAGAACCCAGGCTTCCATTTACTCCTGCCCTTAAAACCCTTTCTGTACGTCACACACTGACTGCATGGACATAATGCCCCCTCCTCATGGAACTGGTCTAGCTAAATGAGCCAGCAATGAAATGTGTGCAGCCTACACTTGGAAGTCTTAGTTTGGTGGGATTGTGCTCTCAAAGACTTGATTAAAAGTACACCTGTGACTGAGCAGGTGACGAGACATAGAGCCAGTATACAGACAGATGGATTAAGACTGCCATAACCATAGTTTCACTCAATTATAATTTTCACGGGCTCCAGGTGATTGCTATCTTTTTTAACATCACTCATCTCCAAAAGTCCCAGTGGACCTTGATACAGAAGAGAAAGATACAGGCTGGTTTTTGTCTAGGCCAGTTTGCAGTGTGGGCACTTCAGGGAGTTGTGCGATGAAAAAGCAATTAGCTTCTTGAGTCTGGGGTGCCATTTAGAATATCTAAGCTACTGTGCTCCATCATGAAATTGACCTTTTTAATTTTTTATGTTGGAAATTTCCACTAAAAGTGTTCATATAAAAAAGTACAGCTCCTGGGAAAATATGAAAAGCTTGAGAAGGAGCCATGAAAGACTGTGGTGCCCTGAAGGAGAGCTGAAATCAGCTCCACTTGAATGTAATAAATACCATGTCATAAAATAGCCTGTGCTTAATTTTTAAATAATTGGTATCATTAAATAACATAACAATGACATAGCAATACCAGTTCTGCGGAAGAAATAGGCAAGCAGTGAATCTTAAATTTACAACCAACTTGCATTCTTGCAGGATAATTGCTTTGCTCTCTAGAAAAGAGGTCCTTTTCTCATTACCTTTGACTGTCATTCCTGTACTGTAATCATCTTAATGTGATCATAATTTATGTACTGTATTTTTCAAAGCTGTATCAGATTTGCCATTTTAATTTCCCTGTCCAACTCCAGTGTTCCAGTAGGGAAAAAAAAATGTCATTGTCAATAGGAAAAAGGAGGGGAAGTTATTTAGGAACAGGAGAATTGCCACAGAAGGTCATCATACTCATTTATGCAGTCTGTAGTGCTGCCAGAATAATGCAGAATGTTTTCTAGAAGGGCAGAGGGGATAGTGTAGGGTAAAGGTTGGAAATTAAATCATCCATTTTCCAATATTGACAACTGTATTTCTAACTGTGGGCAAATTATGTAATCACCTTTTAGTGCTTCAGATTCTCTGGCTGTAAAATGGGAATGCAATCTAGTTGTTCGTGGTTGTGTATCCACCCCAAAGTTTAGTGGCTTCAAATAATAATTTATAATCATCCCTCTTGGTTTTAGGCTCAGTTATGTGGTCCTGGGATGGGAAACTTGGTCAGACAATGACTGGGCCTGCAGTTTCTGAAGCCACCTGGACTTTGTATCCAAGGGCTCATTCCCTCAGCAGGGTTAGGGACAGGATGATTCTAACTGCTGCTGAGGGTTCAACTGAGCTGTGAACCAGAGTGCTTATGTGTGGCATCTCTGTGTTCTTTGGGCTTCCCATAGCATGGCAGCGCAATTTGGAGAAGCAAGCATCCCGGGAAAGTGTCTTACTAGTGACCTAAGAGGAAGCTCCAAGGCCTTTATGACCCAGCTTTGGAAGTCTCAGGTTCATGGGGTAAAGAATTAGACTCTGTATCCTGATGTGGGGGATCAGTAAGATCACACTGTAGAAAAGTATGTTAGAGGGGAGAGGTCATTAGAACTCTACTTGGAAAAGAAAATCTGCAATAGGCTAACAGTTCAAGCATCTACTTCACAGAGTTTGGGGAAGGATTATAAATGCTAGTAATACTAGACAAATATTGAAAACACATCTTGAACATTCAACAAGCTGGCTATTAATACTGTCCTCCAGAGTTTGGAATATTCTGTGCTATGTCCTGATCTCTTTATTCTCTCTGCTATTCATTGTTTTTCACACTTTGAAATTAGCATTTTCAACCTGTACTGCCTTTTATAGACCAGGAAAAGGAAAAATATACTGAGTTTTCAGGTTTGAGTAAATATGTAGTAATTTGCTCAGTTCATATTATTCAGTTTATAAGTTGTAGAAAGTTATCCTCTTAAAAAGTGACTTTGCTGTATCCTGATAGGCTTCCTATATCCTTTTATCAGTGCTCCACTGCCTCTACCTGTGAAGATTGCTTACGACATGTGGAATCTCCCTGGAATGACTTGAGTCCAACTGTGCATAAAATCTTACTTAAGCCATGAAAAGAAAATCCTATTTTTAAAAGTTAAAACATTGCTCAGGCCAAAACATATGATTTTTATCTTGAACTTCATATTCCTGGAAAAGTAACTCCATTTAATATGCGAAATTTTAGTCTTATAACCAAAATTTTTGCCAAAAAAGATATAAAAATTGATGAAATCCAATTTTATTGGTATTATATCTATCAACAAATGCAGAGAATATATCTTTTTTTTTCTTCTACTGAGCTGTTTTAGCAATATTTAGAATCTAACAGCATTATTTGCTCATAATAAATGGTATGTGTTTGTAAAGATAATTCATTGATATATTTTTAATTTCACATTTTGATGACTTCCAACACACCTCATTACTAATATTCAAAATAACCTAGCTCTACTCTTGAGGTGAATCTAATCATTGTTCCACAGATGAACATTATGGGAATTAGATGAAAAATCCAACAAAATCATGGAAGTCACAAAAGAAAGTAACCCATGTGTTGAGTATTTTAATATATCTCACCAAAATGTGGGAAAGGTCATTTAAAAATACACTTTTTCCCAAACTGATCAGTATTACATCTATTCACTGAGAATCTCATTAATAAAAACCCAAGGTGTTGAATTACATCAACAACCCTTTGCCAAAAGCAAGGGGTTCATCATCACTGAGAAGTTAATTACAGTCAAGGAGTAGAAAGCTTTTCTACACAAAACACAGTTCAGCCCTTTACAAATGTCAGGTACTTTACTTGGGCCTCAGTTTACAAATGAATAACCTCATTTTATTTTTACCAGTCTCCATCAATGATGCACTAATAATTAACATAAACAAGAGAAGATATCATTGACCAAAGATTAAAGATGTGCCCCACAAAATAATTTGAAACCAACTTAATGACCTTTACCTAGATGCTGTCTTAAAGGCATTTAAAGCAGGCAAATCATAGAATTCCTAAACATAGAACCATGTCTGGTATGTGCCAGGGCCTGAATTTAATCCCCAGACACACACACACACACACACACACACACACACACACACACACACACATAAAGCTACATTTAGAAATTTCATTTCTCTTTTACACTATTTAATCTTTTCTTTGCATTGTTTGATGATCTCTGTTGTAGTGCTGTAAGAAAGGACATTAAACTCTGTGATCTTATAAAGCCTACCAAGGACAACTCAATGACAGTAACTTTCTGTATTTGATCTACTCAACTAAAGCATCTGAGTTTTTACACATTGTTGAAAAATATTGAAAAGATTATTATGAAGGTATTTTTCATAATTTCTTTTCTGTCAACTAAAAATTCAATACAGCTTTATAAAAAGGAAACTTCAACACATGGCCTAACAAAAATAAACTAAGGAACAGCTAAAGGAAGCAGAAAGTAAGTAGATGTACTTAGTTAACTGAACTTTATTACCCATAGATTGATTTAATAAGCAATAAGGAATAATCAGAAGAAATAGAGACATGAGAGTGGATAGACACAAGATTTTTTTTTTCTAACCAGTAAGATCATAGACACATTTACCTATACTGCTCTTCTTTGTGTCATTCCCAAAATTTTAGTCCTGTTTCTTTTTTCGCTTAATAGTTTAGGTACTTTTAAGTATTTTTTTTGCCCATTCCCAATTCTGCCATGAGAACCAATCACTTGGTTCTTATATTTATGGTATTATTACATAGCCCAATGGACTATGTCTTAATAAAGATGTCATACATTTTTAGGATATTTGGGGAACAGGATTAGCTTTGTCCTGCCATCCTAGTTGGGCCGGGTGTTTGTGCTGCACTCTAGAACTACAGGGAGTTCTCATAGGAGAGTGGGATATATGGAGACCTTACACACGGATACAATTTAAACCATTGGTATTTTCAAAACGTTCCTCCTTAGAGAAGAGTTCTAATTTGAGTAACACTTAACTGACAGGTACAAATAAATTCAAGTACTGCTATAAGCACATATTTGCCTATACATCAAATATAAATGATGAAAATGACAAAATATCAAAATCAGACACAGGAAGCATTCTGAAATACATTTGAATCCTTTTTGAATATTTCATATGCATTCTCTGTAGGAAAAATATGTTTTGAATTTCATGAAAATATCAACCTTATAAATCATAGATATGAAAGTTGAACTTTTTGGAGTGTGACATATTTGCACTTACGATGTGTAAGGGCAAACAACAAAAAAGACATTGGTATTGACTTGAATGTTTAGAGAGCATTGTGAACTGCCTTCATGAATCCCATACCTGGCTAACGTCATCGGCCAGCAAGTTCTTGCCAACATCGTTTTCATTTTCTTTCACAATGGGGCTTCTTTAGATACATTATAGGGTCTAAGTAAAGCATCAGAAAAGGCAATTTGAAGCCAAGAAAATGTGACTGAGGGGGAGAAAATGATGCCTGTTTCCAACTTCTGTCTTCGTCATAGCCTCCATGCTCCTGCCTGATGCTGTACTGTCTTTTCCCCATTACATCAGCCATGCTTATTAACTTTCTGGGAGTTGCAGGATGTAAGATTTCAAAAACAAAACTGACAGCAAGTGCCTTTACATCGGTCACCATTTCTCTGTGCCCTGAAGACAGAGCCTCTTTAGTCACTAAATATGCAAACATGGCATTGAGAAGACAGGGAAATTATTTCAAAGCAATGGGGGTAATTTTCCAAATCGAACATAGTCCTTAAATGTATGGTTTCATAAAGTTAAACCTGGCTCACTGCTTTACTCACATGATAACATTTTTATTTGAAAATGAATTAAAAATAAGCTCTGTGGGCTTAGAAGTCATCTTGAGCTCATGTTCTGGGTAGAGTAAATGTCGCGTGTGCAAAAGGACATTATCACTTGTTTCCATCATCCTATGGGGTATATTAAATTCAGATTCAGGCAGTAGTGTTTATCAGGAAAGACATAAGCCTTTCATAAACGTACTGTCACCAAAAGACAAAAACTACCACCTGGAACAAACCATTGATCCTTCAAGACCACTTCTGACTGGCTTTACTATGGGACTCTTCAGATGTAGGTACAACACACCCTTCACAGTGAGGATAACTAAAATAATAATAATAGTAAAAAAGTTATTGCATAGGAAACTTGTATCCAGACCTCAGAGAATCAGCATAATCTTTGAACCCTGAATGTTGATTACTCCTTTTCCTCTTTTCCTTACTTGGGCCACTTGAAAAATTGTATGCCTAAGATGACTTTGTATAACAGAAATTTCTGCTATATTGAGTTATCTAATACATATACTTCTTGGTTTTCATATGAAGCTTTAGTAGCCACATAAATCTATGTACTGAACTGTACTTTAATCTGTGGTACCCTCGACAAGAGGGAAAAATTTTTAGAAGATTATGCCACCTACATACTAGCAGCTCTGACAAATGTGAGGAAAACAGTTATTAGTCTCAGGAGCACAAGACTAGTTAGGAGAGCTTAATGCCTTTAGCTGAGGAGTAAGGAAGTGACTGTGCTGTGCTGACATATCTGTTAGGAGATAAGCTATCTCTCCAGAATACAAATGTGGGACATAATTGGGAACCTGCTAAGAAATGAAAAATTCACCAATAGCCAGATGCTTGCACTATTTTGAGGGTGAATCTGAAATAGAGCAGAAGATTTGGAATGTGTATTTAGTATATGCAATATCAAAAGACACAGAAACACTTTTTTTCCCTCTGTCACTGCTGAAATCTGTGTCTCTGGATAAAAATAAATAAATAAATAAGGAGAAATCAAAACCTCACTATATATACGGTGCTAGAGAACAGAATTTGTTTTCTGGTACACCAGAACTACAGATACCAAAATGACAGTTCTAGAAAAGTATTGATGTAGATCCATGAGAATAGCTTGAAGGGCATGTCACAATGACAAAGAGTGTATGTGAGAAGACACTAAAGCACTGAAGAGAATTTGACTTGAGGGACAAAAACGAATCCCCTTTTTTATTGTTTGGTGATGAGATGTCCCCCTAAAGTTCCTGTTAATGCAAGAATATTCAGAGGTGAAATGATTATGTTATGAGAGCTGTGGCCATCCTACTTTGAATGGACTTGGTGGTAACTGTAGGTAGGTGGGGTGTGACTAGAGGAGGTGGGTCACTGGGGACAGGCTGTGGAAGGGTACATCTTCCCTATGGTCCCTTCCCTTCTCCCTTTCTATGCTTCCTGGCTGTCATGAGAAGAGCAACAACCCTTTATCATGCAATCCACCATGCTCTGCTGCCTACTTCAGGCCCAGAGCAATGGATTAACTGTCTATGAACTGAAACCTCTGAAATTGTGAGCCCTCAATAAACTTTTCCTCCTCTAAGATGTTTTTGGTTTTGGTTTTGTTTTATTTGGTGGGGGGGGGGGGGGGGTAGGGTGAGCATTTTGGTCACAGAGACAAAATGTTAGCCAAAACACTCTCCCTGAAGTAAAACCAATTAGAGATTAGTCAGAGATTGAAGAACAAAAATTACTATATTCATTAAACGTTTGTTGAAACAATACTATATTGCAAGCCCTGTTAGGAACTTTCTAGAAAAAGAGAAAAAAATCAGGATACCGTAGAAAAGAAATAAGGAGAACTAATCATAAATGGTGTGACTATAATACCTATATTTCAACTTGTAGGAATTTAATAAAAATATAAATTGAAATTTAAATACAGGGTTACAAATATAACTCCATAGGTGTATCTAAGATTGACCAGAATGGATTATGATTAATGTAGGAAGAGAACTTATTCCCAAAATCAAAATGGAGAGGTTAAGAGTGTTTAAGTCATAAATACCTCTACAAGGACAAAAACATAATCTCAATGTGGGAGAATAATAGACAGTGTTGATTGAAAACATAGAGCAAGCAATCATGAAATTCATTTGGAAGAATAAGAAACCCCAAATAGCTAAAGCAATCCTTAGCAGGAAGAGTGAAGCAGGGGATATCACAATACCAGAACTTCAACTCTACTACAAAGCAATAGTAACAAAAACGGCATGGTATTGGCACCAAAATAGACAGGTAGATCAATGGTACAGAATAGAGGATACATACACAAACCCAAAAAAATACAGTTTTCTCATATTAGACAAAGGTTCCAAAAACATGCAATGGAGAAAAGATAGCCTCTTCAACAAATGGTGCTGGGAAAACTGGAAATCTATGTGCAGCAGAATGAAACTAAACCCCTATCTCTCACCCTGCACAAAACTCAACTCAAAATGGATCAAGGACCTTGAAATCAGACCAAAGACCCTGCATCTTACAGAAGAAAAAGTAGGTCAACTTAGGATCAGACTTCTTTAACAGGACTCCCATAGCACAAGAAATAAAAGCAAGAATCAATAACTGGGATAGATTCAAACTAAAAAGCTTTCTCTCAGAGAGGGAAACTATCAGCAATGTGAAGAGAGAGCCTACAGAGTGGGAGAAAATCTTTGCCACTCATACTTCAGATAGAGCACTGATTTCCAGAATATATAAAGAACTCAAAAAACTCTACACCAAGAATACAAATAACCCAATCAACAAATGTGCTAAGGAAATGAACAGACACTTCACAGAAGAAGATCTACAAACAATCAACAGATATATGAAAAATGTTCAACTTCTCTAGTAATAAGAGAAATGCAAATCAAAACTACCCTAAGATTCCATCTCACCCCAATTAAAATGGCGATTATCAAGAACATAAGCAACAATAGGTGTTGGCGAGAATGTAGGGAAAAAGGTACACTCATACATTGCTGGTGGGGTTGCAAATTAGTGCAGCCACTCTGGAAAGCAGTGTGGAGATTCCTTAGAAAACTTGGAATGGAACCACCATTTGACCCAGTTATCCCACTCCTTAGTCTATACCCAAAGGACTTAAAATCAGCATACTACAGTGATGCAGCCATATCAATGTTCATAGCTGCTCAATTCACAATAGCCAGATTGTGGAACCAACCTAGATGTCCTTCAATTGATGAATGGATAAAGAAACAGTAGTATATGTATAAAATGGAATATTACTCAGCCATAAAGAAGAATAAAATCATGGCATTTGCAGGCAAATGGATGAAATTGGAGAATATCATGCTAAGTGAGATAAGCCAATCTCAAAAATCCAAAGGACGAATGATCTTGCTGATAAGCAGATGATGATACATAATGGGGGTGGGAGGGAGGCAAGAATGGAGGAAGGAGGGACTGTATAGAGGGAAAAGAGTGGGAGGGAGGAGTGGGGCGGAAGGAAAAAATAACAGAATGAATCAAACACCATTACCCTATGTAAATGTATGATTACACAAATGGTATGCCTCTATGTCATGTAAAACAGAGAAACAAGTTGTACCCCATTTGTTTACAATAAAAAGTAAATAAGTAAATAAATAAATAAAACATATATCTCAGTTTCAAAAGAAAAAAGAAAACAAAAGGGGTGTGTGTCTATGGTGGGAGTGACCCCACGATGGAAATAAACTACAGTTCTCCTGACTGATTCTCCCTCATGCCAATAAAGGAAAGGTATCAATGCTGATAGACATTACATTGGACAGCAGTATGACTTATATATTGGTAGAACCAGCATGACTGATAAATTTTCTCCGTATCCTCCTAATGATTTTACCTGTCCTTAATTATGACCACCCAAGAATCAGTAACAGTAAAAGAGAAACATTGGAACTTTCCATGATAATATTACTTTAATGCTTATAATAGCTATGGAAACAAATTCTCATTTAGTTACAAAAATATCTGCTACTTTTTGAAAAGTTTGTACTAAAAGATTGATATGAGCCAGTGCCTATTCAGTGGCTAAAAGCTCTTTGGAGGGATAAGGATAGAAAGAAACTAGGTGCTTCCCTGGAACAAAATCATGATCACACAGAGAAAAATTTGATAAATAATACTAGGAAGAGTTAACTAAGTAGATAAATGACCTATATGCACAGAGTTTTCTGTGAGCTCTCATTGAAAAGTAATACATTTTAAAGATTGAAAGTCCTTCAGTTACTATTAACTAGAGCAACTTAAGTCCTGTGAAAAATAGAATAATAAAAGTGTTTTTGTATGTTCAGAACAAGTTACAAATAAGAGGAATAATCTGCTGTTGAAATAGTTGACAAAATGTTATCAGATGACTCAGAAAAATGCAGAAAACGCCAGCTGCTTTCTTGTTATCTTTTTTGTCATGGACTGATATGGGGAGAGAGGGCAGTGATAATAAAGAACTAAACCCTCAGTGGAGAAGAGAAGAGTACCTAGCGCCTCTATGTAAATTAAACTCTCTTGCTTCATAGAAGTCTCATCTTGGGTTATTCAAAAAGTTTGTGAGTACGATGACTGAGATATTATAAGTAACATTTGGAAAACTATGAAAATGCAGACATTGGGAGATTAGAAATGGGAAAATTGTGTCCTGGTTTTAAAAAAACTATAAAAGGAAGATTTCTGAAGGGAAAGAAGACAAATATGCTTTTTATAGCATCACAGTAAAATCATAAGACACACTATTATTAAGCCCAGAATTTTAAATACCTAATGGATATGGTAATCATTAAGGCTCAAAATAGTAAGGGCTAAAAAAGATTTGATGGAAGTAAACATACACTATGTATAAAACAGGAAAAGAATCAAAGAAATGGTACTGAAAGCTGTGAGGCAGCAGAGGCGAACTTAGAATGCAGACATTAAACTGAGAACCCACCGATTCCCCTTTCATATGGTTGGCAGCATTGTGTCTTTAGAGATGATTGATGATGTTGATGACAGAGAAGGCAGTTGGACTGTGGCAACCATGAGGAGGAGGAGGAGGAGTTGGAGGAGGAGGAGATGGAGGAGAAGGAGGAGGAAGAGATAGAGAAGGAGGAGAGGAGGAGGAGGAAGAGATAGAGGAGGAGGAGAGGAGGAGGAGGAAGAGATAGAGGAGGAGGAGAGGAGGAGGAGGAAGAGATAGAGGAGGAGGAGAGGAGGAGGAGGAAGAGATAGAGGAGGAGGAGAGGAGGAGGAGGAAGAGATAGAGGAGGAGGAGAGGAGGAGGAGATAGGGAAGGAGGAGGAGATGGAGGAGGAGGAGGGAGAAGAGATAGAGAAGGAGGAGAGGAGGAGGAGGAGGAGATAGAGAAAGAGGAGAGAAGGAGGAGGAGATGAGGAGGAGGAGGAGGATGGTGGTGGTGATAATGAGGTCACTGGCCCATAAGCTCCTGAAAGCAAAAATTTTGTTTGTTTTGTCCATTGATGTGGTTCATTACCCACGTCCCTAAGGGGATACCAATATGTTTTAATTGAATTGAATCACAGCAAATATTAATTTTGCTCAAGAATTGTCTAAACTTCTTATCATGCTTTATTTCACTTCGTCACCATTGCAAACCTATAAAATCTAGTTAATATTGGTACCCTTATTCTATGGATGAAGAAATGAGACTTGGGTAGGTCCTTTGTCAAGGTCACCCCAATAAGTGGGAAAATTCTAATTCGAATCCAAGACTGTCTGATTCCAAGGCTTATACTCTAACCATTGTTGTTATAACTTGAATGACAATGAGCAAAATTCCATTCTGGCTGGAACCTGAGTCGATGGCAGCTAAGATAATTTCTTGTCTCCATGGGATTTCTATGACAAAAGAATGAATCGCAAAGAGTCTTGGTAATATTATCAGAAAATCTGGAAAATCTACAGAACAAAATGAATAAATTGACAAGGTCAGAATAATACAGACTCAGAGAGCTAGAACCAGGAAAGACTTGGAAATACACTTCCCTATGAATAACTGGTCATGTGCTTAAAATATGGCTGCAACCATGCAGCACCAGGTCTTCATTTGACCCTGTTTACCTGGTACATAATGAGTGCCCATCTAAAAAATTAAATGATAAAGTAGAGAGAAAATAGACTTTAAAGATCTTTTTCATTATTTCACACCTGATTTTAAGAAGTTCTACTTTTTAAGAAGAATAACATTGCACTAATTATATGAGAAAGGCGATCAGATTTCACAATATACAGAGAAAAAATTAGATCATAAATTATAGTGCTTTTTGGAAGTCTCAGTTATAGTCGACATTTATCTTTGCCTTACAACAAAATAGAAATGGATAAGAAAAAACGTTGAATGACAGAATGAACATTTAAAATACTAACCGTGTACACATTTTGAGTGCCTTTTATGTATCAAGTACTGTGAAAAAACAATGTATATAACTCATTGATCTTCACAGCACTTGTATGATATGTGTGTTATTATGAGCCTTGTCATACAGATGAGAAAATTGAGACTCAGGAAGATTTAATTCCTTGTATTTGGTATCGAAAAGAGGTACAACCATTCAAATCCAGGAAATGCTTTCTTTTAGTCACCATATAAATGGGCAGTGTACTTGATTCCTTCCTAAGAAAGTCTGTAAGAATAGTCCAAAAAGATAGTACTGTTTAATAGAGATCACAAGAAAAATTCTCAGAGATTTTTAGTTGACAGAAAGCCCATAATGAGTCTACGAGAGGCTGAAGTTTTCAAATAGAGACATGTTGCATTCAAAGATTTAACACTTTCAAACAGAGGCAGTTAAAGCACCTTCCTTCATATTTTGAGCATTGTGGTTACTTCCAGTGGTGAAACTCTAGGAAATGGAAATACGTTCCACAAATGGAGGCAACAGAGAGATTGAGCATGAAAAGTCAGAGTTGTGACTATAGTAAGCTCAGGAGGCCAGGAGCATTGTCTTCAAATATTAGGAATGCTATCCCAAGAACAGGTGGAAGATTTGCCCTGTGTAGTGGGAAGGAGTGGGAAGGTAAAAGAAAAAAGGCAAAATTTTACTCTGAATAAGAATTAATTTCAATAAGCACAAGAAATTCAAAATATAACAGGCAGCTACTCTATCAATATAAGAATTCAAGGAGATAGATGCCTTTTGGTTATTGGTCAGAGCCTTTAGGGGAATGGCTAAGCAACCTTGAGTGGTTTTTATCTCCAGAAGCTTATTTGCCAACCCAGCAACTTTAAAATTGACTTGAACAAGGTCTAGCTGTTCCTGAGACCCAGCTGTATTGTCCATAAGACATTTTCCTGAGCGTGTCCTTTCTGTTGATATAATTTCTTCCCCTGTGGAATTTATACCTGACCCTAACATGTTCCCAGCCCTGTAAATGAATTCTTTGTGAAACTCTCCTCTTCTCTAACTTCCAGAAGGGAAGATGCAATCTATTCAAATACTGAAACTGAGGAGTCTAAATGAGGCAAAAGCCTCTTGGTTTGCTCTTAAAACAGACAAGTGTTGGGAATAGAGCCATAGCACAGCCATGAGTTGTTCAACCGAGGAAGCTATTTGATTGATAAATCAATTTGCAGGAATATATTCAATGATTAATGAATCTGTCATATCAACCAGGACACTTGCTAATTGTTTTCAAGGTTCCAATAAATGTAATGGCAATTAATTGCACCTGCTATAATCCACGTCATGCTTGGAGCTGACATGGAAGTTTAGCTTTCATTTTTCACTGGTGAAAAGCCTTTTGTCTGCTCTTGGGCTTTTTCCACACCTGCCTGATATAGGAAAACAATATTTGTGTTAAGCAGAATCCTGCTTATTAATGGCTATAAATTTAAAGCCCTTTCAGCTCTCCCAATAAACGAAGGTGAGAGAAGTTTTGCAAGCTACCTAGAGAAGAAAGTGGTGTACTTACAAATCTAATTTCCATCTGAGTATAGTAGATCGTGGTTCCCTGAGGCAGCCCTTGATATCACAAAAGCAATTTTGGGCAGATTGGAAGGGTTATTCCCTTCTGGGTTTCCAGCATCTGACAGGAGATCAGCATGGAGGTCCTGCTCTCAGGGGACTGGCAGCTTCATGAAGCAGATGGGACCTGACAGGCTATTTCCAAGAATCGGAGGCTCTGAAGCAGGACGCAGGTATGCCTGACCGAGTAATGGGAGGCTCCTTATTTAAACTGGGAGAGCCAGATCCCAGCGATGGGAGGCAGCATTCATTCACGTCACAGAACTATTGCCAACTGTCCCAGGAATCAGGAGAAGATGGAATTATTCAGAGGGTGCTGAGCACCAGGCAACAGAATTCATTAGAATTTGACCCTTTAAAGGCCACCTACTCCCTGAGCCTGTTAAGGAAAGGAGAATTTCATTCCATTACCCTTGTGGTACTTCATCCCCAGAGCCCACTAGAAGACAGACATTTCCCATTTTCTCTTCTAGCCAGATTTCACTACGTCCCCAATTTGCATCTATAGAATCTCTCTCCAGGCTCCAGAAAAAAAAGTGTGACGCGACTTGGTGTGGGGTGCAACATGGCCTGCCAACCCAAACCCGATGTTCGACAGTGTCTTTGGGGAAAGGGATGGGGTGGGAGATGAAAGTGGCCACCTGGCTGGCTCTGCCTGCTGTCTCCATCTCTCCTTCTTCTCTGCCTCCCTTGTACTGCCAAGGTCAGAGAATCAACCTGGAGCTCTGATCACCTTCTGTTGCCATGAACACAGCACACCCCCGCTGTCACCCTGGAGGTAGATCTAGGAAATGCCAAGAAGAGGTTGGGCTTAGGGGCTTGACTCTGCCCCCTGTGAAACCAGGCTATTGACACAATAGGCGAGTCCCACCCAGAGCAGCCAGCAACATCCCCAGGTAAGATCCATCGGGGAGCACAGGTCGCGAGGAGGGCTGTGAAGTGCGTTCCCCAGTGGTTGCTACAAACCACAGGCCACCTGTCAGTCCCTGCACTTCACTGCTTCTGTCAAACTTCACAAGCTACCACCTGGTTTCCTCCATCTTTCTTTCTTTTGCTTTCCTTCCTCTTCCTTTTCCCACCAACGTACATAAACCAAAGGGAAAATATAGCATCTAGATTCTGACTCAAACTAATGTTCCAGTACCATGTATTGAGGAAATGTGAGTGTTGGAGGAGGCGTGCCCTGAAATCATCGCACTGCACGTTTCTCCCCCAGAATGAGCAATGTTCAAAAGTCTTTTTTCTTCTTCTTTTTTTTTTTAATCTATTCCTTTGTGCTTTTCTATCAGTTTGATAGATGTGCTTTTCGTTCCTTCTTTTCATGGCCATTGGCTCAAAAACCAGGGATTTAAGGTCTACTGACAACAAAAGTTACTTATTAAAACAGAGAGATTATATAAATGCTAAAAGAATCTGGAGACCTATATAATTAAGAAGATTGTATCTTGCTTTGTGACCAGGGTTCCAGGATCAGGACTTGTGTTTTATGATGGACATTTCTCTGAGTTCTACCCATGTGCTCCTGCACCCTGAGATAGGAATTACAGGATAGTTTCACCTTAGGCTTTTAGGTTCCTGAATAATCTTTAATATAGGCTCTATAGCAGCACTCGGGGAATCTGAGGAGACCTTTATAAGAGAAGAGGGAGAGATCTGGATCCAAGATGTGACATGATGTGACATGGGGGAGCACAAAGAATGGTTGGGGTCTGAGAACATCAGTTGAGATCATAGAGGAGTAAGATAGATAACTAGGAAGCATGTCCTTGTTCTGTGTCAGCTAAACTCAGTGCCACAGTGATTTTTTTGTTTGTTTGTTTGTTTGTTTGTTCTCATCTTTGGTTTTGTGCTAGGGATTGAATCCAGGGCATGTTGAGACTGAGTCTCACTAAGGTGTTCAGGCTGACCTTGAACGTGCAATGCTCCTCCTGCTTCATCCTTCAGAGACCCTGGGATCACAGACATGTCACCGAGCCCACAGTAATACTTTTAAAAGATGGTTGTGATATCGCTTGTCTCTTTTAAAATCTATAGTGGCTCCCCATGTCACTGAGTTAAGAGAGATGCAGAGTACTGTCTGCATCCCTGTCATCTTCTGACCCTTCTTCCCTCTTTCCTCTTCTGGAACAGACCAAGGATTCTCCTGTCTTCCAGCTCAGCTCCTACCTCTGCCTAGAACTTCCTGATGATCCCACTTGCAATATTGCACGTGGCTTTCTGTCTCCTCTGGCTTCGTTTTTCTCCCCAGCACTCACACTGTTTGACAGTCATACATTTCACTAATTTGGTGGTCATCTTCCTCAGGGGGGATCCACTTCCTGTGAGCTGTTCTCTGCTGAATCCCCCCTATCTAGAACAGAGTCTGGTATATAATGGTCCTTCAGAAAGCATTTGTTGAATGAATGAACGATGAGTGCCATCATTTGTAAGTCGGTATTTCTCAGCAAGTGTTGTTGTATTCTATAGTACAGCAAAAACCGTACCAAGTAAAAACAAAAGGTCTGGACCTGCCGAGCACACCTCTAGCTTTAAGCCCAGAACCACCACTTTCTCATTGTTTGTATAAGTGAGCCTCATGTTCATTTAAAATGAAATTTAAACAACAACAACAACAAAAATACCACGCAAAGTGCTCATTAGAATTTTTGAGGTAACTTTTGGAGAGTTCTTTTGTAAACTGTAATGCTGGGAAATGTTGCTTACTCTTCCCTTCATTGGTGCCACTTTATGTACTAATACAGTTTCCCAGTGACTAAAACAATAAGAATAGGTGAAATATTAAATGCATTGCACAGCTATTTCTCAAAATAATTTGAAATTCGTCTTTGAGAGAAGCCAGATAGATATCGATCTTTAAACCCCAGTGGCATATCTCATTGTGACTATTGGTCATGTTCATTTGTTTTGAGTTCATATAACTCTTTTTTTTTTGTACTAGGGACTGAACCATTGAAACCAGGGGTGCTTAACCACTGAACCACATCCCCAGCCCTTTTTTTTTATATTTTATTTAGAGACAAGGTCTCACTGGGTTGCTGAGGGTCTTGTTAAGATGCTGAGGCTGGATTTGAACTTGAGATCCTCCTGCCTCAGCCTCCCAAGCTGCTGGGATTACAGGCATGCACCACCACCCCCGGCAAGTTCATATAACTTTTGGCACAACTAAGAAATAAAATTCACCCCCAAAGAATTTGTCGTTACCACTATTCAAGAGGAAGTATTAAAACTTTTAAAAATAATTCCAGAATGACAATAAAAGTAGCTGCAATAATAATAACAATAGTAAGCATTTGAATAACTAGACATATTCTTGGAGTATGTATAAACCCCCGCTAGGTAACTACTTTGAAAGGAATAACACGAGTTCAGCCACATTATATTAAACAGCAAACCTCTCCCACTACTGGGACAAGAATTCCACCAATAAAGGATTAGTTAATGAACTTGCATGGTGAAGGGAATCATAAGCTTAAGGGCTTTTTTCATTTTTATTTTTACAGACTGCATTTTGATTCACTGCACACAAATGGGGTACAACTTTTCGTTTCTATGGTTGTGCATGATGTAGATTCATACCATTCGTGTAATCATACATGTACATAGTTATGTGCTCCTGATCACTCCACTGGTGGGACACTCTGCCTGCTCTCCTGGATACTCTTTGTAAACAAGAGAGAAAAGGCAAATGAGAAGGGATGCTCCCTTTTCAGAATTCTGGAAGAGATGCAATTCCCAGGCATAGTCACAAATGATCTCTGAATTACATGATTTCGTATCTGAGGGCCTATTTACTTAATATAGTAAAAAGAAGAAAAAACAGAATTGTTGTGTCATTTAATGGCTGAACCATTTCACCTTGTCTTTTAAAAATATCTAGTTAAAAAATAATTCATGTATTATAAAAATTCATCCATTTAAAAAGATACAATTCAGTATTTGTATATAATCACAGTTGTTCAAGCTTCAAAACAATCTGAGTTCAGAATATTTTACCACTCCTAAAGGAAGTCTCCCACCTATTAGCAGTCACTTTGAATCTCTCCTTCCCCTCAGCCCATAAAAACTGCAAATCTACTTTCTATCTCTATAGACATTCTTATTCTGGACATTTTATACAAGTGTAATCATCATAGAATATGTGGTCTTTTGTGACTGGCTTCTTAGCACACTATTTTCAAGGTTCAGTCATTTGTAGCATGCATCAGAATGTCATTTCTCTTTATTCTCTTTATTGCCATATAGTTTCCATTGTATGAGCCACATTTTGTTTAGCCCTTCACCAGTTGATGGACAAGTGGGTGATTCCCACTTTTTGGCTATTACAAATAATACAGTCATGAACATTTAGATGCAACGTTTTTCTCATTGTCTTCTAATATTTCTCAGAATGCCATTCCCCATAGAATTTCCTGCAAGGAAATTCCACAAACTTGGCAACCACAGTCTAACATGGAAACCCTACCATTACTACACTTGTGGCAAGATCTTTTACACATGTTTAACTTCTCTGAGACTCTGTTTTCTAATTTGTAATGTATTCAGGCAAACCTAAGTGTTCAAGGGTGATGTTTATGCAGGAAACTCAAAAAATTTCAAGTGTTCTCTCCTGTGTCAGTCTTCACGCTACCTTAGGGATGACTGGAAGTATTCCTTCTCTAAGTCAATCTCAATAATCTAAACAATACAGGTAAAAATTTGAGTAATAAAAAGTAATAAACTTCAATCTATAATATTTGTTAATAAAGTAAGAATTCAATTTAACCTGCCATTTTTGACAAATGAATGCTACTGACAAGTAAAGAAGATTTAACTAATGCTTATGAGTTCAAATGTAATTTTTATTGAACTTTTATGTACGAGAACTTATCTATATAGAAGGAATAAAAGAGAAATAGTAGTGAATTTTATCATCTATCATTAGTCAAATAGACTAGCTTTTTTCAATAACATTCTTAGAAAAATTGCTGATCTCCATTTTGTGTAAAAATCAATTTTTATGTAGTAGTCTTGTTTTCAAACTATTCCATAAAATTGAAATTTACTGTAGTCAAGTGCTGATAATGGTTCAGACTTTAATAAGAGAATGTATGCGGAGTCTTTCTTTCTGTTTCTCTCTCTCTCTCTCTTTTTCCTGACTATGGTACATTAAGTCTCCAGAGGGGGTAAATGTTTAGCAACATATTAGTTATCACTCTGTGACTGTGTAAGAATGTAACTCAGAATGTCTTTTGCAATCAGCAATGACTTCTTCCTGAATTGCTCCTACCAGGCAGTCATTAGCAAATTCTGTACCTTTAGAGGCAGTCTGTAGATAGACAGTTTTCTCTATTTATGGTATTCATTGCCAGCATAGAGAGTCTCAGAGGAGTTTTATTTCTTTCCCAAAGACATCATCACTTTCTTTTTCTCTTCTATCCTTAAACAGCTTTTTTTTCCTAGAAAGTAAACGTGCTGATTGACCTATAAACCAGCTATTTCTGTTCATTAAACCAGTCCTGTTAATCAAGGGAAACAGGGAAGTTTGTGTGCATGGACATGGTACTAACGGTGCGACTTATTTCTGCTTGTTCGTTTTGTAATGGAATTTTTCCCCTAAGGTTCATTCATCACTTTAAAAAATTAAGCCAATTTAGAAATATAATTTGAATGTATAATTGAATTTGTCAGTTGATCTTGGCTTTTACAAGTTAATCAAATAGCAGAGACTTAAGGAAGTTTCCCTACACATGCTCCCATTTGTGGGTAGCCAATCATCCCCTAAAGAGAATGTCAGATTCTTGCAAGATTTTTTGTTGATTAGATCCTCATTCTTTCTTTAGAGGATTGAATCATTTTTTCCCCTAGCAATCAAGATTCATGCTATCAGTCAAACTGAAGGGAAGAAAATGGCATAATTTTAGCTAATATATTAGAAATGACAAATAAGTGAAATATGTTAACTGGAGTGGAAAAGAAATGTGTAATTAAGCAGCACAAGGACCATATGTCAGATTATTCTGTAGTAATAAATGGGAGGGGAGTTTAGACTTTTTTGCAGAGACCAACATAGCTGTCAGGAAATTTCAGTCCTCATTTTGATTCACTGGACTCATTGGGGACATCTCACCTCAACTGATAATTGACAGGCTAGATGATGGTTGTTTTCTTTGCCTGTAAGTATGGGGATTAGATCAATTAATTTTAAGCTATGGTAAATTAAGTGGAGTAAATTGTAATGGGAAAAAAAGATACTCACCTAATTTAAATGATTTAAACACATGCCAAAATAAGCTTATTTAGAATCTTGAAATATCTGAATTGCTACCTTTCAAATACTGCTCAGCTCTGTGTCAAGCATGTTTTGGAATTTTTAGTGGAAATGTGTGCCACTTTAAAATAGCATCTATCTTTCAAAGTTCCAACGGTGCTCTAGGCACAGAGCCCTCTTAGATTTTCTCTATCTAAAATAGAAATTCAGATTACAAAATGAATGTTTTACTCCTGCATTGAGGGGTGGAGATAGACCTTAGCACTGTATGATCTCACCCCCTCAAAGCCCCAAAAAGCCAGGGGTCTAGGTTGTTTCATTCGAAGAAAAGAATGGCAGAATCTATAAGTTTCCTTAAGAAAATCTTTCTAAGCTCTGAAAGAGATATAACTAAATCTAGGTCCCAATATTGGAATTTATATTCTTTATCCCCAGCAGCATAGGGGGATTGCCATAATGATTATGTTTTGAAATACAAGTTGCCATTTCAGTAATAGAATCAATGTCCTTTACTCATTTGATAAACAAGTGTCCCTAGTAAAAGAACAATGGGGTGAACCTCCTTCTGCATTTGGCATTTCTGTGACTTCTAATAAAGCATTCAGGATTCCGGTCCTCACATGGATCCCATCAGGTAAGTAAGAAGGACATCTGACCATGATAACCTCCCCACTGCTATTGTCTTAGAAATAAAGTTAGTGTCCCTTAGATATTTCATTGCATCTTCTTTCTGACCTAACGTGTACACTGAAGGATCAAGAGTATTGAGAGCCTGGTGACAGACATATTTAAATTGTGAATTGCAACTATATTTCACATATTTTATATATTTTTAAATACCTTGAATTATCCTTTCCTTGCTTCAGTTTTCAGTCTTTTTTCAAATTTCCTAAAAGAAAATTTTTCATTTTTGTTCAAATTGCTACCCGCCACTGCCTTTTCTTCACATTCCACATCTTTGAGGGAACACAGCCTTGGATGTCCATGTGTCAAGGCTTCAATATGTGTCATCAATAGCATTGGAAACAGCAGCTGTGTTTTTTTTAATCTTTTCAGTTATACATGATATTAGAATCCATTTTGATATAATTATGCAATCATGGAATATATCTTATTCTATTTAAGACCCCATTCTTATGGATATACATGATGCTGGGATTCACTGTGATGTTTTCATATACATACATAGGAAAATTATGTCAGATTCATCCCACTGTCTTTCCTTTTCCTACCCACTCCCTTCCCTCCATTCCCCATTGTCTAATCTACTAAACTTCTATTCTTCCCCTCAATGACCCGCCTTATTATAGATTAGCTTCCATGTATCAGAAAGAACATTTGATCTTTGGATTTGGGGGACTCCCTCATTTCACTTAGCATGATAGTCTCCAGATCCACCTATTTGCTGGAAAATGTCATAAAATCATCTTCTTTATGACTGAGTAATACTCCATGAAATATATACCACGTTTTCTTTATCCATTCATCTGTGAAGGGTACCTAGGTTGGTTCCATAGCTTAACTATTGTCAATTAAGCTGCTATAAACATTGTTGTGGTGTGTCACTGCGACCTGCTTATTTTAAATCCTTTGGATGTATACCAAGGAGTGGTCATATGGTGGTTTCATTCCTAGTTGTTAGAGGCATCTCCATACTGCTTTCCTGTATGGTTGCACAAATTTGTAGTCCCTCCAGTAATGCATGAGTACCTTTTCCCTATATCCTCATCACATTTATTGTTATCAATTATCCTTAATAATTGCCATTCTGACTAGAGTGAGATGGAATCTCAGTGTAGTTTTAATTTGCATTTCTGTAATTGCTAAAGATGATGAATTTTTTTTCATATGTTTGTTAGCCATTCATATTTCTTCTATAAAGTTCCTGTTCATTGATTGGGTTACTTGGGGTTTGTTTGTTTGTTTATTATTTATGTTTTGGTATTAAGTTTTTTGAGTTCTCTATATATCCTGGAGATTGATGCTCTACCTGAGGTGCAGGTGGCAGATTTTCTCCCATTCCTTAGGCTCTCTCTTCATGTTCTTGATCTCTCTTCATGTCTCTTCACTATGAAGAAACTTATTAGTTTGATACCATCCCATTTATTGATTCTTTATTTTATTTCTTGCACTTTAGGAGTCTTGTTGAGGAATTTGATTCCTAAGCTGATATATTGGAGATTTGGGCCTACATTTTCTCCTAGTAGGCACAGGGTCTCTGATATAATGCCTAGGTCCTTGATCCACTTTAGTTGAATTTTGTGCAGGGTAAGGAGAGGATTCAATTTCATTCTGTTACATATGGATTTCCAGTTTTCTCAGCACCATTTGTTAACAGGCTATCTTTTCTCAAATATATGTTTTGGGCACCTTTGCCTAATATGAGGTAACTGTATTTTGTGGCTCTTCTATTCTGTTCCATTGGTCTTCTTTTCTATTAATACCATGCTATTTTTGTTAATATAGCTCTGTAGTATAATTTAAGGGCTGGTATTTGATGACTCCTTTGATTTTCTCTCTAAGGCTTGTTTTGGCTAGTCTGGGTTTCTTATTTTTCCAAATGAATTTCATGACTGCTTTTTCTATTTCCTTGAAGAACATCATTGGAACTTTGATGGGATTTGCATTGAATCTGTATAGCACTTTTGGTAGTATGGCCATTTTAACAATATTAATTCTGTCTACCCAAGAACTGGGATGTCTTTTCATTTCCTCAATTTCTTTCTTTAGTGTTCTGTAGTTTTCATTATAGAGGTCTTTCATTTCTTTTGTTAGATTGATTCCCAACTTTTTTGGTTTTTTGAGGCTATTAGGAATGGGATGGTGTTTCTAATTTCTCTTTCAGCTGATTCATCTTTAGAGTTTAGGAATGCAATTGATTTATGAGTGTTAATTTTGTATCCTGTTATATTGCCTAATTCATTTATGAGTTCTAGAAGTTTTCTGGTAGAACTTTTTGGGTCATGTTGTTGGCAAACAGAGATAGTTTTAGCTCTTCTTTTCCTATTCATCTCTCTTTACCTGTTCAATTTCTTTCTTTTGCCTAATTGCTCTGGCTAAAGATTCCAGGACTATGTTGAATAAAAGTGGTAAAAGTTGAGATCCCTGTCTTGTTTTTTTTTGTTGTTTTTTTTTGTAGCAAAATACACCTAACACAAAATTTACCATCTTAACTATTTCTAAGAGTACAGTTCAATGTCCTTTAGTATAATCACATTGTTATGCAACCAATCTCAGAAATATTTTCACCTGTAAAAATAAATCTCTGTATCCACTAAACTACAATCTCTGTTCCCTCATCTGCCATACACTCCTGGCAACCCCCACTCTGCTTTCTAACTGTATGAATCTGGGCTACTGTAGATGCCTTATATAAGTGGTATCATACTGTTCTTATGTTTTCGTGACTGGTTTATTTCCTTAGTATAATGTCCCAAAGGTTCTGCCAAGCTATAGCATATGTCAGAATTTGCTTCATTTTTAAGGCTAACTAATATTCCTGTTTTAATAAGCTTTTTCACTGCTGTGACAAAAGGACCCAACCAGAACAATTGTAAAGGAGGAAAGTTTATTTAAGGTCTCAAGGTTTCAGAGGTCTCAGTCTATATACAGTCACCTCCATCATGGTGGAAGAGTATGGCAGAGGGAAGCAGCTCACACGTTGATCTGGAAGCAGAAAGAGAGACACTCCATGCTCCAGATACAGAATATATACCCCATGGCCATGTCCCCAATGAACCACTTCCTCTAGCCACATTCCATCTACCTCCAGTTGTCACTCAGTTAATCCATCAGGGATTAATCCATTGAATAGGTTAAGGCTATAACCCAATCATTTCTCCTCCAATCCTTGTATTGTCTCACACCTGAGTGTTTGGGGGACACCACATCTAAACCATTAACAATTCCATTGTATTCATAGGTCACACTTTCTTAATCCATTCATCTGTTGATGGACACTAGAGTTGCTTCCACTTTTTTGCTGTAATGATTAATGCTGATATAAACATTGTTTTACAAACATTCCTTACAATCCATCTTTCAATTCTTCTGGACATATGCTAAAAAGTGGATGACATGGAATTTATATTTCAATTTTTTAAGGAATTAACCATATTGTTTCCCATAACTGTTCTCTTTGGCCTCACGAATAGTGCACAGAGGTACCAATTTTCCACATCCTTGCCAATGCTTGTCATTTTTTGTTTTCTTTTCATATAGAGTAGACATCATGATAAGTATGAAGTAGCAGCTCATTTTAGACCTACTATTTTAGACAGTTCTTCAAAGTATGTTTTCCAGATGTAGAACATTTGAATTCCTTCATAAACACATTTTAAACATCCAGATACCAGAGTCAAAAATCCCTATGAAGTGGACCTAAGCAATATTTAACAATTTTCTCAGATGATTCTTTTGCTGAATTGTGATATGCATATTGGATGAACGTGATGCAAAAGTACCTCAAAATAAGAAAGAAAATACCAGCCAATAGCACAGGTAACTTACAGAATAGAATGTTTGCCATAAAACTTGCACTTTTCATCTCAATATACACATTTGGATTACATAGAAGCAACTAACAATTCATCACCTCTACATGCGTATAATTTTACAAATATAACTGAAGTCCTCAAGCCACACAGTGACACTTTCCATCATGATGCTGATGTTAGTGTTATCACAGAATTGGTGGGAAACCATAAGCACTCTCATTATGCTCATTTGTGGAGTGGATATCACATATACAATATTTGACTCACTGCTAGACTGCTAAGATTTTTTATTTTTATCTATTTCCCTCCTTTTGAGCAGAAGTCAGGGTTGACATTTTAGTTCTTTTATGATTATTTTAGTCTTTTGCACTTGGTACTGTGCTAGGCAATGTTTGTTTTCTACAGAGCAGACCTTAGCTCTTTGGGAAGGAGCTTGCTTATTGTGAGAAAAGACCTCAGGGACCAAAATGAAATTGTGTCAAGAATGACAGAGAGTAGAGTTATTGGCTGAACAGGTCTAAAGTCAGTCTTCACTGTAAGTGAGAAATAAGTTAACAGGTACCTAATGTCAAGATTTGAATTTAAAAACTTTAGTTTATACCAAAGAATTTTTCAAAAATTTAAACTCATCTTGCTGATTTTTGCAGCAGCAAATTTATATTTATAAAATCATCTATAGGTAGATCCTTTTCTTCCAAAATAGTGAGCATCTTTCCAATCCCTGTCTTGTTATATTTTATATTTCAATAGCTCTGTGCTGGTATTTTTGTGCTTATGAAACCCTGTCTGCTTTCAGCAATTAATAAAAATGTTATGGGTTTCGATTTGCATCACTGCAGCATATGAACTAAATTACTTTTCATCTGCAGGTTTAAAGCAGAATAAAACTCTTTGTGATAAAGTTTCATACTGTTCAAATATGAGTCACTGAACCGTGGAATCCAATGAGCCAACACCAAGGCAACCAGGAAGAGTGGTTGCTTTTTGTTCTAGTTTATATCATTCCAGATGAACAGTCTGCCATTCTATGAAGTTTTTAAATACCAAGCCTTTATGTGGCTTTCAGAAACTGATGAATAATTTTTCTGACCAACAGCAAGCTCTGAGCTAAACCAGAGCACAGCATGGGTTAGCACCCAACTTGTTCATTGTGGCTTCACTGAACTTGCCAATTCAGTCCAGAAAAGTTTGCTTTCAAAGGCATTTCAAAATATCTATTATATATTATCATCATATCTTCACATTGTATTTCACACACATTGTGCAGTCCTTCACCCACAGGTGACAGCCAAGTGATTTCTCCAACTGGGTTGACTTTGTGTGTCTCAGCTTTTCTTCATCATTTCTTCACATTATTCTAGTTCAGTCCACTGCAGTACAACTCACACAGATGAGGTACTCCTCTACTTTTTACTATAGCACAAAGGACTGTGTGTGTATTAAAATGTCTCCTCAAGTAAAGGATCAGTTGAGTTTTACTTATAGAATGACTGAAAACTGTTACAAATATAAGTAGGTGTTTATTAATGATACAAGAATTAAGAATGGGAATGATATTTTCCTTATAAAATGTGCATCTCTGTCATCGTCAGGCACAATTTACTGTATATAAAAAAGACTTGAGCTCTAAAATGCATGAATGAGTGAAGTGCAGCTTGATAGATTATTTTTGTCTGGGTTGAAATAGTCCCCCTTTTGGTTCATGAACATTTCACCAACCTTGGCTTCAGCTTTTCTGTTCTTCTGGATAATCTACCCTAACTTCCTCCAGTCTCATTTGTTGCTCCCTCTGAATCACCATTTTATTATCTCAGGGTCAGGGGTCTTTTATAAAACTGCAACAAAGTTTTTTGTTCATCTCTTGGACTAAATCAACTCAATTTGCCTTGTATTGACTAGGAAATTTTTTCTTGTCCCTTTCTTTTTTTCTTTAGCTTTGACTCATTTGTCAATATAAATAGATTTTTTCCATTATTTTTCAAATGAAATTCATGTTAAGTAGCTTTCTTGAATTAGCCAGTATCTCCTAGACCCACAACCACACGACCCCACTCTTAGGTTACAGTTTGGGTATTGAAAACTGGTTTTGGACTTTGGTCTTATGCTGCTCTTGAGGGTTTTGACTTGTTGCCTTCATTGTTTCAGAACAGTTCTATGTTCTAACCTATTTCTAGTTTTCTTTAAAGAAAGAATTTTTAACTTTTCCTACCTTCCCCTGGATTTCATATCACTAGTCTTTTTTTCCTTTTTTACCCAATTCAGTCCATTACATTTCCTTTAAAGCAAGAATTTTCCAAATTGCACAATAGGATTGTATTCTGAAAGAGCATTCAGGTGTTCAATCTCCACAACACCACTCCAAACGAAAACTAAGATGGAAGGTTCATTAACATTAATAGAGACTCTTTATTACTTATTTTATGATAGCTGTTACTAATCATCTGCCTGTCTTTCTCCTAAGAAGCAATCTCGAATCACTCATTTTATATAACAATAAATATCAATCTGTATAATTGAATTGTGTCTCACAATAGTACCTGCACAGTTCTGCTTCAATTTTGATATAAAAATGAGTATATAGTAAGTACTAAATTAACATTTGTTGTTAGAATAAATAAAATAAATGATGCTCTGGCAAAACATTGTTCACTTTATTTATCCCACGTGTGAATGAATTGTCATTGAGATAGCACAGTATCATGTGATCTAATTTCCTTATAGTAAAGCGATTCTTATGAAATTCTATAGAACCTCAAAATAGGAATGAGAAAAAAAATCTTTCCCTACTACAACGTCAGTAGAATGAGGACCCACCTTCTCCAGCTCTCCATTTACCAATCTTAGTTCATTTTTGGCTATTCCAAATAAGAAAGAACTATTGCGGCACATTAGATACCATTGAATATGAATAAGGAGTGGATACATGAGCTTTTGCAGGCAGATGAGGACTGAATTTGGTGAAATGAGAAATAGATGGGAAGTTAGGCACAGAGGTAAGACTGGGAGGCAAATAATAAGAACTGAATGTCAATGATGCATGGAACAGGGGATATATGATCACTGTGTGCCAAGAAACTCTGGTTAACATGCTACATGATTGCTTGTTTAACCTTTACAAGAACCTAGCAAGATTTGTATCATTATTTTCCATTTTATAGATGAGATGCATTCAAAAATTTAATTTTTCAGTGGTGACTCAGTTTAAAAATAATGACACAAATAAGTACAAATAAAACTGCTGAAATCTGAATAAGTGCCTTAACGTGTATTGAAATCGATATCCTGGTTGTGTTACATTACTGTTATACTTGTGTCATTATTTTTAAACTGAATCATCACTGAAAAATTAAATTTTTGCAATGTCACCTTCAGAGGAAACTTTGTAAAGGCAGGCTCTCAATTTTGAAGAATGCTTTCTTTTCTAAATATTAGCTCCTTGTCTGTTGAATATGTTTCTATTCATTTTTTTCCATTGTCTTTCCCTTTGGTTATGGTATTTTCAGTTATGGTGAAAATTAAATTTCATTTAGCCAAAGTTATTAATCATTTTTTATAATTATGTCTGGAACTTTGAAGTACATGAAGCCTTTCCCTCCAACTATGTTAAAGAATAATTTATTCATGTTTTATTCTAATACCTGTACAGTTATATTTTTACACAAGATACCCAAATCCATTCTTCGGTTATAGTGTGAGTTTGATGTCTCAGGAAAAGTGTGGAATGAATTCAAGATGACATTTTTTTTTACTCATTAATCATGAAAGGTTTTCTGGCATATTGATCTCTCACAATTTTTTCCCTGCATGGTAAGTACCAGATAACTAGTGGCATATGATTATTGCTCCTGCAGTCCTACAGAAAGAATGTACTCAGGAACAAACTTTCAATGAGGAGTAACGGTGTAATGAGTTCTGTAGACTCAGAAGATCATTGTTAAAACTATCCACGTCAGAATGTGGCTTTAAATTCTCATGAATTTCTAATGCAGACTAAGAGTTGATCATCGAGGTCCATTTTGTTTTTTAACACTTGAGGAATTTCTATATTGGAAGCAGGGGTTATAGTAGTTGCTGACTGTTTATAGTGCATGGTGTGAGAATAGGAAGGAGTCAAAAGTCATGGTGAAGCAGACCACAATGTCAAAAGCCTTGTGATTGGACTCCCAGTAATTGTGTAACTCACCTTGAATGAGAAGTCAGCTTTTGGCCACCTAGTTTCCACACAAATGACTGATTCTCACTCTGTGTGTATTATTGCACTATGTGTGGCATTTATTTTTTAAGTTGTTTCACTTCTGCATGCTGAAAAACAACACTCCATGGTTAGAGCAATAGTAACAGGCAATTCATACATCATTAACAAACTGCCATTATTTAAATTATACTTTCCCAGAAAGATCAGTCATATAGTAAGAGAGAGAAGAGAATAAGCTGTGTGGAGTGAGTGAAGTGAGTTGAAATAAAACTCCATAAATAACAACACAGAATAAGTTAAAATCAATTTTAATCTCACCAGATTATCTTGGAATCTTCTAACATCAATATTTAGTTGTCTTTTTCAAATGACTAGAGCTAAATACAATGAAATAATTGTCATAATGTTTTTCTGTTCTATTTGGATTTTGTATTTAATGACAAGGAAATTTTTGCATTTTATTCTCATAGAAGCATATCATATACATAAAATATTCAACAAAATCTTAAATTTTTACCATCCTAAATTTTAATAATATAGTCATGACGATAATGAATTAATGTCAAACTACTTCTATCATCAAATGGAACTGAGAATATGTTAAAAATTACATCCATCATAAACAGAGAAAATTCTTAAAATTCATGAATAAATTTTCACAACAGGAATTTGATTTCTTTAGCATCTAGTTCAGTTTCAGCTTTTTTTATATAAGAAATACTTTGTAACCAACTTTTACCTTTTGCACATTATAATATCTTGGAAGTCTTATTCAAAGTAGTTCCTACAGCCTCACACCTTAGTCACCACCCTGTATCATTCTGTTTGTTGATATGTAAAAAATAACTATTTTAATTTTGCCTGAACTTGAAGTTACACAATGCCAAATTAGAAAGTTAAAGATAAAAGTAGTAACAAATTGAAGAAATCAAATAAACTAACTATAATCTATTAAAAACTCAAATAAAAGCCAGGTGCAGTGCTGCACACCTGTAATTCCAGTGACTCACAAGGCTGAGACAGGACAGCAAGTTCAAGTTCAAAGCCTCAGCTAAAGTGAGGTGCAAAGCAACTGAGTGAAACCCTGTCTAAAAAAAAAAAAAAATACAAAATAGGGCTGGGGATATGGCTCAGTGGTTGAGTGCTCCTGAGTTCAATCCCTGGTACAAAAATAAAAAACCCTCAAATAAAAATTGTACCCCTTCCCATATTGTTTTGGCAATATAATAGTAAATTTGCCATGGAAAAACAAATTTTAAAATGCATTCAAAAGCCAAATACAATTTAGATTTTCTTCTTTTGGATTGTGTACACTACTAGTCCCCTAAATAAGTGTGTTTAGTCATATGTTAGATGTAATTTAAAGTGCTATAAATTTAAATATATTGATGCTGATTTTCAACTTGGAAAATAACCATATATCTGAATAACTGGGATAGAAAGATTTATGTATATGTTTTCTTTTTTGATTTATCAGAGCTATTATTTTCAAAATTAATTATATACAACTTAGAATGGCTGTGTTTTCTAAAGAAAAGAATAATATTGATTCTATCTTGGATATAAAGAAACAAGAACACTTATTCATTGCTTATAGGAATGCAAACAGGTAAAACAGTCACTCTGGAAGATTGTTGGCAGCTTCTTAACAATGTTATACAGAGTTTTGCAACATCTCAGCAGTCTTTCTTCTATAACTACATGAAAACCTGCACACTAATGTTTATAGATGCTTCATTCATAACTGCCCAAAATTGAAAGTGCCAATATGTCCTTCAATAGGTGAATGGACAAACTATGCTGCATTCATACAATAAAATAGTATTCGGAAATACAAGGAAATGAACCACAGAGAAAAATGGAGAGACTTCAAATGCATACTCCAAATGAAAGAAGCCAGTCAGACAAGTTTATATTCTGTATGATTCCAATTATATGGCATTCTAGAAAAGGCAAAACTATAGCAACGGTATAATTATCCATGGTTATCAGGAGGCAGGGCCAGGAGGATTGAATAGGTGAAGAACAAGGAATGTGTTAGGATGGCTAACTGTTCTGTATGATCCTGTAATGGTGGATACATGAAATTATACATTTTCCAAAACCCATAAAATATTAAAGAATAATGAGTTAGCCTTACCATATGAAGATATTTCAGCAAATTAGTTGGGAGAATGGAAGTGTCCATTAAAAAAAATCAGACTGTGACAAGACAATCCAATTGAATTATAAATGTATGAAAGAACTTCACAGATATGGGTAAACAGAAAGGATCATGACCTAAACAACTTTGGAAATGAGTAGTCTGTAGGGTGAAAACATAAATTGCACATAAGCATTGTGCTCTAGTTGATAAAGATTTCCCCCATGAGGACACAGGCTAGCAATTCTGATACTACTTTACACATATACTAGAATCAAACAATTAAGGAAGTGTATACCCAACGGTGGGAACCAGATTTCTCACTGTTATAGTGGGAGGAAACAGATGAACAAAGCTAGAGTGATCCATGTGGTAATGAATTAGAGTTGGAGAATAGGTATGAACTCATATTTATCTCAACATATGTACAGTTACAGATAGAACTATATAGATTTACACAGAAATATATACATACATGAATATGTATACACATTTAAATATATAAATATACATATAGGTGCATATATTTGCAGGCTCTGTCAGCAGAGAGAGCCGAAAGCATTGACACCTGAGTTGCAATGAGCACAACCAACCCCCAGATCTTGATTTCTAATACTACTCACCAATAAAAAAAAAAAAAAAAAACAGGGATCATGGGAAAACAGCTGAATCTAGGGCTGCAGTAGGAAGTATATAAGATGAACATGGAATATCTTATAACACCAGAAATTGAGGAAACATTAAAAACCCATGTTCACAAGCAATGGTGGGGGATGTCAAAAAAAAAATGCAGAAACCAACAGAGGTCCCAATGACTGAAGTGGGAACAATTTGTGCAATCAATCAAGCAAGCAGCAACAGAATTTAATCTTATTTTCCACATCCAACATACGTGTCAATTTTATTTAAAATATCTCTTAGATCTTCAGCCTATTTATTATTAGATCTGTTAGGTTTTTAATTTTCTCCCCTAAATTATCACGGCCTCAGAGACGGGCCTTTGCTTTCAAGCTTAACTATAGATCCCTCTATTCTACAAAGTGACCCAGTCTTTAAATGTAGTTTTCACCATGTTTGTCCTTTGCTTAAAATTCTGAAATATTCTTCTGCCTAGATCCCTTAGTGTGACCCTTTATAATATGATCCTAAATGATCTTTTCTCAGTATTTTCTACTATTTCTTCCTCACAAAGCCCAAACCTCCCATAAGCCAGGACAAAACACTTGACACCAACATCCAGAAGATAACTTCTAACAGACCTGAACTTGTGTTTCAAGAGTAGATAGTAGAGAGAATTGAGGAAAATTAGTGGAATGTCAAATAATTAGTAGACACTGCCTAGTTTATGGCACAGAGCAAGTGAACAGATAACATTTGATAAATGCTTATTGAACAGAACTGAACTTGGTCCCACAAGGCATAATGGGTATAAGGTCATTAACTGTTTGTAGCACCACATATAGAAAATAAAAGAATAATAATGTATTTAACATATGTCGCATTTTGCTCTGAAGTTTTCTTTTAGAATTTTGAAATGCTTCACATTAAATGTTGAGAATCTCTGCCAAGTTTCTGCCGTCCTTATTCCTCAGGTTTTGCCGACTCCTCTAGAAAGGCTATTGGCATGACCATTAGATATATAGACTCTAATCTGGTGGCCTTTACTCATAATTGGTTTTGGTCAGCAAAGTGTTTCAAAGTTTGGGCAACATTTGAAAAAAATAAAATGGAGAATTCACATTGAAATCTGAACATCTGGCTCCTCTTGAAAAGTGGTAAGATCAGTAAATTCAGTGTTTTCATCTTGGTACAATAGTAAGAGAGATCAGAGAGGCACTTCCAGCTGACCAGAACCACTCAGTTACTTCCCACTCCTTCTCTGGCATTTGATTACTTTTCCTTGAGTCTCAGCTCTGTCAAATACTAGATAGACCTGTGCATGCTATATAAATTCTTTGTACCTGCCTCAATATCCTCAGCTATAAAGTGACAATAATTATAATTGCTCCTCCCTGGGTTTGTTCACACTAAATGAACAAAGCAAAGCTCTTTAGTACATGGTATTCATTTTAGAAATATTATCTATATAAAAACAATGCTTTCTTTATATTAACAAAGTGAAAATAAAAGTATGGTATGCTGGGAGAAACAAAGAGTAGACTAGTTTTTCTAGGGAGTATGGTTATTTTATTAATAGCTGATGTAGCTTAGGCATAAATGATTAAAAGCCTAAACTGTCCTCTTAAAAATCTTCCTTATTTTTCATCCGTTATAATTCACTGCCCTGTTTTTCCTAATTCCTGTCTACCTTCTTTCTTGATGGTACCACTTCCTATGCTTGTACCCTAAAAATGAATAATCCCCAGCAGTGATGTGCCAGAACCAACTCTTAGAAGCTCACAAGAGCCAACGATTAAATTTTTATGAATTTTTCCAATTAATCAACATCATGTCACAAGTTGTAGGGGAAGAATTTACAGTGTGGAAATTGGCAAGTGCTGCAAATTAGGACTTTTAAAAATTTTTATCGAAGAACTCTGTTAAGCATTTGTTGGGACAGCACTGACCAAACTTTAAATCTGGTTTGTGTGTGCTTTCTCCCTGCAGGAACTCCTGTTCATGGTTTTAAATTTCACTTAAACTCCTGCTTATCCCATATCTCAAACATAGCCTTAAAACTACCTCCTGACTTCATTATTGTTTCTAATTGCCAGGTCAATATCCATTATTGTCTCTAATTGCCTGCTGTGGTCTTAGGCTCAGTATTACAGTTATTGTATCTTAGGAATGCCACAACCAAGTACCTCAAATTAAGATGAATTAAGACAAAACAAACAAACAAAAAAAAAATGATTCCTTTGCAGTTTTGGAAATTATAAGTCTGAAATCAAAATTTCAGCAAGGCCAGCTCCCCCTCTGATACTCCTAGGGAAGAATCCTTCCTTGCTTCTTCCCAACTTCTGATGGTGGCCACCAATTCTTATATGACTTGGTTTCAGCTACATGTTTTCTATCTCTGCATCCAAGTTTCCTTCTTTTAAGGATATACTAGTTTCAGATCCACCTAATGACCTCATTTAACTTCATTGCATATATAAAGACCCCATTTCATTCAAGTCAGGTCATATCTATAGTTACTTCAGTGCAAGGACTTTAAGATATCTTTTAGGGTGACACAATCTAATCCATCAAAAATTACTAAAACCAAATTTTCAGTCAAATGATTTCCTCTTTCAGACTCAGTTCTTTCAGTTCAGAATCTTTGGTGGCATTTCTAAAATATTCATGTTCCTGGTTCTGCATTGCCCTCATCCATTTATTAGGTTCTATCATTCTTTCTTTTTAATGTGCACTTTATATTCATGTGTAACTATTGTAACAATTTCCTAAGAGTCTTACCACTTACTGCATTCCATTTTTCTTTCCAATGAAAACTTTGCATTGCATTTTTACCACCATGTTTGAAAAGCCTTAATGCCTTCCCGTTGCCTAGAGAATAAAACTTCAATTCCATAGCCTGTTTTTAAAACACTCTCCATATGAAGACTGCGGTTTACGTTCACATCATACAAATTTCGCAGATTCACTCAATATTTCCTCCCTATTTGTAGAAAGAACTGAACTTCCTCCACTGAGCTTTACCAATGGCTACAAACTTCTCTTCTCTAAATATATGTAGCACTTATTTCTCCAGTTCATTCACTTGGCCCATGTGACAGAACAATCTACTTGTTTTTCATTACAATCCCTTTCCTTATACAAAACTGTAAGAGCTTTAAGGAAAGGACTTTGTTCTTCTACTCTTACATAGTTCCTTATTCTTAATAAGTATGTCATAGCTGTTTATTGATTTTGGTATTAAGAATGTGTTGCAATGAAGATGTTAGTGAGAGTTTAAACTGATGTTATTAAGATTAAAATTTAAATGACAATATGGGTTATCCTAATGAGTTTAAAATGACAAGTTTTGAGTGTTGCTAAAATGATATAATGATTTTTAAAGATAAAATTAAGTAGTTGGTCACAGCTAATCATTATTTATTCACAAAAATTTATTTTTCTTACTATGCATCTTTTGTGTTAAATAATAGGAATGAAACACATACTTCCCTCAATCTTCTCTCTAGCAAGAGGGCTCAGACTTTGCATTCATGTGTATAAAATGTATATATATGTACCTAAATACAAATGTATAAATATAAATGTACATGAATATAAACATAAATGTATATACATGTATATATGTATGTTCGTATATGGATATTTATGTGTATGGGTGCAGATGTATGTGTGGGTTTTGCATATAAATAAAGAAGAAGGAAAAGAAGGATATTTTATTATTTTTTCAAGGAAGGAAGAACAGATTGTTATGGTTTATATGTGGTGTTTCCCAAAAACTCATGTGTGAGACAATGCAGGAAAGTTTGGAGGAGAAATAATTGGGTTGTGAGAGGCTTAACCTAATCAGTTAAGTAATCCCTGATGGGATTAACTGAGTGGTAACTAGAGGCAGGTAGAGTATGGCTGGAGGAAGTGGTTAATTTGGGGTGTGGCCATGGGGTATGTATTTTGTATCTGGAGAGTGGAGTCTGTTTCTCTGCTTCTGATCAACATGTGAGCTGCTTCCTCTGCCACACTCTTCTTGATGTTCTGTCTCACCTTGAGCCCCAGGGAATGGAATCAGCTTCTATGAACTAAAACCTCTGAAACTGTGAACCCTGAAATAAACTTTTCCTTCCCTAAAATTGTTCTGGTCAGATCTGTTAGTCATAGCAGCAAAAAAGCTGACTAAAACACAAATATACTTCTTTCCCATATGTAATCATTGCAGTTGCTACATAGCACTCTTTGAAATATATGCAAATAAAATTTCCCAGAGTCAAATCAGATAAAAGCTGCACTGTTTTGTGGTGTTGCAATTTATAAGAGAAAAGACTCATGAGATTCATATTCTATATTCCCCCATACAAGAAGAATACACAAACATTTTATTGTGCTTTACAGAAAAATATCCCATTCAAGTTGAAAATGGTCCAAATTCACAAGCAAAATGATAGTTAAGCATGAGATTCCTTTGTAATGGGCCAAGAAAAACCCTTAAAGCACAATAGGAGCATATTTTTTGAAGGCATAATTCCAGATAGAACTGCAGAGAGGTTATTAAAAGTGAACAAAAAGATTATAAAAGTGCAAATGTGCTGTACAGAGAGTAGTCACAGAGCATAAAATATACATTGCTATAGAATCTTAACAACTGTGGGGGTTATGTAGTACATTATATTAAAGAAGATCATAGAACAGCAAAGTCAAAACAGAAAGGAGATCTATAACACACAAATTTTCATCATTGGCTCCATCCATAAATTCAAGGAGAAAGCTCATGAACACCTGTGAGGAACACTATGCTAGAAGCCAAGTTCATATTCTTATCACCAAACAAAATAGGTTGACTCCACAAGGACAATTTTCTGAAATCCCTGTAGTGAAATTCTTATGTTTTACAATGTCCACATTTTGAATGAGTCTAGATTAATAGATTACTATTTTCTTTCTCAGAAAGTGAGAAAAAACTTGTAAGTATATGACGAAACTGGGAGATCTAATTTACTTTTATATAATAAAAATGGGGAAACCAAGGTGTAGGAAAATCAGGCTTAAAAATCACAGGAGTAGTAGTGACATAGCCTGAGTGACATGATGGCTGAATGTACTCTGTAATCACAGAGGGAGGGAAGGAAGGAAATAAGGTTTAGGTACCTTTATGTTTGTATGTGGTTGTACACATGTCTACATACATACATACACATAATAGAGACAGAGAGATTGAGAGAGAACAAACACATGTGTAAGCAAGTATATGAAAATACCCCAGAGGGGAGTTAATGTACAATTATACACTTACATAAAGTTCTGACTCATGCATTTTATTAGAAAAATAGAGTGACTATGTACACTGGTCTGTCTAAATTTTTCAGAATCATCCTAGTTCTTTCTTTTTATGTCTCTCTTGTACTATATTTTATCTGTGTACATACTGTCTGCACTAAAATAATTGCTTTCTTAAAACTGGCATCTTATTTTAATTGCCAAGCATTTTCTGTCCTTCTTTCTGTAATCTCTCACAGTTGGAAGCTCTGTTGGTTCTTCCCCAACCGTATCTCAATAATTCTCTTTATCCCTTCCCAATGATTAATGTCAAGCCTTCTGCAGATGCTTGTCCATGCAGAATGTACACTGCAAAATGCCTGGCGTCCTTTTAGTCTGGAGAGCCTCCTCAAATTGTCTGCATCTGCTTTTTTTGTTCTTTCATCTCCATTCAGTCTTGTTCTAGTCTTCAAAGGAAACCAGTTACCTAATTTGCAGAGTCCAGTGCCAAATGCAAATACAGAGGTCCTTGTTAAAAAAATTCTTAAGATTTTCAAAACAACAACAGTGTCACATTAAGTCAAGCGTGGGTACTTCAGACCATGAGGTCCTGCACAATTGCATATTGTATAGACATGATGCCAGCCCTGCCTGCAAGGGTGAATGGAAGGATTCGAGTGTTATTATGGCTTTTGGCAGGAATAGAACAGTTTCCAAGCTAAGTACAGCCAACTGTGCAAGAAGTCATTGACTGAACAATGCTTCCTGTCTTGCTATTTCACAGCCCCCCTGTCTGCCCTGCCATCTGGGGTATTATTCTTTAACTATTTCCTAAACATTTCCACACAAGCTTCCCTGGGTCAAAAACTGAGGTTACCTGAGTAATTCCATGTGGTTTTAAACTTTATTATCTTTCTTCTGAGTTTTGTTGATCTTAAGATAATATCTATGAAAGTATCAACCACAGTTGTCAGCATAGAAGAAATACTCAATATGATACTTTTATTAAAATATTACCATTAAAATATTAGGTAAAACCTAATAGGTAAAATTTAAGGGGGTCTAAACCAACCTCTGGATTTTTTGGAGGAAAAAACAGAGTTGAACATACAGATAAAGTTGCTCAAGATCATAAAGAGAGTTGCTGATACAGGTCTCCCAGATTACCTTTCCTTTAGCCAAATTCCAACATTTCAAAAATTCCGTCCCTCTTGATGTTATTCTGGCAGGTTTCTTTTCCACATTATAAGCTCATTCTATTTAGAAGAATAAGATTCTTATTTTCTTTTCCATTGTTACTTGACTATCTTAGACACAAAGAGAAGTGAACACTTTAATTTAATTTACACAACAGGAGGTAGCTGAGCAACTACTATGCATTATACTCAGGGATGACATGGGTGGGTATGTGAAAAATAGAAGGACCCGTGATCTTGAGGAGCATAATCCAGATATGAAGCAGCTAAATAACCCTGAAAGGTCAGATATAATTGCATGCCAAATGCTTGTTAGAGAAAATTACAGGGGTCCATTGAAGGGGGCAGAATGAGGTGAGAATGACTAGAGAGGACCTCATGAACTCCCAAAGAACAGAAAGTGCACAGCATGGATGTGATGGACGTGGCCGTTAGTTGACTAAGGTCTAGGAGACCAGAATTAGCATGATTTTTCCAATGACCGTGAAGCGATGTAATACCCTATTAGGCTTAAAAGTACTTTGCAAGATAGTATAGTGAAATACTGAAATAGATCAAAATCCTTTGAAGAAAGCAAACTTAAAAACATTCAAAGATAAAAGGATTCTATAACATACACTTCTAATTTCTGAGTTGTCTAAGAAATTGCCACCTTCCAGTCTTGGTGGAAGTTAGCCAAACACATCATTAAACTTGGTAGGAATCATTAGAAGTGGTATAAAAACACTTTTGCAACTACTTTTCTCAAAAATTCTAAAATTGTTAGAACCGTGTGAAAATGTACAAAGAAGATCAGGTAAGAGGAGCCCTCCTGAGGAAAACATTCTTATTTTCACCTATATTCGCACATTTGTAACAGCAGCAAACCAATTGTTGAGCCTCACAGCTTGGTCCATTCTCAGTTGCAGCTATCCGCACCCATCAGCCAATGATTGCTTCATGGTCAGATAGTATCTTCCAATCTAGGTTAGCTAGAAAGCGATTATAATGCATCTTTGTGCCATAGTTAAAAATAAATCCTTGGAACTTAGAACTTCACACAGTCTGTCAGACCTATTTAATTGAGTTAAACCATTCCACAGATCAAATCCCAATGGCATTATGATAACATAACAAGCAACAATACACATGAACATAAAGGAAGTGCTGGGTAATGGATATATATGAGGTAATAAATACTTCAGTGGAAATAGTAACAATATAATAAAATGAGATTTAAGGTTCGGATGGTCTATGAGGGAGGATGAATATTAAACAAATATGGTCTAACCTTGAATGTGGATTCTGCAGAAGGTGATCCTGGGTCCATGTGTGTGTTCATCCATATTCTACTACATATTGACATTGAGTCAATTAGCATCAAACCTAAATATTTTAAAGTAATAAGAATACCAACTGTTTTGAACAGCAAGCCAAATTTTTAAAATATTTTTGCTATGTTTAGCAAATGTCTTCAATTTTAAAAAGTTATGTTACATAAGCAACCTAATTAAATAGACCAAGATAATATGAACATAGTTCTCTCTTTTAGATAATAAAATATAATACAAAGAATGCAAATAATTTTTAAAATAAAATAATTTTTAATATTTAAGAAGTAGCTCAATAATTCATAATTTTTAAAAATGCATTCCTTTCCTTTTTTTCCACAAAGCAAAATTATAACTTTGCCTTGTAATGTGAATTTTTTCTCTCTCTAAAGGAGAAAAAACAATGGAAATTATTGCTATATCATTTAGCAATTTTTTATATTGTTCTTAATTATGAGGCTTGAATTTTTAACTATGCATTCAACATCTCTTCACCTAGATGGTGTATCTATGAAGAGTAGTTTCCAGGAGACCTCAGTTGGGGTCCTGATTCTAAGAGTTATTTTGGGAAATTCATTAAATCTCTTTTGATCTTTCTTTTCTCAATACAAAATGGAAGTCATAGTCTATATTACAACATTTTTACAAGGACTAAAATGATATATTACATGAGAAAATGATATACAGCCTGCAATGTATTGCATATGTTAGCAATTATTGTAATTCTATTATAATGGAGTATTTCCCCCATGATACCCATGTGTTTTAACTCAAAGCTATACTTTTAAAGTCTGACTCATCTTTAAGTTTATTTAATAAATTCTCTTAAATTTCTACTTTTATATATAGCAGATGACTACCAAACACAATTATGAATAATTTATAAAGAACTATATTCATCTTTCCAGATTTTGATTTTTGAAGCACTAGCAGTCAAGGTCAAAATAAAGAAAATTTAATCATAAACAGTTTAAAGACTTGGATTAGTTCCTGTGTATTTGTCTATGGGCATCCTCCACATTCAACTAGGAATTGACATACCATGGTAGCTTATGGAGCCCACAAGTGAGTCTGAAATTATTAGCTTGTGACCAGCAACCCTTCCACACTGTGATCATCAAAAGACTTCACTGGTAAAGGTGGGAGCCAGTTCAAAACTACCCAGGCTGTTGTCACTGTGTGAGCATGCCTATGCAGGTGTTGGGGTGTGGAGGCATGTGGCTGAGTGCTTTGTTTAAGAGCTTGAAAGGGAAGAAGAGGCACCATATACATCTTGAAGATGGATTGAGCTCACAGTATCTTCAGCCACTGTGGTAAACATACCCATAAGTGGTATCAAAGTATGATTATTATAAACACCTATGATCTAGGCCAGCAGAAATACAAAACACTTCGGGGTTCAAAAATATTTCCACTGCTTTTATATCAGATGGTTGGGTCTCCCAAAGAGTCATCATGATGCTGAGCAACTCCCTCCCAGTGTGTTCTGGCATAGGGAGGTAGATAAGGGATAGACGGTGAGATGATGAGCAAAGCAAACTTATAAATGCCTTGTAGTCTTGGGAGCACTTCTCCAACATTGTTTAATCTGAGACAAAAAGACTTGGAAAGAGTTAATGGCTGGTGTTTCAACTTACACAGAAGTCAGTTGCTTTCATTCTAGTCTTCACTCAAACTTTTCCATCCAAAATAACCAAGGCCAGTTGCCCTTTACTTTTCCTAGGAAAGGAAGCATAATGGTGAGAAGCCAGAAGATAAGATAGGGTTAATTCACAGCCCACAAAGTCTACACCCAGAGAATTACAAATATGTTTATACTTCAACAAATACTTCCTGAAAACCAATATTGAGTACCAATGATTGTTTAAAGTCTGAAAAGCATACACATCAGAGAACAAGACAAAGCAAACGCCCTCATGGGGGTTCACATTCCAATGAAATAAAAAATAAGCATATGTATAATACAATATTTGATAGTGAAAGCTGCTATGAAGAAAAATAGGGTAAAGTACAGAAACAGAAGGAACACAGTGGGAGGGGTTCATTAGATCTGGAGGAGCAGGGATGACATCTGTAATGAGATAGTATTTGTTCTGGGATCTAAGTGAAGTGATCCCTACTGACACTGATGGACAGAAAATTCCAAGCAAAGAGAGTAAGAAGTGCAAAGTCCTGAGATGACAATGAGTCTGCCATTCTCAGAAAGTACAGGATAGCCAGTGTCTGTTAATAACACTGAGTGAGAAAAGAAAAAGCAAAGGATAAATTCAGTCCAGAATCCAAATCAAGTAGGACAATGGAGATTGGATTTGATATAATTATACAATAGGAAGAGGTTTTTTTAAAGAATTTTGAAACACTGTGCAAAGAATTAATTGTAGGAAATCAGGAGTGGAATTCCATAGAGACCAGTTTGGAAGCTGTTACAATAATATGGCTGAGAAAAAGAAAAAGAAAATGATATGTTACATCAAGATATAGAACAGAGAAAATGGTGAAAAAAGTTCATATTCTGTATACACTTAGGGATCTACACAAAATTTGCACATAAGGATAGGAAATCAAGGATAATTCCTAAATACACAATATTTGAATAGTGGTGCTACTTATGAAGATGGGACAATGTGAAGGAGTAGAGTTGCAAGATATTAATAATTCTGTGTTGAGCATATTAAGATGGATATCTACTATGCAGCCAAGTAGAGATGCTGAGCCAGGCAGGTGAATGTTAATCTGAGCTTGGGGAGACCAGCACTGGAGATAGAAATTTGAGATTCATCAGTATTTAGATATTACTAATAATGATGAAATTGAACAGCAATATTAAAAGAAAATATTTCATTTTTTTCAATTAATATTCATTTAAAATGACTATAGAAACCTAGTAGAAATTGTTCCTTGATTTTACAGGATTTATATGTATTGGAGATGAATTCTGGAAATAATACCAATGTGAATAAAATACTATAAGGCTCTGGCTAATCCACTATCGAAATATGAAACCCCTCAGAAAGAAACACAGTGGGTGTTTATCTCTGACTAGAAACACAAAGTCAGGTGAGAATAGAAAATGAGGAGCTGAACTTCCCCTGAACCTCAGGCAAAAACAGCTGAAGGCAGCTATTATTATTTATTGTGATGATTCTGTGTTGTGCCCACATATTGCAATTTGTGAAGACAAACTGTTTTATAATTAATTTTAATAATCCATCATCACTTAGTCTCTTTATTTGCCTTTTGTTCTTTTTTATTGTCTTAATTCATATGTGTTTTAACATGTAAGCCACTTTGATCCTCCTTAGAATACAAATTATAAATATGAACACTTTGTAATAAAGCAAGTTGAGTGTATTTATGAGAAAATGCTACTGGTTGAACTTTATCAGTGAAAAGTAGACACCTAGGGAGAGCCATTCTCCTATGTAATCCAGCAAGCCAACAATAAAAGAATGGAGTGTCCATATTCTAAATGGATCATTGTCAAGATTGGGATGTTGCCCTTATCAATCCTCAGCTCTCATGCCCCAAATCATAGTAAAATGCAGCAATACCTTCTCTGGATCACTAGTGTCCCATTGTGATTTTTTCATGTAATTCCAGGTACTGTGAAGATTTATTTTATGTTTTGGTTTCATCAAATTAAGGAATTTCCAGATAGCTAATAAAAACATTTGGGGATGTGTCTATAGGGGTGTTTCTGGAAATTAGCATCAGAATCAGTAAAGTAGACCTTATTGGTGAGGGCAAGCATTAGTCAATCCTTTAGAGATCCAAATAGAACAAAAAGACAGAAAGAGCAAATTCTCTCTTCTGGAGTCAGACATCCATCTTCTTCTTCAGAACTCCTGGTTTTCAGGCATTCCAGCCTTGGGACTCAAACCAGCAGCCCTGCTGCCTCTCAGCCCAGACATTGAGGTCTCAGGCTCAGAATGAATGACATCACTTCCTTTCCTGGTTCTCCAACTTGCAGATAGCAAGCACATGATAGGACTTCTTGACCTCCATAATTGTGTGAACCAATTCCCATAATAAATATTGGTTATTTTTTTTTCTGAAGAATCCTGACTAATTGATATATATTGCCTTAACCCTGACCCCTGTAAAATGCCATGGCCTCAGGAAATATCCACTCCCTAGCAAGTGACATTGCAGATCCATGGTGAGCACCTTTTCACTCCCTGCCCTCACATCCTCACCTTGGACGCCATCCCAACCCTGGGTCTGTGTGTGCCCTGGAATTCTATTTCCTGAAAATCAGTATGGAAGTTCCTCAAAAAATTAGAAATGAAACTACCATATGATCCATCTATCCCACACCTCTGTATTTATTCAAAACAAATAAAATTAGCATACTACAGTGAAACAGTCATATCAATGTTTAGAGCTGTGCCACACATAATAGCCAAGTTATGGAACCAATCCAGCTGCCCATGAGTAGATAAATGAATAAAGAAAATGTAGCATATATATTTATTCAGACATAAAGAAAAATGAAATTATGGCATTTGCTGATAAATGGATGGAACTGGAGCACATCATGCTAAGTAAAATAAGCCAGACTCAGAAAATCAAGTCTAATTCTTCTTTCATATGTAGAAGCTGGACCAAAACAAGGGTGAAAAGGCAGGCAGAATTCCATGAAAATAGGAGGGAGATTAGTGAAGTAGAGGAAGGGATAGAGGAGGAGGCAGGTGGGACAAGAAAAGGGAAGAAAGATGAAATAGAATGGCCCAAAGTATGCTACGTACATATATGAATATACCACAGTGAATTTCACGGTTATATATATCAATAAGGCACTCACTAAAAATAGAAGATAAATAGAAGGAAGACCAGTAGAGAAAGGGGAACAGAGAGGGGAAGAGAAGAGGGAAAGGGGAAAATACTGAGGACCGAAATAGAGCAAATTATTTTCCATGCTACTCTGATTATGTGTAACTATAAAGCACTAATAAAAAATTAATGCACATATTAGACATGTTTAAAGATAAAAAGTAAAATACTCTTTTCATCCAAATAAAATATCATAAAAAATAATGACTATTTTATAATATAACATGACCAAAACTTTAAAATTATAATTCACTCAAATAAAATCCCTTCAGAATTCAGAAATATTGACCTGAGACCCACAAGGACAGTGATCTTTTCAGTCTTATTTGTGGTTTTCTGCTCAGTATCTGACTTTATATCTGGTACATTGCAGGCAACCAATAAATGGACACTATGGCATCACAGAGACATAGTGGTTGAAAGTGCAGACTCTGGTGTCAGATACCCTGGGACAACACCATTCTGCCCCTCACTAGCTGTGTGACCTCGGCAAGTTACCTAATGGCTCTATAAATCAATGTCCTGCACTGTAAGGGTAGATGATGTCTACCTCAGAAGATCTTGTGAGATTCGATAAGCCACTACACAAAGAAAGGTTAGAATGTAGTTAGCTTTCAATGTGCTTTGAATATTGACAGTGAATTATTGAAGATTTTGGAATAAGACGTGTGATAGGTTACAATTCCAGACTTTTCTTCTATTCTATCATTAAAGTTGGTGCATATGCAAAGGTTCAGACTGCTGTTTCTACTTTCTTTCCTGTTTTCCTCCTATGAATTTCATGAACCATAGAGGCATTGTTGGAATTAACAAAGTTAGATTAGAGGTATTGTTAATCCATTGCTCTCAACTCCCAAAGGAGATACTGGCCATCTTCACAGTATACCCTTCCCTGCTCAGGTTTTCAGGTTCTCAGGTATTCAAGTTTGCCAGAGGAAATCAGGACAGGAGATTCACTAAATTCATTGGTATGGACCAAAGCCAGATAACCTTGATATAGAATAAATGGTAATTTATTCATTTATAAAAGTTAGTAATAACCAGCTTCTTCATTCCTAATAAATCAAATGAAAACTTACCAGAAGACAAAATAATTGTGATCATCATGTTTTCAATCCTAGAAAAATCTACATTAAAAAGCAAGGTATAATAAGAATAATTTTGGTTCATTATTTTTCCCGGTCTCTGTTTTTTGGGGATGGGGTAGGTTTGGAAATCAGCTTAATAGTAATTTTGATTAATGGTTGATAACATTAAGATAGAGTAGCCTTATATGTCCTTTACTACTCTAGGGGTAGATCAGAATAACATATTTTATTCCACAGCACACATAACAACCTGACTTATGTACTGGAGAATAATAGACAAATTCTTGTCTTATGATCTTTGATTTGTATTTGTGGGAGGTGGAGCAGGCTGGTGCTTGTTTTATAATAAGACCATCTGACTCACTTGTGACTGATTATATAACTTTTCCGGTTACTTGCATTTCAGCAATGGCTTCTTCGTATTTCATCCAAATGACTTTGATTGAACTTGTGACTTCTCAAATATCCTCTGCTACTCAGTTAAAAATAAAAATCAGTATGTCTGCATCTATTTATTTTTTCTATTTTCTCTTAAACATTGGGGGTCAGGAGAGATCTTACTTTTATCTGCAATGTAATGACCATCAAACATTTCCAGAAAGCTTATAATTTAAAAACTAATTCCCAATACCTTTGAAAGCAAGCAACATCACATCTATTTAGTGCATTTGGGGTCATGTGAGGACCCCATCCATTGATTAAATGATGATGAATATCCCTCCTACTAAGTTATCAAGGGTCATGACTGTGGAATACACAGAATTTAGCAGCTACATTTTCCAACACATCTTTCTATCAGCACTTTTCTATCAGCACTGAAGAGATACATGCTGTCCATTTAGAAGCATAAAACTAAAATGTTTTCCAAGAAATGTCCTTAGGATGGTAAAGTTCAGACAAGCAAGATGTCATCTTTGGCTTCATGGTAACTGCATTTTCCAGTAAAGGGCAAATGTCTCACACAATTAACAAAGATTCCATCAGCCCATAAAATGCCTGGGTTGAATGCCAGCCACTTTCAAATTGCCGGGAGATCTTCAGACCCTTTTCTGATTTTTTCCCATTTAATTTTCTTCAGACACCCTAATACTATATTGGAGAAGATAAATCAGTCTAATGCAGGATACTGTAAAAATGTTCAATTACTGCAAAAAGATATGGTCAGTTCCCAAAGGAAGGAATTTAATCCAAACTAGATCAAAAAGAGAAAGTGAATGACAGAATATGCAAATATTCTCACATATTTAAAATTAAAGAAAGTTAAAGATGACTTTACAAAAAGGCTTAAGAATGAATATATCAGAGTAGATGTACAAATACTTAGAGGCATTTAATTTGTTCATCACCTGGTGGGATTTTAATGTCCATCCATATTTTACCATCTAACATGACAGGATCGTTGAGACTTAAATTTCATCTAAGGATGAATTTAATATTTAGGATATTCACCATTAGTGGAAATTTGGTAGGTATACCAATATTCCTGCAATATTATTCTATTTTGAAATATGAATCTGTAATAGTTTTTAAATGTCTTTACTTTCTAAACAAAAAGAATAATGAAATAAAATTAGAAAATATTACAAATGTTCAAGTTATTTTACAGTCCTTTCTTTAAATATAATTTTTAAAATCATTCACTGAGATTTGTATCTAAATATCAATTTTATGTAGATAATATGAAATTTTAGAAAACATTCATATGTCCAAAAGGATATCAGTGGTACTCTTATTTGTCATTTATGTTTCTGAGTATTCTTTAGCTTGACATATTGTGTTTCAAAGATGAAACAAATATTTGATAAACAAGGATGTTCACAACCCAGGTAAATATTCTTTTTCTAGATGAATGCCTAATTATCAAAAATAACAATAATAATAATAAATATGTTATTAAATTTTTAATTAATATTAACACACCCTTTGACTTAAATGAAAAAGAAAGACCTGAAATCAACAACTGAATACCAGTAGCAAGACTGAACACCGGGGGATGTTTCCAGTGCCAGGAATCAAAGAGTATCAAAATGAAAAGTACAGGGTATAAGATACTGATTCATAGTTATCTCTTGTCAGAATAGTTTTTTGGACAAACTCTAAAACTTTCAACTAACAATTTGTCTAGCAACCATTTAAAGATCTTGGTTTTACAGAAATGTTGTATGATGTAATAAGAAAAAGCCAGATTTTGGAACAACTGCCTGCTTTTAAATAAGGTGTGTCTCTTACAGTTGTGTAATACTGGACAAGTTACTTAACCCATAATAAAGCGATGGTGATTCTCTGCTAACGAAAGTGTAAGAAAAGAGAATTAGTGTCCTTGATATGTAAGGAACATTTGTAAATCACCAAGAAAGAATGAAATGATCAAAAATAGAGAAATTTGATAAAGAAAAAGGAAAAGACTAGTTTATAAAGAAGTACAAACACCTGTCTTCACTTTCACCATTGACCAAAGATATTTATACTTTTTGGATCTTGTCAACACCAAATATTACCTATTTATTTAAAATGTAGACTAGATGAGTCTGACATATTAATCTTGAATTAAAAAGGATAGCAAACTATCCATGGAATAGATACCAGTTTTGGTGGAAAAATTTATCTGTATCTACATACAGTAGGAAATTATCGGGAATGCTTATCTGTATTACAGAATTATGCATGATTTTAATTTATTTTTACTAACTTTAGTTTGTCCTTGATTTTATACAGTGATTATTTATTACTTTTATAATCACACAAAGAACATTTTCAAGGCCAAGAAATATGAAAACTTCAGACTTAGTTGTGCCCTTAATAAGCTAAGTGACCTAGGGGAAGTCACTTAATCTCCTTGAGTCTTAGCTTTTATATCCATAAAATGAGAAAATTAAACCAGATTACCTCCTAGGGTCACTTTCACTTCTTTAGTTCTATGAATCTGTAATGTGTTTATTAACAGTACACTATCCAAAGAATAAAAACTGAAGTATTAGTAGTGAAAAACAGTTATATTTGAGTTAGGCCTAATAGGCATTTTTAGCCAAATATAACTTAATTAGTCATTTCCTCTTATGAATAATTCCTTATATCTATTCTGATATTAAATTTTCAAATCCCATTTCAAAGGTAATAGCATTTTTTTTTTTTTTTTTTTGCTACCAGGGATTGAATCCAGGGGTACTTTACCACTGAGCCACATCCCCACATCCCCAACCCCCCTTTTTTTTTTTTCACATAAGGAAATTTATTAAGCAATTCCAGTGTCTCCCTGCGAGGTAAGAGAGAAAATGAGAGGAAAATAGAAAAGAAAAGAAAGGGCACGCGCTAGAGAGAGTGGAAAGTCAGGAGGATAAAGAAAAGTGAGTAGGACAGACAGAAGAATGGAAAAAGATGGCAGGGAAGCTACAGTAAAACAGTTGAATTCTGAAGGGGACCAATATCAGAAAAGGATACTTGTAAGCTGACTGATGAACCAATAGCTAGCTAGGATGTTCACAGATTGACAAGTGATTGGGAGGCGGACAAAATGGCTGTACCTGATGGGCGGGGGAGCAGCTTTATACATTACATTCCTCCATTTCTTTTTTTATAAGAAAATCTTTTGCTCTCCAGTTCTTTTTGAAGCCTCCCTCTCCATCCTGCCTAAGTGACTGGGCCCAACCCTTTTTTTATTTTTCATTTTGAGACAAGATCTTGCTAAGTTGCTCAGGGCCTCACTAAGTTGCTGAGACTGACCTTGAACTTGTGATCCTCCTCCCTCAGCCTCCAGAGCTGCTGAGATTACAGGCATCCACCACCATGCCCAGTTATGATTCAACATTGCTGTAATCATAGCCCTGCAAGGACAAAGGCCACCAAGGGGAGGCAAGCCATGTGAGCTGGTAGCAAAGTCCTTTCCTGGTCCCTGGCCTCCTGCAGGCCTTTTCTCCCTCTGTGATGCTTTCCTGGTGTGTCCTTGTCCCTTCTTAGAATCCCATCAGATGTGTGTTGCATTTTCATTATGCCATTTTCAGAACCAATTAATCAGAAAACACTGTTTTTCCATGATTTGAAGGATTCTTCCAGTCATGACTCTGCAGTCATAATTGAGAAATATGTTAAGCCTCCTGTCAATTAACTTAACTGATGTGAAAACCTAACTGGTCCAAAGAGCAATGGATTTCCCCAGCTGCACCTTATCAGCAAACAGCTTACTGTGAAGGAGAGAAGTTATGCAGAAGTCAGAGTTGTAAAAGTGCCAGGAAAATTAGTACAAGCTCCAGGAAAATATGCTTAGCCAGTGTGGGGTTGTTGCTTAAACAGGAATTATTTAAAGATCTTTAATTGATGAGATGACTAGTTGCATAATTTTTTGCCATATCAAAGTTTTTCTAAGGAATGGGGCCAACCTGAAAGATGGAGAAAGGGGCTTATGTAGACAGAGGAAGAAAATTTGCTTTTTCAAAAACAAATTCCTTACATTTTCCATAATATGGCCTCATGAAAACAAAGAATTCCAGCCAAAGCCAAAGTTGAAGCAGGAAACCCCTAACTTCCTTTCCTTTCTTCTAGTTCCACCCCATCTAGTCTTAGTGCCTCTTTTAAATACTAATCTAGTGTTTCTCAAAAGACAGGCAGTTTTCTTTTTGTCCCAATATATCGCAATTCACGTTTGTGTAAAACATAGTAAAACCAAATTACAACTAAAATGAGGTACAAACAAAAAATTAGGTTCACTTTTAATGATTGGTTTCAACAAACAAAATCACCATCAATTTGCTATAATAGTTTCTTAACATTTAACTCTGAACATATACTTTTGCAGACCAATAATGCACAACTCATAGATAAGCACTTTTGAAGAGCTGGGTATCAACAATTACTCTGTGAAAACTTATCTCAGCATTTTCCACACTGCAAGTGTTTCTGTACCTCCTTGAGACTGGGAATTCTGCAAGGGGATAGCCCACATTTAACACTTGGAGGTACTCAATAAGTATTTACTGAATGAATGGGTGCCTAAATGGGGCACACAGGAACTTAAGCTTTCCTGCTAACACCTACAGGCATTCCTCCTTCACCTAGAGTGGCTCAGGGTAATCTGATTCCTTTTGTCAAAATCCAAGGAGGTAGCTACTTTCTCACCTTGGTACCTGCTGCCAATTACTTGGCCCAGTGGATCAACATATGGAACAGAATGTAGTCGCCTTAGGTTCCCACAACGGTGATCACAAAGGGTGTCGGTGCCAATCACTTTTTGAAAACAAACAAGATAACACACAATAAGCAGACGCAGGGGAAATTATTACAAATTTCAGAAACATAGACTCAACCTTTTATTTACTGCTGTTTAGAGATCATGAAAACAATGGGGTCCTATACCTTTATTTCTGACTTTTCTCTATTTTTGCAATTTGATTTACTGGGTTTCTGTGAAAATATTTATTAAATTTGTTTAAAAAAAATCATTTGTTGCTTCTCCCAGATCTGGTATTAACTTCTAATTTAAAAAAAAAAAAGTATATAAATGTATTAATTTTATTTTATTGCTGTAACAAATTATCAAAAACTTAATGGTTTAAAGCAATAAAAAAATTGATTATCTCACAACTTTGGTAAGTCAGACATCTAACACAGTCTTCCTGAGGTGAAACTATGGTTTGCATTTTTTCTAAACTTGAGAGAAGAATGTGTTCCTTTGATCATTCAGGTTGTTAGGAGAATTTAGTTCTTTGAGGTTTTGTCACTGGATTCCTCTTTACTTCTGTCAGGTGAGGGTTGTGCCCATCTCCTACTGGCTACCAGTTCCTTTGACTTGTGGGCTCCATCTTCCATCTTAACATCCAGTAATGGCTGGTAGAATGTTCATTTTATCTCTCTCTGACCCTAGCTGGGAAAGAGTCTCAGTTTTTAAGGAGTCCTGTGGTTAAGTAGGGCCCACCTGCATCATGGAAGTTAAACTCCCCATCTCAAGATCACATCTGCAAAGCATCTTCAGCTACACAAAGTGACATGGTCACAGGTTCTGGGGAACAGGAGGTGGACAAAATTCATAAATCTGTTATCTGTGATAAAGAAGATTGAAAGATGTGTATTAACTTTCCTATTCAGATAATCTTTTAATCATATATGAAGACTCTGGATAAGGTTGTCAGAACATTTATGGTGAGATCTACACTGTGTTTATGTTTATACACCTGGATTATTGGATTGTTCCCCAAAAGTTCTTGAATGCAATCTCCAGATGACTACCAAAGTTGATTCATGCCCTACTCTCTGCTTAAGCAAAGGTTCAACCTCTGAAAATGTTGATCCAAATTTCACACTATAAAAATCCATTCTATTTTGTCTAGCAAATCTAATTCTTCATAATTTTGTCCCACCCTATTCTGCATATCAATTTCCCATTATTTCTCACTAATTGCCTACAACATACTAAATTGCTCCTAAAATTTGGTGCCGTTTTGTGCTTATCTTTGCAAATGGTCTTCTTCCTATTTGGATGGAACTTCCTCTGTCCCTTTTTTTTAGGAATATTTGGTATAATCAAAGTAGCATGAACTTTAGAGCCACTTTTATTTCATTTTAAATGCCACTCTGCCACTTGCTAGATCTAAAACTACCAAAGCCTCCTTACCTGAAGAGCAAAGTGGGATTATTAAAAACTACTTTTCAGGAATGTTTTGAAGCTTTGAAATAATATATAGACATGTATAACACAGTGCCTGCCATTTAATATATATATCAACTATATGTTTGTTCTAATGGTCCTCATTTTTCCTTCTGACTTCTGTTAGCACCTGTTCTACAAGTTGTTCCTAATCCCTCAGTTATAATTAGACTGACCTTAGCTCTTCTATAACTGTGAATTTAGCACGATTACACTTTAGTTGTCAATGTCTGTACCTCTCTGTGTCCTCTAGTACATTATAAACTTGACATGAAGAATATCCTATTGATAATTTTATCTATAGTACTTAGTAAAAGATACAAGTTAGTCATTTATATAAGTTTGCATGGTTGGATGGACGGATGATTGGATGCAAAAATGACTGTAGAGCCTAGCATAGTAACTAATTCATAGAACATTATTAAATATATACTTATTCTAAATCAAATGTACCTACCTTGTAAATACACCATTCTGACTTTGATATCTTATGTTTTTATCTCTTTAACTACTTTTTCTTACTCAAGGGCAATGTCCGTGTTGATATTTTTATGCCTCTCACCATTTTCAGCTCCTGAAAGTCCTTATATTTCATTTCTTTGTTGCCTTCACTCCAGGGAAGCTCAGGTTCTGTGTTCTATGCATAGTGAGTGTTCCATGCAGTTTGACAGAATAACTGGAAAAGGATACTACAATTTTGGGGGAGAATACGTTGGGTTTCTGGATAGAGCTGATCCCTATGAAGCTAACTGCTTACACAGAAAAGTTTCAACAGCTAACTTAAACAAATAAGAAGCATCTTATTGCTGTCACAGCAACCTGTGTTTGTAAATTGGCCTTTCCCAAAGGAAAATAATCTGGGTATCTTTAAGACAAGAGGTTATGTCACAACCTGGAGCAGGGCAAGAAACCTCCAAGAAAGTTAAGCTTGGCCATTGGCCCACAGAAATTGGGAGATAGGGGCAATGTTAAACATTTCAAAGGATGGCTTCCCGGTCCTCAAGAAAGACAATCTGGGATGTAAAACTGGCAAGAAGCCTTTTCAAAGATTTACATCCCAAAGAAGTAAAGAAACACTGAATACATAAAAGTTTTCTAAAGTAAATGCTCCAAGAAAAGGGAGATCTGGAGCCTAGAGTCAGGAAGACTGCCTGTCTAAATTGTACCAAGTAGACAACACTAGTGAGTAGGAACCCAAATCTGTATTTCTGAACCAAGAGAGATGAGTTAGAGATGTTCAATGCTTGAAAACACCGGATAGGCATGGGAGACTAAGTTCCTTAATGGGATCTATTTATCACCTAGCAGCTCAGCTGGTCTATTGACACACAAATTGAACTGAGCCAGCCCTTGGCTGAGGTAGAGTGGGTATATGCCAAATCCTTATGTGTAAAAGAAACAGGTTTAAAAATAAACCTATGCAAATCTGGCTTCATATAGACATATGTGGAAGTATTTGTATTTCAGAAAATGTTATTGGTTTAGAAAATGCTGCATAGCTTCACTTTTCTTTCTTTTTTTTTTTGCATGTTCATCTCATTTGACTGTTTATTTTTTATTTTTTTTATTGTAAACAAATGGGATACATGTTGTTTCTCCGTTTGTACATGGAGTCAAGGCATACCATTTGTGTAATCATAAATTTACATAGGGTAATGTTGTTTGATTCATTCTGTTATTTTTTTTCCTTCCCCCCCACCCCTTCCACCCCTCTTTTCCCTCTATACAGTCCTTCCAAACAAATTAAAGGGATACGAATTGGAAAAGAAGAACTCAAACTATCCCTGTTCTCTGATGACATGATTATATATTTAGAGGAACCTGGAAATTCCACCAGAAAACTTTTAGAACTCATAAGTGAATTCAGTAAAGTAGCAGGTTACAAGATCAATGCTCATAAATCCAATGCATTTTTATACATAAGTGATGAATCTTCAGAAAGAGAAGTTAGGAAAACTACCCCATTCACAATAGCATCGAAAAAAATAAAATACTTGGGAATCAATCTCACAAAAGAGGTGAAAGACCTGTACAATGAGAACTACAGAACACTAAAGAAAGAAATTCAAGAAAACCTTAGAAGATGGAAAGATCTCCCACGTTCTTGGATACTTCACTTTTCAATTCACATTTTTCCAACAATTAGAAGGCACAACATTGTCCATGCCCTCACTTCTTTATTATTCTTCTAGTTATAAAAGGGGTGATATAGAAGAAAAAGTTAAGATAATGCTCATGGGAGATCATTGTGATTAACTTCAGGCATCCTCCAGAATAATTCTCAAGTCCTAGTATTTCAGGTTGGTTTTGTTTGTTTGTTTCCACTTACTCTTCACTTTTATCCAAAGTTCTTGATTCTGCATTTTCCTAAGACATATTATTGGCATTACATAAAAAGCAGGAAGTTATGGCAATAAAGTCATTTGCTTCTTTTCTGCCCAGTGTCCCTTTTATTTTCCCTGTGTTTTATTTTTCTCTTCATCCTTGTTCCCATCCCTCTTTATTGTTTCCTACATTCTGAACATGATAAACTCATGGTATATTGGAGTGTGTGTGCATGCACATTGCTGGCAGGCAGGAAGGGGGACATGGGGGTTTATAATAACCAGCCAGTTTTATAGGACCACAACCCACAATTATCTGGCTTCTACTTAATGACTGCATGGCGGAACTTGGCAAGAGATCTCATTATATCAGCAGAGTTCACATACACATTTTTGTACTCAAGATAGCTTAAAGAAAGAATGCATACCTAAGCATGCAACCTCTACCCTCTATGGGTAGAAATATATTCTGCTTTTAAATGAATTAATTCTGTTTATAAAATGCAATTTATTTATAAAATTATAATTGGGAAATGAATTCTGACATATATGCTGAAGATACTCTAAATGTCTCATTGTTGATGTGTACATCAACAAAATGAACAAGAAAATCCAAATTTTGGATTACTCTTCCCTCTCTTTCTTGTCCCCTTGGCTCTTAATACCCATGTAAGAAGTCTAATTTTTAAGTACTTTTTTTAAAGCCAGTTTTCCCTGAAGAGGTCAGGTGAGGTTAGGGCCTTTACAGTAAGTCACACTTTATCAGTGTAATTCTGTGGTACTCGTCATTTCTCAGTTAATTAAGCTGGCTATCTCCCTAGAGATCTTTCTTACATGAAATTGGAAACTGGCTTCATGTTAGTGATTGTACCAAAATGGGCTTTAAAATGTAAAAGTCTCTAATCCTCTTTTAGAAGGGCAAGTGTTTCATGTCACCTTGTCTGTAGAACAAAATCTCTTTCTGAATGAAAGATGCAGCTTTGCTAAACTGCACACTCTGATTATAAATCAACGAGTACAATAACAGTACCACAGACAAAACCTCCTAAGATAATCTCTTTAGCACAAAATTGTATTCAGCAAGATGAAAATCCTAACAAGAATGTGATTTCTGTCGGTTTAGCTTTTCATGCATGCCATTTACACTAAGATTTTTTTTATACTCCTATTACCAGTTCAACCTGGAGAAAAAAATGGCTTATGATATGATCAGGATTTATATGCATGGACCACAATGGGCATAAAGCAGAGGATGATTTGTATCAGGAATCAAATTCTTACGGATTGAAGAATGTTCAAAGGAAAGAAATAAAAATGATTAGAAGGCCATGAGTGACTCATGGACACAGAATAAGGGAACTGAGGTGCACAACTGAGCTATATGTCATGCCAGAAAGGAATGGATACTCTCTGAAGAGTGTAACTTCAGAGGAGAAGTTGGAATTCTTTAATGTTGCCCCAAGGAAGGTGTAATTGGGGTTAATGGGATGAAATTAGCAAAGAAAACTCAGGATGTATATCAAGAAACACTTCCTAATAATGAGGTCTGTTATAATATTGTCCCAATGGAAGTATTAGAAGCCCTTTTGTTTGAGTCATTCAAACTTCAAGTAGGAAAATATATGGAAAAAATAGGCTGTAAAAGACAATTGTATACCAGTCCTCAAGGGATGAATTATATAGTATAATCAGATCTTTCTCAGCTCTAATTTCCATGACTCTATTTCAGTAAGTTCCTCAAGGTTCAATTTTCAAAGTGCTTGTTCAACTGCTTCTGTGATACACCTGCATGAGTAGCAGGTTCCAATAAACTGAGTTTGCAATTCTGTACTGAAGCCATTGAGACCTTTGCCTGAGAAACTTGGAAACCTGAAGTCATTTGCAATAACCACAATCAGTATCTATGCTTGTAAATGCAGTTAATATAAAACTCAATATAGTAAACACACTTCTAAATAATGCCACCAGCAAACTGAACTAATTGGTACACTAAATTCCTTGTCTCATCTGATTTCTCCTCACATCCTTTAATTCATTAAATTTGAATTTACTGAATTGACTGAATTGACCCTTTACTTGCTGGTCATGGAATAGAGCTGAGGATAAAAAGTTAAAATGTTAAATGAAGCATAGGTTTCCATCCCCTTTGCAATGCACTCTGGGTAAAGATTGTGTCTTTTCTGTCATTTCATGTCCTGATACCTAACTCAGTGTCTGGCACGTATGTATTTACTCAGTTAAAGGATGACTATCCACCCTCCAACCTACCACATGTGGTAGTTTACCTTGGTTTCCATAAACTGATTTTGTGCCTTTCCTTCAATGTACTCACTGCAAAGCATGTGTTTTAGAATTAACAAACTAATGGAAGGAAGGAAGGAAGGAAGGAAGGAAGGAAGGAAGGAAGGAAGGAAGGAAGGAAGGAAGGAAGGAAGGAAGGAAGGGAGGGAGGGAGGGAGGGAGGGAGGGAGGGAGGGAGGGAGGGAGGGAGGGAGGGAGGGAGGGAGGGAGGGAGGGAAATGGATTAGGTATGTTACCCAAGATCTCCATCTTGTTTTATTTTGAAATTTCTGGATAAAGAGTCTAAAATTCCAGGGTTGGTGGCCTGAGGCTCTTCCTTCATTCTTAAGTGTGAGAGTCAAATGAAGTTTGAGGAGAGCTTCTTTCCTCTGTTTTCAACAATGTGTTTTTCAAAGACACTGGAGTAAACATATGCATTTTCTTGGGGAGGAGGTAAGGATTAAGGTATTTATAAAATCTTCCCTCCATTTGAACTGTCACCAACCAGACTCACCTTTGCTAAGGTTCCAAATGAATAGAGACTGAAAGAATAGTTAAATGGGGAAGGACAATTTGGGGTAAAGCAAACCAAGCAGAATGAGGGAATTCATGGTATAGTAGAGAGAAAGCATTGACATGAACCACGAGCTCTGATGATTTTCAATCTATTGAGAGTACTTCCTTTCTTTTCATTTTTTGTTGGCCTTTCTTCCTGTTATATTTATAGATATTATTTATTTAATTGTTTGTTTATTTAATATAGGGGATTGAACCCAGGGAGTGCTTTATCACTGAGCTATCCTCCTCTATTTTTTATTTAGTAAATATATTTGTTTATTTATTCACCTATTCATTTTAATTTTGAGACAATGTCTCACTAAGGGTTTCACTAAATTGCTGACACTTGCAGTGCTCCTGCCTCAGCCTCCTGAGTCACTGGGATTACAGGTGTGCACCATTGTGCCCACCTGTACCCTATTTATTTTTTGATCTATAAAGCATGTTTAAATGTCTTAAATATTTACTTTTATTTCAGTATTTAATATGTATGGCACTCAGATAGCTTTCAATCTGTTTCCAGATGTTCCAAAATAAAATTTTTGCTTCATTTTTGGTTTTCCAAGTATGCATCTATACTTTGTTAAAACCTGTAGGAAGAAAATTTTTGTGACATTGCTAGAACTCTATATATTCATTTGCAGACCATTTCTCTATTCCTTCCACTTTCCCCTTGCTTATTAGCAAGGAACAACTCTTGAAATTTTATGGTAGAGGGTCATTTCATCACTTGCTCATATGTATTTGAAATCATTTATTTATCTGGAATCTGATGCCATTTTCCTTTCATTTTTTCCACAATTTTTTTTCCTGCCTTTTCATTTGGTAAACAGATCTGCTTGGTTGTTGAGATACCTCATTTGCATTGAAATTATTTTATTCTGCACATGTCAACATTCTTGTCACTATCATATATTGATTCATATTATTATTAGCTAGATCCCTATTTACATTTTTTCCTAAATTTCCCAAATGCGTGTACTTTGTCAAAGATTCCAATGATAACATTTCTATTTTAGTCAACAAACATAATCAGAAATCAAACCAGACATATCCGCTTACAAAGTCTTAGCTCATCTGTGACAAGAGCGAGTTTGACAGTGATAAGATGCTTCGTCTAAGTTTATGCCAACCTATGGATTGATGCATGTCTGCAGAATTAAAACTGGCTTCCCTAAGATACATGTTACATTTTTGAAAGCAGTAAAGCATGACAGGCTGTAGTCATTAAAAGGCAATTGTTCCTGCGGAGGTGGAGCATCCTGGGGCATACACACTCATGTAGCACTGTCCAAAAATGAGCTCATCTAATGAGGAGTGACTTGCTATCTTCAAAATACAAAATATGCCAGCACGCTAAATTGAATAGACTTACATAGTCTTGAACAACAAGGCCTCAAATTTAAACGTTAGAGGAAAGTCAATGTTATTGAGATTAAGAATAAAATAACCTGCACTTGAAGGAGTGTCAAAATCATATTTATTGACTGTTTAACAAACAAGTTATTATTGCTCTATGAAATTCTCTTTATTAAGGGAGGAAGGAAAAATGTCAAAGAGGACCAAGTTGTGAATAACTTTTGTCCCTGAATTCCTTATTGTCCTAGGCAGTTCAGTTCAGTAAATTATAAACTGGCAAAAGAACTTTAGGCTAATATCCCAAGATTTCATCCGTTGTGCTACCAGTATGTTATGTAAGCCTCTCTTTTTTAGTGTTTTGAGGGAAGATTCAGCTTTAGACTCATCTTCTACCTACCAAGTATCCAAAATGCTCTCAGCAGACCCCCATCCGTGTGCCCCTCCTTCCATTCTACAGGTGCCTCCCCACTGACTTGCTGTTACCAGCAACTACACACTGTTGCTTGTGTCCTCTGAGAACTCATATATTGAAATCCTAAATCCAGTGTGATGGTATTAGGAAGTAGGATCTTCAGAAGGGGAACAATACCTTTTAAGAAGACATTTCAGAAACTACTTTGCCACTTCCACCATGTCACACATTAACCAAGAAGCAGGTTCTCATGGACACAGAATCTGCCTACACCTTGATCTCAGGCTCTCAGCCTCTGTAACAGAAATAAGCGATCGTTGTTCAAGCCACCCAGTACGTGATATTTTTGTAATACTGTTCTGGATGGACTAAGAGATCAACAATGATATCTAGAAGCCATCCCTCAGGTAGGCTGCAGCTCCTGCCTCACTGCCACATCAGAGGTTCATGGATTAATCTCTATCGCAAGTACCATCCATCCTGCCAGGCAATTTGGCTTAAAGTTATAGCTATGCTTGGAGTATTTTTCTCTTTTTCAAACCATTCAATGGCTTTTCCTTGTCTTTTGAATTAATTACAAACAACTCAACCCAGAATTTAAACTGTAAACAATAAGGCTCCAAACTATCTCTCTGGCATCATGACTGCCTACCCTCTGACTCAAACCCTATAGTCCAGAAAAATTGCAATCTCCTATTTTCTCACATTGTGTGGTATTTCTCACCTCCAGAGATTTTTTTTCCTTTTCTCCTGGTCAGGAGCCTATCCCTCGATATGATTTTAAATATTATCTCCTTGTATTAGTCAGTTTTTTCACTGCTGTGACTAAAAGATCTGACCATTACCATTGTAGAGGAGGAAAAGTTTATTTGAGAACTCAGTTTCAGAGGTCTCAGTCCTTAGAAGTCCAGCACCATTCCTCGGGGCTCCAGGTTGAACACCGTGGTGGAAGTGTAGCAAAGGAAACCAGCTCACGTGGTGATCAGAAAGCAGAGAGAGTCTCCACTCTCCAGATGCAATTACATGCCCAAAGCCACACCCCAGTTCCCACCTCCTCCAGTCACACCCTACCACTTAGGTACCACTCAGTTAACCCCTATAAGGCGATTAAATCACTGATTGGGTTAAGACTCTCACAACCTAATCATTTCTCCTCTGAACCTTCTTGCTTTGTCTAACACCTGAACTTTTGGGGATACCTCACATCCAAACCATAACACTCCTATTTAAAATAATGTTTCCAATTTTTAATTGTGTATTATAGTCCATTTCCTTAACACCCTTCACTTTTGCCTCTGGTCTTGTACCTTGAATTATGTCCCTGGCATTTGCCCTTTTGCCTGGAAGAACAAGGCACAGCCTCAGAATCCTGAGCTACCAGACAGTCCCTACACATGGTGGCTGATCACCTCTCCCTATATCCAACAATGACTGATCAAGTAGTCAATGTGTACAAAGCACAATGCCATTGACTTTACAAAGCAATTTCATAAGTAAGGTCAAAAACTTTTCAATCTCATTCTAACTTGCTTTGAACAAAATGTTCCTAAGCTACCAATTCCTATTAAGGGTTTAGAAATTATTTTAATAAATATAAACTAAAGAATCTAGTCTATAAATATATAACATAAAATATTAATTTAGCATTAATAAATACCTCAAATGATCTATATCTGCAATGATTTTCTTTCTTTCAGAAATCCTCTTGGTTCTGTCTTCAGAGTTTTGTCCACAGGTTACTTTCTCAATGAGTTCTGTCCTATCTATCCTATTTAATATAACAACACCCCATTACACACTAACACACATATTCTATCTCCCTTTCCTGCCTTATTTTCCTCCTTAGAACCTCTCTAAGAACCTAACTAACATATTCCTATGGTCTGAATATGTCTTTCAAAATTCATGTGTTGGAAACTTAATTCCCAACGCAACAGTGTTGGCAGATGGGGTCTAGTTAAATGAATTCAAAGACCTCACAAGTGGATTAATGCCACTATGGAAAGTGGAAATATTATTGTGGAAATAACTTCATTTTCTTGTTCTTCTGCCATGGGAGGACACAGCAATATGGTCCTCATCAAATGCTGGTGCCTTGTTCTTGGACTTCCCAGTTTCCAGAACTGTGAGCAGTAAATTTCTGTTCTGTTCTTTACTCAGTCTCAGGCATTTTGTTATAGCAGCACAATATAGACTTAGATATATTCTAAATATTTTATTTAATTATCTTTTTATTGTCTAGAATAGAAATTCCATGTAAGAAATTTCATGTAAACACCATGTGGTAGGGGAATGAGGGAAGGAAAGATAGTGAAATGAGACATACATCATTACCCTATGTACATGTATGATTACACAAATGGTGTGAATCTACAGTGTGTATAACCATAGAAATGAAAAGTTGTGCCCTATTTGTGTACAATGAATCAAAATGTGGTCTGTAGAAATAAAAATAAATAAAATTTTAAAATTAAAAAAATAAAAAAAACACCATGCATACATGTATGCATATAGTACATTACAGTAAAAGTAAAGCAGTAGTTGTTGGACAAAAGACTTACAAGCAAAGAATTTCCACAGTGTGTATGATCCCATATGCCTCATTAGCCCAGAGACAGACATGTTTAGACAAAGCTGGACTGGATACACTGGACTAAATAGGACAGTGGCTCTGTAACAGTGAGAATTTCCTGGCCAGAGAATAGCCTTGCTAGAAATGAGCAGCTTCCCTTGACCTGGATTCCTGCTGATCTATTGAAAAGGAGTAGTCTCCTGTAAAACCCCAAATCCAAGTTTTCTCACCTGGATCTATAGATGTCATTGTATACATCTGTTAACTACTTGTGACACACACTGAAACTTCTGTTCTTCAGGAGCTGGGTGTCATTAGAGTCCCCTGCATCTGGAGATAGGTAAAGAATGACATAGTCTTGTATTATAATGAGTTCATATTGAAAGTCACCACTTGGGGCTGTCTTACAAAGCCATTTGAGGCTCTGTTCACATCTGCAATAGAAATGAGTTATTCAAACTGCTGCCTCCACCTGGAGCTCTGCATCTACTTCTTGAGTTTGTACAAGTTTGCATCCAGTCAAATAAGGACTACTACCATGCCACAGGAAAGAGACAAGGATTTTTATCTTCTTTCTTTGCTATTGAACCCAAGTCCTTAGAACGGTGCCTGGCACATAGTAGACATTCAATAAATGTTTGTTGCACATTAATGAAAAATTGACAATTTACAGTGTTCTGTGCGTGGTTATTTCTCTCATGTATGTATCATCAGTAAAGATACAAGAATTATATAGTTCAATACAAGAGTTTATTGCAGAATAAAGAGCTTACCTAGCATGTGTGTGGCTCTGGGTTCTATCCCCAGCCCTGCAAAAAGAAGTATTTATCAAAAATTCAACCAATTATGTAATTTCAGCCATGGGAATGATTCGATAATAATGGCAAAACACCTTAAAATAACCAACTTTCAAAACTCCTTTTTATGAATCATAATATGAATTATGTTACCATGCTAACTAATGCTCCATGGCTTTCCTGCTGCAGATTCAAAGTGGATAGCTCCTGCAAATACTGGGCATGCTAGATGCTGGTCTCCATATTGCTGGGCTCTACCTGACCTTGCATAACCCCATTTATAATCAGATGATTTCATTACTTCATCCTGAGCTTCTCCTTAACTTCTTGTTATCTAAAAGCACTCTGCCACTATGAGAAAGACACCACTCATCTGTCCTCTGATGACCTGTTTCTGACCCTCATCAACAGGCTTTTACCTAGCAGCTCTCTCAGATTTTTTTTCCTCTTATTGCATAACATTACATTTTTCTACACCACATAGCTTGTATCTTGCCAAATAACAATACTCTTATGCCAAATAGCCCCTCGATGTTCCTCCTGAGATTACCCCCTGAGAATATTTTTCAGACATTGTATCACTTCCTTGCTTTGTTTTCTTTGACATTCCCATAACACAATTTTCTCTTTTCATTGAAGCAGTTTTATTTATAAATGTGATACATTTTATTAAATTGGCTGGTTGCAATGTTCATCATTGTCTTGACAACCACATAAGGTCTATTAGCAATCTTAATGGGGAAAAGTACAGTTAAAATCTTATATTAATACCTAATTCTGCAACATTTCTCATTATAAATACCTTTGACTAAGACAGCTTCAATTCTGAAGACACAGAAACAGAAAGGGGAAATACGAATCCTAAAATGTGCAAATATATACCTCCTAATCTCAACTTCAGGGTCTTTCAACTTCTCATCTTTCTCCCTCCATCCCTCCCTCCCCTCCTTTCTCTTCCTCTCCTTCCTATCTGTTTTTATGCTGAGCATCATCAGACATTCTGTACGGCATAGTTAATAACTTATGTTTGTAACATTAATTTACCAGCTGCTGTAACAAAATCACATAAACTGGGTGGGTTAAACAAAAGGGGTTCGTTTTATCAAAGTTCTGGAGACCACTAGTCCAAGATTAAGGTGTTTCTTCCAAGGTCTCTTCTTGGTTTGTGGGTGGCTGTCTTCTGAGTGCTCACTTCTTCTTTCTCCTGTGGGTAGTCATACTACTGTCCTTTTGTCCAAATTTCTTCTTCTTATAAGGACACCCATCAGATTGAATAAGGCCCACTCTGTGGGCTTGCTTCCAACTTGATCACTTCTTTAAAGGCTTGACCCTAAATAGTCACATCCTAAGGCACTGGAGGTTTAGGTTTCAACATATGAAAATTATTGAGGAGCAGGGACACAAATCATTTTGTAACAAAGCTCACAGGAGAGAAAAATATAGTAATAAAAGTACATAATTTATGACAAAATGGTGAATTCTAAAGATTAGTCTATCAAAAATACGATGCATTTTTGCTTTAGTTGCTTAGATATTTGATTGTTACTAGTGTGTGAGAGAAATAAGATCTGAGCTAGACCACAGGAGGGTAAAATTTAACTTCAAAGGGTAGAACTTGTGCAGTTGAAATTGGAGAACAGGTAAAGGGAATAAATTGCCCACATCCCCTATAGCAGAAAAATAAAGGGCTGAACACCAGAGAATTGAGCTGACTGGAAATGTAACTACTGGAGAGTGGTGGTTTGCAAGAGCAGTAGTCATGCCCCTTGGGTGAGAAGGGCAGAGGGATCTAAGACTAGAAAAGCTGGTGAGGCCTTCATTGTAAGGTTGAGGAGTTTGGACTTTACTCTGTCAGTTAGAGGAAAGGATGAAAGTCAAAGTGTGCTTGATGGTTTTACTCTTTACACATACTGTTCATTTTTTGAAATATGGATAAAGCCGGAGGACATTATGTTAACAGAAATAAGCCAGACACAGATCTCATTTATATGTGGAATCTAAAAAAGTTAAACCTATAGATGCAGAGAGTAAAATGGTGGTTACCAAGGCTGGGAATGAGGGAAAGATGGGCAGAAGCATTTCAAATTTTCAGTTAGGCAGAAGGAAAAAATTCAAGTGATCTACTGTATAACGTGGTGAGTACAGTTAATGTATTGTGTATTGATAATTGCTAAGAGAAGATTTCAAATGTTCACACAAAATAAAGTACATGAAGCAAAGGGTATGTTTGCATTTCTCAAAGCATTTCAAAACATCAAGTTGCACACCATTAACACATACAACATAATTTATCAGTTAAAAATAATGACAATAAAGAAGACTGTTAATAACAATCTGAATTATAAAGCATTTGACATCTCTCAAATGTATGAACATTTCCTATTTCAAACTCATTTAAAATCTTTGTATACTAATCCTTATGTGCCCAAACCAAAGAGTTACTTTGATCTCACTATCACCCTTCACAAGCTCTAAAACCCTTGGATCCTTTATGTCAGTCTTTCTGAAACTATAGTCTCTGTTTCTCTAGACGTCCTTAGATTTATTCTCAGGAGTTAAAAAGAAAGAGTTTTCTTTAATTTACAAGTTCTTTGTACATTTAATTAATTTATTTTCTTAATATATTTTTTCTTAGTTAACTCTTTAAATTTTCATTAATTTTAATTAATATACAATAATAATCTACATTTCTGGGGTACAGTGTTCATCTATGTGTTCATTGTAGACAGATTAAATCAAAGTAATTAATAAAAAAGTAATCAAAGTAATTAATAAAAGTAATCACCTCACCAACTCATTTTTTGGGGTGAGCATATTATATACAAGACCTTATTTTTAATTGCAGTTACCATACAGTACAAAATGCACCACTGAAACTTACTCCTCCAGTCTAACCACAATTTGCAAACTCTGATAAAACTCTCCCCTTCCCCTATCCTTATCTCTCCTTTCTCAGTCTTTAGTAACCACTCTTCTCATCTCTTCTTCCATGAGTTTGATGTTTTTACTTTCCACATATAAGTGATATTATATAGCATTTGTCTTACTGTGACTAGTTTATTTCACTTAGCTGTCAAAAGTTAGAGAATTTCATTGTTTCTTAAGGCTGCAGAGTCCTCCTGTACGTATGCACATCCCATCTCTTTTATTTATTCATCCCTGATGAACACTTATCTTGGCTATTGTGAACCATGCTGAAATGAGCATGAGAGTACAAATATCTCTTCAACATATTGATTCAATTCCTTTGGATATATACCCAGAAGTGGTCATGTGGTGATTCCCGGCTGTTTTTCATAATGGTTGTATTAGTTCACATTCCCACCAATGGTGCACAAAAGTGCTCTTTCCTCTACATCCATGACAATTGTATTTGACAATAGGCATCCTAATGGATATGAAGCGATATCATTGTGATTTTAATTTTTTTTACCAGGTCCATTGGAGATATTGAGCATATCTTATACCTCTGTTGACCGATTGTGTCTTTTCTTTTGAGAATTGTGCGTTCAGAAGTTTTGCATATATTTTATTTGGTTTTCTTGTGATTGTGTTAAGTACCTTACATATATTGGATGTTAGTCTTTATCAGATGTACAGTTTGCATATATTTTCTCTCAACTTCTGGGTTGTCTTTTCCTTTGCTGAACAGAAGCTTATTATTATGATGCAGTCCCATCTGTCTGTTTTTGGTATTGTTACCTGTGCTTTCAAAGTTCTATCTAAGAAATTATTGCCCAGACCAACGTTGTGGAGATTTTCCTGTTTTCTTTCTAGTAACTTTACAATTCCAGGTCTTACACTGAAGTCTCTAATCCACTTAGAATTAGTTTTCAAATATGGTGTGAGATAAGATTCAAGTTTCATTTTCCTGAATATGGATATTCAGTTTCCCTTACACTGTTTATTGAAGACACTGTTTTTTCCCTGTAGTGTGTTCTTGGTAACTTTGTCAGAAATCAATTGACCATAAATACTGGGGTTTATTTCTGGACTTTGCATCCTCTTCTGGTCAATGCATCTGTTTATATGCCAGTAACATGCTGTTTTAATTATAATAGCTTTATAATGCCTCTTGAAACCTGGTAATGTGATGCCTTCAGCTTTGTTCTTTTTGCTTAAGATCATTTTTCCTAATGGGGGCCTTTTCTGGTTTCATATGAATTTGTTTATAAATGTTTGGTAGAATTCAGCATTGAAAACCTTCCATCCTGGGCTTTTCTTGAATTTTGAGACTTCTTAGTACTGATTCAATCTCCTTACTCACTCTACTTCTTTGTTTTGTAAAAAATGCCATTAGAATTTTGATAGGAATCTCACTGAATTTCTTGGTTGCTTTGGGATGGTAATGGATGTTTTAGCAATGTTAATTCTTCCAATCCAGGAATATGAAGTATCTTTCCATTTATTTGTGTCTTCTTCATTTTTTTTCATCAATGTTATAATTTTCAATGTACAACTCTTTGCACTTTCTTGGCTAAATTTACTTCTGCATATTTTTATTTTTTATTGATGTTATTATAAATGGGACTATTTCTTAATTTCTTTTTCAGATAAGTTGTTAGTGTATGGAAATGCTACTGATTTTTCTATATTGATTTTGTAACCTACAACTATACTGAATTTGTTTATCAGCTCTAACAGGATTTTTTGTGGCTGTCTTTAGGATTTTCCATATATTAAATTGCCTTATTAGCAAATACAGTATTACAGTTTGATCTGTATTACCTTCAATTATTCCTTCAATTTTTTGAAAGAATATGAGAAGGATTGGTATTAGTTTGTTTATAAATGTTTGGTAGAATTCAGCATTGAAAACCTTCCATCCTGGGCTTTTCTTGAATTTTGAGACTTCTTAGTACTGATTCAATCTCCTTACTCACTCTACTTCTTTCTCATTCAGTCCTGATTGGTTGCTTATTTCAAGGAATTCATCCTTTATTTCTTCTAGATTATTCAATTTGTTAGTGTATTGTTCACAACAGTGTTTCACAATACTTTGTATTTCTGTGCTACCAAATTTTGTGATTCCTCTTTTATTTCTGATTTTACTTGACACACTCTCTCCCTTCCTCTATCTCTCTCCCCCAACACCAAACATTTGTTATTCTACATTTGTCTTTTCCAAAAAACAAATTTTAGTTTTGTTAATTTTTCCTGATGCTTTTCTATTCTTTATTTTACTTCTGTTCTACTCTTTGTTCCTTCTTTCCTTCCTTCTACTGAAATATGATATTTTTCTAAAATGAATATTGGCAGCAAAATAGGCACTTATTTTATAAGGCTTTACAATTATTGAGAAAAATTTAAATGTTTATTATTCTCATCACTAATCAAAATTACAGGAGTTATAAAACTTGATGCTGGATGTTATCATTTATTTATTAATAAAAATTCATCTTTATTCATATACTATGATTTTCAGTGTTTTGATTACTATGATTCTGTATAATTATTTGGGTTTAGTATTTAAAAATTATTCTAAGAAGCAATTCATAAGCTATAAGACACAGGCAAAAGAGTCTATGGGACAAAAACGGTTAAGAATCTATGCTTTAGAAGGTATGTCTGTATTACTGTAGTTGTGGGTGCAGGGGAGGGCTTCTTATATTATCACTCTTCCTTGCTGTAAGAAACCTGTTTTTAGGTTTTTACTTTGACTACTAAACCATCTATTTCTGTATTTATCATAGCTCTTTGAGTCAATACCTCTGAGCCTTCCTAGATAGCTTCTTATCACTTGAAAGTTGGCTGAAAATGGATTCTTTTATTTAGGTTGCCCTGGAGTCAGAGCAGGCAGGAGGAAATCAGGTTGAGAGAAGTAAAGCATACTAAGGAAAATTCTATCAATTAAATGTTAATGCAAAAACTTACTTATTCTCTTATTACTTTAAGGTGAAATTCAGTATATTGAATGGATTTATCACCAGGATGCCTAAATGTTTGCAACTTTTTGGCACATTCTTTAACTAAGTTCCACTAGGTATAAAATTTAAATGTAGTTATCTCTTAACCAACTTCCAGATCATATTTTTAAAGGTAATGAAATAATGTCTGGGGCCCTCAGATAGAAACTTCCATAGTAAATACAAACTAAGATCACTATTATTTTCATAAATATTTGGGTATCTGGATCTCATGGAAACATATAGCATTCTTTTCAAAGGACCGGTTTATAGGAAAATGCAATCAAAGCATGTTGCAGAGGAAAGACTTGCTCTTCTTTCTTTCAGAGAGAATAGAGTACCCATGAATAGCATGCTGACATTCCAATGGCTTTATCACATGAGACCTGGACCCATTTTTCCAACAATATTTAAAGCCTCTCTTAGTGACTTCACTGCATTCACAGGCAGACCTCAACAATCAAGAAGGAAATGTGTTTTGCTCTTTCTTGGCTCAATTCAGCGCCTGGTTTTATCAAGCTGCTGCACAGCCCTTCTGTCCTGAAAGACGCCTGTGTGACTTGGATACCATTTCATAGAGTCACACTGGATCCTCTTATGTCTCGCCAATTAAATTATCTTCTCCCGCCTCTATTCCTGCCAAAGAGGTTCAGACTGAGATAAAGTCATACTCCTCTCAAGTTGTTTTTGAAATAGCATGGAAGACCTCATGGAGATTATAAGCATACAGCAGCACTACTGCCTGTCTTCTCCACCTCCCTCGAGAGTTATAAATTTCTTTGTAGAAGTTCCTCCAGTTGTGTTCCATCTTCCTGCATCTCTGAAAACCGAATATTCCTCTCTAATGTCATTACATTACATTACAGCACCACCCAAAACATGGAGTAAATGTGGGATTCTGTTGTCATTATGTCCATTGAACAACAGATCAGACATTATAGGAGCTAAGGGGGTTTCTTAAATTGGTCCTGTTAGGGGAATTTGGGGAACAATAATTGACTATCATATCATTTTATAAAATTGTATCTATTTTTCTACACATCTAAAACAAACTTTTATTTTTGTAAGTTTAGATATTTGCTGTTTTTATGTTTTGTATCTTAAAAGTTTTGCCTCAACTTCCTCTTTTCCTGTCAGAATGTTTCATTTGACACAAATAAGATAATTGCTTTTATTTTAAAGAAAACAAATTAAGTTCTTATTGGCACTAATGTTCTAGGTTTCCATAAAAATCCAGTGAACCTAAACTCTAGTTTTGTGGGAGACTATAGAGTGTTCTTTAAAACACTGGTTTGAGGTGTCTCTTCGGATAATGGAGATTGTCAGGATGAGTTTCATTTTGGCAGCTCCCAATCAGAGGAAGAGGACTTGTGGTTGACTTGTAAGAGTGGGTACAAGAACAAAAAACTCTGGGGGTATGGCACTCAGTCCTACTCACAAACAGCCCAGTCTCTTCTGAAACCTAATCATTCTCAGCCACTTGCTCCTCCCACATATTCTTCCCACTGCCCTCTAGCCAAATTGTTGCCCTGTGTTGTATGAGAGCCTGCATCATACCTTCCGGTTTCTGCAGAAAGAGACTTTCTGACCCCTAGCACTCCAGGTCCCCTGCAAGTAATTTCACACTCAGAACACATTGCCCAGATGGGAGAGACTGCAAAAGCACACGTGGCCCTAAACGCACCGCTACTGGAGTCCGTGTTTGCTGAGAATTTCTGGCATGGTAGAATATTATCATGAGGATAGGATCGGGTCCGGATGATGCACTTTTCCAGAACCAGCTCTCTTTTTAAAAACTTCTCCATCCAAGGAATCATTTAACAGATTTCACAGAAGGATTTAAAAGTTTGAGGCAAATGATATGAAAACAGATGATTGAGAAGCCTTGCTCATCTCTGGGTATTTTTCTTTGAGCTGTCTTTTTTATTTAAGATGTAGGACACACTTAATTTCACATGTCCCAAGCTGTGCCTGATGCCAACTTCCTGTAGTACTTAAGGTGTTAATGAGGGAGAAGGAAAAGGAAAAGAAGCAACACTGATCATTTTCCTGTTTTTGAACAATGCTGTTCCAAAACACTTCTCAGCGTAAAATAGAGTTTACTTTCCAATTTCATAAGGTCTTTTCCACCAATCGAATTTGTAGCAAGAAGGCAGATGAATGCACAGCTGCTTTCCTGGTTAAGGAGATTTTCACACCAAGTTTCACATGAATATTCTGTTTTGTTTTACTTTTTAATATTTTCGAAGGATATCTAAGATGTCAAGAGCTCAGAGGCTCCTGTTCCCCCTTGCCCACCCTTACACACACACACACACACACACACACACACACACACACACACACACCTCTTGTGCAGGGTGCCTCAGTGCCTCTCATCCCACCCAGTCCTGCCCAGGCCCCATTTCTGTTCCATACCCTCCCTTCTTTGCTTCCTCCATCTTTTCTGTACATTTTAACCAACTAAATAACTTTACAAAATACTTCTCCATATAGAATCAAAGGAAGTAAGTTACTAGTTTATTATATTAGGTAAAAATAAATTAGGTGAAAACTTGTATATGCTCAGATATGTAAAAATTACATTGCCAATCATTGCTACAACTGATTATCGATGTCCTTCTCTAGAGTTAAATTAACATTTTAAATTTAACATTTTAAATTCATATTATTCTATAAGTCTTGAGATATAGAACAAAGTATGGATATATATAAAATATATATATTTTTAATTCTCCTACTGGTCCCTGTCTTTTATCCTTAGCTCTGCCATCCTCAAACTGGTTTAAGAAATGCTGACTTCACTGATTTTTCTCTCTGGTGTCCAAGTAATACCAGACTTTTTCCTACCTTAGGGACTTTGCATTTACTTGGCCCTGCATCTAGAAACCCCTGTCACCAGATGTTCATGCTTGCAGGTTCCTTGTCAAAAGTTAAGTCTTAGTTCAAATGCTGCTTCTTCAGGATCATCTTTAATGACACTCAATCCAAATCTAATTTTTCTCATCATTCAACATTTACCAGACCCACCTTTTATATTTTTCACAATATTTATTACTACATTCTGTTTTTTTTTTAATTGAGGTATCATTTACATAAAATAAAATGGGCATATCTGGGGCCCCCTCTCTAGTCAATACTAGATGCTGCACCACCACAAGCAACCACTGTTCTTCCTTCTGTGGGTCTACCTGAGCTTTCTGATGATGATACTTATGGAATCACACAATATATACTTTCACATCTGCTTCTTCCACTTAGTACAATGTCATGTTGATTTTGGTAAATTGTGTTTTTGAAAGAATTTTTCCTTTTATCTTACGTTGTCAAATTTATTAGTATAATATTCCCTTATTAACCTGTCAAAAATGTGTTTACGTAGTGGTTTCTTCTATCATTTGTAATGTTGGCAGGATTTTTAAGTTTGTCTTTGTGGAGGTGTTTTTTAAGGGCACAGCAAATCTATTAATAAACATTGCATTAAGCTTTCGAGTTAACACTTGACTTTCTCGAGTTTCTCTATTTTAAAATGTTTTCTTCTTCATTGGATATCATTAATATCTATAGTACTTTTTTCGAATTTCATTTGTTCTTTTTGAACATTTTTAGTGACAAACCTAGGTAACATTTTAAATCTCTTTTATTCTAGTACTATAAGTTTTCCTTCATTCCATAAATTTAATATTTTGCAACTTCATAAACATCTATTTTGCAATATATCCTAGTGTACCTTCTGGTTTCTTCTCTAGCCCATGGACTATTTGGAAGGATAGTACTTCATTTTTAAAGACTTAGTGATTCTCTGAATTATTTTTTTATTACCAAGTCTTAATACAAATATGTTGTAGTCAGAGGACTTATTCAACATGATTCCAGTACTTAAGAATTTAACACATATTTTGCTTTTCCATTTTCTGTATTATATTGCTTTTTTTAAGTTATGCCATTTTGTATTATTTAAAGTTATTTTAAGTATTACAATATCCTCTACTCACCAAAGCTGAACATTAACTAATCTAACAATTCACACATAAGAATTTTTAAATATGTATAATCCCTTTAAATCATTCCTGTTCTTTGCATGTTACTGCCCTGTATTATTATTCTATATGTTATAATTCCATAGTATATTTTTATCATATTTAAATTTTACAAACAATTGTCTTTTAAAGAACAAAAGAAAAAAGAAAAACAGCATTCTATATTTATTTATTTGTTTAACATTTCGAGTATCCTTCCTTCTTTAATGCATATAACATTTTGAATATCCTTCTTCTTTAATGCATATTTAAGCTCCATCTAGTATTCTTTTTCTTCAACTAAAACAATGCCAATTACCATTATTAATGATGCTGATTTGCTGGAAACAATTTTACTTAGCTTCTACTTATCACTTTTTTATTAGGGAAAAAAATTAACATTTTTTCTGGATATAAAATTCCAGTTGACAGCTTATTTTATTCTGTTTTATTTTCTTCAGCACTTTAAAAATTGCTATTGTTGGGCTGGTGATATAGCTCAGTTGGTAGAGTGCTTGCCTTGCAAGTCCAAGGCTCTGGGTTCAATCCCCAGTACTGTTAAAAAAAAAAAAAAAAATGCTATTGTCTTGTAGCTTCTGTAATTTCTGAGAAAAGTCAGTGGATTCTCTTATCATTTATCCCCAGCCTGCTTTTAAATCTTTAATTTTCAACAGTTGGACTACATTATGGTTATGTTTCATATTGCATTTCTTTGGTATTCATTGCACCCATTTGATTTGTGAGTTAATTTTGTAACAATCAAATTTCAAAACATATAAGCAATATTTCTTCAAATTTTCATCCTGAAGCACCATCCATCCCCCATCTTTCTAAACCTCCAGTAACATCTAGGTAAGACAGCTTGGTATTTGCCTAAACATTGCTGTGTCTCTCTTAATTATTTTCTTTTTTACCAGTCTGTGCTTCAATGTTCATAATATGTAAGTTGACTTGTCTACAAATACAGTGACCTTTCTTCTATTGTTACATATAAATATTTGGTTTCAGATATTGTATTTTTTGGTTCTGAGGTTTTTATTTGGATCCAGTCACAAATATCCTATAAAATTTCTCATCTCTTCATCTATTATAACAATTTTTTCTATTGATTCTTTAACATATTACTAATATTTATGTTTTTAAAAAAATAAATTTAAATTTTACAAATTCTACAACTGGAACATTTTTTTATTATTTTTATTTTTCTCTTTCTCACCTTTTTTTGTTTCTTTCTATGCCCAGTAATTTTTGCTCTTTACTAGACATGGTAAACAAGATGTGGAATCTGAGGATTTTGTTATTTTTCCCTGAAAATTCTTGAGTTCTTTTCTACCAGGGTCTTAAACAACTGTCAGATAAGCTTCTATTTGTAGAGGTTTGGTTTTATGCTGTGTAGCTGGGGAGAGAGCAATTTCAGTTCGTCCCCTAAACCTGAGGAAATCACTTAGTCCAGGACATTGACTTTGCTTCTAGATGTGGAAATTTTGAGTATTTATTGAGCCCCTTTGGCTTGATGGGTCTTGAACTCCAAATTTTCTTACCCCTGCAGCTGACATCTCTCCTCAGCTCTTTTATGATCCCAGCTATTGTTTTCTCCCTGGACACTTTGGAGCCTCATATACACAGATGCAATTTTGGGGTCAGCCAAACTTGTGAGTGTGAGAATTTTATAGGCACAGTATAGTATCCTTAATGTTGTTCTTTCCTTTCTGACACTCCTGAACCTGTCCACTGAGCCCTGAGACCAATAAGGCCATGGTTTTCTGCTTCATTTAGCTGATCAATACTGTGCTTGCCCATTCATTTATTATCCATTTGTACCTTACTTGGTGGCTTCTCTCACCAAAGTATAATCTCTAGAAGAACAGAATCTTATCTAACACTGTTCTATTTTAGCACATGATGCCCTGCATAGCACTTAGTAGTTTCTCAACAGATAATCACTTGCTTATTAATATTTTGCATAAGACCATGTCACAATGGCTTTATTTTAATTAAAATTATAATCTCCTTAATCCTTGAAAATCAGTAAAAAATAGTGAAATAAACAGAATATTTGTGTCCCCATTATACAGATAGAAAATAACCCAAGACTTTAAAAACAAAATGCTACTCCTTTAGATCCAAAACCATGTACATAAAGATATTATTTTTAGATGTTCTATTTTTATAATGTTTGAAAATATTGACACAGCATATCAGGATGGAGTTAATTAACTCTTTATTAGTTTTCTGGATCCCGTCTATCACAAAGAAAAGCATGTACGAGTTCAACATTTGTGTCAGTGTGGAGATACAATGAATTTCTCCTCTGAGAGTGCTCAACAGCCATCTCAGCTAAGTTCTTTCCTCTAAAGCAAGACATCAATCTAATCTGTCATCTTAGCAGCACTCATAGGCCATTCTGTGAAACATCTTCCTGCTGTTTGAGAGCCCAAACTCCTAACTCTCATTATCAGGAAAATAACAGATTACAGCATCCTGATTCTACAGTGCTTCTTAAGCTAAAAAAGCAATATTATAACCCTCAGGCACAACCCTTTTGATATAGCTTAAATAGATGTCAATCACCAAATGCACCTTCTCAAGCATTTCCTAGATGTAGGAATTTTCTAATTACTCATGCTTCAACATTTTCCCAACTAGAAAATAACACCTTCTGTTTGATCTTTTCCGCTTACCTGTGCTATTTTTAATAATTGGCATGGTAGATGAAATAAAAATGTATTCTTGGTCTGTTCCTAGGTTGTGCTTCATCTAGGGATGGAATTATTGATGCAAATGACTTTTAAATACCAATCTTATAGTGTCACACTTTTGAAGTTGTTTTGGATCACCACAATCGTTGGAATGCACTCGCCCCTCAGAAAATATTTCGTTCTGGTCATAATATCACATATTTCCTCTCATGCAAAGCGAACAATCCATGTGGTGTGTTGTGTCTTTCTTTAAGCCACAGTTTCTAAATTGAGTGTCTAGCATTTATAATCAACTGCTTCATTTAATTCAGGTCGATTTTAAATGCTAGGCATTCATTTGGTGGGCTGTGAGCAGTCTGTGGTTTTGTTAGATCTACAGCATAAAGAAACAATTTTTCTTATCCTGATCCTATAGCTGTCTGGTAAAGGTGACACGGAGAGACATAATGATAAGAAAGGCTACAGCTGCCCTAGGCAGTGGGATACCAAAGCCAGATGATTAAACCATTCTGCAGCATTCCCCAAAGACAAAGCAGGAAAAAAAATGTTTTGAATGCTTAGTGCTGAAAAAACTCTCCAGAAAAGAACTCGCACACCCTGTATGTGTGTGTTTTTGTCTCTCCAGCCCTCCCTCTCTGCCTCTGTAGTTCCTCCTAATAATGAAGAATTCTGAGAGGGAAAGATGATAGTTTTTAAAACATCTGTTTACTGAGAATTCTTTTCTTCATCTGATGGGTGGAAGTATTAACTAGATTAACTTTGAAAGATCATAAAACAACTCAGAATTTTCCATGTCTTCCTAACATGATGATATGATTCCCCTGTTTCAAATGAGGGAAGTAAAAGGCAAATTCATTTTACTGATCGTTCTCAATAAATGTCCTAATTGAGACATATTAATCAGTAAAGAAATTGAAATGCATTCAGAACCGTTGAGCTTACTGGATTAACTACAAGTGATGGATGGGTTTGCCTGGCAACTTTAAGATCTACTTGCTTTTCAAAATCAAACCCTTAATCCTAAACCTAATATGAAGATGTGTGACTTAGGAAGACCATCTGTAGATCCCTGTAGCACACTCTACATTGACATTCTTTATTATTATTATTATTATTATTATTATTATTTTTACAGACTGCATTTTGATTCATGGTACACAAATGGGGTACAACTTTTCGTTTCTATGGTTGTTCTCACTTTAACCGGAGGAGTAGGGAAAAGGGAAGAATGATATAGATAGTCCTAAAATTTACCTTCTGGAAATTCAGGAGTTAACTCCTCTCCCTTTATTATCTTCGACTTAGTTGAAGGCAGGTAGCAGCCCTCCCTAGAGACAGCTTCTGTCAGCTCTTCAATAGCTCCCTGAAATGAGAGCAGTCACATTCAATAGAAGTTGGAGAAAATAGAGTACATATTTGCTTTAATAGGAGAAGAGGAAAACATTAACAAACTAAATATATTCTTTTAAAAATATGAAGGCATCCAGTTTTAAATTTAAAAATGACTGCTAAATCTTGCACCATAATATTTATACTGCCTGCAGCACAACTCCTTCCCTTCTGTCAGATCCCACTTCCCCAGGGCCACGCAGTTTTTCCCTCGGGAATTTTCGGTTTCCTGTATTTTGGTCTCCATTCACAGCCTTACACTCACTTTAGTCTTTTTGAGAAAGGAGATGTTAAAACTTCACTCACCTCTTAGCAAAATTCTTGCTGTGTATCTGTGAACAATATGCCAATAAACACCTTTAAATCTCATTCCCATTTCCCTACGGAATTTGACCTCCTGGAGAGAGATATTAAGAGGGTTGACTTCTATTTTTCAGGAAGACCATATCTTTTTAAATTGCCTCTGCATGCCCTATTTCAGGACTTCATTGTATAATTTACACATTTTAATTTCCTCTCTTTACTTTTAAAAAAAAAAAAGTTTTCCCCTTTTCTCTTCACAGCCTAAAGCCTGCCTTCTCCTATTAACCATTCTCTGATTCATTATTTTAGTTCTGTGATCTGACTGTTCTAAGTCCACCAGAGGGTACTTGAAAGACTGTTAAACCTGCAGAGGACAGATAGGCACTTGTGCATTAGCACAGAGTCTCACTGGCTTCCTATTTGATGCCTTAATTAGAGTTTTCTTTCCCAACATGCACTGTGGCATCCCTATTACTAAAATAATATGAAATACAAATAAGTAAATTCTGGAGAAAAAAGAACATGAGGAAATCCAGGAAGGGCCATACTCAGCAGTAGTTAACTGCTATTGGCAATGCCAGGTATGAGTTTCTACTTTTTAAATTTCTCAGACCCTCCCAGACTCCCCTGAAGATTGTCACCTCATGAGCATCTTGGTCATTCCAAAGGCTTTGCTCCTAATTTCAACAAGAACTAACATAAAAATACTTATTGTCAGAGACAGTTTCTCCAATATAGAAAATATAGAAAAACTGTACCTTTAAATAATTCCAGAAGTGTTGTGATGTTTCTTTTAATTTAGGCTGTGTTTAAAATATGACTTGATATTTTTATAGAAAATAAAATGAAATTTTGCAATTGTGGGAAATTTATTAAAGTATCCATGACTCAGAAATCCCATTCTGTATAATAGACTCCAAACAAATTATTTGATAACTGAAATAATTTGTATATTTAATAGGATAATCTTTAATAGGAAAAGTTTTGAAGCTGCCTAAAAATAATATGGAATTGAATGAATAATGCTGCATCTGTGTAATTGAATATGTGTACCCATTACAAAATGTAGTAATAACTGAGTGTTCTATTTACTGTCAATGAAAGTCAATAGTATTTTGCTGAGGGGAAAGAATGGATTTATATAGCACTTGGTATTCAACACTTTAACAAAACTGTCTTTATAGCTAGAATGTGTTCACATTTTACCAACAGATCAACAGGAAAGGTGAGAATTATGAATATTTCTATCTTTTTACTTTTTCTAGATTGAGCATAAGTTAATTTTGAAATAATGACCCTTGAATCCAAATTTCAAAAGAAACCCCTGTCTCTTTGAGTGAGGAAGCCCAACAAAGACAGAGCAGGGGACTCCTCAGAAATAGGCAGAGCTTTCAGAAGAATGCCACGGAGCCCTCTCGGGCAACAGTACAGACCAGGGCTGTAGATGTCAGAGGAGTTGTTAGAGAGAATGGCACTCATGAACAGCCACAAGTACTGTGCAGCTAGGATGCAGCATGCCATGGAAATCAAGCTGGTGTGACAGGCAGGAGGCAAATTTTGAAATACCACATATGCCAGGTAAAAGAGTCTGACTTTAGGCCTGAAGGAATAGGGAGAATTTTTTTTTTTTTTCAAAAGAGAAATGGTGTGATAGAATTGCACGTTGAGAAAAATCACCCTGGCAGTGCTGTGGGAAATGAAATGACAGCCTATTACAGTATCCTCTTTAAGAAATGGTGAGTCCCAGACTATGACAAGGGCAATAGGTTGAAAGAAAAAAGAGAGAACTGAGTTTATAGATCCTCAGAATGTAGAAATTAGGGACCCGTCAGGATAGAAGTATGGGTACAGGTGTTGTCAACAACTGGGATTGAAATTAATGTGATGGAGTACATAATGGTGCTGCTCTCTGAGACAGGAGCCAGAGAAAGGACCATGACTGAGGGCAAGGAAGACTCAGTGATAAATAGGATGAGTCTGAGGTACTCCCAGCTCACCCAAGTAATGACCCAGTGGACAACTGCACATTAGAGTCCAGTGCATCGAAGGGAGATCCCAGCTGCAGATGTGAATTTGAGAATCATCTTCCCAGTTGCAACTAGATTTGTGAAGTGCTGTTCTACACGGGGTCTTCAAGTACCTTTCGTTCCACAACTCAGAGCAATCAGGATTCCATCTTGTCTGTATAGAAACTCTTCTCACTAAATCTGTGTACAGGGCAAGTTGCAGAGTGAATACAGAAAGATGTGAAGTGAGAACTGGAATCACAATTACTTAATGTTCTATTAAAAGAAGAAAAACATGACCAGAGACTAAAATTTATAAGCAAGAGAAAAAAACAAAGAGACTGTTGTCACTAAAGCTTAGGTGTTTGAAAATTTCAAAATGCTAGGATTTTTTTCAAAGCTATTAAAACTGCACCAGCCAAGTGATATAAGATATGAATACTTTTTGTGGACTTAGCATCTTGGAAGTTGTTGGATATCATCCTAGTGAGAACAGTTTTAATACAGAGGAAAAAGTGGAAGCCTGATTGCTCTAGATTGTGGAATAAAAGAAATGTGAAGAGCAAGTATAGAATAATCCTTAAAAGACTCTGCTTGAGAAGGGAAGAGAAGAGAGACAGATAGAGGGAGAAAGTTTTTTCAAGATTTGGTTTTTTTCCCTGAGGGGAAAAGAACCATAAGAATATGACAATTGAGGTAATTGATAAAGAGAGAAATCAGCTCTGGCCCTGAGGGTGAAGACTCCACTTGAAAGGGATCACAGGCCCTTAGGCTAGAAAGGGATGGAGGTAATTTGTGAGAAATTTAGGGGAAATTTCTCTAAGTAGAATACCCACACCAAATTTCAATTTGTATTCAGTTTCCTGAAGAGGAACCAGACCTAGCATTTCTGTTCAGTTGATCAGTGCCAAAATAACTCAGATCAACCACACAGTTAAGCTTAAAAATAGAATAAAAAGGCCTGGTTGATGTGTCTGATTAAAGTACTATAAAAAAATAATGGAGCAGGGGTGGAAATATTTGAGTGCCCAGAAAGGTGCAATTTAAAAATAGGGCGATCAAGGTAAGCCTTACTGAGAAGGAGACATTGGAAAACAGACTGAAATCCAGCACCTAAAAACTGTATCTTCTAGGAATATCAAGGAATTTCACAGTTAGAAAAAGAGAGAGCTAGGGGAACAAGAAGACAGGATCAGGCCATAGAAGTAATAGCAGGGCAGATTATGTCACATTTGGAAGCCATTGTAATGACGTCACCCTTAACCCTGATTAGACTGGGGAGCCATGCAAGGTTCTGAACAAAGGAAGGACAGAACCTTACATTTTCAAATGATCAGGCTGGTTATGTACTGCCAGTAGACTCAGAGGGATTGCAGCATCCAGGTGAGAAATGGCACCTTGAATCTGGGAGACAGCAGGAGGGAAGATTAAGTCTGGTCAGGTTCTGTATGTACTTCGAAAGTGAAGCCTGAGATATTTCCCCACAGGTTGGTTCTATGGTGTGAGAAAAAGAAGAATCAAGGATGAGTATGCAAGCTTGGGATTTTAAACCTGGAAGGATAATATTATCATCACCTGAAAAGGAAAGCTTGTGGGTACAGTCAGTAGAGACAGGTAGTAGGGGAAGAGCACAAGTTTAGTTGGGACACCATGAACTTGAGATGACACGTGTCAGGTGGGCAGTTGGACACACCAGTGTGAGAGCCAAAGATACCATCCAGGAGTTTTCTGATTTTTTTTTTTTAAATAAACTTTCTAATTCTAAAGACAACAGAAGAGAAAGGTTTTATTTCTTGACCCCTCAACCTTTTGTGTTCCTATAACATTTGGGTATAGTATGTAGAAAGGGCACTGTCAGCATGCAATAATTCCAGAATATTGTTTACTTCCATGAGGGGAAAATACTCCACCTCTTCTAAAGACAGGCCTTTGGAATACTGAGCCGTCAACAGATCTGCAAATAAAGCAAAAGCAGACATTTGATCAATTTTTTGCAACAGGCAGAAATGGAACTCAGAAGTGAATTCTGCATCTGCCACTTTCCTAGCAGGCTGATGTGGCCAAGCTATTCTGAGTCTTCTTTAGCAGCTGTCTTGGGATGAAGACAACCTTTAATCTTCCCAGAGGAACTTCTGTTTTCATTCATTGGATTAATGGTTTTACCTAAGAAGTTGATATGGATTCACTTTTAAAAAAAAATAAGAATCTTACATTTTATGTTGAGATATTCTCCAAATAATATATTCAAATCCTGAGTCATTTAGGAAACTTTCAGAACTCCCCCTCCCCAGAACACACCATTATTTCTGCTTGCTTAATTCCTTATCATTTACTCCTCAAAACACTGAATAGAATGTACACAGGTAAGACTTTGCAATTTATCATGAAAAAAAATCATTACTCCATACAAGCAAAAGGAAACATTATCTGTTAAATGGAAAAATGCCCATCAATCTTTCATTCAATTTGATCAATGACCATTTCTACCAATTTATTAGCTATGATAATGCTTCAAGGAACGAAACTGGTCAGTCAGGGTTATTGCACTGGGAAAACTCAAAACCATCTTGACATTGTTTTAATTGAAATAAAGACTTTTTTCTTATAATATCTTGTACATTTATGTTCTTTTAGAGAAGTCAAGCAGTTGTAATACTGATATTATCCAAAGAATAGGGGCCAAACTTATCAAAAAGAAGCTTGAAGTGATCTAAGGTAAGATGATTCAGGAATGTGAAAATGTCCCACTTCTGTGCCAGCATTAACGCTCTGCTCCTTTTAAGTGAGACTGACATTGCTAGCAGAAAAGAGACCCAGCCTCATGGCCACCAAAGCCACTTGCACTTTGGGTTCGGGGGATCTTATGTTTTGAAATAGAAAACCTCTATTCATACTCAGTCCATCTTGTGCAAAATGATTGAGCCTAACTTAGCTTAATAGCTCATTAAGCCTCCATAGGTATTTTTTTAAACAACTATGGACTTCACATTACTTATTTAAAAATGTTTTTAGTTGTTGATGGACCTTTTTTTTTTATTTATTTATATGGGGTTCTGAGAATCAAACCCAGTGCCTCATACAGGCTAGGCAAGTGCTCTATCACTGAGCTACAACCCCAACCCTTCATATTACTTCGTTTTTAATTTTTTTATTCATTCTTTTGAGTTATACATGACAGTAGAATGTATTTTGACAGTCATACATATATGGACTATAACTTCCCATTTCAATGGAGTTACATTGTCATGTATTCATATAAGAATATAGGAAAGTTAAGTCCAATTCATTCTACTGTCTTTCCTATTCCCAACTCCCACCCTTCCCTTCATTCTTCTTTATCTAATTCAATGAACTTCTATTCTTTCCCCCAACCCTTATTGTGAGTCAGTATCTGCATAGCAGAGAGAACATTCAGTCTTTGATTTGGAGGGATTGGCTTATTTCACTTAGCATGTTAGTCTTCAGTTCCACCCATTTACCAGCAAATGCCATAATTTCATTCTGCTTTATGACTGAGTAATATTCCATTGTGTATATGTACCATATTTTCTTTATCCATATGTCTTTTGAAGGGCACCTCAGTTGGTTCCTAGTTTAGCTATTGTGAATTGAGATGCTATAAACATTGATGTGGCTGCATCACTATAGTATGCTGATTTTATGGACTACACTTTACTTCCTGACACTATAGCACTGGGCCATCTTGGGTTAACTGTACCCTCCACTAGCTTTTTGCTGATGATACCATGTTCAGAACTGAATTTTAAATTTTAAAAAGAGCAGAAACTCTAAGCTAGAAGAACTGAATTAGGAAGTGAATCATTTCACCTCTTATCATTCTCCCTCTCATGACTCAATATAGTTTTTATTCTACCTGATTAAGTGGTATGTGATGTGTGTGTGTGTTTAGGGGTACAAAGAGAGGTTCTCCTGCCTTCCAAATAGCTAACCCTCTTTAGGATTAGGGTGATGCATTTTGTTCCTGATGAACCTTGTATTCCTCTATGTTTCTACCTTAATATAGTGTATACTATGTTATTATGCATGCTAATTATATTACATATTTCTATTATATTGTGTTTCTAGGAGATAAAACTGTGTTTTCCACTTTTTATGTCTTCAACAATAGCAAAAGTACAAACTTCAAATTATATGCACTCTAGATTGGCCATTATTCACATACTTTGGTGCCACATAGTCTTTTCTCAATTACTTTACCTTTAGTAAAGTTTTTGTACTGCCTGATGCCTATATTTTACCTTAGTTATAGTTTACTTTATGTGTAGAAACTTCAATTTTAAGGCAGAGTTGTTCCATTAACTGTCAACAATAAATAAAAATAGTTGATATGAGCCTGAAATTTTTACCTCTGATAAATAAAATATAATAAAGAAAATTGTCATGCGTTCAGGGTTTTTCTTAGTTTTGTTTTTCAAGATTTGAGTGTGGGAAAAAAAAAGATTTAAATGTGAGACATTTACTCTTTATAATTAATGTTTATTAAATTAATAATGGTAAGTCTCAGAAGAAAAGTTACACTTGTGTATATTTATGTACGTTTTCTACCCAGCTGTGTTTGCAGTTTCAGTGGAGGAGAGGAATGTTCTATACAGCCACAGTGTGAGGGAGAATGCCCTCTTTTGCAGCCCAAGCTGTTCTGTAGCCTGGTGTAGTGGTTAAGAGCGTGGGTCCTGGAGCCAGCCAGCCTGGGTTGGAGTCCCAGCTCTAGCACTTGTTAGCAGTAACTTTGGGGAAGACTTTTGTTGTTGTTGTTCTTTATAGATATACATGACAGTAGAGTGCATTTAAACATAATTTAAATACATGGAGTATAACTTATTCTAATTAGGATCCCATTCTTGTGGTTGTACATGATGTGGAGATTCACGGTAGTGTATTCATATACGAACACAGGCAAGTGATGTTCACTGTCTTTCCAGTTCATTCTCCCTTCCTTTTATTCCCCTTTGTCTAATCCACTGAACTTCTATTCTTCTCCTCCCTCCCTTATTGTGGGTTAGCATTCACATATCAGAGAGAATATTCAGCCTTTGGTGTTAGGGATTGGCTTGTTTTGCTTAATGCAAGTCTCCAACTCCACTTAATTCCTGGCAAAAGTCATTCTTTTTAATGCTGAGTAATATTCCATACAACCTTCTCTTTATCCATCCATCTGTTGAAGGGCACCTAGTTTGGTTCCATAGCTGAGGTATTGTGAATTGAGCTGCTATAAACATTGATCTGGCTGTGTCACTGTAGTAAGATGATTTTAAGTCCTTTGGTTATATACTGAGGAGTGGGATAACTGGATCAAAAGGTGTTTCCATTCCAAGTTTTCTGAGAAATTATCATGCTGCTTTCCAGAGTGGTTGTACCAGTTTTCAGTCCCACCAGCAAAGTATAAGTGTACCTATTTTCCAACCTCTTTGCCAACATTTATTGTTACTTGTATTCTTGATAATTGCCATGCTGACAGGAGTAAAATGGAATTTCAGTGTAGTTTTGATTTGCATTTTGCCAATTGCTAGAGATGAACATTTTTTTTTTGACCATTCTTATTTCTTCTGTGAAGTGTCTGCTCAGTTCCTTTGCCCATTTATTGATTGGGTTTTTTGTGGGGTTTGGGTGCTAAGTTTTTGAGCTCTTTATATATCCTGGAGATTAATGCTCTATTTAAGGTGAGGGGGCAAAAATTTTATCCCATTCTGCAGACTCTTTCTTCACATTTTTGATCGTTTCCTTTGCTGTGAAGAAGCTTTTAGACTTCTCTAAGCCCCCACTTTCTCACCTACAAGGAGGGTATAATAACAATGCCCTGTCATAAGGAGACTGTGACGACCTGAGTGTATGAATGAATAGTACCTGGCACAAAATTAGTATTACATAAATGTTAATTATTCACTAATACTCTCAGATTGGAAACAGTCATCAGAGCAGTAAAGTGTTCCTGCTTTTTGTGAAACTGCTAAGGCTAAACATGGCCTACACTGGGAAAAGTGATGTTATAAGTAACTGGGAATCGTAGCAGCTCTCTGAAGGAAGTGATCTAGAAGGAATCACACTTAGTCACAAACAAATTCTAAATGTGGACTTTTAGAGTGGAGGGGAAAAGTGAGATATGAAAAAATATCTCTTAAACTGTCTGATTTTAGAAAATTGATCTGCAGAATCAGACAGGGACTAATTTTAGAAGAGCTCAGCCATCCTTCATAAAAACCACGAAAATCAGCAGAATGTCATTTTCTTTCTCAGTATTTCTCGCTTTATTAAAACCCTCATTCACACACACACACACACACACACACACACACGCACACACACCATGCAATGACATTCAGTAATGAGGTTTCAACCGTTCTGAAGTCATTAGGGTAAAGTGAGGAGCTAGATTGTCATCAAGACTCACTTTTCTGGGAGAACAACTATAATGATGACATCTTCAAAGTCAAGAAAAAAATGTAGACAGCTCTCTGTCCCTGAGAGTTTTCTAATCCTGTGGTTATAAAGAGCTTGTTCCTTTGTATCTTTTCAAATATAATTAGAAATGGAATGGAATTGAAACATGCTTTCCTGCAGTTGGAACATGAAAACTGTAAGTCAGTGTAGATACTAATATGCTACACTGGGACTGGGGATGTAGATCTGTTGGCAGAGCTCTTGCCTAGCATGCACAAGGCCCTGGGTTCAATTCCCAGCAGTACCATAATTAAATAAAAAATAAATAAATAACTGCTCCTGCTTTGAAAAAATAATGAAAACATGGTCTTGCAGCATCTTGACTGCCATTTTTAAATATTGTTTTTTGAAATCCCTGCACAGGGATCATTCTCAGCAGTGTCTCTGTCTCTCATATCTCTACAAATTATCAAATCCTTTTCTTTCTCTTTTGCTTTCCTCTTTTCTTTCTCTAATGGAATCAATCAATGTGTACTCTCCAGAGATTTTTTTGACAAGCATATAATGAGAAAACCTTAGCAACATAATAAATAGGAGAAAAACAGAACTGATAATCTAGATGGAATTAGTTTGACAGAAACATAAGAAAAATGAGAACTTAGAAATATGAACATTATTTTCTAATAAAGAATGGATATTTTCAAAGGACTTAAAATTGGGGGGGAGGGTAAGAAAAATAAATCCAATGCTAAAACTTCTCTTTTAAAAAATGTTTTCATAAACGTTGCTAAATTAGCTAACATTTCTCAAGTTCTCTATATTTAATGGAAAAGAGCAACAGAAACTATTTGAGTCAATCAATACACACTGGGGACCAAAAGGAAATCAAAATCCACCTTCCTTCTTGAGGAGAGGACTGAACAGAGGAAGAATGTGACAAACATTTAGAGATGAGGAGAACGAGCACCTGGTTGTTTTTCCTAGGAGCTGAAAGTGCCGTTATAGTAATGACTTCATTTATCTTTACCCTGGGACTACATGAGACTTGTCTTTCTATCACTATTTAATCATGAAATCCTAAAAACATAATGATTTAAATTAGATAGTCCAGGTTACATGATTGGAACTAACCAGACTTAAGGAATCATTTAATCCTTGAGAACCTAACCCAGAAATTCCACTCGTAGGTATTTAAGAGCAGTGAAAATATATTTTCACACAAAGATTCATAAAATAATGTTTAGAGCAAACATTACAGCTGCTTTATTCATAATAACTCAAACTGATCTTAATGTCCTTCAACAAAGGAGAGATAAATAAATAAATAAACTGGCATCATGGGAGATTTTTGCTGTCATGGCCCCCAACTGATTTTGACATTGTGATGGTAGCAAACTCAATGCAGAGACTTGAAAAGCGTAGCCTAGAAGATTGCTGTTCCTTGAACCTGGCACATCAGGGTGTGCAAACCCAGACTGTGCTGATGGAGGATTAATATCTGAGAAGACAAAGTCGTGGTTCACTTAGCCTCATAACCCTACTTAACAATTGGCCACCCCCCCAGAAAAAGCACTGCCTAACTGATTCACTGTCAACCAACAAAGGCTACCGAAAGAACTGTCCAACTGAACTCAGTCCAAATTGCTCACCCACAGGACAATGAGAAAAAAATGAATGGCTGTTGTTTCAAACCACTAAGTTTTGGTGTGATTTCGTATATAGAAATTGTTAATTAATACATGTATATTCATAATATGGAATGCCAGTTGAAATAAAGCAATGCATTACTGATACAGGCAATATCATGGGTTAATTTCAAAAATACAGGCTCAATGAAAGATGCCAGACACAGAACATCTATTTGTATAGATTTAAGAGCTATTTGTATAGATTCAAGGGTCAATGAAGTTATCCTGTGGTTATCGAAATGGAAGTAGATGCCTGGTGAGTGGTGTGGGCTTTAGGGGAATGTGACAGGAGAGAGTCAAGAGGGAGTTTTCTGAGATTAAAAAAATATATATTTTTGGGTACTCGAGCATGCTCACGGCCCAATTAAAGAATCGATATATAAAAATGAATTGCAATAAAATGAATTAAGTTGTATGAGAATAGGGTACTATGTGAGCACAGAGTGTGGAGTACATACAAGTCTGTATACCTTTTGGCATTTAGTAGATACCTCCTTGAGAAGTAGCTTGGAAATAGCTCATATTTCATGTAGGAACTCACCTAGTGATATTATGTCTCTTTTTGGGGAGAGGGAAATACCATATTCAAAAACATGAATGTATTAAGCCAAATGGCGTGTTGTTTGGGAAAATTGCTGAAGATTCAATATGGAAAGCAAAGGGGAACCACAAGTGTTGGGACTGGAAGGGTAGTCTTGAGCCCAATTATGTGTGTCCTTTGTTATAAGTTCTTTGTATTACTACCAAAGAGAGCAATCTATAAGATTTTCAGGCTCTTCAAATCATACCACCATATGACTAACAACCTGAGGGGAGGCTCACTTTGCTCACCAGCAGTAAGCTGGAGGTAATTTGTACCTCACCAATATATTTCTAGTGTAAGAAGCCTACTCTGGTGTGCAGAAGCATATGTAAAAATTCAGAGGAGGACTATAAAATCATAATGAGTCAGAAACACTGAAAGAGGTCTGAAATGGTAATTAAATGTGTGGGAGATCACTCTAGTCCTCCCCAGGTTTCCCACAAGTGGCATTAAACTCCTCTGTGGTTTGTCTGGTTGCTGACCAAGTTACTTCTTGCTGTTTTTTTTTCTTATTTTTATTATTAGTATTATTATTTACAAATACTAAGTGTAAAGTTAATGGGATTTGCTATGATATTTCCATAAATGCATATGTTATGCATTATGCATTGATCATGTCCATTCACCCTTCTTCTACCATCTCCCTCCTTCTGCTCACTCCCACCTTTCCCAGCCCCCTTTCCCAGTCACTAATATCCTAATAGTCCCTCTTCTACTTTCGGATCATCCTTTTCTTCTTAGTTTCCACATATCAAACATGCATTACTATGTTTCCTTATTTGGTATATTTTGCTTAATATGATGTCCTCCAGTTTATCCATTTTCCTACAAATAACAGAATTATATTCCTCTATGACCAAACAATACTCTATTGTGTATATGTACCATATTTTCTTTATCCATTTGTCTGTTGATGGACACATAGGCTGATTGCATATCTTAGCTATTGTGAACAATGCTGCAATAAACATCTATATTCAGGTTTCTCTTTTGTATGCTTACTTCATTTCCTTCAGATACATATACAGCAGTGGCATTGCTGGATCACGTGGTGTTTTAGTTTCAGTTTTTTGAGGAACCACCATGATGATTTCCTACTGGCTGTTCTAATTTACAGTCCCACCAACAGTTTTCTAAGGGCATCATTTTTCTACATTCTCAGAAGCATTTGTTATTTATTTTATTCTTTTTGAAATAGCCATTCTTACTAGGGTGACATGGAATCTCATTGCAGTTTTCATTGACCTTTCCCTTATGGCTAAAGACAGTAAACATTTTTTCATATATTTATTGACGACTGGTATTTCTTCTTTTGAAAAGTGTCTATTCATTTGCTCAGTTTTGATGGATTGATTTTTTATTAATTTGAGTTATTTACATATTCTGCATATTTATTCTCTGTCAGAAGAATAACTGGCAAAGATTTTCTTTCATTCTGTAAGTTGTCTCTTAACCCTGTTGTTTTCTCTTTTTTTTTAAATTTATTTTATTGTAAACAAATGGGATACATCTTGTTTCTCCGTTTGTACATGAAGTAGAGGCATACCATTTGTGTAATTATACATTTACATAGGGTAATGGTGTTTGATTCATTCTGTTATTTTTTTCCTTCCCCCCACCCCTCCCACCTCTCTTTTCCCTCTATACAGTCCCTCCTTCCTCCATTCTTGCCTCCCTCCCACCCCCATTATGTATCATCATCTGCTTATCAGCAAGATCATTCGTCCTTTGTTTTTTTGAGATTGGCTTATCTCACTTAGTATGATATTCTTCAATTTCATCCATTTGCCTGTTGTTTTCTTGCTGTGTGGAAACTTTTTAATTTTTTGGATCCATGTTGAGTCCATTTTAATACCAATTGAGAGATAGGGGTCCAGTTTTTATCTTCTACATGGGGATACGTGTTGAAAAGGTGGTCCTTTCTCCAGTGTATATTTGTGGCACCTTTGTTGAGAATCAGTTGACTGAGAATGCATGGCTTATTTCTGGGTCTTCTATTCTGTTCCATTGGTCTACACATCTGTTTTCTACCAGTACTATGCTGTTTTTGATAGTATGAATCTGTAGTATGTTTTGAAATTAGGATCATGATGTTTCCAGTATTGCTCTTTTTGCTCAGGATTGCTTTGGGTATTCAGGTCTTTTGTTCTTTCATATGAACTTCAAGATCATTCTTTCTATTTCTGTGAAGAACATCATAGGTACTTTGGTGGGTACTGCATTGAATCTTTAGATCACTTTGGGAAATACAACCATTTTAAAGATTTTAATTCTCACAATCCATGAACACAGGCACTCTTCCCATTTTTTTCAGAGTCTTCTGCAATTTCTTTTCAGTGCTTTGTAATTTTCATTGCACAAGTCTTTCACACACTTAGTTGGGTTTATCTCACACACTTAGTTTAGTTCCTTGATATTTTATTTTTACAGTGGCTACTGTGAATGGGATTGCATTCCTGATTTTTCTCTCAGGCACTATTAGTGGATAGAAAAATTGTATGTTGGTTTTGTATCCTGCTAAAAATTTTGCTGGTTTCTAAGCTCTCTTAATACAAAGCTCAATACTATCTTCTATATTCAAGTTTCCAAGGTGGAAAACGAGGAGAATGTAATTTTAGTTTGTAAAAAATCTAATGTGAATTCATTCTGATTTTTATAATCTTAGGTCTCCTTCCCTTGAGTACACCATCGGTTTCTCCTGATGGATAAGTTAACAGTACTGTATAAGAGCAGAAAAACAGTGCCTTGGATCTATAGAAATGGGTTCAGGTCTTCTTACTATCTTGAGACATCCCCATAATTTTTCTGGGCCTCAGATGTATTATTCACAAATCATGAATAATGACAAAAGCTCTTTTTTAAGTTTTGGAATGAATTCATAGGCCAGTAGCTTTAAAGATACTAGCACCTCCAAGAATATAGTGAACATTTCAATAATGACAGCTATTATTTTTAATAGTAATCATTTCCCTATCTTTTTCTACCTCCCATCTATAACCAGGATATGAATAATTGACTACATGATCAGCTGGTTTTGAATGGTTTCAACCATTAAAAAATGGTGGTAGGGCACTTTCCAAGCATTCTCAATATCCTGGTTCAATCACCAGCACCACCAAAAAGATGAATAAATAAATGTAAAACACACAAATAAGTTGCAGATTTTCCTAGTTTATATTTTTTTCTAAATGGTTTTAATCATGCCTTATGTCACCAGCAATTATTGAAATCCCTTCATTCTGAGGTAGTTCACCCAATTTCTTTCACCCTCATATTGGCTATGGTTTATGCAGAAAGAAAATAATCTAAGACGTATATGGGGGAAAAAAGGAAGCTTAGATGGGAAAGGGACAGTGATGAATACCAGTCATCGCCAAGTTCCAACTCCAAAGTTATTCAGCACAACTAGATTATACTGGTACACATGGTCAATGTTGGCAGGCTGTGTAAGTGGCCCCTCGAGTCAGTGTTGTGCCTTTTAAAATTTCTTTGGGAAAAAAAAAACACTGGTCTTCAAATATATGTCTTCCCCAATTCACATCTTATTCCCGCTGAGAGTTCTTATTTCTGTTACCACCTTCACTCCCATTCATCTTCCTTGGCTACAAATTGCAGCCAGTGGTTTGCTTCAGAAGCAAGCTTCATTGAATGCCACATAAAATACCTTTTCATAGAGCAAAAAACTTATTCCCACAGATGTCATGGTAAAGGGACCAATTTGCTGTAAGGTTACTACTTAAATATAGTTTCAAAACCCCAATAATACTGTATCATTTTGAAGCAACTTTTCTCTCTAGCTGGTATCTCTGGATATTTCCTTTTTAACTTCGTGTTTTGTGCAGTGAGAGCTTTATTCATATTGGCACCATTTTCATAAAATTAATAAATAATGTACATTTTATCTAACAAATTATTTTTCATAATTGTGAATATATCATTTAACACCTCTTCTGACACTCATTTTCTTGCCAAAAGGAAAAATGCCTTATGATGCTTCACTCAAGTTGGGTAACATTAATGCTTTCTTTACATTCCACCGTAAAGTCAATCAGCTTAGGTCAAGAGTACTGGGTTATGAGAAGTTGGCATGAGCTTCTAAGTCACAGGAACATCCCCGCCTGCCTTGCCTAAGCAACCATATAGAGTGAGCAAGAACGTATGAGGTCAGTTGTGTAGTTTGCCTAATAAAATTTCTAATTTTAAGCTCAATTTTTTTTAGCTCCTGTTTTTTTGTGTGTTTGTTTATTTTTAATAAACACTAAACTGAAGTCAACTTCTAGTCTGGAAGGTGACAACTGACCTATTTCAGAAAGCTTTCTAGGGATATATAGCCTCCTTGGTGTCCGCAGATCAAATTGGAAGAACAACTTATGTTTAGACAAAGGCCTTGTACACACATATGTGCATCTGTCTTATTCTAGGGATATTAGATGGTTCTAAATTTCCCCAGAGGTGTTGAATCTTAGAGACCAAGTCAATGTCCTATTTACCATCACCCAAATACAAAATAAGCTACTGTATTTTATCACAGTTATTTTAATATAGACAAATGGAAGTATATTTATTTATCACGAAGAGGTGCTCACTTTGTCCTTTAAAAATATTTTTTAACATTTTATTGCATAGAAAACATCTGAACAGAATTGTGATTTCCAAATTTTTATTACTCAACAATGATAATTTACTCTTTACTTATTATAAGAATCACTAAGATGAAGTGAGCAAAGAGGTCATCTGGTTTTTAATCTTGTTCCCAAGAATCCGTCAACCAACAACTAGCACCATCATCATTATTCCAGTGTTTGTTGAGAACACTCTTGTGAGCCAGGAACTGCACTCATAATAGCATGCTCTCTACCTCCTTTCACAGTGTGGTCACAATTCTGTTGAGTGTCTCTTCAAATGCAGTAGCAGCATTGAGCACATTTCTGCAGGCTTAGACGGGCAAGACCAGAAGAAAGTGAGGCATTTCACCTCCTTTCTTCTAGGTAAAGTAATTATTTTTTCAGGACTACATTGCTTGTTTAGGATCCTCCATACAATTATCAAATTTTATCATCAAGAATTTTGAAATGTCATAAAGGACAGGACATAGGGTGAGACACCCAAGGATTCCTGTGGAAACTACCATTCAGTTCAAAATTGATCTCTGCATCAATGCTTTTTTTCAGGCGTTTTTCAGAGCCTATGTATTTAATCAGGCATAGATTTAGTGTAGTCTCTGCACTATATTCTCATGAAGTCATCTAATTTAGTTTCTTGAAATATACCAGTGTGATATATGTTGAGGTCCCAAATACATTACATATTCTATATTTTCCTTATGCCCAAATCTAGCACCTCTAAAAAAGAAAAAGTAAAGTGGATATAGTGTTAGCATCTTTCCCCCACTCCAAGGCACATATTTAAAGCATTATATTTGTAGCCTGTATTATAATACAAATACTCTGCTCTCCTAATCCCTTAGGAGAAATTTGGCCTAATACCCCAATTGTCATCTCTGAAACAGCACACTCATGCCAATGAAATGCTCTGATCATTTTTAGCCTTTCATTAATGTAAGCATACCCAACCTGTACTAATATATTTTCACAAATGTCTTACTTTTTATCCAATTAATTTTGCTGTAGTTTTGCTGTTATCTCTGAGGGAAAAAAATGCTACTAGTACCATTTTTTTCTAAAGGAATTACGTACTGATTTTGTCCAGGAATTCTGCAGTGTAGTGTTGATTCTTTCACATTTTATAGAAGAGAAGATTTTGAAATTGTGCTTTCTGCCTCAGATGGTTCATTAGGAGTAAATCAGGGTGCCCCTTGCACATTACTAACAAAATAAAAACTTAGCTTTACTATTAAAACAGTAGGTGTTGTGCCTGGTTGATTTTTATATTTCCCAATTACTTTCAATTAATAGTTTTGGTCAAGACTTCCCTTTGGCTCCTACCATATTGTGGCAGAGCCAATTCTTTGACCACCTACCAATTGGCACATGTATAGAATGTTTGAACTATTGCTCAATAGTTTTTTAAATTAATCTGATATTTCAACTCTGAATGAAGTGCTAGCCATGATGAAATTGAATCTTATTAGCCATCATTCACCTTTCCTGAATATTTTCTGCTCTGCCAAACTGTTCTAATATATTAGATTCATTTGAAATTGAGTAATTTTGGTAAGTTTGGACTGAAGAAATATACCAGTCTCCAAAGATCAAGTTAAATGGGAGTGATTGGTTAAACCAGTGTTAGCATTTTGTCAGTCCATTTCCCAATCTTAAGTAGAAGATAATACAAGTTTGCATGTACGTCTAGTTGTATTCAATCTTTTAAAAGGTGTTGAATACAGTCATGCTTGGTGATGTGACACAATACCTAAAGGCTGGTATTAAGATATGTTTCTGATCCTCTGAAAAGCTTTTCTGACCCAGTAGGCTGTGAACATTCACAATAGCCCTAAAGGCAATCTGCCATGAGTTATTGTAGGTTGATAGCTGCACCTAGATTATTCGTAGCAAAGAAAATTTGCAACATGCTCCCTAGTAGTCCAGCTAGTGGAATAGAATGGGATAAGAATCATTTTATGGATAACCAAGATGATATACAAGCCCTCATAATAAATATTTCATGAAGGAACTTCATTAATAACACTGATATGATCACAATAGAATCCCTTTGCTGAAGCAATCTCAAATTATGTAAACAGAGTAAGATGAAAAAGAGCAAGTAAAAATTATCTGCAACTTAAAAGTGTACTTTGTGAGTGCATAATATCCTTCTGTTCAAATTCCTTCTACAAAATCCATGGGCTCAGAGCAGATGAATTATGAATTTAGAACAAAACTGGATTATTTAATTTAAATGAAACATAGAACTTATTTATTTAGAATATGAGATAATTGTAGAAAAAGAAGTAGTTTTGCCAACTCCCGTCTCCATCCTCACTCAGAAAAGAACGTTGAATATTGATTCCATACTGTATCAACATCAAAATTATTACAGACCTCCACACTGGTTTAAAGGTTCAAACTTAAAATAAGTCTTTTGTACTTATAAAAAAAATCAAGCATATCTACTCTATTTAAACATATTTGTAATTTAGAAATTATGCTACCAAAAATCATAAATAATCTTGCCCTAAAATATAGTATTTTCTATTACACCCTTTTTTGTGCGATAATTGTACATCGCATGCAACTATATGAAACAAGGTAACCTGTGTGCCCTTTACCTGGTTTTCCCAAATAGTAACATACTGCAAAACAGTATATTATCACTTCTGGGCTATCGATATTGATATGACTCAGTCAAGATAAGGGAAATTTCCATCAGTGCAAGGGTCCTGCATCTTGTCTTTTTTGGGCCACATCCTCTTCCTTCTGACTCTCACTCCTCCACTGTCCCTGGCAACCACCAATCATGTACTCCACTAATATAATTTTATCATGTCAAGAAAATCATATAATTGAAATTAATTGATATACAAAATTTTAGGATTGACTTTTTCCAATTACTACAACTCTATGGAAACTCATTCAAGTTTTTACCTGTATCAGCAGTCCCTTCCATATTAACAGAGGTACCATAACTACCTACATATGGGTCATGTCCAGTTCTGATTATTATTAATAAAGTTGTTATAAACAGTAGTGTACGAGTTTTTTATGTGCACATGTCTTCATTTCCTTGAAATGAATGTCCAGGGCTGCAATGGTTGGATCATGTGGTAATTATATGTTTAGTTTCTTAAGAAACTTTCTGTTTCACAGAATGGCTATACAAAAATGTTTCCATTTCTGCTTTCAAGAGTTTTGTCTTTGGTTTTCCAAAGTTTGAATATAATATATCTTGGTATAAATTTCTTTAGGTTTTTCCTGTTTGAAATCACTCAGCATCTTGAATTTATGAGCTTATGTCTTTTGTTCAAATTAGGAAGTGTTTAGACACTATTTTATAAAGCACTTTTTCAGTGCTATTCTCTTTCTTCTTTCCTTTTGGAATTCAAGCTACAAATGGTAGATCCTCTGCTATTATCTGCTGACTTCCTAAGTGCACTATATGTATTCTCTGTTGTCTATGTTAGGTCATTTCTATTGTTTTATCTTCAAATTTGCAAATTCTTTCCTCAATCTCCCATTCATCAGTGGAATTTTTAAATTTTAATAATTGCATTTTTTAAGTTATAAATTTTTACTTTTGTTCTTCCTTATGCTTTCTATTTATTTGCTGAGACACTTACTTTTGCATTCATTTCAAGTGCCTTTAAAATTACTTGTTGAAGAATTTTTATGGTAGCCAATTTAAAATATTTGTCATATAATTCCAATATCTCTGTCACCACTGTATTAGTTTCTATTGATTATATTTTTATTCAATTTGAGATTCTTCTTATTTTTAGATTGATGAGTACTTTCTAATTGAAACATGGAAATTTGGGGCATTATGTTATGAGATTTTGATCTTAATTAAATGTTCTACTTTAGATGATTTCTATGATACTGCTTTGGCAGGAGAAGGAGAGATATTGACTCCTTCCTGAGGAGTAGGGGTAGAAGCTGAAGCCCCTCACTTGGCCTCCATTGAGACTTGAGGTGGGAAGTGCTTTTCATTAAACCCGAGAAAAAATGAAGTTCCTTCTCTCCACTAACCCTCACTGATATCACCATGGCTGGGAGGGATAAGAGTGCCTTGTTACTGCTCCCAGGTGGCTTTCACTGATGGCTTCCACTGATGCCACAAGACAGAAGATTGGTCTCATTACTGCTGCTGAGCATTGGTAAAAGTTGTGATTCTTTACTGGGCTCCAGTGACACTACCTGGGTGGGAGGAGGGAGATGCCTCATCACTCCTGCGTGAAGCTAAAAGTCTAGATCCCCTATGGGTTTTTGCTGACCGTGGTGGGGTGCAGAGATGAGGAGATTACTGAATTTGGATTATCTATTCCTACTCAGTACTGTTCATAAATAATCAAACAGTTCTGGGAGCAAGCAAGAAATTTGATTCAGTAGACAATGAGTGGAGATGGGAAGCTCATGCTGTATATACACCTTTTCTCTGAGCAGGTCTAGGGTCTAGGCTTATACTTGGAGTGAGTTATAAAAGGGTGAGACAGACATACTGTCATCAGAGCTTTTCACAGAAGGGGAAGAGATTTCTAATGATCAGGGTGCTGCCTCTTTTCTTCCTTAATTTGGGCATGGTCAAATATGTCATGGCATTGGGAGGCATGATATTTACCATTATAACAAGCTAAAGGTCATCTGGCAACTTGGCATCTGGACCAGACAGAGCCAGTCTGGACTCCCTCGCCCCTCAGAGATTGGGACTATGTGATAAATGGATTCAGTAGCTGGGGGCATGAGGTCATCCACATACAGCCTCTCACTTATTACAGCAAGCAATACAGTTAACAGGAAAACAGACTATTAGTAATTTGGGATCTTCCTACTCCCTAGCTGGAATGAAAGTCCCAGATTCCTGTGTGACTTTGCAGAAACCACAGCCTGACCAAGAAAGAAGTATTAGCTCCCTAGTCTTTGTTATATTTAAGCAAAGGGGCTATAATTTTGTTTGGTTTTCAGGTGGTGCTGGCTAAAAAAGAGATTTTTTAACTTTTCTGTCTTTCTAAGTGCCCTTTTCCTCGTCCTTTGGCTAGAGAGAATAGGCTTTTGTTGAGAATTTTTAAAAAGTTGTTCCCATTGGCATTTCTGGATTGTGAGTTTCTCAGCACCAAGTCTAGTATATACAAAACCACCAAAAGAAGAAGGAGGAGGAGAAAAGAGACAGAATTCATTCTCATGTCCTTCTTGGGTCTCCAGGTCCCCAGCAGTTCTGCCTTCTTTCCACTTTTCAGAGTCTTTGTATGTTTGTTACATATATAAAGCCTAAGCTTTTGAGTTGTACTAAGTAAAAGAGATAGGGAAAAGAATCCCCCCCTGTATACCAACTTCTGGGTAACAGAAGTCCAAAATATAATTTTCCTGTTTTATTTTCATAATTTTAATGATGCATTATAATTATACTTAGCAGTAAGATTCATTATGCCATATTGAACATACACATGACATAATGTGATAAGTCTCATTGCCCAATACTTTCCTTTCCCTCGCCTTCTCTCTTTCCCTGATCCACTTGCTATACTCCACTGATCTTCCTTCTATTATCATTATTATTGTTGTTATTATTATTATTATTTTAGTACATTATAGTCACATAAATAAACAGGACTCACTGTAATATATTTATACACAAACCTAGCTTAATTTGGTAGATTTTATTCTCTAGTATTTCTCTATGCCCTCCTCTCTTCCCTCCCTCTCAATCCCCTTCCTCCACTCTTTTCTTCTCCCTTCTCAAAATATATCCCACTCCTTGGCCTATACCCAAAGGACTTAAAATCAGCATACTACAGAGATACAGCCACATCAATGTTCATTGCTGCTCAATTCACCATAGCCAGATTGTGGAACCAACCTAGATGCCCTTCAGTTGATGAATGGATAAAGAAACTGTGGCATATTTATACAATGGAATATTACTCCGCAATGAAGAATGATAAAATTATGGCATTTGTAGGCAAATGGTCGAAATTGGAGAATATCATGCTAAGTGAGATAAGCCAATCTCAAAAAACTAAAGGACGAATGATCTCGCTGATAAGCGGATGAGGACATATAATGGGGGGTGGGACGGGCTAGCATTAGGTTTAGGGTTAGGTTTAGAGTTAGGCTAAGGAGAGCGGTAAGAATGAAGGAAAGAAGGACTGTGTAGAGGGAAAAGAGGGGTGGGAGGAGTGGGAGGGGTGGGAGGGGTGGGGGGGAGGGGAAAAATAAAATAAACATCATTACCCTATGTAAACGTAAAAAAAATAAATAAATAAAAAAATATATATATATAATATTTTAAACACTAATGATGTTACATCTTCAACTATAACTATTGGATCTTTTTAAATACTTACCAAAAGTCTTTTATTTCCTTTTACCTATTAACTGCTTAGTGAATTTCTAGAACATACAATCATAATTTGGTTTGTGGGCACAAGAAAGAATTTTAATCTGATTTAGTTAGAGAGAGAAATGATATCAAGATTGATATGCAATTCCCCACCAGGTGAATTAGAAGTGAACAAATCATACTAAATGTATGAAGGTGAAAAGATGAATAAAAATTAAAAAATTTAGACTTAGCTTTTCTTTAAATGCTGAGTTAGTCAGCTTTTCATTGCTGAGACCAAAATATCTGACACAAACCACTTGGAGGAGGGAATATTTATTTTGGCTCATGGTATTAGAAGTCTCAGTCCATGGTTGGCCAGCTTTATTGCTGTCTGCTTACAGTTACTACCTAGTAGTCCATTCGAATTAACACATCAAATGGATTAATCCACTGATGAGGTTAGAGCACTTGTAACCCAATCCCTTCCCAAAAGACTCAACTCTGGACATTGTTGTACTGGGGACCAAACCTTCAACACATGAGCTTTTGGTGGACATGTCAGATCTAAACCATAACAAATACAAAGAACTAAAACCACTGGAATATTTTTTTCACTTAGTGATTAATTGTTTGTTTGCCTAGTATTTTGTCCCATGTACCTTCCATAATTTTTCTAGCTATCTTTAAAGAAGGAGCAAAATTAACCATTTCACTTTAATTGTAGGAACTCAGACCCCCAATGACAATACTACTGTATTCTCTGAATAGTTGCTATTCTCTGCCTTATACCCATTACTTTCTTAAAAACCCTTGCCTAAACAAATCTACATTGTCCAGCTCTTTCCTGAACTCTGCTTAGAACATATCCTGTCCACCTCCCCTTTGTCCTCTCTGTTCCTTCACAAAGTCCTCCTGTCTCTTGGATTCTGTCACAGAAGTGCTAACCTGCAATCTACTCTGGGAAAGGATTGCTGGTTCTTGGAGTGAGCAATACCCAAATTCATTAATTCATTAAAGATTGAGTTACTAGACTGAGCAGGGCCAGGAAGGAGGAGATACAGGATACTAGCATCCTTTGTTTCAGCAAGGGGAAATGAGTGAAGGAACAAGGGAGAGAAACCACTTTGTATTTGTCAACAAACTAGCAACAACTCACTACTGGCACCAGTTCTGACAAGGATTGGTGGGAAATGAGGAAAGAAAAGAAGCTGAGCATCACTTCAGGAAGGATTTGTATTCTGTGAAAAATACGCTTTTGCAGGGGGTGCTCCTTAAATATATTATGTAGAAAAATGTTATACTCCGATTTGCAATTCAATACACACTCAAAGCTCACTGGTGATGGCCCTAATCTGCCCTCATAGGTTCAATTTCCAGTTTTCTAGCATGAAGTTCACAAACTTTCATTAGATCAAAATACTATCCCTTACCTGAACATAGCCCACGGTTTTCCTGCTTGATAATCTTATTCTGGAAAAGCAAGTTGCATTGTACCTCTTGTCTGGAAAAATACTCATCATGTTCTTCCAAGGGTGGTGAGGGGATTAATTAACCAGTACCTGAATGCATCCAGTTTACCTTTTGTCACTTGTAGCCATACAATCTTCTTTCTTCCTCCAACTTACATAAATCTACAATTATGTGTGTCCCTGCTGCAAGATGGAAAATTCCTTAAGACAAGGACTCTATCTGAAACAATGACTCTCATGGGGGCAATTTTGCCCATTAAGGGACAGATAGTGATATCTGGAGATATTTTTGATCATCTCAATTATTTATTGTCTTGATCATAGGGAGTTATTGGCTACACATACTAAAACACAGCAGCCTCTTCAAAGAATTGACCCAACCCAAAATGTCAATGGTGCCAAGGTTTAGAATCATAGTTTAGTTCATCATTGTCACCCAACTAGCAATTAGCATAGCACCTTATAGGAAGCATTCAAAATTGTTAGAAATGAAATTCCTTTGTATAGGTAGATTTTATAATTTACTGTTGGGAAGTTGAAACCAAATTAGAAATATGCATGGTGTAGGAAAAAATGTAAGGTAGAAGAGTTTATGAATCTTGATTAATTTGGGGAAAAACAAATTTCCACTTCTATTTAGAGGTGACCAATTTAAAAGCTAAAGTTCTCTTAATCAGCAAGCTTTTGTAATGAAATGCAGCGGGACTTACTTTTATATCAAAGGAGCTCCCCTGGTAGTTAAAGAATGCAACTGAATACAATTAAAAGATCACTGATAAGCAGAGTGCAGTTCCTTAGCTGTATTCAGGGAGAGAACACTTAATAATCTAGAGACTAGCGACACTTTAATGAGGAGTTTAAACTTATTGGCCCTGCATCTCAGAATTTATCAATACTTGTTACCTAGATTTTCATTTCAAAGTAATGAAGTAATGAGTAAGAGCCAAAAGAAAAATTTGTGATTAGAAAAAATTACAAATACTCCAACAAGTACTTAAAACTGAAAAGAAGAGAGAACCTATTGATTAACTGGTAACACTGAGCCACATATAGTAAGAATTTAATGTGGAGAAAGAAGCAGAGTTACAGGTAGTACTACTCAAGGGATTCATCTAAACCCAAATCCTCTTTACCTACCCCCAGCCAGATGCAAGCACTAATGACAAAGTACCCATGTAACTGGTCACCCAATGTTTTGGGTGTTTCCTGATAAAAGATAAATGATTAAGATAAAATATTAAGAAATATTAGTGTAGTCTCTATGAAAATGCTCAAATCACCAGGCAGTTCTGATTAATGCAATTAAAATCTTTGTCAAAGCAAAATAGAGGACCCTAGTTTTTAACTAGTATCCTATATTCTAAAAAAGTGTCCTGTTAAAAATGTAGATTCTGATTATTCTATTTTATAAGAAAGTAGTTCTTTCCTTTATCATGTTATTGCCAATAGCAACTCTAAATTTAGAAAGAAACATGCTGATCTGATGAACTTTCTAAAGTATTTTTAAAAAAGAAAATGAATTCTGCTCATACAGCATCAGTGGTTCTCTAGATCTCTGTTCTGTGTGCTGGTTCTAACATCACACTGGGGATATCAGGACAGGAGATATACAGGCCCTCTCTTCCAAAATCCAAAACTAAAGGAAAGCCATGTTGTAGGCCTTCTTCCCCAGGTGTTTCTCCTAAGCATGGTCAAAGCTGCTTCCTCTTCTCTCCCAGGATGACCCCCACTGTTTTATCCCATGCCAGTTCTCTTTGGAAGACGAAATCTTCCAGAACATGCTCTCTCCCTCAAATCCAAATTGAAGATTTTTCTAACACAGTTATTAAGTGGACCCTTCTTTGGCTCCAAATAGTCCTGCAGCCATTAAATACCTACTAGATCACCTCTGAATTCAAATGTTCCACTCACATCCCACAGATCATCTCTGTCAGCTAGTGGGAAACAACTTCATTAGGCTTATGGTGGCAGCTCCTTTTCCCAGTGCTTGAACCCCTGATTGAAGACTGCAGTCTTTCATAATGTCCTATTCCCCACACTAAATATGATCATGTGGGGTCAGTATTCAGCAGACAATGCCTGGCTAAAACATAATCATAACTAAAGATATTCCTTTAAGAATTTGCCCAAACTGAATTACTTTTGTTTAAAAATGTTTTCTTCCTTTCTACTTATTAGAAAATCATATTCATTAGTTTACTTTTACTAGAGTTTCAGAATTAGATTAAAGATACTCCTAATATGACAGAATATGTGTTTTAGTCAGCTTTTCTCATTGCTGTGACTAAAGGACCTGACCAGAACAATTTTAGGGAAGAAAAGTTTATTTGTGGCTTGCAGTTTCAGAGGTCTTGGTCCATAGAAGGCTACTCCATTCCTCAGGGCTCCAGGTGGGGCAGAACATCATGGCGGAAGAGTGTGCCACCACTTGATGATCAGAAACCAAAAAGAGAGGTCTCCACTTGGCAGATACAAATATATACCCCATACCCATGCCCCCAACGAACCACTTCCTCCAGCCACACCCCACCTGCCTCCAGTTACCACTCAGTTAATGCTATCGGGGATTAATTCACTGATTAAATTAAGGCTGTAGTCCAATCATTTCTCCTCCGAACCTTCCTGCATTGTCTCACACGTGAGCTTGTGGGGGTTGCCACATCCAAATCATAACAATATGAAACAACTTGACCTGATGGGTCAGATACCAAATGACATTGCTGCACTCCTTCAAGGCAACAATATCAGAGAGCAAGGGTTTTTCTGACCCCTGGGGCCTTTTTGCAGTGTGTTTTGAAAGGATGATGTCATATGTGCAATCCCAAATTCAGTGCGCTGCTACAATATTCATTCCTTACAGGTGTCCATCTCATTACTTCCCTTTAACATGTCATCTTGATTATGCTCAATATGCCCTGGTTCTTGTTACAGGTCTAAATAAGAGTTTTTCTTGCTTATGAAAAGTATATGCACATACCACAGAGTCTCCTTAATATTTTTCCCTTAAGTATTTTTCTGATGGTCAAGAGAGAGAGCAGTTTAGAATCTTGGGCCCTGTCCCAAGGAAAAGTAAAGTCAAAGATGACCAGCACAAATGTACATATTAAGTACATTAATGAACAGTGATTTTTTTTTTTTGCACCTGAAGCAATTTGTTTTAGATTGCCTGGCAATTAACAAATCTTACAGTTAAACACCAGTAGTAAAATAGAGCAATATATTGATTTGTACGGCAGATGGACATCTCTGGAATCAAGAATCCACACTGGAGTCAAGATTCAGCCTGGTGAACCATTTTAGAACCCTGAATGTGGTTGTAAATAGCTGGATTCCCCCAGTGCTATGGTCCTGAACCATGCCGTTGCCTAATTTCTAAAGCATGTCTGTTTTGTTTCAGCTGGCAGGGTTCATCTACGCCTGCTATGTTGTGAAATGTATAACTGAAGAAGAAGACAGCTGTAAGTACTAAAGCTCTATTCTGTTTCTTTCAAGTTCAAAACCTATTTTCTGCTTCTGACCTAGCCTTCCTGTTCTTCAGAAAATATCCTCAACACACCATTAGAAAATAGAATGAGCTTTTGGTGCCTACCAGGCTAAAAGATTTTTATAAAGAAATCAGCATATTGAACAAATGGAGAATTCCTCATTTTGCAAACATACTTTTTTCTTTTCATTGAAAGGTATTTTAAACATCTATTCTTATAACAATTCTATTAGGGAGTACAGAGGGGAGCTTGGGAATGGAAGTGAACTTTTAATGTGGTTAATTTGACTGTCTTCTGTTTAATAAACCACTTATTAGATATTAATAACTTGTTAGTTTCACCCAAGACTACAATTGTCAACAATCAAATATGCAACAGTTACTAAAATTCTTACAAGAATTGACTCCACATTAATTCAGGTAATTCAGGTAATTGTCTCTGGGAATTCTAAAGTTCATATATTCTTTTTATTTCTACAAATTGACACAAATGACTAGAACTTTATATCAGAATCTCATCATTGAGCCTGATTGCTTGGTCCAGAGTTGAGGTAGTGGTCTCCTCACACAAGCCTTATAGTGTGTCTCCATTGTCCTCTCCTCTTCCAAACATGGTAAGTGGTAGGGCCCCCGAGGATCTGAATTAGAAGGACATGAGAAAGGTATTCCTAGGCTCTCTGGGTCCTATCATGGGTAACTGCCCATGCAGCCATATTCCCTCTGAGGAAAAATCAGAGTTGGGAGTGGGAAACATAGGGGGCAGGGAGGATGAGAATTCACTTCTTTCTCAGACGATGATTTGAGGGAAACATCCAAAGAGAAATCTATTGCTTCTTCACTTTCCAATCATACCAAAAGGAAGAGGGAGTGTGAGATGATTAACTTACAGGAGGCAATTTTTCAATCATTCTCAGATATGATGTTTATACAGCACATAGTTTATATTATTTTGTGTGCAAAAGGAAATGATGGTCCTTTCACTAAATAAGCACTTATAAAATTCTCCTTGATGTAACAAGTATTATCTCAATCTTAGGAGATTTTAAGATGAGTAATAATCTTTTACCTCGAAGATCTCACCATTTAGTAGGGAAAAGCAAACCTGTGAACAAATAAATATAATAAACTCCATATAGTAGGGGAAGAAAGGAAAAATATCAAGACAGTTTTCATAAATGAGGACACTCTTGAACTTCATCTTGAGAGAGATACATGTTGGGTAGCTGATGTATAAATAAAGTAATCCCAGGAAAAAGGTTGGAAAAGCACTCAGGCACATCACAGCAAGATTAATGTGAGTAAATTTTATCCTGTGCTAGAAGTGGACACAAGAGAAAATTGGAAAACAAACATGAATGGGAAAATAGAAAAGCAATTATGAAAGATTAAGAAATTTGAACTTTGTTTCATATAGTACAATGGCAAATCTATCAGCAGGTAGTACATAAGAACAGAATAACATAAGAAGGAATGGACTTTAGAGAAATTGCACTGGTATCAGTGTAGGGAAGAGACTGGGAGGGAGAAATATGAAGAAAATGAAAACTAGTTAAGACATAATTAAATTGACTGAGATGTGAGATGATGAGGATCTGGACTAAGTATTGAAGATGGAGAGGAACTACATGATGATAAATACAAAAGGCACATGCTAAGGTGATGTGGTAGGGTATGGTAGGGGAGCGTGGTAAGGAAAAAGTAGGAGATTGATGAATTCCTAGATGGATATCTGGTGTGAATGAATGGGTAGATGGAAATGTCACTTGTAGAAAGCAGAGTGGGGATAAGATAATTTGTCCACTGTGGGCAGGTTGTATTTGACGTGCCTAAGAGAAGACATCTCAGAGCATTCATCTGTTGCACTAAAAAATTATTTAAAGATTAGAAAGGTTAAAAGATGCATGGATGTTAAAATGTATGGGCTCCACAACTAGGTAAGTTCATTCGGATATCACTCTTCGGTGTCTATTTACCAAATCCCTAGAGAAGGAAAAGTCTACAGATCAGTGTTCAATTGGAAGTTGGGCTTTCCTTGGACTATAATTTTTGCCTACACTTCACAATGATGCTAGTGCATTTCTTCAGACAACAATTACTGACTCATCATGTTCCTTACACAGATAAACAGCATCTCTCCAGAATTCCAGAACAGCACCTCTCAAAGGGGATCCCAGAAATTCCAGTTGCATAAGATATACTCCCCAAAATAAATAAATTCTAAAGTCAAGTAAGATTGACACTGAAAATTTAAAAGCCTTTTATATATATATATACATCTTTGAAAGTAGTGCATTAAAGAAGTGTTCCAGCCAGGCATTGTGGCACACACCTGTTATCCCAGAGACTCAGGAGGCTGAAGCAGGAGGATCACAAGTTCAAGGCCAGCCTCAGCAAATTAGCAAGGACCTAGGTAACTTGCAAGACCTTGTCTCAAAATCAAAAATAAAAAGGGATGGGATAATGGGATAATGCTCAGTGGTTAAGCACACCTGGGTTCAATCCCCAATACCAAAAAGAAAAAGTTCCAATGTTTTCAACCATTATTACCGTAAGTGAGGCAGAGGAGTAAGGCCAGACACAGATCAAAGAGAGAAACCAGGAGTTTCACGGTTTTATTATACCCACAGTTATCTGGAGGGAACACAGGCAGGGCCACCCAGGGGAAGGAGCAAGCAGCCTTGACTCTGAGAGTGAGGGTGGAACTTTTATCATGGTTCCTGCAAGAAGGGATGGGCACAGCATGGTAGGCAGATGAAGGATCCACCAGCTGCATTTGAAAGTGGTGCCCCTGTGAAATTCATATTCCCTGTGATGATTAAAGCATAAAGTTTAGAGCTGTCTAAGGTTTCCAGATGATTTAGAGTAAGCCAGGATACTTGGAAACAGTTATCTTTGGCTAGATGTTACAGCTTCAATTTACAGAAATTAAAAACCTGGTGAATACAAGTCTCCCAGGTATTTAAATACAGAGCCCTTTCATTAAAAATCTAAATAATCCACAAAATTAGAATTTCTAGGTTTGCATCTTAAAGGATTCTTCCCTGGGTCAAATTTTAGCAAAAACCATGTAAATCCAGGGAAATCAGAAGTCATCAATATCTTTTTGAAGATCAGTTCTATCACAGGTGTTTAAGAAACTTCCAAAAAATTCCAAAAAATAATGTATATGTCTTTTTACATAATTTGGCAATAATCCCTTATCTGTCCTTATTAATCCAAAACAAAAGAAAACTTCACATAGACAAGTTTTCTAATGTTAGTCTTACTGATTGGCAGGCAAGATGTGAATTTTTTTAAATTTTTTATCCAAGTAGACTTACATGTACCTTCAAAGTTCATGGGACTAGTGAACAGCCTGGCAGTTACAGTCCTATAACTTTTGGTGACTAATAATTAGGTTAATTTACTTGTGGTCATTTGTACAGAGACAGACAATCAGGGTATTTGTTGAGTACCATGCTCTGGGTTATATTTCCCATATACCATATATTATTCTCATCATGTTCCCTAGACCGTGTTCCCCTCCAGGCATTGCCTAGACATCTGACTTCCGATGCTCTTAAAAAGTTAGAAATTTCTGTCTGACTTTTGGTAGTTATATTATTTTGACCCATAAAAATGTTAGTGAAAGTAAACAAAAAAATTGTGCTCTCAGAAAGCAATTCCTGAAGTATGAGAGATGTCTGGTGTATGTGTAAATGCTGGTGAGGGGGGGTCTATTCTATGTGTCTATTTTTACATGCTATGCATTCACAATGAGGCATCCCGATAGAGTAGAGTGGCAAGAGTAGGTGCCAGCTATCTACTCGCCAAATGAGCTAAGTTTCCATTCCTAAGCACCTCAAGAGGAACAGAGGGTAGTTTGGGTTTTGTACCTTGTGCTGAGAATGGGCTGTAGAGATAAGGGCCAGTTATGGCAAGTATATGAATAACAACCTTGGAGCCATCTGAGGCTAACCTGCTATGTCCTGTCCTTAGTTCTGATATCCAGGCTTACAGCAGCAAATGCACCCAGAAGCCTCAGAGAAAGAGAAAACTTGAAGGAACCATGGAGCAAAGATTCAAGTTTAGACTTGAAAATAGCAATAAATCACTGTTGAATAGAGGGAGTTAGACCACAGTCACACAGATGCCTGAGAATCCTTACTTCTCTTAACAGTCTTAAACAGTCTCTTATTTAACTTCCTAGAGCCCAGTTTAATTTCCATTTATATAGATACTATATTAGTCCACATCAGCTGTTATAATAAAATACCATGAACAGGGTGGCTAATAAACAAAAGAAATGTTTTGTTCACAGTTCTGGAGACTAAAAGTCCAAGCTCAAGGCGCCTACACATTTGGTGGTGTCTTGTGAGGTATTGTTTCCTGGCTCACAGGATCACACCTTCTTGCCATGTCCTCAAACTGTGGAAAGGGACTTCTCTGGGGCCTCTTTTCTAAGGACACTAATCCTATTCATGAACCCTTCTGACCTAATCACCTCCTAAAGCACCATCACATTGGTAATCAGATTTCAACATACAAATTTTAGGGGAACACAAACATTTAGATCATAGTAGACAACTTTAAGGTAATTTTTTTCTTCCTATGAGAAAGACTAGACCTTGATGTTTCCATCTCTGACCCTTTAGATATCTAAACCAGAGCCACGGCGGGCAAGCTGTGCAAACTCACGGAACACCACTGCCATCTGCTGTACCTACCAGAATATCACGCCCACCCTCATAGCAGAGATTCCAAATAGAAAGGGACACCACCTCCACACTGCCTCGCTAATTATCAGTAAAGCGGCCATAACAGCACACTACAGTCTGAGGGGTTTGAATAACAGCAACTCAGTTTTCTTGCAGTTCTGGAAGCTCAAAATTCAAGATCAGGGTCTTGGCAGGTTTTCTTTTCCTGAGCCTCTTTTCTTGGCTGGCAGACTGTACCTTCTCACGGCCTGAGTCCTCACATGGTCTTTTCTCTGTGCATCTCTCCCTTGTCTTGTAAAGACTCCAGTCCAACTGGAATGGAGCCCCATCCTTGTGACCTTATTTAACTTCAATTACCTCTCCAAAGTTTCTGTCTCTAAATACAGTCCATATGGGGATCTGGGTCTTCAATTTATGAACTGAGCAGGGCACATAATGCAATCCAGAAAGCACCACATCCAAGCACTCACCAAACACACACACACACACACACACACACACACACATACACACACACACACACTCCCCAGGTGGTTCCTGGACACATGAAGATATCTGTAGAGCTAGCCTCACTTTGCTGACCTATCAAATGCCAATGGGTCAGGGCTTCAGAGCTCTAATGCTGCCTCAGCGGCTGCATGCCCACAGCTGCCAGGCAGGAGCCCCCAGCTAACACCTTCAGCTGTGGGGTGCTTTGCCTTCAGATGAGTAGTTACTCACCAGAAAAAGAGCTAGGACCCCTGCTCTGGAGTGGGTGCCTTAACCAGTGAACCTCATTTGAGCAGGGCAACTCTGCAACACTCTTTTATATATTTGTTCATGATAAAGCAGCAATCCATCTTGGGAGGAAAAGCTTCCTCCAGGAACCATGCTCTGCTGCCTTTGTGGCAGAGCTCTTCACCACACCATCTGTCACTGGACATGACGAGTTTTCCTTGCGTTCCCCAGTCCTTTCTATTCCCCTCTACTTGTTCCCTTCTACAGTATTTTGGAAAAAGAATTTTTCAGAGACTCCTGGTCTGGTATGCTTTTTCTCATATGTGTACTTCTTCTGTCTCAGTCCTCAGCTCCTCTGTGCACCAGTGGAATATCCACTTCAGTGACAGAACTGAGGACTTATCTTTCCACTTCATTAGCATTGCTAATATTTAAAAGAAAGCCACACAGCCATGGAAAATGTCACTAATTCATGATAGAAAAAAAAAATCCATCATCATATTCTTTCTCAACTGTTATGTTTCCTTAGCAAACTTGTTCTTAATAAACTCAAACTAAATGTTGATCCTCTTGCAAATGAATTCTGTTTCCTAAGTACAGTCTGTCTTCCATATCCATGGTTTCAACCAACCACAGATCAAAAATATTTGAGGGAAAAAAAACTCCATCTGTGCTGAATTCCCCAGACAACACAGTATAATAAGCCTTTATGTCGTATTTACACTGTATTAGACAGTACAAGTAATCTAGAAATGACAAAGTATACAGCAAGTTTGTGTAGGTTATATACTCTCACATTTTATCTAAGGGACTTGAACATCCATGGATTTTGGTATCCACAGGAGGGTCCTGGAACCAATGTTCCACGGATACTGAGAGGATGATAGTCACTATCTTTTCTGAAAAGATTCAGCATATTTGCAAATGTTATTAATTATTGAAATCATCCGGAAAAAGACATGAAATATCATTTAAAAATATGTACCATGGGAATTATTTTGAAAGCATATTGAAGAAAAACGAATTCTGGATCTTTAGACTTGGAGCTAAATACATGCATGTAACCACAAACCACGCATTGTCCTGGGTTATCTGAAACCAAGTGGCCTAGGGATAAAAGTCACAATCAATTTATAGAATCTTCCATTTGAAAAGAAAACCACAGAAAAGTATTCACTACTCTTGGGATAAGAATTTTCAGTTATTTTTGTTTGATTTTTCTTCTAGAACCTGCTGGCCAACACATCTACTTATTGAACTTCATTCTGTATGATCTGATCATTTTTTCCAGTTAGAATCACTGAATTTGAATGCTATTCTTTGAACAGTCACTAACCACTCCCGATGGAAAGGATGCGCAGGAGAGTAAGGAGATACGTACCTCCGTGTAAAAATACTCTTTCTTCCTGCTTATAAAGTAATGTAGGTTGAATGCAGAGATATAGAAAACAAAGATAAAACAAAGGGTGCAGGGAAATAAAGATGACCCCATTGAGTCCTGATGTCTCCTGTTTTTGATTAGCTGCCTTCCTACTTTCCTTTCTATTTATCACCTGTCATTCTTCCTATCTGGTTGTCAGGACTATTGCATTCTATTTGGTAACCTGAGCTTGCTTTCTGGTTATTTATAAATCACTCTTCACCTCTTAACCTAAGAGGTGGCAATTAGCAGCTTGTAAAAGGTGCCAAATTCTCATGTGCCTGTCAACAGGTAGAGTTGTAAGAATGATGTGTTTATTTCACTTATTGAGTCTCATGCTCAAGCAATCAAATGAAAGAGTAATATATTGTTTTTATATTATTGTTTTATATCTCTTTACAACAACTGATTTAGGAATTTGAAGGTGACTGAGTGAACTAATCTTGTCCATATCCACTAACTTCCCATCAAAGCCAAATTTGTCATTTCTTTCCTCACCTCTGAAAAAGATCACATAATATTAAAGCCCAGTGGTCCAGACTTTGGATGCCACTAACCTCTAGATTCTCTCTGCAGAATCCCAGTGGGGTCACAGTGAAAGAAAATGTCACCATCTTTCTTTTCCATTCCCCTATTCCATTGAAGTTCTGCATTTAATTTTATATTCTTTAGTTCTGCCTAAGATTTCTCCTGAACTATGAATTCTTCAGGGTTTAAAATGATGGAAAACTATGGCTTTCTACTCTGTTTCAAAGTCTTAATTTTATAGATCCATAAAGATGAAATGATTTTCCCAAAGTCACTGAGCTCATTTGTGAACTTTTGACATCCCATAGTACTCCCTTGGGATAAATGAGTATTAGGGATATCCTGCTCCCTTGGGATAAATGAGTATTAGGGATAGCATTAGGATCCACACCTGTCTTGTTCGCTGCTGTATCCTCAGTATCTGGCACATCTCCAACCTGGAGGAAGACACAGTAAGTTTTTAGGACACAGTGATTTAATCAATTGACTCTCCACAAACATTTCTTGGACTGTATGGAAACTGACAAAAAAAAAATGTGACTTCTCCTTAGATCAGCTTATTCCAAAGTAAATGAACAACTTATTAGAATAAAGCACTTTTTTTCATTTTCTGAACAAATGCAAGGAAAGAGGGAAAAATATGTGCTTCAGATGGCTACATATACATATGCCTCCTGGCAATCACATGCAAGTTCCTATTAGTGACAACAGTGTTCTCTCACAGTGAAACATCATTTTTATATTGTCTCCAAAATTAACTAGCACTAGTCTCTTTTTCAGCCTTCTATCAAATTGCTCCCTCTTGTGGTCCCTTAAAATGCATTCGCTCCATGTCTAAATTTGTTCATTCAAGTTAAAAGTTGAGGGTGATTCTTCAACAACTATTTCTTGTTTTCTCTTTTTTCAGAATATCTCCTCCATTATACTATATTGCTTTCACTCACACAAACCCACACATAAACATACAACATGCATACCATATTAATCTTTAGATAAATCTAATATTTCCAAGTCAAAAATATGAAGGAAAAGAAGCTGATTCATTCTCTGTTGATTTAGAATAATTAGGGTTTGGCTTCTAAAGAATCAGTGCTGAGGTGACAATAATCAGATAAGCAAAGGAGGATTTTTAACTGAGCTGTATGAAAGAGGTGTATTTTATGCAGAAAATACCTTCAGGGTGAACTGAAATTATCCTGTAGATGAAAAATATTCAATATCAGCCTCAATAGTCTATGAATGGAAAGAGAAGAATTGGTGCCATTTACAGAAATGATTGATAGAAAAATCTTCCATTTCAATCATCCCACTTCCTACAATTGTGCAGACACTACCCACCCGTGGTGGTTATTCTGTGCTTGTCACCTCACCAACTCTCTCTACACTCACACAGATAATGACACAGGGAAGAAAGTAGTCAAGTTACAGAAAAATAGTATTTTGTTTTTTGGTAGCATCAGAATGTTGATAAACATGCTCATGAAATAAATTCACTGAGATCCCTTAGTCTCCTCTCCAAAGAAAAAAATGCAAACAAGACAAAAGTGGCCCAGGAAGCACAATGCTCTCTAAAAGCCCTCTGGATCAGAAAGGTGCTGAGAAGATGACATCAGTCTTTTGATAAATGATGGTGACTGGTGCCCACTTCATTGCACCCAGGTTTGCTTCAGTTTGGAAATTGTCATCTAAGAGAAACAGAAAGCTGGGCTTAGCCATCTCCTTCTTAATACCTGGAGGATGGAGAAACACAATCTCCAAATTCTGCCCCCAAGTATTCAGAATAAAAACACCTTAGCCTTACATGCAGACACTGAAAGCAAGACTGGTCAACAGCAAGCTGGGGCAAACTCTCAAGCCGGTGTGACATTTCAATGAGGCCACTCCAGTAGAGGGTACACAGGAAGGCCTCTGCTGTGATTGGGTGGCATCCTGTGGCAGAGAAAGAAAGAGAAACAAACTTAAAGCTCACAGGAGGTGCGATTTGTTTAAATAATAGAAAGTAATTAGGCTGAAGACAAAAATCAGTGATGGCATTTTATAATTACGATTAATTTAAAGGTTAATTTCCTTTGGTGCAAAAATCTTATTTAAAACATTTACCAGGAAAGGAAATTAGGATGTTACTATCAAGAGGCATACAGCACTTCTGGGAATCCATGCCTATTATCACATGAAAATTAGGTTAGGTCCAGAGTAGGAATTTCAATTCATTTTTTTATATAATAGGTGGTAGCCAGACCTGAGAGCCAGGAGGGTTGGCTGGGGCAGGCAGTGTAAAATTTGCATTTGTTTATTTGTTTGTTTATAGGATTAATTGCAAATGTTTCCAACAAAGGAGTCTAGTTTATACATGAACAGTTCTGACACAAGAAGAAAATTGGATATGGATTGCTGCCTTTGTAACTAATGAAGTTGATGTTAAAGGAATCCCCTAGAGTAGACCTGCAAAGAGAAGCACACAGGCCCACAGTCACACCCCATCATCACTGAATTAAATCAAATGGGGGACAGTACTTCTGAGGGCTCCAAACCTGTCAATCCTACTCTCCTCTCCCAGTCTGACATTTTGTTTAATCACTGTTTTCCCACTGGGAATTGTCATGCCTCAGGTTCCAAATGCCATATGCACTCATTCATATGTATCCATGCAGGATTGCTTTCAGGACACCCATGCCCCCAGGGCCACCAAAATCTATGGATGTACAGTTCCTTATATAAAATGGCATAGCATTTGCCTATAACCTACACACATCCTCTAGTGTATTTAAATAATCTTTAGAATACTTATAATACCTAATAAAATGTAAATGCTGTGTTAATAGTGGCTATATTATATTGTTTAGTACATAATGACAAGAAAACAAGTCTGTACATGTTCAGTATGGACACATCTTTTTCTCCCAAAATTTTCAATTCGTGATTGGTAATATCCATGAATGTAGAACTCTTGGATCTGGAGAACTGCCTGTATACATATCTTCTATTCAGCAGCTTAACTCCCAGAAAATTTGCATAGTAAAATCAATGCATGATAGTAACAGCCAGATGGAAATAACTCCTTTGCACGAATTTTTTCCATTCACTATGTTTTCACAGATATGCTCATTTTAAAGAGTTTATTGCTACCATTGATATGTAAACCAATTCTAGAAATATGGAATTTGCAAAATCATAGAGCGATGAACAATCCTGGCAATCTCTTACTTTCGTTCCATAATTTTACAAGTGAGGAACAGGACACTGGAGTTGTCTTACTCAAAGTCAAACAACCGTTAGAGACAGAAGTGGCAGGATTTAACTCTCAGAATTATTAGGAGACCTTCCTCTATACTTTGTTTGGATATCCAGATAGATTCTTTCAACAAATATTTATTTAGCAACCACTCTGTGGCAGTCATCTGGGATGAAGCAGAGAACCAAATAGATACACTCTTCACCTTAATGGTGACTGTGGCATAGCACATGATTCAAGAGAAAGAGGAACAACAAAACAAAACGGGAGTGCAAAGAATACCAGGTTCCCTGAGAACTGCAAGAGAATCTCATGTAGCTTAGAAGAAAAGGACATTCTTTCCTGAAAGACATTCAGATAAAACTGAAGGACAAGTCAGAAAGACATATAGATATTTAGAAAGTATGCACATCTTTTTAAGAGACAACTACTTTTTTACTCTGTTTGGGTCCATGTTGATCAAAGGTACACCATTATTCACACAAGTACAATTTTAAATGTTTTTAATGAACTCTAAACAGCAAATCTAGTTTCAATCTGCCCATATATCAATAGAATGCTAAGAGTAACCACTGGGCATTTGCTTTCCTGAAACTCTTACTGTTGTTCTAATAAGATGATTGATTTAGGTTCAGGAGTTTTGTGATTTTTCCATTCTGGAGACTGAAAAATGATACAAAGATGATGTCAGAAAAAATTATAAGATGAGAAATATTTTTCTAATGGGTGATTATAGCATGCATGTTTATTTTTTATTTCCCTAAATATATACATATGTTAATGTGACCACAATCCTAACTAAAACTGCTACATTTAAATGGACTGTGCATTCTAAATTTATCCTGGATGTTAGCTGAGAAGACATGCCAAGTCCTGTCTAACTAGCTCACCTATAACTGTAATAACTGCTCCTTCCAATTTTGTCCGAAAGGTGTGTCATATATAATTGGAAGTAATTCTACCAGGGTAGAGCAATGGAGAGATTGGTGAATCCAATCTATCCCAATGGTGTGGCACAGAGTGAACCCAGGCATATTGAAAGTGAAGCTGGCTTAGTTATTTCTTCCTGTTCTGCATGATTCTCCACATTTATGGAAAGTATCAAAGATATCTGGATATGCAATTTTCCAACTCTCACTTTATAATTTCTTCACCTTTTCAGCTCTTACCCGCTTCATACCACTCACTTCATCCACCCCCTTCACTTTCTTCATCACGGAAGGATACACTTGGATCACCTTCAGTTTGGTGGTAGGAGGCTTGTCTAAGGCCACCAGTTCTTGAAATTCCATGCCCAACTGTGGACTCCTATCTTTTCTTCCTTTTCATTCTTCTGATCCTCCCTGGAAGAGGTGTCTTCACCCTTATTTGGGAGCTTCCCTGCCCTAGAACCCAGGGCTCTCTCATGCTTCCCATCTTCCTACTCTTCATCTGTCCCCAGGATTGGCAAAAGTGTTGGGGCTCCCATAACGCTACTGCCGCGCTTGCCTATTCAATATCGGTGCCTGAGGAGGCTCAGATTCCATTTCTCCACTTCCCATCCTGGTAGCTTCCCAGTTCTGGAGCGTCACTCTGCTTAGCTGCCTGTATGTGCTCACTTCACCGAGCTGGACGCTGTTCCTGCCTAACAGGGCTTTCCACTCTTCTGCTCACAACGTGTTACATTCTCCATGGGACCTGTTCCTAACTTTTCCAGGCTCCTTAAACCAAATACTCAAATCTGAGAAATTCATTGCTATCAAACACAAACTCCTTCAATTTCCCCTCCAGAACCTCAATACTTCTCTACAATGACAATTTTTTTTTTTACCTCTTTGAAACTGTGCCCAAATCTGAGAGGAATAGTAAGATTTTCCTCTGCAAAGTAATCCATCCACTGAACTTGACCTTCTGCCTAAAACAGGATGCAGGGCTTTCAGTGTCCTTATTCTCAACCACTCCTTTGGATAGTTTCCTTTGTTTATATATTTGCTAAAGCTTCAAGGACCAAACCTCAGACTGGTCCTGCTTCTCTCAGTTCTTTCTGATAATGTGCAAGTTGATTTCCAAAAACATTTGAAATATGGAAACTCAGTTCTATGTAGTTGGGTTTTTAGTATAAAATATTTTCCTGTTTCCCTACATTAGGCCACATAGGCTATTTCTATTGCTTGTCAGACTGCAGTTAACCAACTAAGTAGAGCCTGAAGAGTCTCCATAGACCTTGGTTCTCCTCAACTTCTGCTAATGACTTCCACTCTTACACCACATATAAAATTCTAGTAGCACAGAGTTCTTGTCTTTGAGTTTTTCTCCATCTAGTCTCCTGGACTGCATAACTCTAATCACATCAGTAAAGAGCCTAAATACACATTTTAAATCAAAATTTCAATCAATTATCTTATATAAATCCTTTTCCAAAAAAGATGGAACCACAAATCTATACATAATGTTTTTATTTGTTCTTTTTATATACACAGGACAATAGATTCTATTTTGATACCTTGCATATACATGGAGTATAACTTATTCTACTTAAGATCCCATTCTTGTGGTTGTACATGATGTGGAAGTTTCACTGGTTGTGTATTCATATATAAGCATAGGAAAGTTATGTCCAATTCATTCTACTCTCTTTCCTATTCCCATCCACCCTCCCTTCCCTTCATTCTCCTTTGTCTAATCCTATGAACTTCTATTCTTCCTTCTCAATCCCTTATTGTGTGTTAGCATCCACATATCAGAGAGAACATTTGGCCTTTGGTTTTTTGGGATTGGCTTATTTCACTTAGCATGATAGTCTCCAGTTCCATCCATTTACCAGCAAATGCCATAATTTCAATCTTCTTTATGGCTGAGTAATATTCCTTTGTGTATATATACCACATTTTCTTTATCCATTCATCTGTTGAAGGGTTTCTAATTTGGTTCCATAGTTTAGCTATTGTGAATTGAGCTGCTGTAAACATTGATGTGGCTGTGTACATGATGATTTTTAAGTCCTTTGGGTATATACCAAGGAGTGGGATAACTGAATCAAATGGTGTTTCCATTCCAAGTTTTCTGAGGAACTCCAACTGCTTTCCAGAGTGGTTGCACCAATTTGCAGTCCCACCAGCAATGTATGAGTGAACCTTTTTCCACACATCCTCACCAACATTTATTGTTATTTGTATTCTTGATAACTGACTCCAAAGCCTCCAATTTCTATGTTACCTCACAGCTTCCCTGAGATATAACCAGTGGTAATGTTAGATTATTAGAAGACAATCTGATATCAAGATCCTGTCCTCAGCAAAAAACTTTCATGTACTTCTTACAGTCCCAAGGTATTGCCCTTCCTAAGAATTGGCAGAAATAGACAAGAACAACCTGACAAAATCTTTTTTTATTGGGTGGAAATTATATTTCCTTTTTACTAGGTCTTTGGAACCAAAAGCTTAAAGAGATTATTCAAAGACCTTTTGACTGAATAAATATTTTATTTACTATGATACCCTTGTAAGCTACTGCTTTTGGCCTTTGTTTTTTTAACATGTGTGTACATCTAACCAGGTTTACAATATTAAAGATCTGATTCTGAGACAACTAAGAGGGAAACATGGAAAATAGAATCCTGAAAAATCATATCTGATGAACAAGATTAGGAAGCGAAGCTTCTGCAGGATTTAGTTAATCAGTCTCATTTCATTCAACATGTGTTTTGCCTGCTAGAAACCCTTAGTAGCTTAATACTTTAGTGATCTTTCAGGCAACGACAAGATTAAGTACTCCTGCAAAGGACTGTGTTTTCCTAATCCAGGAAAAAACAAAAACAAAAACAAAAACCTCACTGTCCAGTGGGAGATTTTAGGCCAGACTGAAAACCCCAAGCTCACACAGTCAGCTTGAATTGCTGCTACCATGTCTGCGTGGGAGGGAGGCCATTCTTTTCCATTTTGCCTACAGTTAGTTATGTTTTCAATTCCTTTTGTACAAGTGGAGTAAGTACCCTTAACATTCATACCTGCAGAGTGAAAGGATAGACACTCTATTTTCACAGACCCACACAAATGTTTTAATGTCTCTCAATGAGTTCTTCTAAATATTTGGCTTAGTTTTCTGTGAACTGCCTTTTAAATTTTCCCCTAAAGGTTTTTTTTCAACCTTGTCTCCAAAAGCGTGTGGACTGCTGGCTTTGTCATTAATAACCAAGGGACAATTTTATATTACAATACCTCACTGCCAACATGCATTTAAAAAGGGAGTTTTAGGTTTGCTGAACTCAGTGTTCATGATTTAAAAGTTTAAATAAAAGAGAGATTCACCACAGGGAATATATTTTATCAAAGAATATTTGTTCAAGAAGCATTTTTCTCTTACTGTATTATTTCCAAATTCCACTATTATTAATGTGATTAAGTCATAGCTATTAAACTAATATGGCACTTTACTAATTTAAAATAATTGGATTTCCCTGTACCTCCATAAGTTGGTAGATATAAACATACCCATATTGCAGACAGGAAAACTAAGGCTGAGAAAAAAACACTACAGCAACTCTTGAAAAGAAAATGATAACATTCCTGAGTTGTCTTTTGGAGATGATTGATATGTCTGGTACCTTGATTGTGGTGATGGTTTCATAGGTATGCAAATGTCCAAATTCCTCAAACTGTATATATGAAGTATGTCTGGATTTCATGTACCAATTATACCTCAATAAAGCTACTTTTTAAAAAATCCTGAGTTGTCCTCCAAGGACCAAAGATAAATCTTTCCAGTGAGGCAATTATTCAACAAATGCAAGCTCTATTATTTTGTCACCTTCTGCCTAGTTGTAAGCCTCTGCTTAGGATGCCATGAACTCTCCAGAAAGAGAATAATATATTTCCTACCAATGATCAACATCTGTGATGCTCCATGGCACTCATGAATGAATGACCTTCTCAACCTAACCATGTTGATGCTAAAGCATATCCTAACCTCTTTCCTTCCACTGTTCTTGATCAGAGAGGTTGCACTGGTGGCTTCTTTACCATTGGCATCCAAAAAGATTCTTTTGTTTATCTCACAGCACCTAGGTGACAACTAACACTATAGATCTTCTGTAAAAGGTCTTCTCTTTTATTACTGTTCAAGACCTTGTGGAGGAAAGGATAAAAGCACTCAGTCCAATTTCATCTGGAAATTTCGCTAGCATCTTCCATTCACTGATGAAGTGCCTTATTTTCTTTTGCAGCCTAAAGGGTCTACAGAGTTCGTTCAGTAAATATGAATTGAGTGTCATCCATGAGCCAAATATTGTTCTGAGCTCCCAGGCCACTGTCATAAACAATAAAGAACAGTAAATCTCATGCAGCTTACACAATAGTGGCAGAGGCAATCGACAAACAAATAGATTTATAATATGTCAGGTGGAGATGGGTTGTGATGAAGCAAAATAAAGCTGAGTGAGGAGACAGAAATTCATCTCTAAAATCCCAGCAAGTCCCCAATTCACCTTGGACCAATTACAGTTATTTTTTCCTTTTCCTGGATATTGCCACTTGGGTATGTCACTTATCACTTAAAAACTGCATTTCCAAAAGGAAGCCAGCCACCAGCTTCTTCCTGACATTCTTTTTTGTTCTATTGAAGGAGGCAACATGACCCTAAACGATAAACTTCCCAGAACCAACCTTGACTCTTTCCTTCTCCTCCCCTTCCTCATGTTCAAACACTCACTATATCCCACGTGTTTGACCTTTGTGTCCATTTATCTTGCATTCATTGACCTCTTTCTCATTCTCCTAATTCTAACTCAGGTCTTCAGCCATTTCCCTTTCACATTTTCCATTAAGTATTAGAGTAACATAGACAATATGCCACATTAAAATAAAGAAAACATCCCCCATTACTTGGAAAAACCTCACTATAATCAGAGTCATGCAAGATGGTGCTGATAATATGAATACTTTTCAGAAGGAAGGACTGCTTAAGTGCTTATGTGGTGGCCTGCACCAGTTATCAGACAAAAGCCAATGAACTAAGGCTTGAGTTGTGCCTGCCTCATCACCGTGAGAGACAAGTTACAGAGCACCGCAGCACCACCTTAGTGACTGTCATTGGTGAATGCAGGCCAGTGGCAACTACATCAGTCACTCTTCACATCAGAATATTTCTAGAATATTAGATTGGGGATGAGAAGAAGACAAAAAGAGCAAAACTTTCCAGGAAGACAAAATAGCAATGCTGGAGAATCAATAACAAAAGAAGACACCTATAATCTACAGAGAACACAAAGCAAGCACTCAGAACTTTTCATGAATAATATGGAAAGAAAACAAAATCCTAAACATTTTAGGTTTAATCCGAAGTGTGACTTGAAACCTTTGATCAGTTTTGAAAAACTTTCAGGAATTTACTAGAATGGTAAGAGTGAAAAGCAGATATACTTGAAAGAAAATACCTGATTTCCAGTCCCATGGTCTGCTGTTTTCTGCCTCCAGCAATAAACCTGTATTCATTTGTCAAATGAAGATAATTATTCCTACCCACCTGACAGTAATATTGTAAAGATAAATGTTTTCTCCTGAAAGAGCCTTAGGCACTATTAAACATTTTACAATTGTTGGGAATTTATTTTATTTTTATTTTCAGGAATTAAAGAGATCTTCAATGATAAAAGGTACTCTTTTTCAAAATAATGCCGAGGTGAGCTATGACCCAACATGTAACTCCTATTATAATTATCTAGAGAAGGATCTGTCAGCTGTTTCATAATCCCTATTGCTCAGAAAAGTTTTACAGTAAGCAGTAGTTCCTATAGAGCCTGAAGAAATATATAAAAGAAATTGAGAACAGACTAAAGTGGTATTAAAGATATCTTTAAAATATAAGCTAACCCCAGTAGTTCAATTTTTTGAGAGTATTAAGACCATTTCATCCACCTCTGCTCACCACCCATGTGGCATCCTAAAGCATTCCATAACGGTTTCAAAGACTCTCTGTAAAAGGGGTCAGAGATCAGGTTTACCTATGCTGATCACTTTGATCTTAATGGTGGTCAACTGGATACAGCTGATTTCTATTCCTCCCTCATGTCACTTAGAAAGACATTCAAACAATTACCAAGAACAAATTGATATAGAAATTGGTCATGCACAATTTCCTATGCTGTGAACTCAGGCATGTATTTCATGTAAACTATAGATAATATGCCCTGTGCTACTGGCTTAAATTTGAATGTCCACTCATGAGTGAAATAGTAAAAATCCACTCTGGTTATATTCAGAGCTCTTCTTTACTCATCTTCATCATGGATCTCTCTCTGTTGGGACATGGCCTGGTCTAGCTGAAGACTCAGAATAATCAGGAAAATTAGACTCTTTTCTTGGGAGTTTGCATTCTCCTCCCCAATTGGGTAGCTATAAGCCAGTTCCCAACATACAAATCATGGCAAGAGCAAGCTCCAGAGGACTCAAACCGCATTCATGGCACATGCTCAGGACACATTGTAAGTCCTTCCTGACCTCTCCCTGTGTTTTAGGGAGGTCTGCCTTGCACCTCACTCAACTTTATGCCCCATTTTTGGTCCTAATGCTATCTTTGGAACTGAAGGTTTACCTTGTTTTCTTCAGGTCCCTTGGTGCATTCCAAAACCTTTGATTCATAATCATCATCTAACTTACCTGCAGTCTCCGGAAACAAGATAATGAAATATCTCAAAACAATAACAATAACAACAACACAATAAACATGGATCTCAATTTCATTGGACACCTTACTGCTTATTCCTGCCCTCCATCTACTCTGGCCTACTCCAGCATCACGGAGTTAACGGTCCTAGTAACAGGGAACCTCAGTCATGAAGCTCTAACCCTTTGAATACTTCTTAGAAAATTATTCATAATTAAGTTTCATTGTTGGCAAGAGCCCACCCTAAAAATGGAAATTGAGGCACTAAAGCACTAGTCTTGAAAAATTTCTCAAAATATAAAATTTCAATATGGTTGCCATTTAATTATTATACAGCTCTTCTGGTATTATCTATATTAGCTAAGATACAAATAGGAACAACTTAGAAAACAATAGAAGTTCACTTTTTATGTTTTCTTCCATAAAATACTTGACTGAGTTTCAAAGTTGTCACCAATTTAGAATTCGTAGCCTGCCTAAGATAACACAGCCAGCAGGTGGACCTAGTAGTACTTCAACACCAGTCCTTCTAACATTAGGGTGCTCCTTAGTCACTATACCATTCCACTTCTGATGAGGAGAGAGACTCTACCTCACAAAAAGGGTTTTTCATGATAGAAAAAAAACAGCTATCATGTCATTAAAAGACATGGAGTATCTGGGCCCAGTGGCTCATGCCTGTAATCCCAGCAACTCAGGAGGCTGAGGCAGGAGGATTCCAAGTTTGAGGCAAGTCTGAGCAACTTAGCAAGACCCTCAGCAACTTAAAGAGACTCTGTCTCAAAATAAAAAGCAAAAAACCTGGGAATATGGCTCAGTGGTAAAAAGCACCCCTGGGTTTAATCCCCAGTACCAAAAAATAAAAATAAATAAAAGACTTGGAGGAAACTTAAATACATATTACCAAGTGATTTTTATATATATATATATATATATATATATATATATATATATATATATATATAAATCATATATATATATATGATTCAAACTCTATGACACTTTGTGAAAGATAAAATTATGGAGACAGTGCAAGAAAGTGATTACCAAAGGATAATGGGGAGGGAGAGATGGTTAGATAGAACACAGAGTATTTTTAAGTATTTTGATAGTATAAAACTGGATACATGCCACACTCTTTCCAAAACCAATAGAATGTGCAATACCAAGAGTGAACCCCAATGTAAACTACGGGCTTGGGGTGATAATCATATGTCAATGTAGGCTCATCACTTGTTCTAACGTAGCTCTCTGATGGGGATGTTGATAGTGGCAGAGGCCATGCATGTATAAAGCAGGGGCCATCTGGGGAATCTCTGTACCTTTTGCTAAATTTTGCTGTGAACCTGAAATGCTCTAAAAATTATGGTCCTTTTTTTGAAATAGGGAGGGACTTCCTCACTGCACAGATATCATAGACTTCATGTTACATTGCCCTTGCTTCGGTTTCCATATGTAGTACCCTAGGATGTTAACAAGAGAACAAAAACTAGACAAAGTAAGTCAATAGAATATGATACAAGAAAAGGTAAAGGTGTCTTAGTGCATCCTAACTCAACCTCTGTTTCCCTGTGTTTCTCTTTCCTATAATCTAGCTTATCAGCCTTCTGTTGTTTTGCCTTTTATCTCCACCACACAACCTCTATATCCAGAAATTCAGATGAAAAATAAAAACTTTTTCATGGCACTATTACTATTTACTGTCTCCATTACTGTTTCTGTCAGAACTTAGGGGTATAAGACAATCATTTATTATGCTCATAGATTCTGTATGTTAATAAGTCAAACAGAGAGGGATGGATTTTCTCTCTTCGCTGATGTCAGGAATCTGAGCTGGTAAGACTTCAAGACAGAACTGACTCAAAAGTTGGGGTCTGGCATCACTTAGAGGCATTTTCTCTCATATGTCTGGGTGTGGATGCTGGCTATGGAGACCTCAGCTATCCTGTCGGCTTAAGCCTCTATCAGTGGTTCTCTATTGCTCTCTCCATGTGGATTAGTTGGGCTTTCCTCATGGGAGAGTGGCTGTGTTGCCCAAAAGAGTAAGAGAAGTGTATGACACCTTTTTGATCTGGCCCTGGAAGTCACACAGCATCATTTCTACTATATCCAAACCACCACAAATGTGTGCCCATGTTCAAGAGGAAAGGACACAGGCTCAACCCACTAGATGGTAGGGGTTTAAAGGTCATGCTGTGAAAACATGTGGGCACTGCAGTCATTTTGTAAAACATCATCTACCACAGTTACTCTTGTTATATCTTATTGTATCTTAGATATTTGGGTCTGTATGGCATTTGAATACTTTACTCCATATCTCTACCTCTGATTGTTTCAGATCGTAAAACACACCAGGGCAGGGACATCCTTGTCATGTTAATTTACTGAGCTCTACCACAGCACCTTGTACTCAACAATCAAGTACATGTCATTGCTTGTGCTGCAACTGACGATAGATACATGCACTTGAGCAATCATTATTTTTATGCCATAACATTTTTAACATGACACAGAAAATCTCCATACTAGCCAAAAAGTCATGTAACATTTTTAATATGCAACTGAATTGTATTACTCTGATTAGGTCTTGATTGCTGGAGAAAAGTACATCATTTCTTCTCCCAAGTGAATAGAGTCTTGTAAGACAATAATTGCATTTCACCATTGAAGGAGTGAAAATCACTATCTTGAAGAATTTTTTTTTTTTACTTTTTCTCCACAATTATTCATTTTTAGTTTAACGATTATTAAAAGGTTTATGTTTTAATCTATGTGGACCTTGACCATGAGTGGGTTCTTATGCGAAGTTAACTAATGAAGGAAATTGTCCCTTTTCAGTTGATTTCATAGGTGGCTTTGACTCTTATGGCTACCAAGGGCCTCAGAAGACATCTCACTTACAACTGCAGCCTATGTACATGTAAGTACCTTACTTTGGAGGTATTTTTCTGGGATATCAAAAGATGGTCAAGTAAATGTATCATGGCACAAAACAGATGGCATGAAGCTCTCCTTCAGTTATATATTTTCACTATTAATATTGTTTTGACTGGGATAATTCTGATAACATTTTCTTCATGATTTTTTAAAAAATTTAATTTAACAAAAATGCCATCTCTGCATTTAGTCCTACATAAGTATCACCTACATGGCTCAAAAGCCTCTATGTTATATTCCAAGAGTTGAATTACCACAAAGTATATATTTTGAAAATGATATAACATTATATACAATTGTATATAAACTATACATAAATCATATTTTCTGGTTGTCCTGGTATAATTATCAGCTTTCCATATTACCTTCAAAAGAGTTCTCATTTAAATGATTAATGGTAGTTCACCATGGTTATGCATAGTGTTCAAAAATTTTTTGAAAACAGCAATACTCCTTCTCTATCATTTTTCTAATGTGAAAGTGCAAATGAAACTTGGACAGTAACACTGAAACTTATCAAACCCTGAACTCTAGCACTCAAGAGAGCAGACATATAATCAGAGCCTGATTTTTATATCTGTGTTTAGGCAAATTCCCTTGGATAACAACTGATAACAAATTCTATATATCAGCATCAAGTGATATGCTGAATTGCAAGCGAAGATCAAAATAGAAAGTAAGATTCCAATTCGTTTTAAAATGTGAACTTCTCTCTTTGAAGATATGTGTTTGTTGTCCTTGTCCTCCACCATTAAATCATTTACCTTTTAATATCTTGAGTGTCTAGGATAATAAATGGATCTGGGGGTATTTGTCCTCCAAAGAGATTAAAGTAATCTTTAGACAATCCTTTTAAGCTTCTCTCTAAAAAGAGAATGATCCATGCATTGTGCCTGCCTTTTTATTTGCGTCCTGGTAGCTCTCTGCAAAGCATTTGCTATCATCACTGTTAGAAGAGACTTTATTGGTTCAGAAATCAGTGAAGACTATATGTCATTCAGAGCATTGCGTCTGTAAGCCTTTCTTTACATACCCACCACTACTACCCTAACTCCAGCTTCTTTCTTATTTCAGAACCTTCATTCCATCCTCCACATGACTGCCAAATTAATCTTCCCATAGTACTATTCTAACAATTTTACCTCCCTGCCCAAGAGCCATCAGGCGCTCCCTGTTACCTACTGAACAGAGTCCAAACTCCTACAAGTCTAGCCTGACCTGGGCTCGATATTTTATTGAAATAATTTCTCTTCCACTCCTACTAATGTTTGAGTCCCAACCAAATGCAGATGATGCTGGGAGTCACTAGGGGAATTGTAATGGGAATTCATTTGAGAACTGAACTATCCTCCTATGCTCTTGATCCAGTGAAGTCATAAATAGTCTAATATCTCCCCTCAGTCATTTTGTTCCCAGCCAAACTCAACTCTTGCCTTCTCCAAAAAGGGCACAGGTATTTCCAAATCTCCAAGCTATTCTTTTGACACTAGAGCTCATATTTTCCCCAAATTTTACTCTTTGAAGCCTTACTGTCTTTTAAATTTTATTTTAAAATATATTTCCTATATAAGACATTTCTTAAACTTATTTTCTTCTAATACTTCACTCTTTTTTCTTTTTTTTTTTTTTTGCAATATGCTATCATTGTTTACTCCTTATACTGTACCTTCCCTAACCTCTCAGAAAGATCTGATAGCTACAACAAAAAATAAAATTAAGCCAGATGAAGTGGTGCACGCCTGTAATCCCAGAGACTTGAAAGGTTGAAGCAGGAGTATTGCAAATTCAAGGTCAGCCTCTGCAATCTCAGAGAGACCCTGTCTCAAAATTTAAAAAATAGGCTGAACTGGGGATGTTGCTCAGTGTAAAGTACACCTCCATGCAATCTCCAGAACAAAAATACAAAATTATACATCTTTTAAATCCTTTACCATTATTCTCAATATTTTGGAGTAACCTTCTGTAAAGTGTTCCATTTTTAAGAGGCAAAGCAATCAGGAGTAGTGGTTCAGATAAATGAATACTCTGAAGACACACTGCCTGAGATTAAATTCATTATAACCTTTAACATATAACTTTGTTTGATTAGCTTTAATCTCACCAAGCCTAAGTTTCCTCACCTGCAAAATAGAAATGACAACACAGGTACTTCATATAATTGTTCTGAAATTATGTGAAATAATATAGGGAAAACAAACAAGACTTAGGACATGTCACATAGTAAGTACTTAATAAACATAATTTTTTAACAGTGGAAATAATGATATGTCAACCAACATCATCACAAAAAGCTTTCATCAAGTCAGAAATCAACATATACCAAATCTCATTCCCAAAGATCTCCTCTATATATAGTATATGACATAATATCAGCTCATATAACAAATAACAATATATTGTACTTAAAAGAGTAGACCAAAATATTTACAAGGCTTGCAATTCCTTGATTCTGACAATATCGTATAAAATTTTATTTTGTTGGTCAATATAAATGATCAATAAAAATGATCAAGCCATAATAAATTAAGTGTAACCACTCATCTAACAATAAGTTATGATAATAACATGAGGATGCTAATTATACATAATGCTAATTATGCATAATCAAGCATATTGTTTCAGACCAGGCATTTATGATTCTAATGTTGATCTTTAAACAGGGACTTTACAAAGATCAATATCTTTGTCAGTGTTTAACTTCTCATAATTTTGTTAAGTAAAATAGTCTAAATGCCAAGTAAAAGTAAAAAAAATATTGTTTTTCCTCTTTACTACCTATGAATGGTAAAATTATATGACAGACTTCAGGTTTTGTTGCTTAGGAAATAAGTTACAAGTTTAATGGAATTCAAATCTAGAAAGTCAGGAAACTTAGAGTACATAAAACATTAAAACCAAACTCCTACTACCACCCCTTCCATACAACATCCCACAGGAAACCTCGGATCCTAGAATACTAAGATTTTATTTTGCAGATGAGGAAACTGAGTTAAGAGACAGGAAAACAACAATCTTCACAACTTGTTGGTCATGCAGCCAGGATTATCAACCTCTTCCCCTGACCCCTTAGTTCAGTAGTCTCTAAATTCTTAGGTGGACTGTGAGTTCAACTTCATATTACATTCCTGATTTTATTTTCCTATTGGTGTAGCTTACACTGACTTAGCTGCCATATTTCCATATGAGGCTGCACCTTCCCCTTTTTGTACATTCCATTTATTCCCTTTTGATTTTACACTAGGCGATACTGAATGAAGGGCCTTTTCAACTTTGTAACCCTCAAAACCAATCATCTGAGAGAGACTGCCTATTCAAATCCTGTGAAAAATCAAAACTGATTCACCTATAAACCTTGTTCCCTGCAGAGAGGCAGAGACCTGAGCATCTCCTCTGTCTTTGTCATTTGGAGTGTGCCTTCCCTTGTCAACTTGCCATAAATATGTCTTGTAAAGTAAGAGTAATTTAACATCATGGGCCAGTTCATGCACCCTAACAATATTATATAGCAACTGGAAATAAAAACTGTTCTTTTGAAAGAAAGCAAATGCTAAAAAGTAATGTGAAGTTTTAGCTGTGGGATTTCCATTCTAACCAGCAAACCATCTGTGGCCAGGACCCTGGACAAAGCTGTGAAGTCACTGCCAATACTGACTGCAAGTCACAGCCCGGTTTCAGTGCCTGTGGCCAATAAATACACAGTCCTCTTTATTTTTAATTAAGTTTTGTAAGTGTTCTTGCTTTGTAATTTTTCAGATTATCTATAATCCATCTATAAGGAAAGGCTTTTACTTTTTCCATTATACTTTGATAAACCTTTTTTGGGACAAACTGATACTATGAAGTTACAACCCAAAGAATTCAGATGTCCACAGATTAATTTTCTAGCAATGCAATTGCATTGACTGCCACAATCCAGGGTGCCAAGCAAGCATAGATCTGATCATGCTCCCACCCGGTGAGATAATCCTGTGGAGTATTAGGCAGCATGTGAAAATAGTGCATTATGTTGGGCAGCTCAACTGTAGTAATACATCTTCATTTCATTTTTCCCCAGAAATAGATTTTGAATGACCACAAGTGGCCTCTCTATCCAGGAAGTTGCACTAAGAAAAAAGAAAAGGAGAGGAAATTTATCTAGTTAAAACCCAATTTGGGCTGCTTCTTTTTTCTTTCTTTCTTTCTTTGTTTGCACTTGTGCTTGGAGAGGTAGAAAAGGTGGCAAGGGACAGGCATCCAGCACTCTCCCATTTGATTAAAAACATCTTTTCTCTCTCTTAGGTCAAAGTAATACAGATGACTTCAGTCTATCAGCCCATGGACCTCTCTAAGAACTTGTTTCGCAGTGGCCTCCTGCATTTGATGAAGAGCAAGAAGCAGATGAATTAAATATCTATACATATTAACAGGACAGACACATACACACACACACACACACACACACACACACACACACACAAAACCACGCACAAATCAATTCCACTTGACCTCTTTCTAAATGAAACAGACAAATATGCAGGACACGCCCATTCTGGATTTCCTGAAAGCAGGCTCCTTTCTCCCAGGCCTTTAAAGTTCAAAAGGAGACGCGTTGGTGCCCCCTGCTGGCCACTATTAACTCCTCTGCAGCCCTGCCAGTCAAGTCAGCCTCTATGAGCTGCGAAGTCGTGGGGGCACATTAGTTTGAGAGCCCCGTTTTCTGCACTCCACACATCTTGATAGCACCACAGCTACTTAGGCAATGTAATTGCAAAAACAAACAAAAACATGCCACGATGACCTTGTAACTGAATTTTGAAATGGCAGGTCGTTTGCCCTAAAGGCTGTACCGTACATACTTGCCTTAACCCACCTGCGTTGTGTGCCCGAGAATCTCAGTGCAGACATCCCTGAGTCACTTCCTTTAGGCTAACACACTGCTATTCATTCCGAATGAGTTCGAGTCTGTGTGTTTCATGTCAAGAAACAAGACTGAATAACTCAGCAGCTCCAGTGTGTCTGTGTAAGAAAACTGCCAGCTGTCAGCAAAGTGCATTATGTAACGTTGAACCTCCCTGGTGGCCAAAAAGAGACAAGTACCAATAACAACAACAATAATAGTCATCTTTATAATTCTTAGGTATGGTCTTCTGATGGGGTTGGGGTAGGACAAAGTAAAATTTATTAATCTACTAACTCATTAATCTACTGGAAGCAGAAAGCAGAAATGGCTTAACTCACTGATTTTATTTATTGCACTCTAGGTGCTTTTATAAGTATCTACAAATGTCTTTTACTAACACAGAAAACAGCTGTGGATTTCTATCAACAGAGGCCAACTGACTATGTATTAGCTATGTTTACTCTTTTATATCTAATTCAAATGGAAGACCCAATGTAGGTGAACTTTCTTTTCTAACTTCGGCATACAAGATTATTTTTTGGGTGGGTGGGGGGGAGCAATAGTTACCTTGGTGAAATATTTGAGATCTCTTTGTGGTATTTGGGGGATCTGTTGTGTGTTAGAGTGTATTTCAATCCTCCTGTATTATCGTGGCAGAAAAACTGTGCTGTTACGTAGTTGGCAAACAAGATGCCTTTGGAAACTTAATAGTAGGTCAATGTGTTTATGGAATATTCTGAACTCCTAGGAAATTTTGTTTTATATTATCAAGCATTATTTGGTTTTCATTAGTGGAAAACATAATTAGCTCAGGCTTATCAGTAACTCAGATGAGTCATGTTTTTCTTGGATCCACTTGAGACACTAAAATCAACTTTCTTTAAACTAACGCCATCTTTAAGTACAGTGAAATTCAGACCGGGAAATTTATAAATTGTCATGGAGCAACGTTTTTCTTTGATTCTGATGAAGTTTCAGTTATTGGGTAAACCTCCTTTGGACCTTAGCTCATTCAGATCTACATAAAACAGTCCCATTACTGTGTTTGCATGAATGTTTGAAATGTACACAGGCATATACATTTGAAAATAATAAAGGAACAAAAGATGATCATTGGAACATAAACCACAATCATACATTCCAGAACATGTGCTTGGATTTTCTTGGTGGCTTGCATATGTTTGTCCATATATACATGTATAAAATATACAATTGCAAACATGTCAGTGAAACCTCATATGATGCTTTTATAGTGACATGCATGTTTAATGTATGAGAAAAATATTTACCAATGTACTGTCTTTTGACTCCTAAAATATAAATACTATACATGCCAGAAACTATTCTAATGTGACTATTAATGTAACTACTAAAATGAGGTTTCACTGCACATTCATGCTGTGAGGAGATTCCACCTTATAGTACATGTATATGGATACAGACAATGAGCCCTCATATTCCCATTTTAAGTTACAGCCAGCTTACCACCAAATCACTACTATCACCTCCACCAAAATTTTCAAAAACAGTTGTTGACTACTAAAAAGTAATCAGTTGACAGGCCTTTTTAAGGAGCAGTAAGCACAGTGGTGTGATTCTATCTGGGAAAACATCTAAGTTGTACAGCTGTATCCTCCTCAAAATCCGGTGAAGAATGCTATTTTTCTAGGCTGAGCTTTTGTTATAAACCTAATATTCTGAAGGCAAGAGTTACAATCCTGATGTGTCTTTTTTTTTTTTTTTTTTTTGCATTTGTTAATTCTGAATGTATTTTTAACAGAGTGATTTTTTTGACTTACTAGTGTAATTTGCATTTTAAAAATAAATGGAAAAACAATTAAGTTTCTGAGCCATCCCTGAAAGCCCCTGCTGCTTCTCACAGTGTATTTGATTATGTCATTGACAGGGAAACCCTATCAAATTTACATGAAGGCACTGCTGCTCTCTCTGCAGTGCTGGATGTGTCTGCAATGCAAAGAAACTGCCCGGTTGTGGCACCATCCAGCTCTGTCACAGGTGACACGTACTTGCATTACCTCCTGACATTGAGGCCTTGACTTCAGGAGATGGCCTGCAAAGGACCTGCCATCTTTTGGAGAACTTTCTTTCAGATGTAGAGTTAGCATCAAACTAATAATTGATGGAGGTGTTAGAACACTGTATTTTAAAAACCTTGGGTTAAATTATAGGTAGGGTTTTTTGTTTTTTTATTGAATTTTTTTTTCAATGAAATAATTTCAAATACGTATTGTCCCTTTGATGACATAATCAATTGTGTTGTTATTAGAAAATTGATATTCTGTCTCTACAGAAGACAATTGTAAAACCATATTTGAGGGTAGGAGAGATAAATAGAAAAGATTAAGCCCTGGATACTAATGGAGCCCTTAATTTCAACCAAGCTTCCCTGTAGACACTAAAAGGAGAGAGAGCCCCTGGGTGACCTGCTTCAGTCTTAGGCTGCCACTGAGGCTGTGTCCTTCCCCCGCTGCATGCAGACACACTGCAACCCCCAGAAGTCAAAATACCCAAGTGGGCTGAAAACAAAGACAGCTTTGAGGCAGCATGTCAAGGAGTCGAAGACCAACTCGCAGTCCTTGATGGTCAGGTGCATGGGGAGAGCCTTGTAAATGATCAAGACTTATTTTACTTTTGTTCCCTGTGTGAAAAGTCTGCTGTGACGGTGTTCATTGAAGTGACGTGGATGACTACCGTGCAGTCAAAGGCACACGACATCGCAGCTGCATAAAAAGGGACAAAATCAATAGGTCAACCATAAATATACATATGTATTTACCCTAAAGAAAAGATTCCTTCTTCTGCAGGTCTCAGTTAAATAGGTCATGAGCTTGATACACATGGCAGGCAGAACTAAGGTCTGCATTTGGTAAGTACGAAAAAAAAAAAAAGACCAAAAAATAAATCCTCTGATACAGTGAAGCCAATGCCCAACATTTCACTGTGATAGAATGAACGAACCCTTTTCTTTCAGAAACATAAACCCATTTTTTGAAAAGGTCACGGTGAGAACAAAACCTTTGAGATCCAAAATCCATTCATTGTACAGACAGTAAACTAAGGCCCAGGGAGGTTAAGAAATTACACAAGATGAGCATGTATTCTGAAAATGCAAATTAACTCACATTCCACAGCAAATTCTTGTGTGCACTCTGGTCAGAATAGAACAAATGAAATCCTAGACACTACCAACTGACCTTAGACTTTGTAAATTGAAATGAACCATAATAAGGAAGACCTTAAGACATTATTAAATCATAAAATACTTTTGAATTATATGCATTATGTTCAGTACAGTTTAAAAATTAAAACATATTTTATTATATATTCTTTTAAAAACCAACAATCCCTACCCATATGTAAATATGTGAATATGATATGATCTTATTGAGTTATGTTCAGTTACAGGGACAGAAAATTTTCTGTTATTTCTTTTATAGTATACTTACGAATAACTAATGTTAGAATTATTTAAACAGTCTCATCTTGAATGCTTTCTCTACTTATCAAGAAAATTCTTCCTTCATACATTTTATCTGTCTTTACTAAAATTTCAACACTCAAGACTTATATTCAGGAAGCCTTGCTTATTAAGATTCTTACATTTTAAAATATAAAGTCTCAAATTATTTCCATCACATGTGAATCTTTGCTTAGGATCTCTGTCTAATTCTCATTTCATTTTATGACATCTGCCTTTCACCCACATCCAAAAAAAGAAAGAAAGAACAAAATCAGTGATGGATGTTATATATAATTTACAACAAATTAGTATATTGAAACAATCGCTTTTTTATAAAGATGAGAGAAAAATCTCAGATACATTTGTGAATTCTATGCCTTTTCATTCAGCAAAAATTTAAACTAGATTAATACCTTCAAGGATTACATTTGCAAATGAAATCTGTGTAAGTATTATGAGTTACGGTTGCCACTGACAACACAGAAAATGAAGGTGAGTCTGTCTTAAAATGGATAAAAGCAGGTATATTTTATATTCTCTAGAATGATAAAAAAGATCATTTTAAAAATATTTAAACATTATGGAATTTAGAAGCAATGAGCTTAAGTTTTTTGATGGATAATGAAATGTGATATTGGTAAGATAAATTCAGAGAGGAAAAATCCCTTTTCAAGCCACAGGTTGATGCTTTTGCACAGGCTAAATTGTTACTAAAATTAATGTCAAGCTTTTCTATGAGAGTGCCTTAATAGTGTGGCACCTTGATAATAAAACAGTTATATTTTTAACTATGCCTTCTACCCTCATATGAATTTAAGTTCTAACAGCAAAGGAATAAAACAACTACCAAAAAAGATGGCAAATTGATGCTGTCACCCCAAGAATGATGGATTGATTCAATTAATCAGTAAGTCTTTTCTAAGAGTCCTTCAGGGAGTTATTTACCAGAGGCATACCCTAGTTATTCCCTTTCAAGCACCTGTCATTTTTCTTCATTACTCTTCTAGCTTTACTCATTATATCTTTGGGGGATATGCTGATCTCCATGTGCAGAAGGTTTTGCACACAGCTGTCCAGACATAAATCTTCCAAGCTTCAAACTAGAGGCCACCAAAACACCTGAGCCTCATGTTATTGTTTTCTCAAGCTGACCAAGACAATCTCAGGATGAAGTCAAACAAACGGACACTGACTTACAAGTGGTAAATTGATGGGGAAGTATCAAATTGAGTAAAGGCTACAAGAAATCTTTCATTCATAAAAATGTCATCACCTCGTGCTCCACTCTGTGAAACTGACCTCACTATGAATAACCCCAAAAACAGACAGGTACAGAGAGACAGCTCAGAAGCTGGGACCTATGCTAATAGTTGGTGGTAAAACAGAACATATTCATTGATTGTGTTGTGTTAGATATCAACAAACAAATATTCTTAAACATGAAAGGTTTCTAATTGCAATGGGCCAAATCATCTGTCAGTTTAGTTCACGGAGATGAAGGATTCTACCACACACCCGTTAGAATGTTCACAGAGATGAAGGATTCTACCACACATCTGTTAGAATGGCTATTATCAAAAAGACAAAAGAAAACTTTGTATGTTGTTGGTGGGAATGTAGATGAGTACAGTCATTATGGGAATACTTTTATAATTAAAAATAGAGGGCTGGGGAGATAGCTCAGTTGGTAGAGTGCTTGCCTTGCAAGCATAAGGCCCGGAGTTCAATCCCCAGCACCACAAAAAAAAAAAAAAAAAAAAAAAAAATAGAAGTACTGTGTAATCCAGCAATCCCATTTCTGGATACATATCCAAAGGAAAAGAAATCGATGTGTTGAAGAGATAACTGTACTTATATTTACATTATAGACTAGATGTGGAAGCCAAGTGTCCATCAAACAGATGGAAGGATGAAGAAAATGTGATATATATATATATATATATATATATATATGAATAATATTCAGCTTTAAAAGAAAAGGAAATTCTGTCATTTGTGATGACATGGACAAACCTGGAGGACATTATGTTAAGTGAAATAAGCAGGCAAAGAAAAGATAAATTGCATAATCTCACTTACATGTAGAACTTTAAAAAGTAGAATTTACAAAAGCAGAAAGTGGAATGGTGGTTACCAGGGGCTGGGAGGTAGGGAGAATTGAAGAGATGTTGGTTAACGGATTCAAAATCCCAGTTAGAATGGATTATGTTCAGGAGATCTATGATACAACATAGTGACAGCAGTCAGCTGTAAGAACTATGATACCAATGATTTTAATAACAATGTGTTCTATTCTTGGAAGTTGCTAAGAAAATAAAGTCTAAATGTTCTCACCACGTAAATATAATAAGTATGTGTGGTGATGGATATATTAATTATGTAGTATTAGCCATTGCATAGAGCAAACTATATTGCTGTGTACCATAGATATACACAATTCTTGTTAATTAAAAAACCAATTAACTTTAAATAATAGTATTCAAGAAGAAAATAACTAGAGAGGAAATTCATTGCTAAATCTTGCTATCAAGGATGGTTACATAGTTCACATGACTCAGTAAAAAATAAGAATGTGAGGTCCCCTCATTCAAGGAGTAAGAAAGAAGTAATGCTAAAGGTAGTAAAAATATAACACATTTTTCTTAAACAGTATTTTATTATTTATAAAGCATAATCATGCTAATGCTAATGCATGAATAACAACATAGAATTATAAATTATACAAAAGCATGTTTGAGTATCATAATTTTATATAATAAAATAATTATAATATTTTGTTAATGGAATATCTTGATTGATCATAAGATTTTTCTGATGTATTTTTCTGAAAGATTTTTCTGACTTATCTTATTAATAAGTCATCAAAATGTACACTTTTAGACAGTTAATTTTCAATCAGTGTAACTGAAGTTGATTTAAACTACTCCTGACAAATGCAACACAATTGATTTTTTATTATTTTTAATTTTGAGAAGTATCTTTCTGTGCATACTACTGTTACTGGAGCTGTTAAAATGTTTTATAGACTGTGACAATATTGGGACAAATATCTGATAAATTATTTTGAAAATAATTCCAATAATTTTGAATATAAATTTTAGTCATCTATCCCTGATGATTCATGGAAGACTTCTCCTAAAAGGATTTAATTCTTCATAAATATCAGTCATTAAAATTCAGATAAAAATTTAATCATTTTATTATCACTGCTTTGTATTAAATCATTTAAAATTAAAGTTAAAATTTTAATTTTCAATATTTAAATTATTTTGAAATTTTTAATTATCTGTATTTTAATGAAACTTAATTAAAACTCTGATTTTAAGTTTAAATTCAATTTCAAATAAAAATCAGTGGGATATTAGTGTTTTTTCTGACATTTCTCATAATTTGTTGAGTCACTGAAAGTGACTGCTGAGGAGTGGGAGTCAGTGTGCTTTAATGGACCATGTGCTGCTTTGTATGCCTAAAGTATTTGAAATGCAAATTTGGGACAACTTTACCATCTAAATGCTTGGCTAGATTAAGTACCCAATAAACAAGGTGGAGTAAGCATGAGATCAGTACTTAGGTCTGAAAAACCATATGGGTTCATTTCAAAATATCATAAGGAAAATTGTTACTAATTTAACTCTGATTCAATATCCAAGAGTTCAATTTGAACTTAGCAGCCATGCAACAGAATAGAGTCCCAATAATCCAGGAAAGGACGCAATGGTCTCTTTTGCTGATGTTGGATGGATAGCTACAGAAGAAGGAGAGTGCTCAACAAGACTAAGACAGAGGTAAGGTCAAAGCCGCCCCTTCAAGATGAATTTCTTTTCTTTGAGACACCCCAAGCAGACATATTTCCTTAGCAAACTTGTCTCAAAAAGAGCCTCCACTGAAGAAAGCAGCACGGGGCAACGAGGACGCTCTGCAGAAGTTCCATGCACTTGAAAATGAAATTTCTACACTCAGACCTCAGATTGCCAAAATGGTGACCCTCCAAGAGCAACAGAATCTCACTGCAGTAGGTGACTTGGATTCTACCACATCTATTCCTCCCTCACCACCATCACCACCTCCCCATCCACCTCTCCACTAAGGTTCCACCAAAGTAAATCCGCTATTGATCTACTTGGGGAGCGAAGAAAGCAAACAGCCAATGCTGGAAAGACTGGTTAAGAACAATCCAAAGAAACCTGACATGCTAAATATGCTAGAGATCCTGAAAGACATGAACACTGTAAAACTTCAGTTAGTCAAGAGGTCAGAGCAAGATGTAAAGCCCAAGTCAGTGGATGCTACCTACCCTGCTGCCCTCATAGCAGAAACTCTGAAAAAGAAATGTGCTTATTGATATTGAAGCAATAACTAGCCAAGGTAAAATCGAAAAGAGAGCTCCAAAATCTGAATCAGAGGCCACCTCAGAGACAGTATTGTTTGGGCCATGTATGTTGAAGTCTATAGGAAAGATGAAGGCTCTACCTGAAAATGTTTCAAACTCCTAATGGACAATGAACTGAGAAAGACTCCTGATTCAGCTAGTTTGTGAGGGCTGAATTTTGCTAGTAGAAATCAACACTATTTAGTAAATACCTGACTTTAGTATTCAGTAGTCTCCTTTTTAACCTAGAGGACTGAGTAATGATAGAAGCACCATAACTTTGTTTTGCTTGAGATGGTCAGTTCCAGAACTTCCTTTAACATGAATTCTGACACGTTTTTCACATATAGCCAAGATGGTGAGGCTTCCAATATTGAAAACATTTGTAAGATTTCAACACATTGAAAGGACATTTGTGCATTTTACTACGCATTCTTAAATTCTCAACACTAATTTATCTGCACAAATGTTTTGTATACATATATTTGGATATAAAAGTTTAAAAATTATTAATGAAAGACAAAAAAGAAAAATAATTTCATAATATTAATAAGTTTTCTTCCTCATAATAATTTGTATATCTGAAGCTTCATATGATGATGGAATTATTTTCTGTCTCCTGCTACATTATGTAGGTTTAATTTCTATTTGTAAGACTGTGGATATTCGCATTGCAGTGTTGCAGTCATCTTCAAAACTAGAGATTCTGAACTTTTTCACTAATTCTAGTGACTGATATGCTTTATTGCCACATGCATGAGTATGCTTTTACTTTGTGATAACTTACTGACAGAGTCTACTGCCTGAGCACCAGAGAATAAATGAGCAGAAGCTGCAGGGACTTATTCTCATGAGAAACTGAGAGTCTCCTCAGGTTTTCAAACAGTTTGGGTCCCTTGCCTTCCCTGGGGTACAGCTGTCACTTGTGTTGTTGTTGCTTCTGTCAACACTGCCAGTCTGGTCCCTCCCCCAGTCACTCATTCAGCTCACTGGCTCCCTAGACTGCCCTGAGGCCCATGTATGTATGCTGGGCAGCAAGATCAATTTGTCTGCACACTGTATGTACCCAGGGCCCTGAGCAGTGTCATTGGGATCACAAACACTTGCATGAGTATCCTCTCTGCCCACTGCATGCACAAAAGTAATATTTCATGAAAAGGACCATAGAGACCTAAACCAAGCGTCGGATCCTCTGAGAATGGGGACCATGTGCATCACGTGTCCATGAAGCCAGCCCTGTTTGCTAGAGAAACAGAGAGTAAATCTTTCCATCCACACCTACTGCCACTTCATACTTACCCCCAATTTGTTACCAACATATTTCACTTGTTAGTAAAAATAGTCCTAGGATGCTTTCCTAAGAATGATGATTCCCAAAAGAGTAGATTGAACCTGGGTGTGGTGACACAGGCCTGTAATCCTACCTACTCCAGAGGCTGAGGCAGGAGGATTGCAAGTTCAAGATCAGTCTAGGCAATTTAGTGAGACTCTACCTCAATATATATAATGACTGGGGTGTTGTTTAGTGGCAAAGTGCCCTTGGTTTAATCCACCCCCACTCTGAAAAACAAAAGGATGGGATACCTAGTATGCTAAGGTTGGATGATAATTTCAAAACTTTCAATTCTGGTCACATGCAATATCAGTCAAGTTTTTATTACACTTCTATTAAAGATTTTATTTGGATCCAAAATTTCATTATTACTACATAGGTATTAACATTTCATGTTTACAATTTAACAAAGTAATTCTGGCCATGTAAATTCAAGAATGAATTTAAAACTAACAAGGGTTTTTTCTTAATAAAATTCAATAAAATTATATGATAATAATTGTTTAAAATGAATGATAGTATACGCCAATGCATTTGAAATAAGATGGATTTGTTGTTAAAAGACATGAAGAAAAAAGTACAACTAATTATAAGGACTTGAATTGAGACATTACATGTCAAATGACTAAATTAATATATTTGGAACTGAAGATTACACCTTCTTTCTTCATATATTCTCTATAGGTATACTTTAGAAATGCTAATGGACAAAGACCCTCCTTACATTTTCTTTTCTTGTTTAACATTCTGCAACATAAGATAATACTCTTAAGAATAGAATAAGTTCTCCACAACATTCCACATGGTCACCACATCTAAATAGTAGACCCAAATTCCAAACCTAGTTATACTGTCCCCAACCCCACAGTTCCAATCTCTGATAAAATGTCCAGAGAGTCATTCATCATACGCAGGTAGGTAGCTACATTTTTCTTTAGGGTGACAGACCCTATCTCTTTGATTATAGTCCACCTCACTCACTCAGAATGGATAATTCACCCTATTCAAGGACTTAATTCTGCCCATTCTCCTCCCACGGAAACATTCAATTCAGACAAGAAATGAGATTTCTTTATAACGAATGTCATTGGGCAGAGAGTAATTCAGAAAGACTAGAATGACCCTTCCCCTGGCTTCACTCTGGTCCCCTATGACCACAAAACTCCCTCACCAACACAATTTCCCTGTCTGTGCAGGGAGAAATAAAAGCACAGTCAATTCTGGCAAAAACATGGCACTCATAGTATACCATGTTTGTAAACAATTTTCTCCATCAGTTCCACTTTGTGCTTGACATTTAAAATTGAAACTAGCAGAGAAGTGTTGATCTATGACAGAAAGATAAATGGATGGGAGCAAGCGAGTTCTTGTAAAGTATTTGATGTCAATGTTGTTTATTATTTTTTAAGTTGCAGATGAACGCAATACATTTATTTTATTTGTTTATTTTTATGTGGGGCTAAGGATCCAATCCAGTGCCTCATACATGCTAGGCAAGCACCCCAGCATTGAACTATAACCCCAGCCTAGTGTCATTTGTTCTAAAAGGCAGAATTGCGGATCACCCCAAAGTCACATCTTCTTATGCGTCTGTTAATGAAGTCTAGAAAAAAGAATCAGAATCAATTCCAACATTTCTGCCAAATGCAATGGTCTTCTCTCAACCCTATTCTCATCAAACACTAATTAAAAGTCAGACATCATCTGAACAAAAAGAAAAAAAAAAATCTCATTTCCTAAAATACACACACACACACACACACACACACACACACACTTCACCTGCTGGTTTATTCTTTTTTTTTTCCAGAAAAGTCAAGTGCTTTTGCCATGGATTATGGATTGTAACAGTGTAGTGACAAATTTTCTTCAGTCTTGCTTTGATGAATTTATAAGGAAATTGAAAAATGTACAATAGTTGCTATGACCCTCAAATTTTAATTCTAGACATGAATCAGTGTATTGGTGTTCTAATAATGCTCTAACAAATAAATGACCACAACTTAGTGCTTTAAATTCATACAAATTCATTGTTTCATCATTCTGACAATTAGAAGTTCAAAACTGGTTTCTCTGGGCTTATATCAAAGCGTCAACAGGACCGTGTTCCTTCCGAAGGCTCAAGGAGATAATTCATCATCGCTTTGCCACTCCCAGCTTCTAGAGGCTGCCCGCACTCCTTGCTGTGTGGCCTCTTCTTCTGTCTTCCAAGCCAGAGGAAGCATCGTCACATCTCTCCAGGACTCTCCGACTTTAACCTTCATCGTCACATCTCAGATTCTGACCCCACCGCCTGCCTCTTATAAAGACCCTTCTGATTACATAGGATAATCTTTCCATGCAGAGATCTTTAAATGAATCACAAGTGCAAACAGACTGTGAAAGTTCCTTTTGCTGGGTAAGATAATATTCCTAGGTCTCAGAGATTAAGCCATGTATATCTTTGGGAAGGTCATTTTTCTGCTTACCACCATCACCTAAATCTCTACCTAGATATTATCCAATATCCTGGTGGGAAAGGCTTTTGCAGAGGGTCTGCATTCTCAGTTGCTGGTACAAAATATCATGTAGGATTTTTAAATCTCAAAAGGATTCCCAAACTACTTAAGCCAGCATCCAGTCCTCTGCTTTCTAGCAATAGGAGTTAGAGTTCTGGAATTCTAAGATGGGACAGATTCTTAACAACGAACTAGTCACCTCTTTCTTTTGACATAGGACGGTGCTGGTTCTAGGCTGAAGATAATTGGAAGTGCCACTGTGACACTCCCAGGCTGTGATTATTTCCACTGTGTCGTATTGGTGCGGCTGATTTGTCATATCCAGCCCATTTCTAATAATTCACCTCTAAAGACTGAATGTGACTAAAAGAAGAAAGTCTCTAAACTGATCAGCTTCTATCTACTTCTAAAATGTTTATGAGAGTGTGCTGTAATATCTCAGAATCCATCCATTGGGATTCACATCCGTTTAGAAAAATATGGAATATAAAACTGAATATTTGTCACAGAATGGTAACATAATTGACTTTTAAAGAGTTCACTAAGTAACAATAACACAAACACCTATTTAAAATGTAAGTACTACAGAAATTTACAGAATGACAAAAAGGTCTTCCCACGTGCATTTAGGTTTTCTTCCGTATACATCTTCTATGTGCTTACTTCTTTGTGTCGTACTTTAAAATGACAGCAATGACCAGGCAAGGTGGCACATGCCTGTAATCCCAGCAGCTGGGGAGGCTGAGGCAGGAGGATCACAGTTCAAAGCCAGCCTCAGCAAAAGTGAAGCACTAAGCAACTCAGTGAGACTGTCTCTAAACAAAATACAAAATAGGGCTGAGGATGCGCTCAGGGGTCAAGTGCCCCAGAATTCAATCCCCAGGACTCAAAAAAAAAAAAAAAAAAAAAGACAGAAGTGAAATTTGGCAAATGCCATTCTTTGCTTTAGTTCACTTGCTAATTTATTTATACTTCTCTCCCTCACTGTTAAAAAATAGATGGGGAGTATATTCCATTGCATGGAACCCCATAATTTATCTGATTATTCTTCTATTGATAAACCGTAGATGGAGTCAAGGGTTTGTTTTTTGGGTTTTTTTTTTTTTTTTTTTTTAGTAATGGAACTTTTTTGGAACATTTTTATTATAGATATTAACACATTAATTGTACAAATTCATGGGATATGCTGTGGTATTTCCATGCATGCATATATCATGCATGAAACATGTCTGTTCACCTTCCTCTACTCCAGAGGTGCTTAACCACTGAGCCACATCCCCAGCCCTTTTTATTAGTTTTTAATTTGAGACAGTTTCTTGTTAAGTTGCTTAAGTTCTCGCTAAGTTGCTGAGGCTGGCTTTGAATTTGTAGTCCTCTTGACTCAGCCTCCTGAGCTGCTGGGATTATAGGTGTGAACTCTGGCACCTGGGTCCTCCTACTCTTAACCTCACCTTCCCGCCAGCACAGTGTCCAGTCCCTGTAAGTCCTTAATTTTGTTCTGTCCCCCATCCTTTTCCCCATCTATTCTGTTCTGTACTTCTTCAAGGTTGACTTATTGGTTTCCTTAAATAAGTGAGAACATGGTTTTAGTTTTTCAATGTCTGTCTTGTTTCACTCAACATAATGTTCTCCAGTTAAATGCATGTTGCTGAAAATAAGAGAATTTCATTTTTTACGACTGAGTAATATTCCATTGTGTAAATATACCACATTTTCTTTTTCCTTCATCTGTGGAAGGAAATCTGGGTTGATTCCATATTTTGGCTATTATGTATAGTACTGTGATAAACATGAAAGTGCAAATATCTTTTTGGCACAAAGATTTCAACTCCTTTGGATATATACTCAGTAATGGAATTGCTGAGTCACATGGTAGCTGTATTTTTAATTTTTTGATGAATCACCATTCTATTTCTACAAGGGCTATACATTCCACCCGCAGTATATAAAAATTCTCTTTTCTTTACATCCTCACCAACATTTGTGCTTGTTTTGTCTTGTTTTTGATGATGGTCATTCTGACTGGGGTGAGAAGGTATCTCACTGTGGTTTCCATTTGCATTTCTCTTATCATTATTGAAATTGGAACACTTCTCAAAAGAAGGTATATAAATGGCAAAAAAAACATGGAAAATGCTCAGTAACATAGAACTTTTTAAAATTTGTCACTTTTATGAATATTCACATTAAATAATATATATACTCAGTTCAAAGTCAAAAAGTTCTTTTACCCCTGTCCTTTAACACTTTGTTTCTCCTCTTGAGGGAAATTATAGTTACATATCCCTTGGGTATCTTTCTTCAGAATGTCCACAAATTTACAGATACTTATTTCATACCCATACTAGACCATGGTTCTACACCTGGCCTTTCTTCACTTCACAAAATACACTAAAGATAGTTTCATGGCAGCATTCACAGTCTTCAGTGAAATCTATTCTGTATCTTTTGATTACCACCAGCTCTCATTTTTAATGAGAATTTCTGATTTTGCTAGTTATTTCCAAAATATGAGAATTATATATTTGTCTACAATAATTCAAGTCATAAGTAAGATGACCAAAATTTATTAATGAGAAAATTCTATTTTGAAGTCACCCTTTGTCACCCATTCAGGGACTTCACACCCTCATTCATGTCTGCTTGAAATGCACTTTTCAGCAATTTGAGCTTATTAACATTTATTTTATACTCACTGTTTTGGTCAGCTTTTTCGCTGCCGTGACTGAAAGATCTGACCAGAACAATTTTAGGGGAGGAAAAGTTTATTTAAGGGCTCACAGTTTCAGGGGTCTCAATCCATCAACAGGCTCTATTCCTGGGGGTTCAAGGTGAAGCAGAACATCAAAGTGTGGCAGAGGGAAATAGTCACATGGTGATGTGGAAGAGGAGAGAAAGTCTCCACTTGCCAGATACAAATATATACCCCAAAGCCACACCGCCAATCCCCACCTCCTCCAGCCACACCCTACCACTTTAGTTATCGCTCAGTTAATCCCTATCAGGGTATTAATTCACTGATTGGGTTAAGACTCTCACAACCCAATCATTTCTCCTCTGAACCTTCTTGCATTGTCTCACACGTGAGCTTTTGGGGGATACCTCACATCCAAACCATAACATTCAGTGAAGACTTGAATGGATATTGCCTCCCCCAAAATGGTAATAAACATTCTTTTTTAAAAAAATCTCCGCCATATAGGTTTTCATTTGTTTCTTGATGTTTCACAGTAACTCTAAGGTTTGACATAATATATCAGAAAGGGAAACATTTACATCTGAACAAAAAAAAGAGAATTGCAAAAGTTCTATTCTAGGATGGAGCACACAGAAGAGAAAAGGTATTCCTTTTCAAGAAAAGTGGCAGGAGTCCCTGTCTCCGTCAATAAGAAGAAATTGATAGCTGAGGGTCTATGTAGAGTTCATATGCTCAATTACAGTAGAATTTGTACATAAACACCAACTTTAATTCCCAAATGGATTTGTGGTATATATTTTTCTCTAACTTTGAAAATGTAAAGTTAGAAGACAAGCTTTGAAATACATCATCATTCTTTTGTAAGTGTCTCATTGCTTAAATAAATGCCCACTTCTCAAAACTAGTTTTTCTGCTGTAATATTATCACATTATCCACCAGACATTTCGGTTATAAATGTCCATTATCCCATTCGTGTGCAGTGGATCTCAAATTTTCCAATTGAGATTATCAATGAATTTGAACATATCCTATCTTTCATAGCTATATAAATCAACTCTTAAGCATTAAAGACCTACAAGTACTATAAACTCTGATGAAATATGAAGGAATTTTAAGATTGAGATTTCTGTCTCACTAAATGTAAAAAAAAATTATAATATATGGTAAGTGTGCACTAAGTGCTGTAGAAATCATTGCCAATTGAAACCATTTATAGCTAAAAACAAACAGTCTAAATTTCAATGATTTATTTCTTGTGCATGTTACTGAGATTTCACTAAGCAAATAAGAGTGAATGTTCTTAGGGATGAAAAACAAAATACATCTGATGACAGGCACTTACATTATGAGAAACTTACAAAATTCATAATCTGGTATTGTTAAGTGGTAGGAAGAACAAAGTAGTCAACTGCAGAAAATGTAAAATCCATTTGTCCTCATTCTTCCATCCTGCCTTATCTCTAAGCCAACTACAAAGAGAGAGAGAGAGAGAGAGAGAGAGAGAGAGAGAGAGAGAGAGAGAGACTTTCATTATGCAAAAGTTTTCCATCTCCTGTATTGTATTGTCTCACTTTTGAAATAGTTGAAGAATCAGAAACCCCTATTCTAGTTTTATTTGTACCAAGCCAGAGGTTTATCCCCAAGTGCATGTTTATTTACACACACCAAAGGATCAAATTGTTAAATGAAAAGAAATGCTCCCTATTTGAAGTAATGAGAAAAATCCATTAGTTTTCATGTTAGATACACTTGAAAGATGAAACTCTGAGAGACTAAATGGAATGCTTGGTCCATGTAGTAAATGCAGTAACTTCAATTTTGTGCCACTGCCATTAGATCTTAGTGGGAGTTGGTGGATCTATGATTAAGACTGAGTTGCCAATAAAGTGTGCTTTTCAGAGCTAAGTGCAGTTTTACACTCTTCTGAATTATTACAGACATGTCACCTCTCATGGTTGTTACTGAGATGTTCTCCTGAAGTCTTCACACACAAAGGCTGCCTGTCACCCATACCTCACATTTTGGGGGCATTCTGACTGGTGACTTCTTTCTCACCAATTACACTTCCATTCCTTCCTTCACCCTTCTTATTTCAAAAGCCCAAATGGTCTGAAGTGCACATCGATTAGACCTTATCAGCCTCCACCTTTCCTTGTTGCCATGACCTTCTCTATCCTAGACCCTCTCCTTCTTCTCTTGGTGATCATGTCAGCATTTCTCTTAAGCCCATCTCTACCCTGATTCTTGAAGACTTCTGTATCCATGTAGGCAATCCATCTATCCATCATGATTCCTTCCTTCACTGACTTCAGAGACACTCAGTTCCTCTGCTCTGCACTAGCAAGATCATGCCCCATTGGTACCGTTGGAACCCAGTGGCTCCTGATCTCTGGTGCCCAGTCAGACTCACAGGCTCTGTCATTCTCTGCAGAGCTGGCTCTCAGACTGTATAGCCTGGGTCATTTCACTACAGCCCAGCCTTCATTTCCTGTTCCTTCCGGTTCTTTTCTAGTACTGCTTCCCCAAATTGATCTCCTTCCTCTTCCATCCAGGTACTTGATGCCATTTATTCTCACCCTTCCATCCTTTGCTGAAGAGTAGCTATGACAAGGTTCAGAGTACAGGATGACTGTGGGGATGTCCTAGAATATATACTGGACACATGAGATAAATTTATTAACAAGCTGTGTGACCATAGGTAAGTCTTTGAATCATTTCTCAAATCAGCATCAGTTTTCATATTTACAAAAGAAAGGGTGGATAAGTTTCTTTAATATTGTTTAAAGTTTCAATATAAGTATGGTGCTCATACAAAAGCATAAAAGGAGAATTAAGCTACATTCCCCACAATCTATAATCCAAAGAAGAAAAAGCATCAGCAATCATTTGTAAATAGAAATTAAAGGGTATGGTTTTATTGAAAGCATTTAGACAAGTACAGAGGCAACTGGGGGCAAAGAAGCAATCAGCATTAAGTGAATGTCATCAGTACTACTCTCTTGGAAAAGGTAAATCTGAAGAAAATGTAATACATGGATTGATAGAGCAGTGAGAAGGTTTTTAGATTAACCAGTTCACTTCTCTAAAGTTCATGACATTGTGACATTGACCCAGAGGTCTCAGGCCAATTGCACTGGGGAGATTAAAGTCAACTCTAACAACCATACACACACACACACACACACACTATATATATACATATATATATATATATATGTAATGTATGCAAGAATTGTAGTATAATAAAATTAAAATCACCAAAAAGTACCAGATTTCTTGTTCTCCTATTGCACATTATTCTTGAGGTTTACCTTTTAAAAAAAGCACCAGAGAAATTTTTAAATTTATTTGAGGATAAAAGTAAAACTTTCTACCATCCAGGAGTAGACCATCTGAAGGATGATAAAAATTAAATTACAAGAAACAGTTTTAAAACAGTTCAGGAAGGTATATAATTAAATGCCAAATTGAAGTTATTTTCAAGTGTTGTTTTAAAAAGCAATCAATTTAACAGTCTTTTGGAAAAATTCACTTCTTGAAATATTAAGAAGTTAGGTTTGGAGACTAGTTGACTTGTTTCCTTAGGGGAGAGACTCCTCATGCTGAATGTCACACTTCCTTTTCCAGCCGTCTCAAGGAAGTCCTGGCGGCAATCAGAGCCCTTTTCAACTCATCAAAACCCTGGCTGAGTCTCCCCACCCAGAGAGCAGGGCTGTCATTCCCATTTTCCCTCCAGCTATTCTCAGGAGACTCCTGGAGGGTGTCACAACTAGCATCCCTTCCATCTAGAAATATGAAATTTCAGTGGCCCACTCTGACCATACTCTTGTCATTAGTGCCCTCTCATGATCCAAGACTGCCTCCCAGTCTTTGATTTCAGAGAGAAATCCTGATCCTTCCATTTCCCCCCAACCTACCAATTTCTTCCTATGCACTCCTAATTTCTCAAATATCATGGGCTCCCAGAATATTCCCACATCTTGAATTATTTAGCATCCCTAGCTTCCAGTTAATCTCATGCAGCAAAACCTTTCCTCTACCTTTGTGTGTGTGTGTGTGTGTGTGTGTGTGTGTGTGTGTTACTGTGAATTCAACCTAATGGTGTTCTACTACTGAACCATGTCTCAGCCCTCTTTATTTCTTTATTTACTTTTTTGAGATAGGGTCTTGTGAAATTGTCACATCTGGCATCAAACTTGAGATCCTCCTGCCTCAGCCTTCCAAGCTACTGGGATTATAGGCATGTACCACCAAGCCCAGTTTTCTACTTCTTTATATTAAATCATGCTTCAGGTTTAAAAATAACAAAAATATCTAGGATCTTGCAAGTTGGTACCACTGAAAGCACATACTTCAATTTCAGATGGCTTATAGTATTTTCCAGAAATTATTTAAATCGAATGCTTGTTTCATTCTTGCATTCCTTTGGCTACGGGAGCACAGTGGGGTGGAGAAGTAAGACATCCAAAATCTAAGCTGCCAGGTTTTTTGAATGGTTCACTCACATGGAGTTTAAGTTTTTGATGATGACCTAAGGGCTCTGTGTGTTCAGGAAAATCATGACCCAAAGGCCAACAATTAGCTAGGTGATCAGTGATGAGGAGGAATTTAAATGAGCCTCACAGATTAGCATAAATTTATAGCTATGCAACCCAAAATGATCTACAGATTCAATATAATCCCTATCAAAATAGCAATTGTGGGGAGCAGCAATGCGGGTCAAGGTGTCTGATGGCTTCATGGTTGTGGTGTGCTTGCACTGGGATCTTCCTGTGCAAAAGTACAGGTTAAATTTCCCAGTTGCTGTGGTGACGCTAGCCCATGGTCATTCTGTGCAAAAGCTCAGTTATCAGTTTTAACCTTGATACTCAGACACTGGCTCCCAGGGTTGGAGGATTCTGAGAAGAGCAAAATAACCAGAACATCTCACTACTGTGACCTTCGTGTGCTTTGCAGTCACTTTCCCACAAAAAAACTTCTGGTAATAAAACCTATATAATAAATGTCCAAGCTAGCTCTGGGTCATTGCATCACCATCTGGGTGTAATGTCCTACCTGGTCTCAGCTTTCTCTCTCTGTGTGTCTGTTTGTCTTTTCTAATCCCCCATCACCCCTCACCAGTTTCTGAAATAACAACTGTGTTAATTGATTAATTAATCTGAATTAACAGCAAGCAATGACATTCCTCAAAGAGTTAGAAAAAAAAAAAAAAATCCTGAAGTTCCTATGATTCCACAGCAAAAAATCAACAAGCAAAAAGTCATTAGAGCAAAAACAACAAAGCAGAAAGAATTACACTATCCAATTTCAAAACACACTACAAAGATACGGTAATTTAAACAGCATAGTGTTGGCATAAAAACAGACATATAGACCAGTGGACCCAAACTGAGAGTTGATTTAGTCAGATTTTTTTTTCCTTGTGATCAAAAAACCTGATGAGAACAATTAGAGGAGGTACAGTTTATTTGGGGGCCCACAGCTTCAGAGGTCTCAGTTCATAGGTAGCAACTTCCATTGCTCTGGGCCTGAGGTGAGACAGACTATCATGGCAGAAGGGTGTGGTGGAGGAAAGCAGCTGAGGACATGGCACCGAGAAGCAGAGAAACTGAACTCTGCTCACCGAGACCAATATATATATACCCCAAAGGCCACCATCCCAGTGACCAACCTCCTCTACCCTACCTGCCTACAGTTACCCCCCAGCTAATCCCTATTAGGGGATCAAGGCACTGATTAGGCTAAGCTTCTCAACCCAATCATTTCACCTCTAAACTTTCTTGCATTGTCTCACACATGAGCTTTTAGGAGACACCTAATGCCTAAACCATAACAAGAGCTTGAAAATAAACCCACATATCTGCTGAGAATACATCTTTAACAAAAGTGGTAAGAAAGTCACTGGAGAAAAGGGAGACTTTTTAATAAATGGTGCTGGGAATATAGGATATCCACATGCAGAAGAGTGAAAGAAGACCCCTACCTCTCACCAAATACAAAACAAATCAAAGTTTGTTAAAGACTAAATTAGAGAACAGTTACTCTTAGATCAAAGGATTTTCTCTACCTGAAACTCTGCAAACTGCTTGGAGAAAACATGAAAATCCACTTCAGGACATAGACTAGGCGAGGATTTTCTATGTAACACCTCAAAAGCACAGGAAACAAAAGTAAACATGGACAAATGAAGCTTCATCCAACTACAAGGCTTCTGCATAGTGAAGGATATAATCAACAGAGTGAAGAAACAATCTACAGAATGGGAGAAAATATTTACAAAAACACCTGACAGGGGTTTATATCCAGAATATATAAAGAATTCCCAAAACCAAATAACAATAAAAAATAAATAAGCCAGCTAAAAATGAGCAATAGACCTAAATAGACATAAGAATGGCCACCAGGTCTATAGAAAGCTGCTTAGTATCACTAATTATCAGAGGAAAGCAAGTCAACACCACAGTGATACATCACCTTGCCCCAGTAAGAATGGCTAGTATCAAAGAAACTAAAGTAAGTACTGATGAGTGTAGGAAAAAGGGAACCCTTACATACTATTAAGAATTAGATTAGTATAACTATTATGCGAGGCAGTCTAGAGATTCCTCAAAAAATTAAAAGTAGAACTACTATACAATCCAGCAACCCCACTTCTGGGTTTAGACCCAAAAGAAATAAAATCAGCTTGTGAAAGAGACATCTGTATCCCCATGTTCATGGCAGCACTTTTTACAGTAACTGAAAAAGGGAAACAACCTAAGTGTCCATCAACTGATGAGAGGAAAAAGAAAATGTAATGTATATACACAGTTGAAAACTATGCAACTACAAAAAAGAATAAAATCCTGCCATTTCACAACATGGATGTGAAATAAGCCAGACACAGAAAAACAAGCACAACAGGATCTCACTCACTTGTGGAATATAAAAAGTTGATCCCATAAATGTTGAGAGTAGAATGGTGGCTACCAGCGGCCAGGCTAGGGGAAAGGGAGAGATTAGGAAATGTTGATTAATAGACACTAAGTTATAGTTAGATGATAGAAAGAGGTTCTGGTATTTTATGCAATATGTTGAGCATAGATTACAATAATGCACTATTTACTTTTTTAAAGTTAGAAGAAAGGATTTTGTGTGTGTTTTTTTTTTGAATGTCAAACACTTTTTTAATTGTGAGGAAGGCCAGGTAAGAAACTGGCTGCTTCCTTTTTTAGGGAAAGCATGCAGAGTTTTTTCTTTTTTTTTTTTTTAATTTATTTTTATTGTAAAATGGTATTCCTCTACTTCATGTACAAACAGAGAAACAAGATGTATCCCATTTGAGTGTTTTTGTCATAGAGAAATTATAAATATTTGAGGATGTAGATAAATTTACCCTGATTTGGACATTGTATAGTGTATATATGTATCTGAACATTATATGGTACTCCATAAATATGTATAGTTCTTATGTATCAGTTAAAATTAAATTAAAAGAAAAGACTAGAACTCAAGTTGGTAGAATCAAGGTCCATTAAATACACTTCCTGGGAAAAGAGGAGGGTGATTAACCACATTTCACCTTGAGGCAAAGGTGATAGGGGAGAATCATAAGCACCTTAAAGGCAGGAGCCTGAGGATGGACCTGCTACGTAGCTCTCAGTCTTCCTCCTGACTGTCCCTCTCCCTGGTGACATCCTTCATGATGTCTATGTGAATAATCTATCCAACCCCCACTCCTCTTGGTTCCCATATTGCTTGACCTTTAACTTCTTTCTAGTCCTACAGTCCATGGACAATCCTGGAACATATCTGCAGTAGACACTATGATGTGGCACCTAGGTTCCTTTCTCAGGACTGAAACTTTCATTCGTCCAGCTCCTGATAGTATTGGTGGCTAAGAGCTTTCCACTAAGACCTTCCCTGGAATATCTTCTTGGTTGAAGTGAGTCAGCCAATCCACGATCACACCACCCTCCTATCATCCAAGTCCACATCCAACAACTACTCAAGGTCAGGAAATAATAGCCTGGCCCCCTTGCCTCAGTGTGGAAGGACCATCCAACCCCAAATGCCTGTACATCAACCAAAGCTTTAGTTTTGATCCCAACACAGTTCCACTTCCTGCTGTGCCTAATCTTGCTTCCTTCATGATCCCTCGGGTATTAGTTCCCAGAGCTCTCCCCAGTACATGGCCTATGCTCCAATGTCTTCTTCAGACACTGCATCCCAGGGGATCTCACCTGAAACAATATCAATAGCAAACAGTTGCAGAGCTGAAATGTAATTTTGGTCAGAGTCCTTCTAACTACAGATCTCTACCTACAGACTGCTCCCAGGTGTTCACCTGCACCTGTGCTTCACACCAATCCCTGGTTACTTGACTGTGCTTCCTCATTGATCATCATCTTCTTCCTGTCTTCATTATCTTAGTGAAAGTACAAGTTGCAGAGTTTCATTTCTCTTTTGCAAATATCTGTTTATTCACTCCATATTGCTTTTCTATTAAATATATTTGAGATACAACTATGTACCTTCTCTAGGTTCATACCAAAGCTACTGATAGGACTACTGTAAAAACCTATGGTCATCAATTGCACTGAGCTCCAATGCCCTTTTGCTTAGGCTAGCTTATTTTTTCATGCTCCACAGTAACTATCTCAAATATACTGTGTGTATCTCAAATCCTTCTACTTTGCTACTCTTTTCTCATTCTCAGCAAATGATCTCTTTTTACCAGTTTAAAATGAAGTATAGCTAACATGAACCATACAAATCTATAGTCTATAGCTCAAAAGATTTTTACATTGATCGTGCCTGTGTAATAGCCACCTAAATCGAGATAGACTGTCAGCACACAGGCTCCCTCACGTACCACTTTGTTGCCACATAACTTCTTCATCCCCTCAAATAAACTGCTCTGATCTCAATCAGCATACTCTCATTTTGCCTATTATTAGACTTCATGTAAGTGAAATCGCATAGTGTACACTCTTTTGTTTGGACATTATTTTACTCAGGTTGTTCCCAGAGGCTGTATGGGATTCTTTTTCTTGCTATTTAAGACAGCATGATATGAATATACCACAATGTCCTCATCCATTCTTCTACAGAAGATATTTAGATAATTTCCTGATTCAAGCTGACATTCGTGGATACATTTTGAGGAGTTGATGGCTCAGTTATTGAAAACAGATAATAGATGGATGATAGATGATAGGTAGGTAATAGATAAATGATAGACAAAATAATGGATATATTGGATATATGTATACACATGTAAATAGGTTCTTTCAAAAACTATTTGGCGGTATCTATTCACCTTTTCATCTGTCTGTCTCTCTGTCTCTTCAAAAGATACTGACATGGTTTTCAACTTTTGTACCCATTGACCTTTCAGTCAGCAAATGTGCTCCACATGCTCCCCAGCAGCTATGATCATCCATAAATCCTATTTATTATAGTCATGCTTGTAGATATGTTGTGGGTTCTTATTATGGTGTTTTAGCATTTTCCTGATGACTAGTCTTACATGGGTTCATTTCCAAGAGCATATTGGAAATTTGGATATCTTTTGTGAAATCTTTGCTTTGTTTTTAATTGAGTTTTTGTCATGGAAAATATCTTGTCCCAGTCTTTTTGTTCTTTTCAATTTGTCTTATGATGAAAAGCAAATTTTTAATTTAGATGAAGTGCAATTTTATCAACCTTTCTTTTCATGATAGGTGACTTTTGTCTGACTCAATAACATAAAAGTACTGTCTTACGTTTTCCTCCACAGCTTCCTTGTTTTTCTTTAACATTTATGAAGCATTTTGAATTTACTTTTTGCTATATAATGTGAGGAAGGAGTTAGAATCTTTTTTCAAACTAATATTCAATTGATACTATTAAAATTTTGAAAACACCTTTTCCTACTAATCTTAGTTTGCACTTTTGTTTTATATCTGGTGACTATTTACTTGTTGGTCTATTGGGACTCTTTACTCTCCTCCATTGGTCTACTTGTGTATCCTTGTAATAATTTCATATTGTTCTAAATGTCCCAGGTTTGCAATACAACTTGATATTTGGTAGTAGATATTTTACAGTTCTGTTGATAATGTAAGGTACCTAAAGTATCCTAGGTCTTTTTCATTTCCATATAAAATTTAAAGGCAGGATATCAGTACCTAAGAAAAGACAAAAATAAAACACATTTAGTTATTAGTTGGGATTATGTTCAATTTATACATGATTGATATTCATCATCTCTGCTAAATTTGCTTATTAATCTATTTATAGATTATGATTTTCTATTCATACAACTATATCTTCTGCAATGTAATTCTTATTAATTTTTCCAATAATATATTTTATTGACTTTTAAAACAAACTTTATTGTAACATTGAATAGAAACCTTGAAAGTGGACATTTTTGTATTTAATTTCTAGGGAAATTTCAACATCAAATAAGATGTGAGTTGTACCATTTTGTACTTCATCCTATTTAAAAATTTTGTTTTAATTACTGATTGTAAGTTCATATCATCAAATATTGAACTTTATCAAACTGTTTGAGCTTCATCCAGGTTGACTTTGCAGATCAGTGACCCTTAACTGTGGCTATATATGAAAACAATCCAGAGAACTTATATGAGTCTGGATCCCAATAAGGAGACAAAAATCCCATGCCTATTATGCCATACAGGAAACATTCAGTATAAAAAGTTAACAGAGGATTGAAGTAGTGAGGCATTGGGTGTGTTACAGGAAGAAAAGCAGATATGGGAGGCAGCCACTATCCTAGAGTTGAGAAAGAGAGAAAAGGAAGAGGTCAGCTCTTCCAAGTTTGATGTGCAGACCTCATTGGAGAGGGCATAACTGGCTCCCTAGATGACCAAGAAGTTCACACCACAAGAGCAGAATTCACTGCAGAACTCATTTCTGAAGTGCCAAAGAAAGCCGCGCAGCTGTCTTTGCTTCAGAACTGACTGTAAAACTGCCCTGCAGGGTAGCAGGGAAACCATCCAAGAGAAGAGGCCACCCAGAGGTCCTCCTCTACAAAGCCACCTGAGGATGGCATACTGGGAGAAACCAGTCATGGAGAGGAGCCTCCACTCTGGCACCCCTCTCCTTTAACAATGACACTTCACCAGAAAGCCACTTGAGGGTTGTTATCAGCAGCCACGATCCACAAGAAGTCAGTCTATTCTGTTGGCCACCAAGAAGTGAGAAAAAGGAAATGTGCTTGCTGCAGGAACATAATGAAAGGGGCACACTATGACCAGCAAGAGAATCTTCCTTTTTCTTCTAGGTCCCTCAAGCACTCTCTACTGCAAAACTTAATATACTACTTCTCACAGAGAAATATTTAAAGGGTCCTAATTCCTTAAGGCAAGGCAATTAATAAAGGGTGAATTTGGAGACAAGAGGAAATAAATTGATTAATAGCCAGAGCTCACAGTTTTTAACCACATGTTCACCAGCTTCTTTCCTTTTCTATACTCCATACCCTACTCTCTCCACTTTTGTTTGATGGAATCACCTTCCAAATAAACCACCTACCCATCCCATGAGGGATGCTTCCAGAGAAAGCTACAATAAGATAATGATCTACATGCAGTTCTTGTGGAAATAGTCATATTATTTGTTAAAATATAATTACATAGTTTTTACTTTAGCTTCAGCAAATCACTCCCTTTTCTTGTGCATCATCCTTCCCTTCTCTGCTGGATCATGCTCATTTGTATATAAATGTATTTCTTATATCTATAATTATCATTCTGCTTCCCCTACTTTTCCCTCTACCCAATGCTTGATTTTATCCCACCCTTTACAGAAAAAATTCCTTCAGAGATGTATTGGGGTTCTCTAAAGGAACAGAGCCAATGGGAAAAATGATTATAAAAAGAGGATTTATTAGATTGGCTTACTAAACCAGAAGCTGAATAGTCCACAATGGCTATTTGCCAGCCTAGAGAGCTGGAGGAACCAGGAGCTGCACAGTCCAAGATGCTAAAGACTCAAAACTAGAGGCATCAATGATGCTACCCCAGTCTGAGACAGAGGCTTCTGAAAACTCCCTGGAGAATCACTGGCAGAGTCTGCTTTGGAAGAGTGAAGGAACAAGAGTGTAATGTCCTCAGGCAATTACAGCAATCAAGAACATGTTCAAGAAGAATGGAGCTTCATCAGCTGCTACTTCCTTCTTCTTCCAATTCTATTCCATTCAAGCTTCCAACCTATTGGATGGTGCAGCCCACACTTAGGGAGGGTCTCCACTTCAGTTTGCTATCCCACATCCACTCATTGACACACCCAGAAGCCTCTTAATCTTTGGCATCTCTTAATCCGATCAAGGTGACAATTCAAATTAACCATTACAAGTCAACCCTTTGTAAACTTCCAAACATGACTCCTTATATCATACTTAATCTCCAAACACAATAATAAGATCATAATTCTACCTAACACAACAGAACTATCCTTTGCACAACCAAAAACACACTAGTTCTTTCCCCAGAATAGAAGGAAAAACAAAAACATCACTTTTAGCACTAGTGTTATATCAGTCAATATCACATGATGAATAACACGAGAGTAACAAACATGTCTTCAATGCGTATGTAAATAAGCACAAATATATTCTTAACAGGATAGGGAAGAAAAATTGATGGCAATTCCTGTTCTTGTTTCATAACTGGTCACATAGCTGGCTCTGGTATTTATGACTACCTTCTTCTACTAACTACTCTGTATTCCCTCTACCTTTGCCAAGCACCTCAGCAGGTCTTGGCTCTTCACCTGGAGATGTGACTCACACCTTCACTCCTAAGGTCTGAGACATCTGTTGTCCTGGATTGGGTTGTTGTACTTTCCCATTGATCTTAGTAACAGGACAGAGTAATACCAACAGGCACACTAGGGGCCGAAATAACATATCCAAGTGAGGAATATGCTGCCTCTAAAATCCAAGTAGGCCTACCAGGCATTGTGCTTCTTTCTTATTTGTAGAAGGGTCAAAGATGCAACAACTTATCCTTTACTTTGGAGGGGATATCTCCACAGACCACACATCACTGGATTGCTAGCAACTTTCCTGCAGCTGAAGTTCCTTGAATTTTAGCAGGATTTATTTCCCATCAACTGGTATGCAAATGCTCCCCTAGCAAGTCCAGAGTGGTTGCTATCTCTTGTTCAGTTGATCCAATCAGCATAAAGTCACCAATACAATGGACCAGTGTAATACCTTGTGAAAGAGAAAGGTGATCAATATCTTTGCAAACTAAGAAGTGACACAGGGCCGGAGAGTTGACATACCCCTGAGGAAAGATAGTGAAGGTATATTGCTGCTCTTGCCAGCTGAAAGGAAATTGCTTTTGATGATCCTTGTGGACAGAGATGGAGAAAAAAGCATTTGCCAGTTCAATAGCTGCATACCAGTTATCAAATACATTAATCCACTCAAGCAAAGAAACCACATCTGGTAAAGCAGATGCAATTGGAGTCACCACTAGATTAAGGTTATTATCATAACCATCATTCTCCAAGACCCATCTCTCTTCTGCACAGGCCAAATAGGAGGATTAAATAGGGATGTCTTGGAATCACCACCCTTGCATCCTTCAAGTCCTTGATGGTGACACTAATCTCTGTAGTCCATCCAGGAATGCAGTATTGCTTTTGATTCATTATTTTCCCAGGTATAGGCAACTCCAGAGGCTTCCATTTGGCCTTTCCCACCATAATAGCCCTCACTCCACAGGTTAGAGAATCAATGTGGGAGTTTTTCCAAGTGCTAAGTATATCTCTCCTGATTGTATATTCCAGGACTGGGGAAATGATCACAGGATGATTTCAGGGGCCACTAGACCCACTGTGAGTCATACCTTGGCCCAAAATCCATTGATCACCTGACCTCCATAATGCCACAATGATGTTTTGGATCTCCTAGAATCAATGTCAATTCAGAGCAAGTGTCTAGTAGTCCCTGAACGTTCTGATCATTGCTTTTCTCCCAGTGCACTCTGGTAAAAGGTCTTATGTCCCTTTGAGGAAGAATGGGAGAAAGATTAACAGTAAACTTTTTGATACTGTATGAGGGTTTTTCCTTAAGAAGACCAGGCCTCCCCTTTATTCAAGGGGATCTTGATTTATAATCTGACTCAAATCTAAAAATTGGTTGAGGGACTGTGATTCTCTGCTGTTTTGATATAAGGCCGACTTTTGTGCATTTTCCCTGAAATTTATTTGCTTATATAAATAAGAATTTTGTTGGTTTCCCTTCTATTTGGCTTCTACAAACACCATTATTGATTAGCCAACACAGAAACCTACATGAGTCAGAACATTCTGTTCATTTCTTCCCCTTTGCTCTCCATTATGTAACTACGACTACCCTTTCTTTGGGGATTGAGTGATGCCACTGGGCCCCTTTCTCCCTGTGGTCCAATTATTCCCACACATTAAGTCTCCCAAGTGATTGATTGATCGTAGCTCACATAGTAAGGTCTAGCATACAGAGAAGAGCAATGACAGAGCTCTTCGAGGATGCTGGTGCTCCCCTCACAAATTTGTTTCTTAAGTTTTGGTGAAGAGCATGTCTTCTCGACCCTCCCAGTATGGAGGAGAAGATCATATACGACAGATCCACTCCAGCATTTCAAACTCTCTGAGCCTCCGAATTCATCAACAGTAAATCAAGGAATGTCAGGCATTTTCCAGCTCACTCACAGTACGCATTCTCTGGATCCATATTTCAGTCAACCATCAAAACTATTAGTACCTTTTTGAACCCTGTGAGATACTACATTAAATCTAGAATCTCTGTTTAATGGTCCCATATCAATAAATTCAACCAGATCTAATTTTACGTTCCTTCCACCTTTATTCCACACCCTTAAAATCCATTCCCACACATGTTCCCCAGACCTCTGCCTGTATGAATTACAAAACTCAAGAAGTTCCTCCAGAGTGTAGCATAGCATACCTCCTCATGGGTCACACTTTGTACCTCACCTCTAAGGGGCCTGCTTAGACTTTGATCTAGTTATTGGTATAGAAGCAAAAATGGGTAGTGAGTATAGGTCCTGAGGAGTATCAGCATTTTTATGCTGAGCAATTGAATCATGAAATGTTGCTGTTTTCACAGGCAAAGTAGGATTAGCTCCCTCCAGGGAGGTGGAGAAGCCATTGCCACAGAGAATTGGGGGATAGGGATGCCTCAGGCAGGGTTAAGGGTGGAGACTCAACAACTACTGCCAAAACAAACTCAACAGAATGTAGGAGTTCAATGTACCCATCCCCTTCAGGCTCCTCCCACACATCGCCATCCCAATTTACAGAATGTAAATTTTTCCAAGCAGTGCCCTCACTTTAACCACAAACACATTTCAAGGCTTACATCTTAATTCAGCCCATTGAAGGATGAGGGTTCGTGTTTGGTTTTCAGCAACCTCAGCTTATGACTATAAGAGAGAAGATTCTCCTTCAGAGCACACTGAGCAGCTTTCAAATCAGTTATATGCATCTGCAGCTGAGAAACTGAATTTCTGAGCTCATCCTTCTCCTTTGTTCCTTTGTCTAGTGAAGCCAGAAGCAACCAACCAACATCATCATATTTCTTAGTTTTCCAGAACTATTCAAAAGTATCATGTATAAAGTCACTAAACTCCTTGCTTTTTACAAGTGGGGAATTGGGAGCATCAAATGCATTTAACAAATCTTTGTTTCGAATCTTTCTGAATCTTTTTAAACAGTTCACACCTTGGATTATCAGTGTTCTCCATAGTACCAGTAGGAGAGACTTTAGCAACTTTAGGCCTAACTAATATAGACAGCCAACTCCAGAAAACCAACTAAGGAAATACATCCTTACAATTCTGTTTCTCTAGAACCAATTCTGGTACCAATTTCTGTATTAGTCAGGGTTTTCTAGAGCCAACAGGAAGTATTGCTATAAAAAGGGGATTTATGGGCTGGGATTGTGGCTCAGTTGAAGAGTGCTTGCGTAGCACGTGAGGCACTGGGTTCAATTCTCAGCACCACATATAAATAAATTAATTAAATAAACATCCATTGACAAATATATATTTAAAAAAAGAGGGATTTATTAGATTGGCTGAATAGTCCACACTGGTCATCTGCAGCCTAGAGAGAAGATTCAAGATGCTAAAAACTCAGAACTAGCAGCATCAATGATGTTACCCCACTTTGAGACAAGACTTCTGAAAACTCCCTGGAGAATCACTGGTAGAGTCTCTTTTGGAAGAAGAGCAAGAGCCTGATGTCCTCAGACAATCACAGCAGTAATCAAGAACATGTTCAAGAAGAATTGAGATTGCCTCTGCTGCTGCTCCCTTCTTCTTCCAATTTTTATTACATCCAAGCTTTCAACCTATTGGATGATGCAGCCCACACTTAGGGAGGGTCTCCACTTCAGTTTGCTATCCCACACTCCACTCATTGACACACCCCGTAGCCTCTTAGTCTTTGGCATCTCTTAATCCAATCAAGGTGACAATTCAAATTAACCATTACAAGAGAGTTTACACACTTGCTCTTGTCGCCCCTGTCTCTTTATTCCACTATAAACAAACCTTTGCCTGCGACATTCAATAAAAATTGTTTTGGTTAAAGTTACCAGAACTTTCAGTTGGCTAAATCCAGAGGCCATTTCTCAGTTTTCATCTTACTTGTCCTACCAGCAGCATCGGAAATCATTCACCCTTCATTCCTATTGAAACATTGTTTTTATTTGGCTTTTTTGATATCACACCCAACTGATCTTATTCCTACCTTCCAAATATCTTTTCACAGTCTCATTTGCTATATACTTCCTTGTTCTAAATATCAAGAGTGTCCTGGTGCTCAATCACTGGGTTTCTTTTCTTGCTTGTTTAAACTATCACTCTAGATTATTTATTCAGTCTCTAATCTAGGAGCTTAATGACAACTTGAAGAATTCCAGTACAGTGCACTGTTTCACTGTCTACTAGATATCTCCAAATAAAAACAAAACTTAGCTTTTACATTTATTCCCAAAAAACTCTTTCCAGTTTCTTTTGTCTTCATTGATCCATTCCACCAATTGCTGAAGTCAAAAAACATAGTATCAACTTCGCCTCCTCTATTCTTCTCATGTTCCTAATATAATCCATCAGAAAATGTTGATTCAGTCCTATAAAATTTAGCTTCAAAACATATCCACATATCGAGAGCTTCTCCTCACCCCTACTGCTATACTCCCAACCAAATCATCAAAACCTCTTGCTGGGTACAAAGGATGCTATGATGTACCACCTAGATCTCCCTTCAGGATGTAAGGAAGAATATCCCCAGCTGCTGGGAGTACTTCCAGCAGACAGAAACTCAACTGCCAGTCCTCTCTTGGAATTACCACTCTCAGGTACTGTCCATATGGAGATTGAACCACAATATTTGTAAACATAGATGAAAGCATCCTCTTTTGTTTTCTCCAAGAGTCTCTGAATGTCACATATTTTATTTTAAATATAAGACCAATAGCTGGACACAATGGCACATGCCTATATTCCAAGCAGCTTGGGAGGCTGAGGCAGGAGGATCGAGAGTTCAAAGCCAGCCTCAGCAACAGCGAGGGGCAAAGTCACTCAGTGAGATCCTGACTCTAAATAAAATACATAACAGGGTTGGGAATGTGGCTCAGTGGTGGCATGTACCTGAGTTCAATCTCCTGTGCACCCACATAAAAGACCAATACGTTAAGAGTTCAAATAAATAAGTAGAGAAGAACATGCTGTGACCCTCAGGTAAAACAACTTTCATGTATTCTTTAATTTAATTTACATATTTTTATGGGTTGCCTATGACATATAATGAACCGTGCTAGGTACTATAAGGGACAAAAGGTGGGTAAGGTTTAGGCCCTTCATCAGCTAGTTAAGAGAACAAGAGGGGAATTACAGATGTGTAAACACATATAATGTGTACATAGAAATGTGTCACAAAATAAATAAAGGTAGGCTCTTCTAGATGGTTTGAAGGAGAATTCAGAGTCCTTTTCTTAAAGGAAAACACGTATGAACTAGGTCTCACAGACACGTATAACTAAAAATCAAAAAGGCAATACCAAGGGAAAGGAAAAGGCATTAAAAGTAAACAAAGAGGGGTTGGGGCAGGGAGCAAACATAAACAGAAGCTGGTAGTGAAAAAACAAAAGCTGCCTGGAATATAAAGAACTGCTTTTTAATAGAAATACAAGGTAAATGACTGAATATAGGTAAGACCAGAAAGTTAAATAGTGAGACATTAGCAGGAACTAAAAGGCGTTGGAAGAGAATGGATCCAGATGTGTGTGGATGGAAGCTTACACAGTTTTTAAAGACCTATCAAAGTAAAAAAAAAAAAAATCCAAAGTTAAATGTAAAAAATGAAAAAGTATTTTGAAGGAGAAAAGAAGTCACTACAAATCAAAATCTTTTAACATCGGACAAATACTACAAAAATCACAAGATCCAGAAACTATCATAATGCTTGGAATACTTTATAATCTGACACTCTCCATCAGCTAGCTACAATTTTCAATCATGTCTCCATATGACAAAAAACAAAACTCAGCCTTTGCTCTAGCATGGCTGATCAAAATTTATTATTATTGATAGTATATAAAAGCTTCTTTCAGTTTCACAAAAATCATAATTGATGATGGTAAAATTTTTGGAATACTGCCAAATTTAGGAAAGTCTTTAAATTGTGAGATTTGAGATTTGGGGGCATTTCCAATTATCCCGTGCGTGACTAACTGTTGTCACTTGGATTGACAATAGACTTGTCGCTGATGTCCTCATGTAGTGGCATACTGTGAATTTTATGTTATCTTTGTTAAAGAACTATTGTTTGTCAAAAATTTAAATCTTTTCCCAGTGTGTTTTATGATTTATTTATCATAATTAATCAGACTATCCAACAGTTCAAGACCTATTCATTACTTTGATTTGCGGTGTATTTCTTCTTCTTAGGGAACTCTGAGGGAGCGACCTCAGGTGATAAAGACAATTAATATATGATGATATATTAAGCCAATGAAGTAACACTTTAAATAATTACTAATTACAAGTTATCTACTTCTGTAGTTTTGGTAATATTATTTCAATAATCAATGGCACTAGTAGAACATAATTAAATTTTACGTGTTTAAAATATAACTAAAGAAAGTACCATCGTAAGTTTTCAATAAATTATTAATATGACCTCTTGATGAGCCACAGAATTTATCATGATGTGTTTTAGTGCCATCTAGTGTTTTAGAAGTATACATGAATTTTTCACTTAAAGACTTCCAATAAAATAAAGTTTAATTTTTATTGTTATGAATATATTCTTGAGTTCTACATTCCAGTTATTCTAAGATTTTATATGAGAAATAAGTAATGAAATAACTGTATGGCCATATGGGCTTCTATAAATTATTAAATTCTCAGGCAATAAGAGGAATTGAGTCATTCCCTCACAATTCTGATAGGAAAATTCAGTCAGGATCTAAAGCTACCATTAAGACAAAGAGCCCAGTTCTAACTGAAATGTCCAACCAGATATTTTTTGCAACATCTTAAGTCTAGAAGTGTAGATTTGATTCAAATCAAGTTCAATCTAAGCTATATGTGATATCTTTTAAAATAATAATTTATTTTATGACTAACTTTATAGCTCTGTCAAAAGGAAAATGTTTTATTTAACAGATCAGTTGATTTATTATCATATTTGCCAAAAGTAGACATTCAAGTTCTTTCATTTTACCAAATAATATAACTTGTTTTGTCTTTCATTTTTAGTTCTATAACAACACTATATGAGCAAAAAATGCTTATTTAAACTATTTTATTGTAATGTGTGAAGTATAAAACTAAAAATGAGAAAAATTTTCTGTAAACTCATGAAAAGTTGCAAGAGACTTGTCCTTTATCTCTCTATTATTAATTCATTGACAATATAAAGCAACTGAATTTATTATATTAAACTCATTGCTCTTTTATCAGAGGTTTTAGAGTAAGAAACAAAGTTTAAAGTTGTTCTAACTACAAATATCACAAGATCCAGAAAAATATCATAAACTCGAATGACTTTTTTTTAAACTCAGCGTGGCAGTCTGCGCTCCAATCAGCTCACAAAGGTGTTCTTAAGAGGCAGCAATGCCACACAGTGGTGGTTGTCATGGTATTACATTTTACGTGTCAACTTGACTGGGCTAAAAGATACCCAGATAGTCAGTAAAAACTTTTTTTATGGGTGTTTCAAGAAGCAATAAGCATTTGAGTGGGTAGACCAGGTAAAAAATTCACCTTCACCAACATGGGTTGGTATCATACAATCTTTGAGAGCCCAAATAGTACAGTGAGACAGAGGAGGGTGGGTTTACTCTTTATTTGGAGGTGGGACATCCATGGTCTCTGTTCTGGGACATCAGCATTCTCCTCATTCTCCAGACTTTGGACTTGAACTAGAGTTACACTACTGCTTTCTTGGGCCTCTAGTTTGCAGACGGTAGTTTGTGGCATTCTTAGCCTCTGTGTTTATGTGAGCCAGTTCTTTCTGTAACTCCCTCCATATCCTATTGACTCTGTTTCTCTGGAGACCCCCATCTCATACAACCACTGCTCCTAAGTATGGGTGGAGGCTCACTGTTCAGTCCTTTGTAGATTCAACCACATAATCACAACTTCTCAGTTTACCTGTCTTTACAGGGCAGAGACAACCACCCCAAATCAATCAATCTTGTCCAGATCTACACAGGCCATGAGCCATTATGCCAAGCATTATAGGACTCAATCTTCATGATCCACCAGGAAGTCATGGAAATATTGAATAAATTATCCATTAAATTATCAATCAACAGCTTAGCATTACTGAAACCCAGTCAAACCCAGGGGGAAAGAACAGGGACATAAGGCAGGTGAGTAGTTCCTGGCTGGAAAGCCCCCTTGATTAAACTGAATATTGGGTAACCACAGTAGCAGTAGATGTGTAGGGGTGTATGTGAGAATCCATGTACACTTAAGTGACAAGCAACACCAAGAAGCCTCTCTAATAACCCAACAGAGTACATTTTGCTGTGAATTTGTCTCTGGTCCATAACTATAACTGATATCTCACATGGCAGGCTCTCTACTACTCTGCTATACGCTCTAAGAACTTGATAAAAGCCTGTGAATGATTTCTCCCTTTAAAAAGAGCCAGTGCAAATGAGAAAATTTTTTATGTATCTAGAGAGGAAGCAATTTTTTACCTTATTAGTTTCTGATTAATCCAGGTGCTATTAAATTCCACCTGCTGATTAGAGTTGCAATGTTAAAAAAAGCTCTGAGAAATATTTCTTGAATTATTCATTTTTAATCTAAAATTTATTCTGGTTACAATAATGGATGGTTGAATCTTGGCTGATAATTCCTGCTTATAATATATTAGAACACTAGTCCTCAAGCTGAATATAGACACAATAAACAAACAAAAAGAGTCATAAATTGTCATAAATTTCACTTGCTGCTGGGTTTTGCTCATAATTTTTTACTTTAAATACCACATTAAAAACTGATTGATTCGAATATAATATAATGCTATTTATTACATAATAAAAAGGTTAGAACATTTTAATTGCACATTAAATTGTTTTCAGAAGTAAATTTATGGGAAAGTCAAATGTTAGTTGTATCTTTTATTTGTAAAAAAAAAAAAAAAAAATTTATTTAACCCATCTATTCTATCCTGTCCACATAGAATCACAAATAAGTGGTCTCAAACAGATGAAATCAAGTTATTTTAAAGAATAACCTAAGTCCAGATCACAACTACTTTCATTGATCTTTTCCAACATGTCACAATTTTATCTGCATAGAAATTCTTTCTAATAAATACCTATTCTGTTCGCCTGTATTTCTAGTAAATACCCAAGCTCATTTTCTAGGTCCCTGTGTTCAAAGAATATCAATATTAAAGAATCACTCCCTTTCATACACATGAAAAGCAAGCTTTAAAATGTTTCACAAAGCTTTTCTCTGTAAGATAAGTAATTCTTCCTCAACCTGGTCTTCACTATAAACCTTCTAAGGCACTCAAGGTCAGCCTCAGCAACTTAGCAAGGTCCTAAGCAACTTAACAAGACCCAGTCTCAAAATATAAATAAAAAGGGACGAGGATATAGCTCCATGGTAAAGTAACCCAAGTTCCATTCCCAGTACAAACATAAGTAAAATAAAATAAAATACTTTCTAAGTTAAAGTAGTTTATTTTTATAAATGGTACATTTTAATTTGCTTGTTCATTTATTTGATATTGAAATCCTTTCTTGATTTCAAAATAGCTGGAAGTATTTTACAGATTTCAACTACAAATAAAATGAAGAATATCATAAGCAGAAGAGCAAATGCCTTCAAATACGAGGCAGGTTAATCTTCTGTTGTGTAATCCAGGATAAACCAGTTTCCTTTTTTAAAGTCGTAAGATTCCCACAATGGTGAGACTCATTAACCATGTACTGGAACATAATGCTAAGCATCCTGCACAAATCCTCCACGTTCTCCTTCCCACACCAGCTCAGCCAACTCCCTGGGAACAGACTCTCATTCTCCAGTGCCCCCATCACCACGGTGAGTGAGTTCACTCAGGCCTTCGTGCATAGAACTGAATTCTGCCAACCACCTAAGTTAGTATCTGAAGATTCATCTCCAGAGCTTCAGTTCAACGCAACTGTTGGACAGGGTACTGCTTGGTGGCTAGCTGTTGGACAGGGGTTGTTCTCAGCTTCTGGAGGCTCCCCACATTCTTTGGCTCAAAGCAACATTGGACCAAGTTTTTCCTCAGGGTTCAGTTGTTTCTGACTTCTCCTTTGGCTATATCTCTCTGAATGATACTTCTGTTGCTTTCATGAACTCCTATGATGAAAGTGGACCACTCTAGATAATTAAAGGTAATCTCTGTTTTAGGGTCAGCTGATTTGTAACCTTAATCACTTCTAGAAAGCCCTTTTATGATAGTATTCAGATTAGTGTTTAGTTGAACAATGAGAGAATAGGAAACTTGGCCAGACATGTTCAGAAATCTGCCTACTGCAACATAAATACCAAGTTGAGTGTTTTGCATACATTAAGAAGTTGAATTCTCCTAAAACTAATATATCCAGGCAATAGGTTCTGTTATCACTAAGAACAATAGGAGCAAAAAACCCTTAATATTCTTTATTTCCAAACCAAATGACTGTACCTGCCAGACTATTTTAATATACCTGTAACTGGATTTTACTGTGTAAAGTTTACACACACACACACACACACACACACACACACACACACACACACAGTAAACTCTTTAAAGAATACATCTGTTGCATATGCAAGGGACAAATATAACAGAGGCTACCTTAGATCCTTATTACATAAAATCTCAACTTGCCTTCCCTCTATGCTCATTTCAATAGTGTGGCCAAAAATCCTAATGCTGAATCAGTGATCATGGCATTGCCATGGCAACGCAGTGGGGTGCCTCCAGCATGAAGCCACCTTCACTTAACCGCAGCATAAACAATTCACCTGATTATGGGCTATTAAGAGCTACACACAATAGCATATGAATAGAAAAAGAAAAGGAAGGTTTTGGTAGTGTACATTGGAATGTATTTTGATAATCCCTAATAAGCCAAGATGAAAAAGAAGATGCTGAGAAAATGGCAAAGAATCCTTCCCATTGATTTTGCAGAAATTGGACAGTTTCACAGCTAGCTGGCTTTGTGGAAGTGCTTCTGCAAGATTTCAGGATAGTTTTTCTCTGTAGAAAGTACAGATTTTGAAATATTTCTCTCTCCTTTTCCTCATTATACACACACACATGCACGCACACATAATCCTTTTATGTTATCTTAAGCTGGGACAGAAGACAAAATATACATATATATGTAAATGTATATAAATAAAATTGGGGGTTTAATATCAGGAACAAAGTCCAAGAAGAGAATGAATTCCACAAAACAAAACACAATTTTGCTTTAAAGTCCATAAATTTATAACACTGTCCTGAGAGGTGTCCTGCCAACTGCCAGAGCAGATAGCTTTCACCTCTGTCTTGAGACTTTCTAAGCAGACCTTCACTGAAATATCTATCTTTGTCTAGGCTGTCAACTAATGCTGAGATTCTGCCTACTGAATATTCCTGGGAGAAGAAATGTGTTAGGTCACATTAAAGTTAAAGAGTTTTATCAAGCCTAGTTTCTTGCTACGGAGCTGTTTAGAGTCCACCACCTACCTTCCTTTTTAAAAAGGAGAGAGAACTATTTCCCTTAAGGCACACACCTCCCACGTATCCCCTAAGCTGCCTTTCCTTAAGTTCTTCCCCCAAGGGTGCCTGTGCAGTCCCCACCTCAACTTTACCCCCACCCCGACCCTCCACTGACCCCTGCTGTGTTCGTACATCATGTTTCACCTGTGCTCAGGTTTCCTGAGGATGAATATCAAGGATCTATACATGACCCATCATTGGAAGTTTTAATACAAAGGGTACTTTGTTCTCTGACAATGACACCATTTTACCAGGAACTCATCAGTAAAATTATTATTCAACAAGGTCAACACTTTGATCTGATAGAGCCTTACAGAAAGGACAGAATATTAAGCAAAGACAATACAGCCTTTCAATATAAGCCTTTGATATGACCCAGCAAAGCACTCTATGGTGATCAATCTACAAAGTAACCAAATGCAGCCATTTAAAGAGCTGTTAGCATTCATGAGTAGTTGCATCAGCCAGATCTATGTTTCATTTTGAAAGTGGGATTATATTTTATGAAGAAAGTTTAACTGCAGTTATGACTTAGCCTGTAAAGTCTGCAAGATAAGCAATAAATCATATCTCTCAAAGAGTAAAGGAGGATAAAAAATGTCCTCAAAAAATTCTGAAGATGTTGCAGATGGACACCAGTTTGGCAGCTTTAGGGTCAGACACAATTTTCTTCCAGTTCTAGTACTGGATAGTTTACAAACTGGTCACCTTGGCAAGTTATTTAACTTCTCTGACCTTGGTTCCTGCCCATGTAAAACACAGGTGATTAAAAGGACATAGGCAAGATTGGTCAAATCGGGATACTTTGAACGGTGAAACACCAAATGCAAGCAAAAAACCAATCATATGCTTTTTGTCAACAAGTTTGCAGCCAGAATACAAGTGTTTTGAAAACCACCACTAAATCAAAGTCAAAATGGGAAAGGAAAAAAATCGTATTGACATTGTTGTCATTGGACATGTAGAATCAGGCAAGTCCACCACTACTGGCCATCTGATCTACAAATATGGTGGGATCAACAAAAGAAGAACCACTGAAAAAATTTTAAAGGAGGCTACTAAGGCGAGAAAGGGGGCTTTCCAGTGTGCCTACGTCTTGGATAAACTGAAAGCTGAACTGTCACCATTGACATCTCCCTGTGGGAACTGAGACCAGCAAGTATCATTTGACTAGTACTGATGTCCACAGCCATGGAGACTTTATCAGAAACCTTATTACAGGCACATCTCAAGTCAACTGTGCCGCCCTGATTGTGCTGCTGGTGTTGGTAAATTTGAAGCTGGCATCCCCCAGAATGGTCAGACCCCTGAGCATGCCCTTCTAACTTACGCAGTGTGAAAAAAACAATTGTTGGTGTTAGCAAAATGAATTCTACTGAGTCACCCTAGAGTCAGAAGAGAGATGAAGAAATGGTTAAGGAAGTCAGCACCCACATTAAGAAAACCAGTTACAACTCTTACACAATGGCGTTTGTGCCAATTTCTGGTTGGAATGGTGACAATATGCTGGAGCCAAGTGCTAATATGGCTTGGTTCAAGGGATGGAAAGTCACCCATAAAAAGGGAAGTACCAGTGAAACCATAGTGCTTGAAGCTTTGGATTCATCCTACCACCAATTCATCCAACTGACAAGCCTTTGCATTTGTCCTTCCAGGAGGTCTACAACATTGATGATATTAGTACTGTCCCCATGGGCCCAGTGGAAACTTTGCTCCAGTCAATGTCACAACTGACGTCAACTCAGTTGAAATTCATCATGAAGCTTTGAGTGAAGTTCTTCCTGGGGTCAATGTGGGCTTTAATGTCAAGAATGTGTCTATCAAAGATGTTGATCATGGGCTGGGGATATGGCTCAGTTGGTAGAGCGCCTGCCTCGCAAGCACAAAGCCCTGGGTTCAATACCCAGCACCACAAAAAAAAAAAAGATGTTGATCATGGCAATATTGATGGTGACATCAAAAATGACCAACCAATAGAAGCAGCTTGTTTCTCTACTTTGTGATTTTTCTGAACCATCCAGGCCATCAGTGCCACAGTACTGGATTGTCACACAACTCACATTGCCTGCAAGTTTGCTGAAAGATGGATCACCGTTCTGGTAAGAAGCTGGAAGATGGTCCTAAAGTCTTGAAGTCTGGTGATACAGCTCCAGGCAGGCCATGTATGTTGAGAACTTCTCTCACATTACTCCTCTAGGTCTTTCTGATGCTTGTGATATGAGACAGACAATTGCTGTGGGTGTCATCAAAGCCATGGTAAGAAGACTACTGGACCAAATAAGGTCACCAAGATGTCCAAATAGCTCAGAAAGTTAATGGAATATTACCCATACTACCTGCCACCCCAGTCTTAATCCATTATGAAAAAACAATCTCAAAACTGGTTGTCCCAATAGGACATTCCAGTTTCATAGTAAAAGATTGGTTAGTGTTAACCATGCATCATGAAATCTTCAGAAGGAAAGGAGAATGTTTTATGGACCATTTGGGTGTTTTTGTTTGTGTGTGTGTGTGTGTGTGTGTGTGTGTGTGTGTGTGTGGCAGTTTTCAGTTATTAGATTTTTTAAATAAGTACTTTTTAATGGAAACAACTTGACTGAAAATTTGTCACAGAATTTTGAGAGCCATTAAAACTAAAGTTTAACAAGAAAAAACAAACAAACAAACCCTAAACCTACCCTTACCATACTATCCAGCAATTGGGCCACTTGCTATTTACTCGAAAGGGTTGAAAATATGTTCACACATATTTATGAGTGTTTATGACAGCCTTATTTAAAATTGCCTAAACCTGGAAGCAACTAAGATGTCCTTTGAAACTGATAAAGTGTTATATCCAGGCAATGGAATATTATTCACCATTTAAAGAAATGAGTTATCAAACCATGAAAAAGCATGGAACCAATTTAAATGTACACTATTAAGTGAAAGAACCCCTTCTGAAGAGGCTAGAAACTGTATGAATTCAAATATAGAACTTTCTGGAAAATGAAAAACTATGAGGACAATAGAAAGACCAGTAGCTGCCAGCAATAAGGATGAAGGAAGGATGGATACATGGAGCACCTGTATTTTTTAGGGCAGTGAAACTACTCAGCATCACATAAAAATGGTGATTACATCTCATCATCTATTTGTCCAAATCCATAGAGTGGAAGGCACCAGGAGTGAACTCTAAGGTGAACTATGGATTCTGGGTGGTAATGTTGTGGCAGTCCAACTCCATGGATTGTAACAATTTTGTAAATAAGAAGGAAGTTGTGGATGGAGGAAGGACAGTGGTACATGAGGACCCTTTATACCATCTTCCTTGCTGTGAACCTGAAACTTCTCTTAAAAATAAAGACTGCTATATATCTAAATATATATATTTGACTTCAAATCAGCATACTACAATGACACAACCACATCAATGTTTATAGCAGCTCAATTCACAGTAGCTAAGCTATGGAATCAGCCAGGGTGCCCTTCAACAGATGAATAGATAAGGAAAATGTGGTGTATACATACACAATGGAATATTACTCAGTCATAAAGAAGAATGAAATTATGGTATTTGCAAGTAAATGAATGGAATTGGAGACTGTCATGATAAATGAAATAAGCCAATCTCAAAAAGCCAAAGGCCAAATGTCCTTTCTGATATATGAATGCTAACACACAGGTTGGGGTGTGGGGGGATAGAAGTTCATTGAATTAGACAAAGGAGAATGAAGGGAAGGGAGGCAGATGGGAATAGAAAAGACAGTAGAATGAATCAGACATAACTTTTCTCTGTTCTTATATGAATACACCACCAGTGAAAGTCCACATCATGTTCAACCACAAGAATGGGATCCTAATTAGAATAAGTTATACTCCATATTTGTATAATATGTCAAAATACACTATTGTCATGTATATCTAAAAATAACAAATTTTAAATTGCCAAAAAACAAATAAAATAGAATAAAGACTACTAATTCTTTAAAAGAAAGAAAAAATTGATGCTAACAGATTGTTGTGGCAGTTCATAAAAACAAAATACATAAAATGCGTAGCAATGTAGCTGGCACTATGTAAAAATTAATATCTATTTTCTTCTCCTATGACTTTTAAAAAAGGATAAGAGCACAGGTTTTAGTGAACATAATTATATCACATAGAGATTTTCCAATACCAGTATTTGTAACTATCTCCCCATTAAGATATTAGAAATTATATTATATTTAAATTATTTTTGAAATGCATACAATTCACTGATCTAACCTTTTGCTTGTTAGATGAATAATTGAATAAGTGAATCACAAACTCCTCTTTTATCACTCTTCTGTTGTCTCTATCATTTTCATATAGGAGAGGACAGACTGGGGTTAGGAAGCCTGAATGCCTGACTCTACCAGTTATGTGACCTTGAAAGAAATCACTTTGACCCTTGGCATTTCAATTTCCTCATCTGTCAAACCCGCAGCCATTGAGCTCTTTGAGACAGTGGTCAAGGAGTTCCTGGTATTTCACATGACATATGATCTTGGCTCCTAGATTTAAGCATTTTAGAAACTGCTGGTATACACAAATGGTTCCTAGTCAGCCACACTGTACTTCACAGATAAGCTTGTTAATTACTAGCTACTAAAATTAGTGATACATTTCAGAAAATTAATTATGGAAATAGAAATTCTGACCGGATCTTCAAATCTGGGGACAGAAATAAGGATTTCTCATACCTACCAGTAAACAGAAGAGGGAGCTCTAAGAATGGAATTCAAACTCTGGTCTTAATGCTAAATATCACCTTTTCCACTATAAGCAAAATCTAAACCAGAAACTCCTGAGATATATGATAAATTCAGAAACACAGCAAAAAATTAAATTCTGAACCATCATCCAAGGATTTAAATATGGGATAATTTATCTTTTGTTCCTAATGAAATATAAACTTCAATGATATTAACAAAATGTTTTCTTTCAATACACCTTTATTTTTAAATGTAAAAATATATATTTTTATAAATATATAAAAATTTGTACAAGTTCTCCTAATGTATGACAACATGTAATGTATGTTTTTTTGCTACTGGGGAATGAATCCAGGGTGCTTTTTCTCTAAGCTCTACCCTCAGACTTTATTTTTTATTTTAAAATAGGGTCTCCCTAAGTTGCTTAGGGCCTTTCAAAGTTACTGAGACTGGCCTCAAACCTGCAGTCCTCCTGCCTCAGCCTCCTGAGTCACTGGGATTACAGGCATGTGCCTCTGGGCTCAGTTAACAACATATAATTTTTGGTGTTCAAAAATTTTTTTGAGAACTTATAGAGGATGGAGTTGTTTTTCCTTTTTTAAAAAATATTTTTTAGATATTGATAGGCCTTTATTTTATTCATTTATTTATATGTGGTGCTAAGAATTGAACCCAGTGCCTCACACATGCTAGGCAAGCACTCGACCACTGAGCCACAACCCCAGCCCTGTTTTTCCTTTTGTTACACCCTTCTTCTAGCTTGATCTCTCCCTATTGCTAAAATTTAGGGACATATTCCTAAGACTGTCCAAGTGACCAAGTTCTATGATTCTCAACAGAATCAGTCTTTTATTCACTTACAGTCAGCTCTGACTCCTGCTATTTCTTTCTAATAGCATCTGTCATCTAACTATAATTTCATCAGTTCAGACTTTATAACCAACGTAGTGGTAACTTATCAGAGATCAACCGGAAACTATGCAAACCATAATTATATTGTGACTTATTTCTAACATCGTTACACATACAACAGAAGGAGTTAAGGGAGATTAGGGCGCGGACAGCTTCCAACTGCTTGAAGCATCAAAAGAAGAAAAAGTCAGTCGCCATTCAATCAATAAGAGGGCTTCATCACATTTTCTACAAGAAAGTAAAAATGGAGAACTGGGGGGTTTGAAAATGACTCTGCCACTAATGATCTGTGACACAGAATTCGACATATCTCAACTCTGAAATGATCATAACCGCCGTCCGGCCAGGCTCTGGGGCAGACTGAGTGAGAGAGCATATGTGTAAGTTCCTTCTGCAGTGCCCGTGACACAGCTGCTAAATATAAGTGGCTTTCTTCCTTTCTAATTTTACACGACCTCTATGGTTGAAGGCTGTGCTTTGACACCAACTGCATACAGAAAACTATCAGTCAAAAGATCTCCATATCAAAGCTTTCTCATTCAGAGAATTGATGGTTGATTATAAATTGACAGCAGCAAGAAAATGTCAAATTCTAATGAAACCTAACATTTTTCTTTAACCCTGTCTACTAGGCATTGAAGGTTACATCGTCACAAGCATGCTGTGTCACTCACGGACCAAACACATTTGTGCCATAATGTCAGCATGTATTGAATAACAATAAATTCACGGGTTACTCTACTTTCATTAGTGGCAGTCCACTGAAGACTTGTGGGTCACTTGTTAGTCATCAGTCAGGCAATTCCATATATAAATGGAATTTATATTTATATATATGTATATGCGTCACAAAATGAAGTAACTCAGATATAGATATAGATATAGATATAGATATATATGGCTATAGATATAGATAATATTATACAGAAAGGCTAATAAAGGGTTAAGGCAGCCACAGGGGTTCAGGAGGCTGAACTGAGAGGAAAGGCAGAGAGCAGATATAGTTGCAAAGAGTCTCCATAGGTGGTCAGATAAGATTATGAGCTGCCAAAGAACTTGTTCAGGGCACAGAGCTGTCAAAATGCAAGTACTTGTTCTAGGCCAAGGTCCAGAAGGCGGTAGTTTCTCAGTGTAGTGGGACTTGTGTAATCATCAAGGGCAGAAGAAACCACACTCCGCTGAAGTCAGGGACAGAGATTCAGAGGATCTTCACTGTGGTGATTTTCCTGGACAAGGCTTCTGACGAGTGACCAGGTGAGTGGGTCACGGTGCCGCCGTGCCTGGTCTCAGGGTGTCCCTCCTTTTCTGGGTCTCCAGAGAGGAGGTTGCAGCATTTGGTGATCTGGAGTGTTTAATAAGCTGATGGGCCTGGATTTTTCAATATGAGTTTGACATGCCCATGCATCCACGTACTTCTGATCAATTCAATAAGTTCACAGTGCTCGTTCTTATTATCAGTTTATGCCTCATGGTTGTGCCAGGCAGAGGATGGTTGTTTACTTGTGCAAGCAGGGTGTGGCAACATTCCTCCTCAACCCTTAAGCTGAAAATGGAGTAGCTTATGGCCAACTACTGCTTCACAAAATGGAGTGACTCAGATTTAGGCAGAGCCTGAGTGCGCTCTTCTTTACATCCCAAGTACCTCGGCAGAGCACAGCCTGTCCTCACGCAGGCTAGAGTTAGTCAGTCATCATTCTTTTGAGATGGGTCTTTTTATTGTCACCCTTTTATTCATGAAAGCATGGAGAGACTTCTTAACTGTCTCAGAACCATGCAGCTAGACATCAGCAAAGCAGGTGTCTTTGACCACAAAAGCCAGAATTCTGAATTATTTCCCTTCACTGCTCAAGTATCTTTTGAAATAGAAAATTTGCTTAATCACTATTTGCAGTATGGTTTAGACACCCCATAAATGTTAGCATATTGGTAAACAAATTGAACCTACTACAATTCTACTAACTTGTCTAATCTAAGCATCACAATCTCCATCCCTTTGATTTGAGTCAGAGGTTACTCTACCATTATTACAATTTTGTCCTAGAAAACAGAAAACATAGTAAACGAAAGCAGTTTAATAATAGTTGCAAATTTTTTGACTTGGACACAGTATATTAATAAATAAATGAGTTAATGCATCCCCTTCATTCACTACTGATTAAAGCTCAACAGGTACTATTTGCACAAATACCATCCCTTTTGAACTATATTTAAAAGGAAATTATGTTGAGTGGTTCTCACCTCCCTGAAATCTATATAATTAACTCCAGTGATGAACTCTTTGTTCTTCTATAACAGTGACTTTCCTAGAGCAGCTAACTTATTTTGTTTATCCTCTAACAAAAAATTTCCCTTTAATGAGCTTTGTGTCAGGGTAAAATGCTCATTTGTTGCAGTATGTACAGAGTTTTATGTAACCGAACCATCGTGCTGCTCTTTATCAACGACTCACAAAGAATTTGTACCAAAGAGATGCTTTCACTCTTAATATCAGTCTTCACCTACTCCACACTGTTTGAATTAGTTGTCTGTCAATCAATCCTTCTGACCTGTCGGTATGAATTTTACTTTTCCTCTTCAAGAAAGTTTGTACCATTTTCTGGGTTTAAGTTTGCTTTCCTGAAAAGCAAAGCCCTTTCAAAGTGTTACTTTCCCCTGAGACCTGGTCTCATAAACACAACTGAACCGTGGACATCACACTTAAATATTCGGCAGATACCTCAAACTCCCCTGTCTCCTAAGATAGAAACCTCAGACTCATTGCCACCCCCCACCCACACACGCAATTCCCTCACACCTTCCATAACTGAATCCAGAGGATTCCATCAGTCTCTTGGGTACGATTTTCTTCCTGTTCTTTAATTTTAGCCTTCATCATCTCTTTACTGGTCGTTTATATTTTCTATCTCTTTCATCTTTCCATTCTGCATCCAGGTCAATTTTCTCATACCTCTCTGGTCATTAAATCTCTCTTGAGTTATGCCTAATCTGCTATTTTAATCCATTCACAGAATTCATTTTGTTAAATATACTTTTATGTCTATTCTTTTCAATAGTTTCTCTATTTGGTTATTTTCCAACATTCTTGATTTACGTTGTTTTGTCCTCTTAGCATTTCCTAGAAAATTTTAAACAGGCTAAGTTGAAAGTTTTTTCAATGTGTTGGATATAAATCTCTTATTTATTGCACCTGCTGACATTCTTTTATAGTACTTCATTTTCTCATGTGACTTGAAATTCTTGATCGCTAGTTCTCCAGCATGAGAAAAAAGAGCTTGAGGGGCTGGGGAGATAGCTCAGTCGGTAGAGTGCTTGCCTTGCAAGCACAAGGCCCTGGGTTCGATCCTCAGCACCCAAAAAAAAAAAAAAAAAAGGAGCTTGAAGTCACCATCTGTGAACCAATCAACAGGAGCACACACTAAATCTGCCACCATGTTGATCTTGGACTTGCCTTGCTCCAAAACTGTGAGAAATAAATGTCTTTTGTTTATAAGCACCCAGTTTAAGGTATTTTGTTAGAGCAGCTCTAAAGTATTAAAACAGCATATTTTCATTAACTAAGAGTTTCAAGGGGGTCTGCATTGTAGAAGCCTTTCTACAGAGTAGTTTCTTGCTTTTCTTTGGTTTCTTTGGTACTACAGATTTCACCAAGTCAAGATCAATTTTTTAATTGAAAACTATTGAGATAATTGTAGATACAGTTGCAAGAAATAACACTGAGAGGTCCTATATACTGTTTGCTCAGTTTCTCTTAAAATCAGCATTTGTAAAATGACAGAACAGTATCACAACAAAGATACTGACATTGTCTAATATACTTAAGATTGGTCTTATTATTATATTCAATCCTGAGTGTGTTTTATATGTCATTTGCATATATGCACGTTTAGTTTTACAGTTTTAGCTTTGATGTTTATTTTCATTTTGAGTTGTCAAGCAATATGAGATTTAGGTAACGATTCATTCTTTAGTCTATGAATATTCAATTGTTCCAGAACATTGTTTCCACCATTGTTCAAAAAGCTATCCTTGGGGCTGGGGAGATAGTTCAGTCAGTAGAGTACTTGCCTTGCAAGCACAAAGCCCTGGGTTCGATATCCCCAGCACCGCCAAAAAAAAAAAAAAAAAAAAAAAGCTAACCTTCTGCCACTGAATTGTTTTTGTGCTTTTGTCAAAAATAATTAAGCATATTTGTGTGAGCCAATTGCCAATTTCTGGTTTCTATACCTTATTCTATTAATCCATGTCCATCTCCCTGCCAACTTCACTGTCTTGAAGACTATAAATGATAAATCTTATCATTAAGTTGGGTTATTCCCCCAACATTTTTTTCTTTGAAAAGATTATTTCAGCTATTCATTCTAGGCCTTGTGCCTTTCCATATAAATTTTAGAATAAATTTGTCTATGTCTAAAAATTATGTTGCTGGGAAATTAATAATGAATCTGCACATTGAGGTATATTTTTACTGTGATAAGCCTTTCAATTCATTAACAAGATAGGTCTATTTGTTTAGGTCTTTCTTGATTGCTTTCATCTGCATTTTTTAAAACAGATGTTGTACACATTTCATTAAGTATATACCTAAGTTCTTAATTTATTTTGTGTGTTTACAAACATTTGTGATTTTAACTTCTGTTACTGAGTCTTTCTTAATAGTATAAAGAAACACCATAAAGCTGGGGAGATAGCTCAGTTGGTAGATTACTTGCCTTGCAAGCACAAGGCTCTGAATTTGATCCCCAGTACCATTAATTTTAGAGGGTTTTGTTTGGGGTTTTTTTGAGGATTCCTTGACATTTTTTAATGTAGACAATCATTTTTTTTCAAACAGAGACTGTTTATTTTTTCATTTCTAATTTGTATTTTATTTATTTTTCTTGCCTTATTGCTGTATCTAGAATTCTAGTACTTTGTTGAATTAAAAGGGAAGATAACAGAATCCTTGCCTTGTTCTCTATTTTAGTCTTTCAAATTAAGTGTGAAATTAGGTGTTGGTTTATTTGTTTGTTCATTCTTTAACAAGTTGAGGTAATTTCCTTTCACTCATAGTGAGCTAAGTTTTTTTTAAATCCTAAGTGGGTATTAGATGTGAACAAGTTATTTTCTCTAAGAATTGATATGATCATATGATTTTTTCTCCTCTAGCTTATTAATATGGTGGATTATGTTGACTGAGTGAGTGAAATGTTAAAATAGTCTTGTGTACCTCAACAATTACCACTTGATATGTGATTGTTCTACATATTGTTAGATTCAGTTTGCGGTCATTTTACTAAAGATTTCTGCATCCAAGTTGATGAGAGCTGTTGGTCTGTAGTTTTCTAGTTTTTCTTTTTTTTTCTTTCTTTTTTAAAAACTATTTTTGGATGGTTTTGATATCAAAGTAATACTGATTTATAAAATGAATTGGGAACTATATTCTTGTCTTCTGAAAGACATTGTAAGAAATTGATGCTAATTCTTCTCTAAATGTGTTACACGATTCACCAATGAAGCCATCTGGGTTTGGAGATTTTTTTTTTTCTTTTGTTCCTTTTTTAAGAGTTTTATATGTATGAATTCAATTTCTCAAGTCTACTTAAATTAACTTTTCTCATGTTGTAGTTGTGATAATTTGAGTTTTTCAAAGAGTTGGTCAACTTTACTCAGACTATAAAATTCATAATTGTAGGGTTCCTTTCTTTATTCTCTTACCAGCTACAGCATAAGTAGTAAAATCTTCTGTTTCATTTCTGATATTGGTGATTTCTGTTTTTCATTTCTTATTTTGATTAGTCTTGTTAGTGGTTTATCATTTTCATATACTTTTTTACAAACCAGCTTTTTTCATTTAGTTTCTGTATTATCCTGTATTTCAATTACAGTGATTTCTACTTTTTATTTTCTTTCCTTTGTTCTACTTGCTTTGTGCTTATTTTGCTATTCATTTTCTAGTTTCTTGAAGTAAAAATTTAAATTACTGATTTGAAAATTTTATTTTTCGTGCAAACATTTAATGCTATATTCTACTTATTTGATATGTTGCATTTTCTTTTTTTATGATTTTTTTATTGTAAACAAATGGGATACATGTTGTTTCTCTGTTTGTACATGGAGTAAAGGCATACCATTTGTGTAATCATAAATTTACATAGGATCATGCTGTTTGATTCATTCGGTTATTTTTTCCCTTCCCCCCACCCCTCTGACCCATCTTTTCCCTTTATACAGTCCTTCCTTCCTCCATTCTTGCCCCCCTCCCTAACCCTAACTCTAACCTTAACACTAACCCCTCCCACCCCCCATTATGTGTCATTATCCACTTATCAGAGAGATCATTCGTCCTTTGGTTTTTTGAGATTGGCTTATCTCACTTAGCATGATATTTTCCAATTTCATCCATTTGCCTGCAAATGCCATAATTTTATCATTCTTTATGGCTGAGTAATATTCCACTGTATGTATATACCACAGTTTCTTTATCCATTCATCAACTGAAGGGCATCTAGGTTGGCTCCACACTCTGGCTATTGTGAATTGAGCAGCTATCAACATTGATGTGGCTGTATCTCTGTAGTGTGCTGATTTTAAGTCCTTTGGGTATAGGCCAAGGAGTGGGATAGCTGGGTCAAATGGTGGTTCCATTCCAAATTTTCTAAGGAATCTCCACACTGCTTTCCAGAATGGCTGCACTAATTTGCAGCCCCACCAGCAATGTATGAGTGTACCTTTCTCCCCACATCCTCGTCAACACCTGTTGTTGTTTGTATTCTTGATAATTGCCATTCTAATTAGGGTGAGATGGAATCTTAGGGTGGTTTTGATTTGCATTTCTCTTATTACTAGAGATGTTGAACATTTTTTCATATGTTTGTTGATTGCTTGTAGATCTTCTTCTGTGAAGTGTCTGTTCATTTCCTTAGCCCATTTGTCTATTGGGTTATTTGTATTCTTGGTGTTGAGTTTTTTGAGTTCTTTATAGATTCTGGAGATTAGTGCTCTATCTGAAGTATGATTGGCAAAGATTTTCTCCCACTCTGTAGGCTCTTTCTTCGCATTGCTGATAGTTTCCTTTGCTGAGAGAAAGCTTTTTAGTTTGAATCTATTCCAGTTATTGATTCTTGCTTTTATTTCTTGTGCTATGGGAGTTCTGTTGAGGAAGTCTGGTCCTAAGCCGACATGTTGAAGATCTGGACCTACTTTTTCTTCTATAATCTGCAGGGTCTCTGGTCTGATTCCGAGGTCCTTAATTCATTTTGAGTTTAGTTTCGTGCACGCTGAGAGATATGGGTTTAGTTTCATTCTGTTGCATATGGCTTTCCAATTCTCCCAGCACCATTTGTTGAAGAGGCTATCTTTTCTCCATTGCATATTTTTGGCACCTTTGTCTAGTATGAGAAAATTGTATTTATTTGGGTTTGTGTCCATGTCCTCTATTCTGTACCATTGATCTACCTTTCTATTTTGGTACCAATACCATGCCGTTTTTGTTACTATTGCTTTGTAGTAGAGTTGAAGGTCTGGTATTGCGATACCCCCAGATATGCTGCATTTTCATTTTGCCTGTTTCTGTCATTTCTTTTTGACTTACTTTTTGACCCATGAATATTTGTAAGTGTGATGTTTAATTTATAAGTATTCGAAAATGTTTCTGTTATCTTTCTGGTATCAATGTCTAGTTTGACTTCATCATGGCTAGAAGTACACTATATAATTTCTAGTTTTTTGTTTTCTTTTGTTTTATAATCCAGAATGTGATATATCTTGGTTACTTTTCCACTTTAAAAATGTTTTGTCTGCTTTGTAAAGGGAAGTGTTCTTGCATGCCAAAAGATCTCTTGGTTGTATTTGTTCCAAGTCTTCTGTAATCTTGATATTCAAACTGAATTTCTCTACTTCCCTTCCCAACTGTATTTTTTTTTTTTTTTGCTTTATGGTTTTATTTTTCCTTTATGTATATTACTTGGACTATGTGCAATTCACTTTGTTTCGTCTTCCTGATGGCTTGGTCCTTTTGTCATTATGGAATACCCCTACTTTTCTTTGGTAATTTTCTTTGTTCTGAAGTCTACTTTATCAGCTATTAATAGGCCACTCCTTTCTTTTTAACTAATATGGACCTGGTATACTTTTTCTCATCTTTTTTTGCTGTCAATTCTTCCACGTCAGTGTGTTTCTCAGACATAGTCTGAATGTGGGTTGTTTGGGAACAGCTTATGTTCATTTCATTGGCTTAAAAGTCTGAACAATGTGGCAGGTATTAATTAGGACTGATCCATGGTTGTTTTGCCTACTTTCTTTTTGAAGATGACACTTTGATCTGTGCAATTGTATGGAATGAAAATGTTCTTGTCACACCTGGCATGACAGTGAGTGAAGATTTCCTGACCCCATTTTCAGAACTTGAGTAACATTTCATTGCTTCTAGTGTTTCACGGAGAACTTAATTTCAGCTTTCTCATATACACGTCTTGAAGTTGACTTCTCTGTCTCTTGGACACCCAGGCCCTCAGTGGTAGGATCCAGATCTGATTTGTGCATGTGTTCCCACTCTCTGAACATTTCAAGCTCGCCTACGTTTTAAGTACTACTATCACTTTATTCAGACTTCTCTATAGTTTTTACCAAATAAAGTTCCAAAATCAAAAGAAAAAGGAAGAATTGCAGTCTTCAAAACCTCGCTTTCTGTGATCTAATCTTAAATTCTCATGCTCACACTTTCTAAATTGTCAAAAACAGCAAACTTGGAAACAGCTGGAAGAAAATAGAAGATCAAGAGAATGCAGTCTCTTCCTCCTCTAGAGAGAAAGGGAATTTGAGAGTGACTCACATTTTAAAACCAATAACTACTACAGACAAATACATATAATATAAAAGGCATCGTTTTCTGTCCCTCAACTACAATAGTGCTTCTTCCAAACAAATGTGATCCAGCGAAATTGATTTGAGTTGCAAATTCTTCATAGCCAGGTGTTAACAAATGGCCCCCCCAAGCCTGAGGATAGAATATTTTATAGGGAGAAAAAAAAATGGATGAAAGTTATTGGAGAATAGATGTGCCGCCAGATTACCATTTATAGAACTGACTCACCATGTACCCTTAGACATGCTGGGTAGTTTCCCTATTTATAACACGAGGTTCATAGAACTTGTTGGCAAGAATGTGTGAACCCTCAAGTAAAATTTAGTACGTGGCGCCTAGCGCTCAAAGAGTTATCATATTATTACCCAAATTGGAATTGGCTTTGGGACAGATTTCAAATGCCAGAGTCCTGCAAAGCAACTGTGACAAGTCTGTACATTCCTAGGAAACCTGAAAGCACTTTGGAAATATGGGTGCATCTGGTTTTCCCTGAGGCGCCAGCTGCAGCTGCTCAAGTTGCTGTGGAATCCGAGGTGACAGCCCCCTCCTGGCTGGCAGCGTCACTGTCATTCAGGAGAGAGATCACAGAGCCTGTTCATTTCTGCCTTTGAGGTGCAGCTCACAGACATCAGCAGGAGACCAGACGGCCTGTGGGCATGAGGTTAAAAACCTGCAAAACAATAATGCCTTCTCGAAGGCCTGGAAATTCCACCATTCCTGTGGGTCCTGGGGAAATCCAGGACTGGGAGAAAAATGCATCTGAAATCCTCTCCTTAGGGTTTCAACAAGAGGCAAGCAAACCCAAATGCGGGAACCTGGGTGCTGAATCTATGTTTAAAAAAAAAAAAGAAAGAAAAAAAGAAAAAGTGAGACTATCTTAAATGGCTCCCTGGGTGGGGCAGGAGTTTAAGAAAACATAAGCAGGCTACATTTTTCCCCTCCTCCTTTTTCAATGACTTTTTTTCTACACAGGATTTCCTGGTCACATCATGAGGAACTAGGTAAATATGCCCCCTTTGACTGAGTGGCAAGAATCATTTCCTGTCTGTTCTTCAAGGAAGAAAAAAAGACCCCCAACCAGCTCAAAATAGAAAAGTACAAATTGTCATTTGAAATTTGATCAGGAAATTTTGTTAAGAGAGACAAATATTATTCTGCAATTTGTTTTTAACTGGGTTGTTTTTGTTTTGCTTTGCTTTGTTTTCTTGGTCAAATACACACAGCCTACATTGTGAAATTCACCGTGTTTTCCATCTTGTGATCATTGCCCAAACGTGTCATTTCTTAAAATGTCTGGGCCTACATCAAGCCCACGGATTATTCTTAAAAACACTCCTCTTTCTCTCCAATGCATTCCCACCTTGTTTTATTTATTGTGAAGGTAGGAAATCTTCAGTTGACACAGATGTAGGTGTCTGGCTTAAGAAAGGAAAATGTTACAATTTTTTTCCACTCTGGAACAGAAAAAATTAAACTCAGGGAACTGGATCAGTCATTACATTTTAATTTCTACGACTTTCCCCCTAACACCTCTCTCTCTTTCTCTCTCTCTCTCTCTCTCTCTCTTTCTCTCTCTCTCTCTCCCTCCCTCTCTTTCTCTCTCTCTCTCTCCCTCCCTCCCTAAATAGCTGACTCCAAGGTGGGTCTTCACTTGGACATATACTATAGTGTATACTATAGTGGTATTTAGTCTTCTCTTTCTCAAATTTAAAAGAAGAGAGATAAACAAAAGATAAAGACCCGCCGATAGTTCATGATGCTGAAAGTTTTCTTTAAAAGTTATTGTTTGAGCTAACCTGGAAATTCCACCATTCCACCATTATGGTGGCACACACCATAATCCCAGTGATTTGGGAGGCTGAAGCAGAAGGATCCCAAGTTTGAGGCCAGCCTCAGCAACTTAGAAAGACCCACAGCAACCTAGCAAGATCCTGTCTCAAAACCAAAATTAAAAATAAAAACTATGAGGGGTGTACCTCAGTGGTAAAGCACCCCTAGGTTCAATCCCCAGGACCAAAACACTAAAATAAACAAATAAAAAGATATCCTTTGAACCATATTCAGTCTCAGCCTAGCAAGCAGAAGTTTGGCAATCGAGGCTATGTGTTGGGTGTTTACACAAGGGTTTATCAAGGACAAAATGTCATGACTGGTATAATGTGTGGTATTTTGTGGGGAACTAAGTTCTTGTGAAACTCTTTATGTAGAACATTTCTCAAAGTGTTTCATTAAAAGAGAGGATCCCTGCATTAATATAAAGAAAGACAGAAAAGAGACTGTAGTCAGGAAAATTTAAACTATGCAACATACATTTCTTGGAGATTTATAATGCACTATGAAGTCTTAAAAACAATAATAAAGACCCCATCTTGATCCCTTTAAAACCAATATTTTCAACAGTTTACAATGAAGCTTTTTAAAAACACAATGCTTATTAATACTCTAGAGAATCTTAATGTGTTCTTTAAAACGCATCTTAAGTATCACAAAAAATGTATCTAAACTACCTCAGAAGACAAGTTCTAATCATTTTTAAAGCATTTGGCATTCATTTTCAAGATTATAAATTATGTATCATTTTCCCCAATTAGCTTACTCCAGTGACTTACTATGTCACTTGTTGCCACTTTAACTAATGTATTCCAAGTTCAACCCTAGAGACTTCATTGTTCTTCCATACCTGTTAGTCCACAGAAGAACTGAATGCTTCCAGCACTGACAAGGTGCCTTCTTCAGGTGATCCAAAATACAAGTTCTATGCTCTGTCAGATAATGAGGAGGGTCCCATTGACGTTGACCGGCTTATTAAGTCAATGATACAATGATACAATGGTTAAAAACGGAAATACTAGCGTAAATATTCCAGAGACAGAAACACTGCTTCTTCACTTACTCCTTTTTAATCTGAATTCACACCTCAGCCTTTTTCTCTTCTACTAAACTCTGTCGCACAGTCACATGTTTCCTCAGCAAACACCTGGTCTGTAAATTGATGTTTGATGTTAAAATATTTTGGGTTGGGCACAGTGGTACACACCTATAATCCCAGCTAGGGAGGCTGAGACAGAAAGATGGCAAGTTCAAGGCCAGCCTCAGCAACTTAGCAAGGCCCTGAGTAACTTAGCACCATCCTGTCTCAAAATAAAAAATAAAAGGACTGGGGATGTGACTCAGTGGTTAAGCGTCCCTGGATTCAATCCCCCCACCAAAAAAAAAAAAAAAAAAATTGGGGATGGGGCTTTCACCCAATCACAGAGATTATTAAGGCAGGATCCTTAACCTATATGATTTAAAAATCTGTAGATGGAGAAGATGTACAAACAAGTAATAACTGAACAGAGTAATAAATATCATACTAGAGGTTTATAGAAGTACACACAGAGGCATAAAACATGATTGTATATCAGGGACTTTTTTTGTGGATGAGGTGATAGGTCGTATTAAAATTATCAGAAGAGACTGAAGATTTAGATGGGGACAGCAGATGAGGATCTCCCTCTGCTAAGTTAGGACGTGCCCCTTGAAGAAGGCAAGAGCCTCAGCACACTGTTAACCAGAGAACTGACCTAAAAGAGTGCTCTTTTTCTTCTTTCAACTGTGCGTTAAATCAGACTTATTATCTCCGATTGTCTTTCATATTCTTACATACACAGCAGAAACCGAAATAAAACCAAGTTTCTAATCCATGTCTCCAAGAGAACTTGATTAAAGCTCTCAAATAAGAATTGCAGCTCTCCTTTGCCTGTAAAGAAATATACTTCTTTAAACACCTTTTTTTTTTTTTTTTTTTTTTTTTGGTGGTGGTGGAAAGGTGGCGACTAGTAAGGAACAGCTTCATCTTAGTCTGTTGCTAAGTAGAGGCTGGATCTCCTTACCCCCTGAGACAAAGCAGCCTTGTTAATATCAGAAAGACACTAGATCACTGTTAGGCATGAGATAATTCCAATTGGTTTGAGGCAAAATGCAGACCTGGGCACATAAGTAGTTCTTGTACCTTTGAAAGTTCTTTTTCCCCCTTCTTTTCTGGCCAAGGTTGAACCTTCAGAGCATTGAACAATCCTAGGGCAATTAGACTCTACTGAGCAAAATTTGATGGTGAGTTCAAAAAACCAGATAGTTAGAGCCTGGTTATTATTGTAAAGAAAACATACTATAAAATCCCAAATGTGGCTTAAGGAATGTAGGAGGAAGAACTGGAAGAGACAACTAAAGAAGAGGTGATATTCCTGGCTTGTTTTTAGCTACTTACTGCTACACCCAAACAAACAACCTCTTCTTATCTGTCGGTTCATCAGCCATGTGTGAAATGGGAGGAGAGTAGGACCTTCCTACAGGATGCATGCCAGAACTCAAATGAGACAGCATGCTGAAGAAAAGCACTCTGGGAACATCCAGTGCCTTACAAACTTTCATTGTTACTACTGAGTAACTGTGCCCACATGCCTCAGCCCTTTTGAACACTGGCCTACAAAATGATTTCCCTTCTGCTGTCATCCCACACACTAGTATGCACAGCTCCTTGGAATGAAATGGACTAATTCCAGAATTTTCTTCCTAGTTCATCATGACCTAAGGGCAAGGTATTTCTGGATTTCATAGTCAAGCACTATGAGAAAGACTTATTACAGTGACAGAGGACTTACAGGTAGCATTTTCTATTCTTGAAATCTCTACACCGGTGCTATTTCTTTTCCTATTATAGCTGTCTTTCAGAGCTCTCCCTCCTCTGGACTTCGTGCACCTTACTGACCCTTTCTTTTGCCTTCCTTTTGGCAATGTCTTATCTTCCTCACGGGGCAGAGCCTCTCTCTAACAAGAATTCTGGTTATTTTCTTCCTTCCTGAGAAAGCCCATCTGTTTCAGGTCGCTAGCCTTCGTTTTTTGCGAATGATTTACCTACTGACCTCTAACCCCACCAAATCCCACATTTCTTCCTGTTTTCAGATGGTGACACCTTCTGACCACCCTGTCAACGGAAAAAGATAAACACTGAAGTCTGTTTCCTCCCAAGGCTGCTCCATTCTCACAACCTGGACTGTTCTCAATGGGCACTGAGTCTGTGGAATTGTCTCCCCTTCCTCTGCTGTCTACCAGGAGCTTCTTTTACCTTATCACACTTAAATCAGTTGCCACATTTGCTGCTCCTTCCTCTGTATTATCTTGCAGATCTGCCTTTTCCTCTAGATGCAACAGACAGGTACCTGAATCTGATTTTCTCATCTTTGACTACACTGTCTCTCATTTTCCTGCAAACAACAAGGCCTAATTTTCGAAGTTTTCAATTAAAAAGAAAATCAGTTAAGTCAGCTGTTATACCCACTTCCTTGTTCATGTTTTTCTCCAAACCTTCTTTCCACTTTGTTATACATATGCTATTGGGAGATCTTTCTCCAATGCAGTCTGAGAGCATTATCTGTCTTCTGCATACCCCTTTTCTTTATATTCTGCTGGAGAAAACTTTCTCCCAATACTTCACAACTAACTGGATCTGTAGTCTACAAACAACATCACTCTCTGAAATTTCAGGGCTAAAAGTGACCTTGACTAGCGCTATTCAACACAACTTTGTGTGATTATGCAAATGTTTTCCATTTCTGCACTCCAATATGGCAGCCACTACACATACTTGGCTATTGGGTCCCAGAAATGTGGCTAGTGCATGTGAAGAATTGAATTTTTAACTTTACTTAATCCTATTTAATTTAAATGTAACTAATCACATGTGGCTAGTAGCTACTATATTAGACTATATAGTCTTAACCTAAGCCCTAAGATATCAAATAATACTATGAAAGTAAAATCCATTAAACATAATGTAAGCTTTTCAGGGACAAAGGGAAATACATGAAACATGAAAAACTTAATTTTACAAAGTAAAAACAAAACACATAATCAAAATTAAAGAACATTTTTGATTTAGCATAATTAAATATTATCATGCCATTTTGTCAACTTAAAAATATTCAAATAAAAGCTCAAGAAAGTTTTTTTTTTCCAAATAATTTGTTGGTTATATTTTTCTTCTTCACAATGATTTCCAAATAGACATAAAAGTTGCCACAAAATTGAATCAGATAAGTTTCTCATGGCCAGATTCTACCAGAAACAGAAGTATAAAAGACTCTCAATATTTTATAGCAAAAAATAAGTATTTAATGTGGTACATTTTTCATGTTTTACATGGTGTTGGGTGAAACCTCTTTAAGAGTGCTTAATCTATGCCCAATTTAGTATCATATATTTTATGCTTGCATTCGTATATAAATACAATCAACTTACGTGCCATATACCCAGTCTCTCTTATCCCTTTACTCAAGTTCACCCTTAGCACAGACAGGACAGAGCAAAGGTATAAATGGAGGTGCCTGCCCCGTGTCCTCCTTCCTTTCCACTCCACTTCATTCTGGGCCAAAAAAGACCTCACACTCACACCTAAGGACAGCTTAGTCCAGTCTTCCTGCTTCACCTAACAGTCCTAGATATGTGCACACCTGTAGCTCACTCTTATTTTTAAAACACAAACCCAAGTCCTGGGAGTAGGGAATTCTGAGATGGCTGTTTTGGAGAATGCAAGTCTACTAGCTTCAAGAACTTTTTGCTTCAAGGGCAAAAGTGTGGGACTGACCTTCAAATTTTGTGGCCTGGTTAGTATTATTCTTACCTTTCTGTATTTCTTTCATAGAATTTAGCACTATTTGAAATGTCATTGTTTTATTGGTCTTCAACAAAACATGGGCCTCAATGATAATTACTACTATTGAGCTACAGACTCTGCTTACGTGTAATCACAGTGTTCCTGATTCTAGAATAGTATCTGGTTCATAGCAGATGCCAAATAAATGTTTATTGAGATATAACCATATTTCTCATTATTTTCCTAGAAATTGATTATATTCATATTGAAAAGAATATAGGCTTTGAAACTGCAAAGTTGAAATTGAATTCCCTTTCATCCTGTTATCAGCCATGTACTTGGTTAATGGGGATAAAGACAAATCTAGCTCAATGATATTGCTTTCATTTCTTCTACCTTTCCTTCTTTTGGTTTTGGTTTTGCTTTTGTTTTCCTTCCTTATTATGTTCTCTATGTGAAACTGAGGTTTGTTACCTGTTGGTGGGTTATCAAACCAACTTAGTGTTACAGTTCCCAAAGTAGACTGTAAAGTCCTGAGGATCCAAACACTTTCCAGGGACTCTGTAAGGTCGAAGTTGCTCATAGTGGTACTGACATTTGCCTTTGCCATGGTGTTGACATTTGCACTGTGGTACAAAAGGAATGATGGGTAAGATTTCTGCCCTTGGTACAAATCAAGGCAGTGCTCCCAATTGTTTTAGAAGCCATTCTTCACTGCCATCATTCACAGTTAAGAAAAAAGAAAAGCATCAACTTCACTTAGGAGTATCCCTGATGAAATTAAGAGTATTAATCTAGTTAAATTTCAACAATGTGAATACTTTTCTTCAATATTCTTTGTGACAAAATTAAATAATAAAGTAAGATTTCTCAGGGAAAATTATTGTGTAACTGAGTTGCAAGGAGAACTAGGTACTTTTAAATGGAACACCATTTTTCTTGTAAGAACAACTGAAAATTATTTGTTACGCTGACTAGGGAATCTGGCTGACCTTTTGTGGAACATTAACAGTTATATCATTGAGGCCCATGATAAAGTTCAAGATGTCAAGCAGAAATTGGAACTTTGGAAAACTTGTATGCATCACTGTGAGCCTGATAGCTTCCCAATAACTTAATGACTTCTTTTTTTTTCCCAGATGAGATGGATGGTGATACTAAGAAATGTAACTTTTTGATATTATGAAATGAAGTTTGAAAACATTTGGATAATTGCTTACTGGACGAATACTTCCCAAATGACCAACTTGTGGTGTTTGCAAATCATGTGTGGCTAAAAGATCCATTAGACATCTAGCCAAGCGTTACAAGGCAGTGCACCTGTCTTGTCCTAGCTACTCTGGAGGTGAGGCAGGAGGATCAACTGAGCCCAGGAATTTGAGACCAGCCTGGCCAACTTAGTGACTCCATATCAACAACAAAGAAATGAAGTCCAAGATAAGGCAATGAATTTTAATGAAAATATACTAAAAGTTCATTGACACAGTTTCAGATTCTATAAGCAAGTAATCTGTAGGAACCACACTTTGAATTTTTGTATTAAAAAAGAATATCAACAATTAACTTTAAATAGCCTGTTCAGATTCTCCTCTTTTAAAACTACAGACAGTCCCTGAGTAACAGTGGTTTGATTTATAATTTTTGAACTTTAAAGTGGTACCAAATAGGATCTCACTCATGTGTGAAATCTAAGAGTTGATCTCACAGAAGTTGAGAGGAGAGGAGTGGTTCCCAGAATCTGGGGAGCACAGGGGAGAAGGAGGGCTGGGAAAGACAGATCAATGGGTGATAAGTTGTAGTTAAATAACAGAAGTAATTTCTGGTGTGCTATTGTACAGTAGGATAACTGGATAGCAATAATGAACTCTATATTTTCAAGAAGTTAGAATAAAAAATTTTCAGTGTTTTCATCACAAAGAGATAAATGTTTGAGGAGATAGATTTGCTTACCCAGGTTTGAATATGTTAGAAATCTATGCATATACTGAGACACCACAAGGTACCCCATATATATGGATAATATTTATGGGTCGATTAAAAATGCTTTGAAATTTAAAAATCAAAGTTTTAAAATGTAACAAATGATGATGAAAAAGCCATCTGCACTCAGGGGAAGTCATACTTCTAATATTGAATTTTTAACTTTTCCCAGGCTAGCAATATGCAGCATGATACTCTCTTGCAAAATGGGACATCAGCAGCAAGCTGCAGCTCCTAGGTAGCCACACCATCTCAAGAGGAAAGAGGTGGTGCTCTGTGGTGTACTCTGAGACTAAGCCACGATGCTTGGAGAGTTAGGTGTATAAAAGGCATTTTCAAGTTCCAGTGTGTTCAACTTACGAGGGGTTTATCTGAATAAAACCCTATTGTAAGTAAAGTCCATTTGTACAGTGCTCTATAAAGCCAGATTTTCTTGGTATACTTCAAGTAAAATAGCATATCTCAACAGAATGAAAATACAGAAGATAAGAGAATCTAGCTCTTTTATACATTAGAAAAATTTGAAAAAAAATATAAAACAATGTCTATTATCTTTTGTCGGTTTTCTTCAGAATATTTTCATTAAAAATATTTTACTGAGTGAATAATATTTTCTTTAGTCATTCATCTGTTGAAGGGCAACTAGGTTGGTTCCATAACTTAGCTACTGTGAACTGAGTTGCTATAAACATTGATGTGGCTGCATCACTATAATATGCTGATTTTAAGTCCTTTGGGAATATACTGAGGAGTGGGATAGCTGGGTCAAATGGTGGTTTTATTCCAAGTTGTCTGAGAAATCTCTGTGCTGCTTTCCAGAGTGGTTGCACCAATTTACAGTCTCACCAGCAATGTATGGGTGTACCTTTCTCCCCATATCCTCACCAACATTTATTGTTACTTGTATTCTTGATAATTGCATTTGTCAGTAAACGGATAGAACTGAAGACTATCATGCTAAGTGAAATAAGCCAATCCCAAAAAAACAAAGGTCAAATGTCCTCTCTGATATATGGCTACTAACACACAATGAGCAGGGGATAGAAGATCATTGGATTAGACAAAGGGGAAAGAAGAGAAGGTAAGGGGGATGGGACTAGGAAAGACAGTAGAATAAATCAGACATAACTCCTATATTTATATATGAATACACTACCAGTGCAACTTAACACCATGTACAACCACAAAAATGGGAAGTTATACTTTATGTATATATGATATATCAAAATACATTCTACAGTCAGGTATAATGAAAAATAATAAATAAAAAATCAAAATATTAAAAAGTAGGTATTTTAACATGTAATGGACTTATGATTGTCATTTTAGATGAATTAAATAAACATTTCAATTATCCATTTTAATGTATAACATAGTAAATATTAATAGGTATAACCCACATTAACAAAGACTCTTACTGCATTCCTCAGTAATTTTTAAGAAAGTAATGAATTTGTGAGACCAAACTATATGAGAACCACTGATTTAATGTACTGTGGCCAGAATTTTAAAAATGAAATAGAATATATAAGAACATTGTATTTTATTATTACTAAAATCACATTTCATATTAACTTCATGTTTTATATTAATAGACATCATATAGGGAAATGTAGTCTCTTGAAATCTTTGTTTTAATTAAGCAGATACAAATAGGCATCTGCAGGTCGTGGGGTCACAAGATCAAATGTATTTTTTTTTTGTGCAGTTAAAAGTTTGAAAAAAAAATGTACTAGATCATTTGCTCCTTAGGAGCGGGAGCTGTGCTTTTTTATCTTTCTAGGCCAAAGTATTTAACACAATGTCTAACACATATACCGACTCAATAAATATAGAATGAACTTGTCTGTCTCTCAGTTTCCACATTCTATGCATCAGCACATCCTATCAGCTCTGTCTTCAAAACCAATCCAGAATCTGCCCACTCACCTCAAAATCCAGGCCCTGACTTTTCTGCCCTGGATTACTGTGATGGCCTCCTAACTGTTCACCTTGAATTCAACTCTTCCTGTGACAATCCATTCTTAATGCATATGCTTTCACCTTCCTGAATTTAGAAATTTGCCTATCTCTAATAGCAACTCCTGTTTCCTTCCTTTTGTTCATTCCCCTCCCTCTTCTTCCCAGAATGTGCAGGCTGTATTAGCTAGCTTTGGGTGCTGTGACCAAAATACCTGACAAGGACAGCTTAGAGGAGGAAGAGTTTATTTTGGCTTACAATTTCAGAGATCTCAATCCATGGTTGGTCCACTCCACTGCACTGGGTTCAAGGTGAAGCAGAATAACATGGCAGCCAGGAAACAGAGAGAACGGGTGGGGCACCAGGGACAAAATACAAACCCCACAGGCATAACCTAGTGACCTACTTTCTCTAGCCATATCATAATGCCTAAGCTAGCACCTATTACAGTAGTCCTTTCAAATATACCTCTCAAATGGAGGGGTAATCCACTGATCAGGTTACAGCTCTCATAATCGTTTCATCATTGACATTCCTGAATTGCCTCACAAATGAGCTTTCAGGGGCTACCTCATATCCAAACCATAACACAGGCCTGTGGGTGGGGTTCAGATCTCACCATCATAAACTTTCCACATATAGGAGCACAGTCAGAGCTCCTTTCTTTTGTCACCTCTTGCCACCTGCTTCCCAACACCACACTTTCCAGCAATAGTCTCATGTCCCTTGTTGAATTCTTCCACTACTCCCTCAAATCCTACATTGCCAACTGTGCTCATCTTTTTAGAACTGAGATAATGGTGATGCCCATTCTTGTCATTGAATCAACTCATCTGAGAGCTTGGCAGAAATTAGTTGAGAAATTAGCAGCCCTCACATCTGTGTATTATCCATAAATCAGCTCCCAACATACACTATAAAAGAAGTTTAGCTGAGGTAATGAGAAATATAATAATAATGCAAAAATGTTTTATGGGATAAAAAGCAAAATTCTTCAGACACACCAGCTTTAAAATAGACAATAAGAAAGTTAGAACACAGAAATGCAAACCAATAATCTTCTTCACGTGGATACCCAATTTTCCCAGTACCATTCATTAAAAAAGTGTGCGATACTACAGTGATGCAACCACATCAATGTTTATAGCAGCTCAAGTCACAATAGCTAAGCTATGGAACCGACCTAGGTGCCCTTCAATAAATGAATGGATAAAGAAAATGTGGTACATATACACATGAAATATTAGCTGTAAAGAAGAATGAAATTATGACATTTGCCAGTAAGTGGATGGAACTGGAGACTGCCATGCTAAGTGAAATAAACTAATCCCAAAAAGCCAAAGGCAGAACCTTCCTCTAGTATGAGGATACTAACGCACAATATGTGGGGAGGGGGAAGAATAGAAGTTCATTGGATTAGACAAAGGGAAATGAAGGGAAGGGAGGAGGGATGGGAATAGGAAAGACAGTAGAATGAACTGGACATAACTTTCCTGTGTTCGTACATGAATACATGACCAGTGTAACTCCACATCACGTTCAACCATAACAATTGGATCCTAATTAGAACAAGTTATACTCCATGTATATATAATACGTCAAAATACACCCTACTGTCATGTATATCTAAAAAGACCAAGTAGAAAATGAAAAAAGGAGTATATTCCTCATTTTCTAAACAATGTGCCTTATTGAATATTTTAAATTCCAGAATTAGATCAAAGTTTATACACTGTATTTGGGTGATATTTTGTTATAATCAAAATCATTTTAAAATAAGTGGTAGTTATTAATGCATAAAATTTCAGAGTCGAGTTTCTTGAGGTGGCTTTGCCTCTACCATCTAGTCATTGGAGAGATGTCTCTATATTCTAAAATTTGGTTCATGTATTTGTAAGCTCGGAAGTTTAACATCACCAGTCATCAAAATTAGCATGCTTGGGGTTGGGAATGTAGTTCAGTGGAATAACACTTGCCTAGCGTACATAAGGCTCTGAGTTCTATCCCTGACACTACAAAAACAACAACAACAAATAAACACCTCTGTGTATACATTTGCCATCTACTTGTCAATCTACCATCTTATTTTCTCCTATATCCAGACCTCACCTTCTACAAGGCTATCCATCTCTGCTGGTAAAATGGCTCTGTATTAACCTCCCTATTTTCTTCTCTCAAATCATTCTCTCATGTAACATTAGGAACTCAAGTTTTCAATCACTAGTGAACACTACTCCATACCCACCTGGCATCCATCCTCCATGAGTTCACTGCCTGAGAGAACGGCTCTACCCAATACAATGACATTAGAACATATCTGTTACCGAGTCCTAAAAGAGGAAGCATTTTGGAATCAGGAATGGCATGTCACCACAATGACAAGTTTTCCTTAGTCTCTGATGGTTGACTCTATCCTCACTGCAGTACAACAATCGCTTCAGAAGACTTGAAGCAGGACATTAGAAATATGGGATCCTTCTTGCCTTATCCATGGAATCTTTGGTAGAAAATTGTATTTTTCTTGACCTGGAAAGAAGAATTTGTTTCCTCCTTTAGAAGAGTACCAGTTTGAGATCGTTATTAGTTTTATTTTACTAAATTCTCTATAAAATATAACAAGGGAGAAGAGTTGGATACAAAGCTAATTTCAACACACAAATTCCAGTATTAACATCTTTTTTGAAAAAAAAAAAGTTAGTTTAGATGGACTCAATACCTTTATTTTATTTATTTATTTTTATGCTCTATGGAGGATCAAACCCAGTGCCTCACACATGCTAGGTGAGTGCTTTACCAGGGGACCACAATCCCAGTCCAGTATTAACATCTTTTTAAACATCTTTGTTGATATGTAATTCACCCACGTAATTGTGCAATTAATTGGGTTTTACTATATTCACTAATAACTACAATTTTAAAACATTTTCATCATCCTGAAAAGCAATCCTATCACCATTAGGAGTCCGTCCCCATTTCCTTCTAATTCTCCCTGTCTGGCCTTGGTAACCTCTAATCTACTTTCTGTCCAATTTGCCTCTTCTAGACAAATAAACATAAATGGCAATACACAGTAAATGGTCTTTTGTGAATGACTCTAAACCTCAACATAATGTTTTCAATGTTCATACAAATTCCATGTTGTTGAAGTCCAGCACTTCATGTATTTTTAGACAATTAGACTCTTTCATGTAGATATATATTTTGTTTATCTATTTATCAGTTGATAGACATTTGGGTTGTTTCTACTTTTTAGCTATTATAAATGATGCTACTATGAACATTGATGCACAAAGTTTTGTGTGAGCATGTTTTCATTTCTCTTGTATATACCTAGAAGTGGAATTGTTGGACCTGTCTACTCTATTCCAAATATTAGAAGGAAGCAACAAGCTATTTCCGATGTGACTATGCCAGTTGACCATCCATCCAGTTGTGTATTAGCATTCTAATTTTTCTGCCTCCTTGCCTACACTTGTTATTATTTGTTTTTACCTTACAACCATCTAAGTGAATATAAATCAATATCTCTTTATGGTTCCTAATAACTAATAATGTTGAACATCTTTTCACGAACTTTTGGTCACTTATCTATCTTCTTTGGTAATATGTCTATTCATATTCTTTACTTATTGTTTAATTAGCTGTCTTTTTGTTGTTGAAATGTAAATTTTTATATATTCAAACTGTAAGTCCCTTATTAAATGTATGACTTGTGAATATTTTTCCCATTCTTTTTGAGTCTTCCAATTCATGAGCATGCTATATCTTTTTAGATCTTTAATTTTTTCACCATCAACACTTCTTCAAATTTATTCCTGGGGCTGAGTGTAGCTGAGTTGTAGAACACTTACCTAACTTGTGTGAGGCCCTGAGTTCAATCCCATGGCACTGCAAAAAACAATAAATAAATAAATAACTTTATTCCAAAGTGTTTTATGCTTTCAGATGCTATTGTGAATGAATTGCTCTTCTTAAATTTATTTTTACATTGTTCATTTCTTAAATATAGAAATACCATTGATTGTTATATATTAATCTTGTAACTTGCTGAACTTGTTATTTCAAATTATTTGTATCTTAATGGAGCAATTTTTACTTGGCATAAAATTCTATGGAAATTACCTTTTATTTTGGACCTAAAATGCATGATTATTCCAATTTTTTAAAAATTAAAACAGTATATGTTTGGATGTGAAAATCTGCATTCAAATATTTCAAAAGGTGTTCACAACCTGGGCATCATGGTGGACACCGGCTTCATACTTAGTGTTACTTTGCTCAGTTTTAAAATGCAAACTTGCTTTTTTATATAATAAAATAATTTTCATGTAAGGGATGACATTCATCCCAACTAATCTTTCAATGAAAGGACTTAATCAAAATAATAGTACATAAAGGATAAAGGTCCCTGGCACAAAGTAAGTACTCAATCTTAAAATATTAATTCAATATTAACTAAAAATAATTATTATTTTTCTCACAACAGTTTTACTCCAGGAGGTTTTGTTGTTGTTTTCAAACTCACCTTTATGGCCTGTCTCAAACCATGACCCAAGTTAGATTTTTTTTTTTTAAGGAAGTAAATTTCTAAAAAATGATTAATGGACAATTTCATTAGCAAAGTTCATTATTATTAGTTTATTATCATTAGTCAGTTCATTATTATTTCTCTATTCATTTTTTATTTATTTGAGTATTTAATAGTCATCTATTTAGGGTCTACAACTATGGTTGCAGAAACAGAGATGAGACACAGTTGTTTTCCTTGAAATTCCCCCAGTCTAGTGTCTGGTTATACCTGCAAACCTCAAGACACTAGAGCTAATAAGATTCTAACAAGCATAAATAATTACAAAGGTTTGTTACTTAATGTCTCTTAGCTCTTTTAAATACTGTATAGAGCATCTAAGAATAATATCTCAGCACAATTTCCTAGACACTTGAACCAGCCATTTGGTAAACAAAATACACAAATAAGAAAAAATTTAAGAGTTTATTGAACAACTATATCACTTTGAAACTGTAATATCATGAGCATTCCCTAAATTTTTTTAAATGAAATAAGCAGATATAACAAGAGGATTATTCCACAAATAGAAATAGACTGTGAAGAAGGCAGATCTAATCCCACCTGTAGTTTAGCATAACCCAGGGAGTAGGATTAAAAGGTCCTTTTGAGATTCCTAAACTTTTGCTTTTTCTCAACATATTATTTTTGTTTTTCCTCCAGTGAGCAGTAAGAAAACCCCTACATGGAAAGAATCACTGAGGAAAAGGAATGCCTTGGCGTGCTGACCCAAGGGATGTGGTGCACTGAACTGGGTTGAAGGCAAGGACTTGCCGATGCTCTGAGGTTTGCTGCAGGAAACAATGGCAAGGAGTGGATTTAAAGTGGCCCCTAGGATGGTACTCCACTTCCTGAGCTCCTGTCTATGTCCCTTGCTTGGGTTTCCGTCTCCTAGGGGAAAATATTTTGACTTTTCAAGAATGTATTTCCATTACATCCTTCCCATATATTCTGATAAATTTTTGAAAAGCTAACAAATGAGCTCATTCTTTCCTTATGGAGTAGATAATATTGGATTACCTACCAAGAGTTAACTTTGATAGAGTGTGTATCCTGTGCCAGACACTCTGTATGCACTATCTCATTTAATCTCAGAGGAACTCTATAATGCAGGCCTTGCAATTAAACTCAATTTGCAAAAGATAGAAGTGAGCAGTTTACTGTCCCTGTCCTGCAGCCTCTCCGTGCTGTGGCCAGGGATCACAGGCTCTCAAGTCTAAAACCCTGTAACTGCTTCTTTCAGCCTTTTCCTAACCCTGTTTTGCCAACGACTGTGTTGTTTGCTGGATGCGTCAGTACTGTACTTTGTTTTCCTGGCTAATATGATTTGCACTACAAGTGTTCACAGCCCATAAACCTCCTGGCTTCTGGTAAAGCAGTCACGCCAGGGGACCCATCTGACCTATCTCATCATCAGGCAGCTGTGTTATCTGCTAGAGTCACGAAACCCGCCCCCCGCCCCACCACAGGCCCCTGGGAAACTCAGGAGATAGATTTGATTATCTTTGAGCTCCAGGACTCTGTTGTTGATTTTCCATTCTGGTATAAATTATAGACATCGCAGATGCTTCCAGAGTATAATTGATTAAATCTCACTAGATTATTTTGTTCATGAGGAAGGTCCAGAAAGATGCTAATGAATGTATTAAGAAGGGAAAATATTTCTTCTCATCAAATTTACTTTTAGGCAGCTAAGAAAATAAAGACATAGGGAATGAAGAGCAAACATCAATTTTAATGGTAAAATATGTAAAACAAAGAATGCACGTTTCAACCATAGAAGAATCCAGATCTACGACATTAAATACATTCAGACTCTATGCCGCTACCAACATCCGTCTTCTTCTTTATCTTCCCCACGGGTTAAACAGTCACTCCCGGGTCCTCCCTCCACCAGCTCCTGGCAACCATATTCTACTTTCTGTCTCCATAAATGTGACTAATTTAGGCATCATACACATGAATCATATACTATTTGTCCTTTTGTGACTGGTATATTTCATTTAGCATAGGTCTTCAGGTTTCATCCATGTTGTCCTATGTCTCTAAGTCTCCTTCCTTTTTTAAGATGAAAAATATCGTGTGCCTACACATATGTTGTGTGTACCTACCTGTGCGCCACATTGTGTTTGTTCATCTTTCTGTTGATAGAAACTTGCATTTTCCTATATTTTGGCTACTGTAAATAATGCTGCTATGAACATGGGTGAGAAACATCTGTTCAATTCCTCACTTTTCATTCTTTTTTCTTTTTTGGTACTGGGGATGGAATCCCTCTGAGCTGCATCCCAAGTTCTCTTTTTTATTATTTTTTTATTATGTTATTATTTTGAGACAGGGTTTTGCTAAGTGACTAAAGTTCTCACTAATTTGCTGAGACTGGCCTCAAACTTGTGATCCTCTTGCCAAAGCCTCTCAAGTCTCTGGAATTACTGGTGTGTGCCACTGTGTCCAAGCAAGTCCCTGCTTTTCACTTCTTTGAGGAATATAATAAGTGCAACTGATGTGTCCTGTGATAATTCTGTTTAGCTTGTTGAGGAACTGCCATAATATTTTCCACAATTTTACCTTCACACTAACAACACGCAAGGGTCTAGGTTGCTCCATAACCTTACCAAGGCTTGTTATTTTCTAGAGTTTCTTCGTTTGTTTTCCTTAGTTTGGATAATAGGTATCCTAATGGCTGTCCAGTAGTATCTCTTTGTGGTTTTGATTTACATGTCCCTAAGAAGTGGTATGTTGAGCATCTTTTCATGGGTTTGTTGACAATTTGCGTATCTTCTTTATTATTTCAAGTCCTTCACATGTTTTTAAATCATATCCATTTTTGTTCATTTTATTGTGGTTGAATTGTAGGAGTTCTTTATATATTCTAGATATCATTCCCTTGTAAGACATATGATTTGCAAAGTTTTTTTTCCCATTCAATGTGTTGTGCTTTAACTCTGTTGAGAGGGTCATTTGATGTACAAAAGTTTTTAATTATAATAAGATTCATCATGATTGAATGTCCAAATGAAAATTTGTTTCCTGTTTTTTTCTGGTGTCATATCCAAAACATTATTGCCAAATTTAATGTCATGAAGGTTTTTCTGTTTTTTTCTAAGACTTTTGCCATTTATAGCTGTGAGATTTAGATCTTTGACCCATTTTGAGTTAATTTTTGTGTATGATGTAAGGATCCAAATTATTATTATTACTATTATTATTTGTTCACTTATTCTTTGTATGTAGATACCCAGTTTTTGTAATCTTATTTGTTGAAAAGATTGTGTTTTTCCCATTGAATGATCTTGGCATGCTTTTCAAAAATCTTTGACCATATATGTAAGGATTTATTTTCATTGGTATATTGTCTGTCTTTATGCCAGGACCACATCATATTGATTAGTGTAGCCTTGTAGCAAATCTTTAAATCAAGAAATATGAGATATTCAACTTTGTTCTTTTTTAAGATTGTTCTGGTTATTCAGGAAAAGTTAATTTTTGGTGAGGAAGTAAACAAACTTAAAAGTATTACTAAGATAAACATTTTATCATAGGTATATAAAGTATTTTATCCCTGAATGAATGGGAACTCATTGTCAAAGAGCTATTTCTCTTTTAGGGCAATGTGTTCTTAACAAGACACAAAGTAAAAGAATAATAAAAGACACGAATAAATAAGCAAGTTTCAGGGAAGCAAGAAATTATTTCCAGTGAAATTAATAAGGAGTTAATGGGGGAAGTACAATTTGAAATGAGTCCATCAAAGAAAAAAAAGGCTAGGATAGGAAGGTTATATTTGTCATTACTTGGCTCTTCTGCCTTATGCTTCTACCTTGATTCCATAGGCAGTGTTGGATGTTTCTAATCGACTTTTACAGCATTTTTAAAGCTGGAGTTAAAGATGAAATCTCAAATTGGGCAAGGTGGTACAAGATAGTAATCCCAGCAACTCAGGAGGCCGAGGCAGGAGGATTGCAAGTCCGAGGCAGCAAGCCTGGGAAATTTAGCAAGACTCTGTATCAAAATTTTTAAAAAGACCAAGGCAGAGATGTAGCTCAGTGGGAGAGCTACTCTGAGTGCAATCCCAATATTCCAATATTAAGATGGATGGAAGGAAGGAAGGAAGGAAGGGAGGGAGGGAGGGAGGGAGGGAGGAAGGAGAAGGGGAAGGGGAAAGGGAAAGGAAGGGAAAAGAAAACTCAATAACTTCTTAGGTAATATACTATCATTTGTCTCATTATGTTCTTTCCCAACTTCAAGGAAGAACTGCACAAATCTTTCAACACGCTTTTAGAACTAATGATTTAAAATGTCTTATTTAAAAAGGCTTAATTTGAGTTTCTGTTTGGGATGATGGAAAAATTCTAGAAATATATAGTACTAATGGTTACACACCTTGTGAATGTATTTAATGCCACTAATTGTACACTTAAAAAATGATTAAAATATTTACCACTGTTTTCAAAAAAGAGAATTTTTAATATCTGAGTTATAAGAAATGTTTACTAAAAGAAAGTTCTTATAGTTGTTCTCCAGAATAGTATAAACATATATATATATATAATATATATATACATACACATATACATATACATCAACTACATGCAAGATGTGTGGGAAGTGTGAAGACTATGATAGATGGCATAGAAATGTTGGCTATTGTGGTATCAAACTCACACATTGCTAGTCAGATTGCAAATTGGTGCAACCACTGTGGAAAGCAGTATAGAGAGTCCTCAGAAAATGTGGAATGGAACCACCTTTTGATCCAGTTATCCCACTCCTTGGTATAAACCCAAAGATCTTAAAATCATCATGCTACAATGACACAGCAAGATCAATGCTTATAGCAGCTCAATTCACAATAGCTAAGCTATGGAACCAACCTAGGTGCCCTTCAACAGATGAATGGATAAAGAAAATGTGGTATACATACACATGGAATATTACTCAGCTATAAAGAAGAATGAAATTATGACATATGCCAGTAAATGGATGGAACCGGAGACTGTCTTGCTAAGTGAAATAAACCAATACCAAAAAGCCAAAGGCAGAATATTCCTCTGATATGAGGATACTAACACACAATAGGTGCGGAGGGGGAAGAATAGAAGCTCATTGGATTAGACAAAAGGGAATGAAGGGAAGGGAGGAGGGATGGGAATAGGAAAGACAGTAGAATGAAATGGACATAACTTTCCTATGTTCATATATGAATACATGACCGGTGTAACTGTACATCATGTTCAACCACAAGAATTGGATCCTAATTAGAATAAGTTATACTCCATGTATGTGTAATAAGTCAAAAGACACTGTACTGTCATATATATCTAAAAAAACAAATTAAAAAAAAAGAAATGTTGGCCATTGCATCTTATATGGGTAGATTTATGCTCTATAGTAAGTAAATCAATTATGTAGCCCTACAAAGAAACAAGAGGGTTTCCAGGAATTTCTGGCAAGTAAACTGGATGACTTTTTTATTTTAACACTACATTTAAGAGAGAAATATTTATCTAATTTCTCAGGACAAATTCCAGGTGATATACATGCAGGTTGGAAAGTCAAATAGACCATATGTTTTTAAAGTAAAAATAAAGAAAGAGCACGTAGTGCCCTTCCAAAATTTTTGCACTATAATCCAGAAGAGTAGATAGGAAAGCTCAATTCAGGCCTGGGAGTCTAACGAGAAAGCACCATAGAACCTTCAGCATCTTCTCACTTGACAATGTGTCCTCTCTCCCTCATGGCTTCTCTCAAAGAAGAGTAATGAGCCTTTGCAACAGATCCCCCTTTCTTGTTGGTCTCCAAACAAGCATTCTAGATCAAACATGTCACAAGAAGCAAGAAAGGATCGTTGGGTGATTTAAAATAATGCCAGGTTGCCAGAGATGTTGGAGGCTGGGACTCTCATTCCACCTCATGATGGGCCTTCATAATTCGATCCTTCATGCTCCTTACTGCTGAGGTCCTGATGTGCTCTGGGCTTCATGACATTAAGAGTATGCTTATATTTACCAAATACTGGTTAAACCCTATTTTATGTGATGACGGGAAGAAAATGCATAAGACAAAAGGCAACTGTCTTCAAAGGTCTTTAGACATTAAAGGGGAAACTGAAATAATCTCTGCAAAGCAGCTCAATATTAGACTTGCGATATGCTCATTCACTCAGTGATTGCTGACTAGGCCTCCCTACCCATGAGCCCTGATGGTTCTAGGACACTGGATGATCTGGATGATGATGGGCACTTGAGCAATGGAGGAGCCCCGGAAGAGGGCTATAACCATAGACCAGAACAGGATAACTCTGGATAATATTTAGCATTTGTTGAACTTTTCCCATATTTTAATCTCTTTACTAAATATTTTGCTCTTATCTAATCCTAATCAAACCTCTTCGAACATCCCCATTTTACAATTAACATCCTCATTTTACAATTAAGGGCACAGAAGAGTAAAGAAGTTAAGTAATTCACCCTTCTAAGTACATAATTTTCAGTCATAGTATTTCTGTCAAATAAACGCAGCCCTTTTTGTTAAAAAAGAAGTCATCCAGATGACAGAAAAATAAATGCATTAAAAAAGTCACGATGGGCATAGTGTAAATATGGTTTTCTCTGGGCCACAGACTGAGAGAGAAATTTTACTCTTTATTTCTCCTACATGATTTTAATATTTTTATTACAATTATCAGACATTATTTTGTAATGAAAATGTTTTGTTTGAAGACACAGTTCAAACCCTGAGTTATCTTACTGCAAATGTTATACTCAGACACCATACCTTTTTGCATCCCATGTTCTGTATGAGACGTCTTTACCCCTTACACCCACCCACTCGGGACAGTTGGAACTTCTTTCTTGTGTGTACTTGTTTGTTTGCAGTGCTTGGGATCCAACCCATAGCCTCACACAGGCTAGGCAAGTGCCCTACCTCTGAGCTACATCCCCAGTCTTTTTTAAATTTTATTTTGACACAGTGTCTTACCAAGTTTGCCCAGGCTGACTTCCAGTTTGACCTGCTCCTGCCTCAGCATCCCAAATAGCTGGGATTACAGGTCTGCCCTACAGCACTCGGCTCTCACTTGTAGTTCTTAAAAGTAGTAGAACATGCCAGGAAAGCAACACCCTGAGGTGCAGGAGAGCTGGTTGGAACACCTGGCCTCTGACCCAGTCCCCTAAAATAGGATGTCCATCCTCATTTTAATCCAATACATCAAGTAACCCCCAGCATATAAAATCCAGAGCGCCCCTGCTTCCTGGGCTCCCTCAGCTATGATACAAGTAAGGCACATGCAGACAAGACTCAGTCCTTGACAGGCAGCTATCCTCACAATGAATCCTGGCCTTCCATTGTTCCTGGCTATCCCTCTGTGAGAAACAAACCAGATTCCTATAACGTGCGTGTGTGGGTGTTCTATCTCACCAGACTCAAGACACATTATATAGGCTTACTGAATCTGCTTTACATCCCTTTTGGAATAATTTATTGGAGAAACATCTTAGGCCCCTATATGACCACAAAGAAACACTGTTTGCTGCAAGCAAAGGAGAAAGTGCTTAACCATGCTAAATAGTGTTCAAATGAACCCACTGAGCCTTCAGGATCTGATTGTGGAAAAGATCCTACCATGTAAGAGACAGTAAACATTATGCTCTGAGTGACAATACCCACTGTGTCTCTTTTGTTGTTTTTGGTTTGATTTTGTTTTCTTTACAATAGGAAACAATCTACATATTTCTCCAGGAATTATTTACAGTCAGAAAAGAAGAAAGCAAACAAAGCAAGAGATTTTACATTTGCAGAATTATGCTCTCTGTACAAAAACAAAGGACTGTTTCTTTTGTCTCCTCATCTAAGCTAGGTTAGAATTATCTTCCTAAGAAATTAAAATAATGGAGGAAATGAAACAATTAGCATACAATTACAGAGAAAATAAATATATGGCAAATCTGAGAAATCCTTTCATTGGTGCAAACCATAAAGACATTCCCTTTCTCTATTCAGTTAGAGAAGAAGGATTTTCATTGGACACAGAGAAAAAGGCTTAATAATGGTAAAAGTCAACTAGAGGATTCAGGGTTTAGGATGTGACTCAAAATTAGTCGTAATATCGTTCCTTCATGGTAGACTTTCTAATGCATTAATAAGCTTAGAGTTATAATATTGTAGCCTAACTTCTGTTCAGTTCTTTTCTCTGCTTAAATTAAAAAAAAAAAAAAATCACTCTGTCCATTTTCTCTTTCCCTTGAGCTTGCCTTCTCTAATTAAGGGAGATAGTAATGGCACTTGGATTTCATCTGATCTGGCTTTAGGTAATTATGGTTCATTGTAGCAATTACAAGTTATATTTACAATGAACAGTAAAGGGAAAAACCTTTCAAGTGCTGTTTATCAGACTTTGAAAACCTGCAACAGAATGGACAGTCAAAATACATTTACTGGGCAATCAAATTCTTCAGTGAGAATGTTGAATTTTGTCTAAGAAGTCACATCCGCAGCTCTCTTTACACTGTAACTCCAAACTCATTTCCTCCACAATCCTCCCCTAATTAACCCTAGAATAGTACAGTCATTCTAATGTTTCCCCAGCATTCCACAATTTTAATTTGTGTAATGCATAAAATACGGTCCTTTTAAATATTTTATGTTTCTTTGGAATAGTCTTTCCACGTATATGTAAGTTCTGTGAGGGCAGAAGTCGCCATCTCTATTTGTTTCTTTTAGCAGATCTGTGCAATCTTCCCTGTCCCTTCCCTTCTCCTCACCTGGGCCCCTTGGTCATCTCAGAATCCAACTAGAACCCTATTCCTTTAAGTTCTTCCTGACCATTCTAAGACTAGAATCTTTCTTCTACAAATTACCCACATGTCTTACATCTACCACTTATTTTCTTTCATAATACATTGTCTAGTATTAATGAATGTTATAGTTACTTTAAAAGAATTTTTTTTTTCCTTTGGTTCATCAGCCCTGTCAAGAGTTATCCAACCTTGCCCGTCCAAAGAGCATTAATTTTTATGTCAATCTTGAACCCTAATCTTTTCATTCCAGACTTTCTATCTAGGACAGTTTTATGTAATTTAAATCTTTCTCTATCATCCATAGGCCATCACTTTCCAATAACCTCTATTTAAATCTTTCTTAATAGATATATATAGTTTACTCTCAATATTTTCAGTTGAATATTCCATGAACATAAAATTTGACTAATCCAAAACTGAGGTCATTATCACTCCCTGCATCCATCTCATTGTTCAGGTTAGAAACTCAAGATTCAACCATCTTTTAATAAATGAACTTAAAGCAATAAATTTTCCTCTTAGTACTGCCTTCACAGAGTCCCAGAGATTTTGGCCTGTTGTCTCGATATTCTCATTTACCTGTAAGTATTGTTTTATTTCATCCTTGATTTCTTCTACTATTCATTCATCATTCAATAGTGTTTATTTAGTCTCCATGTGTTACAGTAGTTTCTATTTTTTATTTTTATTTTTTCCAAGAAGGAATGAATATGCTTTGCTCATCAAGTGAAAATGTCGGTGCCTTTTTTTTTCCCAAGATAATTTTTTTAACTATTATTTTTTTATTTTTACAGACTACATTTTGATTCATTGTACACAAATGGGATACAGCTTTTCATTTTTATGGTTGTGCACAATGTAGATTCATATCATTCATGTAGTCATACGTGTACATAGGGTAATGATGTCTTTGATTTCTAATTTCAGTCCATTATGATCTGATAGAATGCAGGGTATTATCTCCACTTTTTTGTACTTACTAAGAGTTGCTTTGTGGCATAAGACATGGTCTAACAAAATGAAATTAAACCTTTATTTCTCATCCTGCACGAAACTCAACTCAAAGTGAATCAAAGACTTAGGCACTAGAACAGAGACCCTGCAACTACTAGAAGAAAAAGTAGGCCCAAATCTTTACCATGTTGGCCTAGAATCTAACTTCCTTAACAAGACTCCTAAAGTGCAAGAAGTTAAATCAAGAATCAATAAATGGAGTAGATTCAAACTAAAGAGGTTCTTCTCAGAAAAAGAAACAATCAATAATGTGAAGAGAGAGCTTACAGATTAGGAGAAAATCTTCATCACATGCACCTCAGATAAAGCATTAATCTCTAGGATATATAAAGAACACAAAAAACTTCACCCCCAAAAAACAAATAGCCCAATCAGTAAATGGGCTAAGGAACTGAACAGACACTTCACAGAAGAAGATATACAATCAATCAACAAATATATGAAAAAATGTTCAACATCTCTAGCAATTAGAGAAATGCAAATCAAAAGTACTCTAAGATTTCATCTCATTCCAATCAGAATGACGATTTTCCAGAATACAAGCAACAATAAATGTTGGTGAGGATGTGAGAAAAAAGACACTCATACATTGTTGATATGACTGCAAAATCGTTCAACCACTATGGAAAGCAGTATGGAGATTCCTCAGAAAACTTGGAATGGAACCATTTGTCCCAGTTATCCCACTCCTTGGTTTATATTCAAAGGACTTAAAATCTGAATACTACAGTGATGCAGCCACATCAATGTTTATAGCAGCTCAGTTCACAATAGCTAAATTAAGGAATCAACCTAGATGCCTTTCAACAGATGAATGGATAAAGAAAATGTGATATATATATATATATATATATATATGAATATTACTCAACTTTAAAGAAAAATGAAATTATGGCATTTGCTGATAAGTGGATGGAGTTGTAGAATATCATGCTGAGCGAAATAAATCAAACTCAAAAAAACAAAGGCTGAATGTTTTCTCTGATTTTTGGATGCTAATTCACAACAGGGGGGAGGTGTGGCGCTAGGGAAGAATAGAGTTACTTTAGGTAGAGGGGAGTGAAGGGAGGGGAAGGGGTTTGGGGATAGGAAGAATAGTAGAGGTAAACAGACATTATTACCTCATGTTCATATATGACTGCATGACTGATGTGATCCTACAATATGTACAAGTGGAAAAATGAGCTATTATACTCCATTTATGTATGATTTATCAAAATGCATAAATGTATTCTATTGTCATGTATAACTAATTAGAACAAATATTTTTAAAATAATAAAAAAAGATTCAACCATCACCTTAACTACCCTGTTTTTGACCAACCACATTCAAATCCAATTGACTTGTCTCAGAAATTCCTTTTTTTCTTTGCATCTGCTACTACTTTAGCTCAGGGAATCAATATCTCAAACAAACTACTATCATAGGTCCCTACCTCTTCTATCATGGCAATCTATAAATAAGGACAAGTATCCTTAAAATGCCCTATAAAGCCTCAGGTAATCACCCTCTTCCCTACCTTTCTAACCCAGCTTTTGCTACTCTCCCCTTCTATAACTGTGATTTAACCATTTTGAATTCTTCTTTTCTTCTAATATGCTTGGCCCTTTCCAACTCAGAGTTTTCTACATGCTATTTCCATTTCTGGAAAGCTCTTCTTCCCTTCCATTCACGAAACTGGCTCTGTGAATGTATTCAGCTTAACATTCTCACACACTAGGACTCCCTCATCAACACTTACTAAGGCTTCATGGTACCCACCACGTTTGATATTATATTTGTCTATTTCCCTCTTCTCCACTGGGGACAAAGAGTATGGCTACGTAGTTCACCATTGTACCCCCAACGACTCAAAAAGTGCCCAACAAATAAGAAGGACTCAATAAGCATTTTCTGGGTGATCTGTTAATAATTTAACTAATTATTTCATAATTTCATACTACGTCTGCTTATTGTCTGTGTTTCCCAAAATTTATATGCTGAAACTTAGTCACTACTATAATAGAATTAAGAAGAGGGGTCTGTGAAGGCAATTAAGTTTTAATGGTAGAACCTTGAGAATGGGATTTAGCAGTCTTAAAAAGAAGTGTGGGGGAGCTCTTCACCCTTCTGTCCTTCGCCCGATCACCCTTCTCACCCTTTATGATGCCATCTGTAAGCAGTGAACCTTTGCCAGACACCAGACTTACTAATGCCTTGATCTTGACCTTCTCAGCTTCCAGAACTGTGAGGGATACTTTTCTGTTGTTTATAAATCACCCAAGTCTCTGGGACTTGGTTATAGCATTGTAAATGAACTAAGAAAATGCCCTTTAATTCTTTTTCTTTTTATCAATGCCTAAGTTTCCTCATCAATAAAATGCAGCCAATGGTAGTTACTGATGCAGGGGATTGTAGTGACTGCTAAATGAGTTCACTTTATGTACAGGACTCAAAGATCCCTGCCCCTTAGTAAGCACTGTGTGTCAGCTCCTTTATGCTACTAGTATTTGTTTTTATTAAAAACCCCACCACATAGAACAAGAGTTGTTATGAGTATTTTAGCCTAAACTTGGCTACTTTTTAGACAGCTAACTTAGATCTTCAAATTTTCTATTCATAGATAGAAGATTGATGGCACATGGTGATTTTTTACAAAATTATGTCTGAGTTCTGATATTTTAAATATTTATTTTTTTGTGGTTAAAAACTCTTAGCATGAGTTCTAATCTTTTCACAGCTTTTAAGGATATAATGCAGTACAGCTAGTCACAGACACAATGTTATACAGCAGAATTCCAAAATTAACCACCTTGCATAACTGAAACTTTACATTCATTGTTAAAAGATAAGATTCGGCATATTAAATTTTAAAATGTTTACTTGAGCAGACAGGATGCATGAATTGGAAATCTCCAAAGTGAAAGGGTTCAGGGGCTCTGCTAGTGGGACAGAAGGGACAGTCTTTTACAGGGTGGACACAGTAGCAAAACAAAGAAAATATCTGGTAAAAGTGCAGAAGTATCTTTGGATCATTCCAGTGGAAAATCACTAGTTAGAGGGGAGTTGGCACTTCTGGATTGGCTAATCCCCTTAATGCTGAGTTGGACTTCCACTAAGGAACAGAGGGCATTGGAGTCGCCTAATTGCCTCTCAGTTATTTTAACACCATTTACCAGCAATTCCTCATTTTCCTCTGCTTCCATCCCTGGTAAGTACTACACTACACTGTTTCTATGAGTTTGACCATTTTGGAGAACTCACAAGAATGGAGTCGTGCAATATTAGATGTCCTATGTCTGTGTTGTTCCACCTATGATAATGTCCTACAGGTTCATCTGGGTCACTGCATATGGCACCATTTCCTTCTTTTTTTTCTTTTAAGTGTGAACAGTATTCCATGGTTTGTATATGCCACACTTCCTTTATCCAAAATTTTATGTAAATTCTTGAGTCATAAATTTAAACTCTGAGTGAAGCATTAATACTAGGAATTTCTTAAGTGTTTCTCCTATCATTTTGCAAACACCTCAAATTGATAGGATAAACTTTTAAAACTGATATACTAAATTTATTCTTCAGTGTGTTTAAATCATTGCTGTGCAATCACAAGAAAATGTAGTTCAGTATTTTCTGCCTCTACTATATGTTCTCTTACCAAAGATTGCTTTTCATTTTTTATATTTTACATTCTTCAAGGAACAATGTGCTAAGTGCCATCTGTTTGGGGGGAAATCTGGCTATGATGTTGAAATTTGAAACTAAGATACTGATCTTTTCTTACCCTTACGTGCCAAGAACTCACCAAAATCTCTTATCTCTTGGTACAAAATCTCTCCCTATTTTTCTAAGATGTTAAATTAAGAGATACAACTTTATTATGGCAGCTGGTTATTAAATGAGTGAGATGAGAATACTCCACCCCAAAATATGCCACTTTGGCAAAGGATCACATTAAGCTGAAGCTAATTGGAAATCAACAAATACAGAAAAGAAGCCTTCTGCTTCCCTTATTTGACCAAAAGCTGCAAGTGCTAGAAAAGAAATTCCCATAAATTTCTTCTTCAAGGTGAATCTAATCACAGAAGGGAAGAAGTGAATAAAATCTTCTTTGAAGAAGGTTTTTTTCCCCTAAAGAGGGAAAGACTACTCATACCTGTACAGACAAATGTTATTGCAAACTTTTTTATTTCCCATTTATTCCCCTAAAAATCCATTTGTCTTTCCAAGAAAACCTTTTTGTTTTCTCATGGGTGTATTTTCTTCCCCCACCCCCACCTTTCACCTACTAAGCTAGGTATGCAAGACTCTAACCTCATTCATTGCATGTGCTAACTACTTTTGGTGGCTCCCTTCTGTCTACTAATAAACCTCACCTTCCTGTTAATCTGTCTTTTGTCAGTTGATTCATATGCCCCCCAAAAATAAGCATAATAGAGGAAAATGTTTTCTTTTCCTCTAAGAAATATATTGTGACATTATCAAATAATAAAGTCAGAGACTTGTAATCATTCTGGTCTTTAAATCCTTGCCATGTGACCTCCTTTTAGACGAAATCACTTAAAAGTCAAATCCAAACATCTGATACATCAACAGATACATTAACAGAATACTTTTGGATAAGACCCGACATTAATCTGAATGAGATCAAAGTCTATTCTGTGCAGGAAGTGTTAAAATGCAGTCCTGATATCTCTTGGAAATGTGATGCTGAGCTAGAACGGTCTGATGGCCTGGCTGTGGCGGGTCTTGGGAAATGTGGCCATGCTCCCTCTTCTTAAAGCAGACCACGCCCCCCATGCCCCGCCAGGCTTTTGCTCTGTTTGTTTGACCTGACCCACCTTCAAAGGTCCTATGTTCACTCACTCTTATCCACCTATTTCCTTTTACATGTTTAGTATCCCGGAGAACTAAAAAGTGATAGGTATCCTTTGTAGATATTTGACCTTTAGCTCGTTTGGACTCTCAAGCGAGTTAACAGTGTGACCGATTTTGCAGATTAATCAGGGAAAACCTTTTTCCTTCCAGTTCTAGGTAGCATTTCCCTCTTCCTGTCTGAGAGGGAAATTTTGTCATAATAAACAGTGTTAGCTTGCTCCTGTTAATTAGGTCTTTTTGTACTCTATGAAATGAGTGCTTCAAACACCAAGTATTTGGGCTTGAATGTGCTGTTTTGTAATATTAAAGGGGCAGAAACAGAATTAAATGTAAAAAATAACTGAAAAGCATCATGAACATGTCTTATCCATTATTTTTTGGGAGGTGGCGGAGAAGACTGGGAAGGATTGAACCCAGGAGTGCTCTACCACTGAGCCACATTCACAGTCCTTTTTATTTTTTTTAAATTTGAGACAGGGCCTCGCTAAGTTGCTTAGGTTCTTCCTAAATTGCTGAGGCTGGTATCAAACTTACAATCCTCCTGCTTCAGGCTCCCAAATTGCTGAGATTATAGGCTTGGGCCAGCATGCCTGGCTCCAGTTAAATTCCAACAGTGTAATAATTTTGGCAATGGTTTGAAACTGCTGACGTGATATGACTTCAGTAGGATTTACCTCGTAGCAAATTGTCAAATGATATAAATAATTGACTTTAATAAATAAAGTGTCCTTAAATCTTTAAAATGTTTTTGAAATTTTAGCTTTGAAAATGTAAAATTTTTAAAAAACACATTGCAATTTTTTTTCATGCTTCTACTTTCAAAGAAACAAAAGTACTTGTATCAATCTATGTCATACAACAAAACTCTTTATCACTTTCCCATCAGGAATCCTTCTATTTTCAGTTAATAAGAAGATATTTCTTGAATCACTATTATTTTACTCACAACATAGCTAGTAATGCAGAGAATCATTCATTAGGGTCCCAAATTCCAGTCCTCCTGATAGGTCACTGTGGTTTGAAAGTTTGTGTATCCTTCAAAATTCATATTGAAACGTAATCCCCAGTGCAACAGTAGCTAGAGGTGTGAGTTTTAGAGTTCATTAGTCCACAAAGGCTTTGCTCTCATGAATGGGATCAGTTCTTATAAAAAGGCCATAGGAAACTAGGTGGACTTTTTTGCCCTAGACTATATAAGAAAATAACAGGAAGGTCCTCAAAAGACACTGAACGCCTTGATCTTGGACTCCCCAGCATTCAGAACTGTAAGAAAGAAATTTCTATTCTTTCTAAGTTAGCCTCACGTATTTTGTTATAGTAAATGAACAGAATAAGATAAAGGGTCACTAAATTGCAGTCTGACTCAATCTTGACCTTCCAATCCCTTTCCACGTTTTTTTTTTTTTTTTTCCTCATGAATTAACATTCCTAAAAGTAGTCACTGGTCATCCTGCAAGCTCACATGCACCTTGTTGGACATCAATGTGCTTGTTGCTCAGGAAGATAACTTCAGTTTCTATAAAATCTCATCATATATCTAACCTAGGACAAATCAATATAATATACTGACATTTGTGCTTATATTCATTGGCTTTATAATTCTATTTAAAAAAAAACAGAGGTGAGAACTTTTGAACAAATTGTGCCTGCAATAAACGCCATAGAAGTAAAATGAATGAGTCCCACACTCAATTGCCTGTGTCCTACAGTGCAGGAGAGCGTGCCTGGCAGTGCTGAGGTATAGCAAAGCTCACGACGGGGTTTCTTTTGAAATGTGTGGGCTGCGTCTTGCTCTGCACTCTTATATACCCTGCAGAAGGTCAGGCTTTTCTTTGCCAGCCTTCCATTCCAGGGTAATTTGAAGCATGCCTCTCATAGTCCTCCCCTCCCTGCATGCAATGACTTTTAGCCCACAGAGCAGATTTTCCTGAGAAAGAGACGTCTGTAGCCCTGCCATTACCCAGGCGTCACCTCAACATTCCTTTCTACCTACCAAAAACTTTTTGAAAAAGGAATTCATTTAATCCCTTCTTAATGTGACCCAATATGTTTTCACAAATGGGAGATTTTCTCAAACGTGGCTTTCATAACCGTCTGCGTGGGTTTATGTGGCATGAGTAAATCAAACAGGGGACCTCACCATTTTGACAGTCTGATTTAACTGGACCATTTTAATGCACTATGAGTGGCAAGAGCAAACAGACGAGACGACCAAGGAATTTTTAAGCTGGCCCCATTGAACCACATATTTATTCATACAGACAACCTCCATCACCTGAAAAACTCTGAATTTAATTATATTCCATGCTTTTAGGGATTTCATTAGAGATTTTAAAGACAAGATTACTCTGTGCCCTACCAAAAGAAATATTTGTGGTTAGCATGTGCCTGCATGGTCTAGATCCAGGGCTCCCCCTCTTAATCACTGCATCATCTCTTCAAAAGCCCCAGAGAGCATGTTTGGGCCAATACTATACATAAATTATTTTGCTAATTCCATAAGAAGCTTGATCACCAAACTTAATTTGAGCCAGTCTACACTATTGATTTTCTTTTTTGTAGTTGACTTTTTATTATACTGATAGTAGAATCTATTTTGATATGTTTACACAAGGATGGAATATATCTTATTCTAATTGGAACCCCAGTCTTGTGGATGTACAGGATGGTGAGATTCAGTGTGATGTATGCCGGAATCATTCCACTGACTCTCCTATTCTTATCCCCCACTCCCTTCCCTTCATTCTTCTTTGTCTAATCCACTGAACTTCTCTTCTTTCCCTCCCCACTCTTATTGTGGGTTAGCATCTGCATATCAGAGAAAACATTCAACTTTTGGTTTTGGGGAATTGACTTATTTCACTTAGCATGATAGTCTCCACATCTATCCATTTACTGGTAAAGGTCATAAAGTCATTCTTCTTTATGACTAAGCAATATTCCAATGTGTATATATACTACAATTTGTTTATCTATTCATCTGTTGGTTCCATACTTGTCAATTATGAATTGTGCTGGAATAAACATTGATATGACTGTGTCATTGTAGTATGCTGATTTTAACTCCTTTGGATATATACTGAGGAGTGGGGTAACTAGGTCAAATGGCAGTTCCATTTCTAGTTTTTTAAGGAATCTCTGTATTGCTTTCCAGAGTGGTTGCACTAATTTGCAGTCCCAACAATAATGTCTGAATGCACCCTTTTCCCCACATCTTCAGCAACATTTAGTGTTACTTGTATTCTTGCCACCTGTACCTCAGATAGGGCATTAATTTCCAGGATATACACTCTTGATTTTCTATGTAAGCAACAAGAGGCAAATAAATCAGTTGTGTTTTATGTAGAAGAACTAGTTCATAATCTGCTCATTTAAACAGAAGACTGACTGAGAGAGACCAGCTTTACCAGGCTGATTCACCCCAAGGGTGTTCAACCTCCATGCCAGTCCTTCAGTTTGATGACTTTGTATTTGAGGCTACAGTTTGTATTGCTAGGACCTAATCCTGTGAAGATGTACTTGGTTCTACTTGAGGATCCCAGAGAGATAATCAAGAAAATATCTTCACTCCAGAAGCCAGTTAGCAATCTCCTGGCTACTTAAAAGACAGGAAAAATTCTCTAGACCTTCTAGTCAGCTCTTAAACTTCGGGGTTTATGAAAAGGGAAGAATTAGTTAGAAATCAGAGCCTCTTTACTGCCACTACAAATATGTACAACAAGGAAATCCATAAAAGGAGTTATGATGAGAAAACAAAGACCTTTCAACTCCATAAAAATATTGAACATAGGAAGGAAACTTTGGACAGAAAAATTAGAAACTACATATAGGTTGAGAGAAGGATGAATGTATATGACCCAAGGGAAGAAGAAAAAATTCACTCCAGAAATATTTGATAGAGAAGATTTCTTTTACATATTAGAAATCAACTTAAAGGAGCAGGAAGTCAGGGCAAGAAGAGTTTTAAAACATTGTCCCCTTTTAAGAATTCAGCCCTTTATATTTAAGCATGATATGATTGACTTGATAATAGTTTGGACAATTTCTGCACCAATTAAGCCTATATTTTGAAAGAGATTACTCTTGTTCAGTTCTGCTTATCTTTGACAATGTATTACATTTTTAACTTCTTTGCTTTTTTTTCATTGTTTTAAAGTGTACCTGATAGTAGAGTGTATTTTGGCATATTATACATATATGGAGTATAACTCATTCTAATTAGGATCCCATTCTTGTGGTTTTACATGATGTGGAGTTTCACTGGTCACGTGTTCATATATGAACAAAGGATAGTTATGTCTGATTCCAGTGCGCTGTCTTTCCTATTCCCATTCCCTCCTCTGTTCCCTTCATTCCCCTCTGTCTAATCCAATGAACTTCTATTTTTGAATGCTCCGTGAAAGTTCCTGTGTTCCTGAGAGTTATGATACCTACCTTCTGCTTTAGTTCACTTTATGAGTAGTTTGGTCACTTACCTACCTTGAAATTCCATTTCCTTTACATTATTTTGGGTTCAGGATCTAAAGCCAAAAATATTCAATTTTGAATTCTCTTCTAGATATTCCATACCTGTGTAACTTAAGGAACACTTTTTAATGTTAATTAAATTAATGTTAAGTTTTGGTTTCCCCAACAGCAAACGATGGTAATAGTATTTGTGTGTGTGTGTGTGTGTGTGTGTATGTGAGGTTATTATGAAGATTAAGTGAAGCAATGCTGGAAAACATTTTTAATGTGGAGTAAATGCAGTAAATGCAAAAAGAAATATTTTGATTCTTATATAACTAAAAGCATATATGTTTTCATAAAGCTTAGGTTCAGTCCTCAGAGAGGTTACATTCTCATGGGACAACCAATAGATAACATAATTCCAGATAGTGAAAAGTCCTGGGAAGGGAAATAAAACAGGACAAAGACATTAGAGTGACAGAGTGTGGGAGTGTGGTGTAAACAGGAGACAACAACTATAGGGCAACAACTCAGAGACCTTAGTAGGATGCAGTATTAGCCATGCTTATGTCTGGGAAGAGCACTAGAATGGCAAAAAGGGCAGTAGTTGGACTCCAAGGAGGAAATGACCCCGGGAGAAAATTATGGTGGAGTCCATGGTGGAGGAGGAGAGAAGATATTGTAGAGGGGTCAGGCCATCTCACAGACATGGGAGGACATTTTGTTTTACTTGACCTTACAAAGCCATTGAACAGCTCTGAGCAACAGCAGGACCTGATCTAATGTTGCTCTGATAACTTCGTTCCTTCCTTAGATTACAAAAGAGGAATGAAAGTTTTGGGGTGTTCTTTCTTTCATTCCTGTACCTATGTGTCTTTTGCTAAACACCTATTTTCTTTCCAAAAACACCCCTGATTCTGTCCTAAAACACCTTCAAAAGAAAAATAAACTCATATTTCTTACTGGGCTATCATAGTCTCAGTTTCAGTATAAATGAAATGGTACCTTTTTTGGAATTTAATATGCAAAACCAATGTTTTAAAATGAAACCTGTCATTTTAGTTACACCAGTAAAACTCTTTTCTAAGTTTTCCCCGTATTATCATCAGTATTTATAATCTTTATCACACTCATCTATACATTCATGTCTATGCCACATAGACATGAATGTATTGATTAGGGTGCTACTGGGAGTTAATTACAGTAACTGTGCATGTAAAAATTATGTGTTTTCAAATTAAAATGATGCAAATTTATAACTTTTTTAAACATTAATGTTTAAAGAATCTATTTTTAATGTATACTTATATATTGTTCCATTTACTTACCATTAGATCTAGAGTCAAGAAGTCACTTCAGTCATGCCAGCTATGTGACAGAAAGCAAATGTCTTACCCAATTTTGACCTCAATTTCCTCATCTATGAAATGAGGACACTAGATAGATAATTGTAGGTTTTCACTCCATGAATGTTTTTCTTAGTGAGTTGTAAACATTTGACTTAGCAATTATTCAGCATGGTTTTTTATCTATTTACTTGCCTTCTTAGTTCATTTTGTGCTGCAATAACAGAATACCTGAAGGCAAGTAATGTAGTCTAAGCTCTTCAAGGTCTCGCCTTAAGTTTCCAACACATGAACTTTGAGGGACACATTCAAAGCATTGCATTCATTTAGTCTTTTAATTTAGTCTGACTTTCTAATGTGTCACTTAAATTATTCTTTATTAAATTTTTATATAGGGTCTTATTTTGTAAGTAACACCTAATTCCATGTAGAGTAAAAATAATTTTTTAAAAATTAGTATTATTCTTTCATGAGTTTTTCTTATATTTCCCTAAAATTAACTTTCTTGATTTTCCTATGTGACAGTATATTGCTTATAAATTCTCAAGGGAAACTTGTATGTTGAGCAAGTTCTTGAGAAATAATATAATGGTATTCTATCCTCATTGAACTTTATTTTTATTTTTTGCCTGAACTTAAAAATTGCTTTATATGTTATGTTATAAACCCTAAGCAAAGAGACCCATATTTCAAAATGCAAAAGAATTTGTATTTTAAAAGTTAAACTTATTTTAATTACTTATATGACAATCACATATTGAACATCTTAATAGTATATCTTCAAATCTTGTGCTTCCAAGATTCTTACTGTTGAATTTCTTCTCCTGGAAAGCTGCTCTTATTTTGCATTGAATTTCAATGACTTCCTTAAGCAAACACCTGGAGGTCCTCCAGTCTAATGGAAATGCGTGTCCACACAGACAATTCTGCAAACACAGTGAGCTCTTTGGCAGTTTTAAAAAGGTTGAAGGTTGGCCATCATCCAGACCTCAAACTGTTCACACTGTTATTCCCTTGCTAGAAAGTGCTAGCAAGGTACAATATGCCCTGCTTGAGCAAAAGGTTTAGAGTCCAGATACTGCAAAAAACATATTTATACCGCAGAGTGGTTCCATTGTCGTGATGGGTCATGTTCATGTCTTGGGAGGCTCCTAAACACTAAGCCCTGTGTCTCTGAACCTCTGCAGAGGCCTCGGCATGCCCTCCAGAACTATTCTGATGGTCTGATGTGTAAACTGTGTAAAGAGTGGAAGAACAGAGCAAACCCCAAATGCTCTGTTTCTATGCTCCTATTCTAAGAGACTAGGTCTAAGGCTATCTTAATTTCTTTTCTTCTTCTATGACAGACCAATTCCAAAAGTTAGAGTGAACCCAGAGGAAAGCAATCATTGGTAGTGGATTTAGAAAAAGGAGAATTAATAAGGTTAACTGCTCAATAGCAACCAAAAGGGGAAATGGAGTAATCCTCCAAAATGAGAATGTTCACTACATGCCTGGAAAAATTTAAACGATGCAGAATAATGGGGAGTTTAGATAAGGTAAAAAAGCATAAATTTGGAGAAAAGAAATGGGCATAATCAGACTAGGGTTTAGATGAACATTTCTCAGTTATAACATGCTGTGTCCCATTGTGTTACTAAAAATATTCTGGAAACTTCAAAGTGCTTTGTGGAGTTCTGTCAAACTCTATAGTGTGAAAAATCATTTCTCTTACAAATGCACCTGTACAATATTACAGTGTGAACACAAGTGAGTAATGGCAAATTGGGCTAAAGCTAAATATATTGTCATGTACAAATAGTGTTAAAAGAAAATCACATGTTTACAGAGATAGGCAATAAATTTGCTTTTTAAGCATAAGACAAATTAGAGCAGTAAAAATTTTTTTTCTCAAAGGCACAGTTCAGCAAAGCAATCGAATTAACAATGTGATTATGGATGTTTCTAAACTTCATTGTTATAAGCATGAATGTTTTTATTGTAAATTTTCCTTATTTGTTTTGAGGCTTTTGATTGTTCAACAATTCCAACAATATTTTTGTTTCAAAAGTGTGTCCTGAGTACAAAAGTTCTGTGAACTAATGACCCCGAAGAATGATTTTTAATTTTGAATGGGGGAAAGAAGCACCACTTTAGCCCATTTCTGATGCAGCCACCAAGGGACCTGGATACCAAGACCTTTAGCAGAATTGTTTACGCATGCTGGAGAAAAAAAAAATTAATGGAAAAAGTCTTTTCTGAAAATGATTTCTAATTTGTGACCAATCTGATCGTGATTACCTGGTCAGTTTTTTTTAACACATCAAGGAGTTATTTAAAATTAAATTTAAGGGATCTATATGCTATAGGTTATGGGTATAAAGCTATTAATAAGAAATAGAAGCCAATTGTGGTGGTATATGCTTGTAATCCCAGCAACTCAGGAGGTTGAGGCAGGAGGACCACAAGTTCCAGGCCAGCCTCAGCAACTTAGTGAGGCCCTAAACAACTTAGTGACAACCTGTCTCAAAATAAAACTAAAAAGGGAAAAGGATGTGGGATATGGTACCATGGTAAAGCACCCCTAGATTTCATCTCCAGTACCAAATAAAAAAGAAAGAAAAAAGAGAAGAAAAAAGAAAAAGAAAAAAGAAATGAGTCTATAAACTATAACTTTTTCCCAAAATATTCAAAAATAATTTATTTTTGGATTTGGTTTTGTTATTTTAGGAATTAATGAAGTTATTGAAATTTAATTCATAGCATCATTTGAAGATTTGTACTATTATTAACAGACAACTTTGTAGAATGTAGTGAATTTCTTTAGGAAGCAAAATAAATTATATGGAATCAGGTGATGAAGGAAGTTTTATTTCAACCAACTTTTACAAGGTCTTCTATTTTTAAAAAATTAATTCTGAAGGAGAATTTTTCATGAAGAAAAAGAGAAATGTATTAAAATTGCAAATTTGAACCATCCCATGTATCCGTACAGATTTATCATCTTTAATTGCTTAATTTGATTATATTCTAGAATACTTTTAAATTATTAATGTTGTGAAGCTCTCATATTCTGAATGATGAAATGGTGTTTTAAAATATTGCTACTTCAAATGAATCTTTTACAAATGTTCAGTGCTTAATAAGGTTTCAAGTAAGGAAAAAACTCTAGGAGGGGAATGATAATAAGAATGACTGTTCTGTTGAGAATTATACATGATCTAATTTAGATAATACAGTGACTTAGTCTTAATTTGTTCCAACATTCACTTGTATATTAGAACGAACAGCTGGTTAATTTAATATTTTCTGCTGTAATTATTTGCTTCTTGGTTATGATTTTCATCTTCCTGTTGTTTGTCATTTAGTACTATGGAAATGTTTAATTCAGAAAGATTGCCCAAATATTCCCTCTTTTGACAAAAAAAGTTGTTTCTAGTATGAGGATTCTTTTCGTGTGATCGTAATTCTAATTAGATTATCATTTTAGATTTCTCTAAGAGTTCTGCTAGAGAATACAAAATTGGGAAAAGTCCTTACAATTTGTTTCCACAATTCGAATTCTGAAACTATGCACTCATTTTATTTTGTCATTTTGCTGGTGACATAAAGTCAAGACAGCTCTTCTGTGAAAGTCTCTTCTATTTCTCTGCCTAAGGAAGCTCTCTTGGTAACAATAGTCCTTCTCTTTCCTTTACTCTTTTCAGTACCTGTTGAAATTCTGACTCTTTCAACACTGAATTCTTGAAGGATAAAGTCCTGCATGCTGGAAAGCACACACAAAGTGTGACAGATCAAACATGATTGTTTGGGAAAGAACCATGAGGAATTTAGAAGCAGAGGCCAGTTTCACTGGATGCACAGAGAAAACACTGTACTATAATCTAGGTGGTCCACATGGGAAACTTCGAAAGGCATAGCTTGTTAGGAAGTGTGTATGAGCCTATTAGAGATATTTCCTGTGTCTGCTATTCCATAGACTTGCATCTAAATTGTTGCACCAGTAAAATCTTGGGTGCCTATAAGGAAAATTGTTAAGAAAAATAATTGGCTAACATGACCTTGCTCATCTACAATGCAAATTAATATATCTATACTAGACAACAGGTTAATATTTTTAATGTAAATAAACCAATAAGTAGAAAAATTGCCAAATATTTCCATCAAGCAATTTAAAAATAGTTAAAAATAGTGAATAAACATGCTAAAATATTCAATGTTACTAGTAATCCAAGAATTGTAAGCCACTTGGAAAAGGGATGAACAGGTTAGTAAATTAAAATAGTAGGGTGTCCTCTCTTGATTTTGTGTGCCTAAACAGGAAACATGTCTATACCATATCACATGTCTATACAATGTTATGTGGAAATTCTTTTTTCTCCTATCTTAATAGGAATTAAAATCATTGCTTCACCTCTCTGTTTTGACTGTTACGTTTTGGTCTTTAACAATAAATATAACTTAGGAATAAAGTTATTTGGGAAATTTGTATTTGGGATTTATTTTCTACTTTAGTTTTTGAAGAGTCTACTAAATGTGCTGTGTGTTCTATGTATTTGGCAGTACAAGGAAAAATATAAACATTTACAGTGAAAATAATTAAGAAATCAGGAAATGATTGAAGGATCTGGCACAGTGGAATGTTTTAAAAAGAAAGATTGTTCAATGAACTATAAATCTTAATAGGAAAGCTAATTTATTGCTTATATGTTTACATTCAGATTTTCTTCTCCAAGAATTTTTTTGCCAGTAAGTCACCTAGGATTCCTAGTGTAGGTTTCAGTAAACAATACCCTTCTTCCTTCTGAAGATTAGGTGGAATTGTCATCTGCTCTGTCACAGTTCCTTATCTATGAGCAGGACATCTCAGATCTCTTCAGTATCTCCCAATGAAATATTGCACAATATTCTTGAGTGGTACAGAGCAGTGACTCTATGAAAAGGGAATATAGTGAAAAGTATAAGGTTATCAAGAAAGAAAATGAACGAAGTGCAGATAAATGGAGAATGTCCAGATGCAATTACACTTGAGACCAATAAATATAAGGCAACAGAAATACATTTGTGTGGATGTTCCTTCTGGAAAATCAGGTCAGACAACTTAGTCCATTAAATCACAATAATTTATTCAATATTTTGCTTGCTAAGGGAAGTAAAAGGAATTTTTAATGCCAAACTCTCAAGCTCTTCCAGAATACTTTGTAATCATGGTTTCAGTGAAACTGTTTCTTCTATCCAAATCCACTGCTCTTACCTTCTTAAAATTCTACCTTCTTTTCTATCCTACTTCCCCTCTCCCACCTTCTCTCCTGCACCAAGTAAACACTCTCCTGCTTTTCTTTTTTGCCTCTCATGCTTCCCTTTGCCAGAATTCTCCACTCTTCCTCCATACTCAGTGTCAATGAGGGGTACAAAATATAACTTCAGCCCTGTGTTAATGAATGTCCGAAAGTCCTGTTCCTTATTGCAGAGTAATTCCACAATTCCAGATGTGTAGAGGGCCTCTCCTTCCATGCATCACCATTAAACAAATAAAATGATGCTGGGGATGATGAAGAACAAGAGAGGAGCTTTAACGCAAAGTACTCACAGTGAGCTAGAGATCATAATGAATGGACTGGCAGAGGATGAGAAAAATAGAGAAGGCATTAGTGGGTATACATTTATTTTATTTTTGTAATTAGAGGTTTATATTTTTATATAGTAGTTGGGTTCATTTTGACAAAGTCATACAAGCTGGAGTTGGATTTCAATCTGTTTCCTATCCCTCCTTCCCCTCTTCCCTTCCCTTATTTTCCTGTCTCTATTTTACTAATTTTCCTTTTTCACATTTATTTACTCATATTAATTTTAAATTTTATTTGTTCTAATTAGTTATACATGACAGTATAATGTTATTTTTGATTGATCCTTTCTATATATACGTAAAGGTGAAATTTCCTATGGCACATTTGTATATAATGTGATCTTGTTAAATTCATTCCACATTTCTTCCCCTTTCCCATCCCTTCTCCCTCCCTCTCCATCTCTTTCTAGTCCCTGATCTTCCCTATATCTTTATGATATCCAAACCCCCCAACACTGCCTTCTTTCTCTTATTTTTCTTTGGCTTCCACGTATGAGAGAAAACATTTAATCCTTGACTTTCTGAGTCTGGCTTATTTCACTTAGCATGATGTTCTCCTCCATCTATTTACCAATAAATGTCATAATTTCATTCTTCTTTATGGTTGAGTAAAACTTCGCTGTGTATATATAGCACATTTTCTTGATTCATTGATTTATTGGTAAGCATCTGAGCTGATTCCATAATTTGGCTATTGTGAGTTGTGATGCTATAAGCATTAATATGCCCATATCACTATAGTATGCTCATTTACTTCTTTTGGATAAACATTGAGGAGTGGGATAGCTAGGTCCTATGGTGGTTCCATTCCTAACTTTTAAAGGAATCTCCATATTGCTTTACAGAGTGGCTGTACTAATTTGCAGTCCAACTAACTATGAATCAGTGTACCTTTCCCCCAAATCCTTGTCAGTATTCATTATCACTTGTATTTGAATGATACAATTTGAAAAGTGAGATGGTAAGACTGAAAATGTCCCTAGGATTCTAAATATCAGTGTAAGTATGAAGGGTTGATGGGGGAAGAAAACTGCCCTTTGTCCTTAGTCATTCAGTTCTCAACAGCACATGGATCCTTCTCTAAAATAGACCATATTTTATGCCACAAAGCTACTGTTAGCAAATACAAGAAGATAGAGATACTACCTTGTACTCTATCAGATCATAATGGATTGAAATTAGAAATAAATGACAGAATAAAAAACAGAAACTTCTCCAATACCTGGAGACTAAATAATACACTATTATATGATGAATGGATAACAGAAGACATCAGGAGGGAAATAAAAAAATTCTTAGAAGTAAACGAGAACAAAGACACATCATATCAAAATCTCTGGGACACTATGAAAGCAGTACTTAGAGGAAGATTTATTTCATGGGGTGCATTCAAAAAAAGAAGTAGAAATCAACAAATAAACGACTTAACACTACAGCTCAAAGCACTAGAAAAAGAAGAGCAGACCAATACCAAAAGTAGTAGAAGACAGGAAATAGTTAAAATCAGAGCCGAAATCAACGAAATCGAAACAAAAGAAACAATCGGAAAGGTTTATTTTTGACTCATGGTTTCAGAGATCTCTGTCGATGGTCAGCTGACTCCATTGCAGAAACATGACAGAAAGGCATGGCAGAAGAAAACTTCTTAGCTCATGGCAACTGCTAAGCAGAGAAAAAGAGAGAGGATGGGGAAATGATGGACCCTTCCAGGTTCTAGCTCTGGTAACTTATTTCCTTCAATGAGATCCTGCCTTCACTAGTCTATTCAGCTATCTCTGGATTAATTCATTAAAGGGGTTAATCCCCTGATGAGATCAGAGCCCTGTTATTGCCTAGAAGCCCCATCTCCAAACCTTGCTGCACTGGGGATCAGGTATTCAGCAAATGCACTTTTGGGGGTAGCATTCCAGATCCAAAACCAAACATAAACAATGTAGTGTAATTAAAATCTGCATTAGCAAATGTACATTTGGAGAAGAAAATATCCTAAAATCAGTGGTGTCATAGTGAATGTTATGAGAAAGGCTCCACCTCCTATTTGCTGACATGCACAATACCTGTCATAGGTCTGTGCCACCTGTTTAGAGGATTATTTATTGTCTCCTGGATCAAGGCTAATTGTAAGATGGTTTAGTCATACCTGGAAAATTCCCTTTCAAAACCATCATCAAGAGTCGCAAAGGTGTAGCAATTTACAAGATTTATATATTTAAAAAGAGAATATATCCCATGCTTTCATGTCTCCATTTTTATAGAAAGCCAAACAGAGCAGAGAGCCGTGATTCTGGACCATGACTTTGAGGGGCTCTGAGGTTCTTCTTCGTTTGAGAGCCTGTTGGGCCACATTTCTCCCAGACCCATCTTCTCAAGTTTTGACGTTGCATTAAGTCTGAACTTCTGTAGATCTAGTTTGCACTTTCCTCATCCTCTTTCCATAAAGAAATTATTTTGTCTTTATCTGTAAGCTATTAATAGGTTTGTTAATTTTACAATGTTGTTAGAATTAGCTTCAAAGGATTCTATCAACTACTATGAAATCAAATTTCCTCCCAAGTTAACTTTGGTTACACAGGGACTAAAGAGGTTTTCTAAAATACCTTCAAGTAAAATCAACAAGAATTTAAAATATGATGAACTTTTAGCTGTATCCATAACATAATTACTGTTTTGATGTCCCCCTCAATATTTTATTAAAATTTTCAGAGGAAATTTTTTAAAAATAATAAACACCCATGTATCCACCACCTAGAGTCTACCATTAACATTTTATTATCTGTGACTTACCTATTCATTTATCTATCTTTCCATTCAGTAACCCATCTTATGTTTTTGATACAATTCAGAGTAAATTGCAGATACTTCAGCATGCATATTTAGAGTTCATTTTTGTTTGTTTGTTCCTGAGCTTTGATAAATGTTCATTTTAGTATAACCTAACCTGTACCACCAAGACATTATCCTGTCCTCAAAATGTTCTTGTGCTTTTTTTCAAGGAATCCCTCATTCACCCACAAAGGCAAGTATTGTTTCTTCTATCTATGTCAATGTGTATATCAGTATTTTTTATTTCAGGGTACTATTCCATTGCACAAACATACCATGAGTTTTTAAATATATTGCCTTATAACTTCTGATTGGGGCTAATATGAATTACATTCTCACAACAACCCTTATACCAGTATTTTTGTAAACATGTTTTTGTTTCATTTAGATAAATACAGAGGACTGGAATTCTTGGGTCCCTTGATATGACCATGAATTCTACATGCTTTCTTTTATAGTCATTTGTTGTCATATGATATTACATTACCACATATGTTTAAGAATTTCATTTGTTCCACTTGTCAACATTTGGTATTATTATTTATCTTAGTAGTTTTAATTCTATTCTGATGGATGTGTAGTGATAGTCCCTCTGGTTTTAATCACATTCCCTTAATGACTAACGATGTTTATATTTTTTTGTGCACACTGATCCTTAGCATATCCTTTTTTTGTATAAAGTTTTCTCTTAGATCATTTATTCATTTCTATTTGATTGTTTTGACTTTTTTATTATTGAGTCCTAGGAGTTACTTATATGGCCAGAATACCAGTCTTTTATTATCAGCTGTTTTTAAAATATTTTCTCCTGTACTTCAACTTTATGGTTCAGGTGTACATTTTGATGAGTAAGTTTTAAATTTAATGAATTGATTTTATTCTATAGTTGGCCTTCCATAATCTAAAATACCTTTCCTATGCCCAAGTCACAAAGTTTCTCCTTTGGGTTCCTTAAAATCCCAATGAATTAGGCTGTTGCATTTAGGCCTATAATATTTCAAATTAATTATTTTATGGTGTAAGATGTATCAAGATTTTTTTAAAACACATATATAGCTATTCCAGCATCATTTACTAAAAGCACCTTCTTTTTATTATATTGTTGAAGGTTTTTGTAAAAAATAAATGACAGTGTAAAGCATGTGTTTATATGGGGGCACACCTGCTCCATTGCCCTGTTGGTGAACCCTATGCCAATACCACATCGTGTCTTGATTAGTGTACATTTACAGTGAGACATGAAGTCAGGTAATACATGTCCTCCGACTTTGTTCATATTCAAGATTGTTTTGGATATTTAGATCCTTTGCATTTTGATACAATTTTTTGAATCAGTTTGTCAATTTTTAAGAAAAACAAAAAAGTCTGTGGGCTAATGATTGGTATTGTGTCGAATTTAAAAATCTGCCAGAGAAAACTGACACCAATAATGAGTTCAGTCTTCCAATCTATGAACTTGATCTCGCTCTCCATTTTTTTAGCTCTTCTAATATTTTCTTCAAAAATATTTTGTAATTTTTGATGTAGTACTCTTTGACATCTTTTGTTAAATGTACTGCCATTTGTTTTATGTTTCTGCACGATTAAAAATTTATTTTAATTTCATTTTCTAATTGTTGCTAATATAGAAAAATACAAAGGGTTTTTCATTTTAACTTGTACCTCATGAGATTGCTAAATATATTTATTATGTCTAAGTTTTTAACAGATTTGTAGGTGTTATAGGATTTTCCTTGTAAATAATGACATCATCTGTGAAAAAAAATGCAGGTCATCTTCTTCCTTCCCTGTTATCACTTTCTTTTCCTTGTTATACTGGAAAGGACTTCCAATGTAATGTGGAATAGATACGTGAAGGTGGACGCTTGACTTGTAAGATAGGACACTTTAAACCTGAAAAAAGGAAAATTGGGACAGGGGCCAAGAGCAGAAGAGGGGTGGATGAACCTGGTCAGTGCGCGACAGATACCTGAGGGAACACAAGGAATCACACTGGCTGGTACAGTTAATATGTGTTAATGATTATTATAATAATAAAAGGAAAGTGGGTTAACCTCAGACTAGAAATATATTTACCAGAAAACAATGTCATAATTTTTGTTTTAAACACTCATATGCAGCTTAAAGAATTTAAAGAAATATTTTATACTTAAAGTACACAATATCTGACATTTTCTGATCTTGTCAATTTCTTCATTTTGATAAGGATTTTCTCTTTAGCTCATTTCTCTTTAGCTCAAAGACCTTCCTTTAGCACTGTTTATAGCACAGGTAGGTTTGTTGGTAATAATTTCTGTTGCTTTTCTTTTACCTGAAATAACTTTTTCTTTCTTTCTTTCTCTGTCTCTCTGTCTCTCTCTCTTTCTTTCTTTCCTTCTTTTTCTTATTTTTTGCAATACTAGAGCTTGAATCCTATGGTGCTCTACCGCTGAACCACACTTCCAGCCCTTTTTGTGGTTTATTTTTAAGACAAGGAATCTCTAAGTTGCTGGCCCTGGTCTTGAACTTGTGATCCTCCTATCTCAGCCTCCAGAGTTGCTGGGATGTTAGGCATATGACAGGTGCCAGGGCTCATTTTTATGTTTAAAGGATATTATTTTTCTTTAGCTATATAATTCTGAGTTAACACTTTTTAAATTGTTTTAAATTTTTGTTGTTGTAGTGACTTTCAACCTCCGTGGTTTCAGATGTCAATGGTCATTTGAAATGGTGTTAACCTGTATGTAATGTACCCTTTTACTTTAAAAATGATACCTTATATTTAGTTTTCAGCAATCTGAATATGATGAGCAGAGATTAATTTTTCTATACATTCATCCTGCTTGAGGTTTGCTGAAATATTTGATTATAAAATTAGGAAAAATTTTGAATATTATTTTACAAGAATTTTTCACCCCATCACATCTCACCTCTCCTGCATGTATAGTTACTTGCATTTCAGATATTTTGCTATTGTCTCCACAGTTGCCATTTAAAGATGTTTTACTCTTTTTCGCATTACAAAATTCGTACTCACGTATCTTCAAGTTTTACTGACTCTTTGCATCCTATTGTTTTGCCCACATGGTGAATTTTTTAAGTTTTGTGTCTTTCTCCTAGGTTCTTTTTTGTAATATCTGTACTTTTGTTGAAATTTTTAAAATTCATTAGGAGAAGATACCTCACTGATCATAAGTATAATGTCTGCTAATTCCAACTTCTGGATTGTCTTGCAGATGCTCTCTGTTGTTTTGTCTTCTGAAAATGGATCGCATTTTCCTTGTTGTTTATACCAAGGAATTCTGTATTAAATCCTGAGTATTGGAAATAATATTTTGTAGAAACTCTCAATTCTTTACATTTTTTCCAAATTGTTAATTTTTTTCTTAACAAGTGATTAACCAGACTGGGCTCAAACTGTGAATGTTGTCTCTTTGTAGGAGTTTGCATCTCGGTTTTACTATTTTATCATTAGCAGAAGTGCTTGCAGTCTGCACCATGCACATGTGTTTTAAGGTCAGTCAGAGATTTTAGAAGAATCAATACAAAGAAGAATTTGTGGTTTACCCTTCCTGCTCTCTTTTGATGGGATTCCTTCTTCCCTTTCTGGTAGTAGTCGTTGTCCTAAACTATTCTGCGGTATTCAAACCTCTGGGTTTTCTCTTAGGAATTCTTCTTCCCTGTGCAATATGGACCATGCCCTGCCCTCAGGTTAAGCCAATATAAATAGAAGGTAAATGAAGAGCCAGTTACTTCTTCCAATGTCAATTCTCTCCTCTCCAGCATCAGATCTGTCTGCTTTTTTCACTGTCTAGAGCTTTCAGATGGTTGTGTAGTTGTGTGTGTGTGTGTGTGTGTGTGTGTGTATGGTTTTTGCTTTTGAAACAGAGTTTATAGCTGTTATATGAGAGAGCTTACATGGCCATAGAGATAGAAAAAATTCACTGTAATGCCTTACATGTCAAGGAAAATAAACATGTATTTAAAAAATTTGTATTTTATATTGAACTAGACCCCAGTTCATTTTCATAAGTAAGGAGAAAGTCATACAACTTCCTTGCAACAAATTTATTGTAACAGAATATTTAAGATCTCAAAGGTTGTAATTATCTGTAGTTTGGCTAGAGTTGGCATTTGAAGACATATAGCCTTATAAATAGGATAGATTCAAGTGATCCAGGTAAATCCTCCAATTTTACTATGAGAAATTGAAGACCAAATGATTATGTGGTTTAAACACTAACATACATTAGAATTAGCCCAAGTTCCTTGATAGTGTATATCCAGTTTGAAGTATTTGGAACATACCCTTGAGATTTTATTCTGTAATATATCACTACACAGAACTAATTCTTTCTTTCTATAGGGTATAGTTAGAACCATATAATTTTGTGAGCTATGAAGAATCACAGGGGATTCCTTAGTAATATACATAGGTTCATATAATAGGCAATACAGATATATATTGAGAATCACAAAATTCTTAATATCTGAATACAAAAGTACATCTGAGAACACGTGATACAAATGAAATATCTATTAAATACTTGTTCTTCGTTTTCTTTTTTACTCCTCATTCTTATTATTAATTGTTCATACTCTTAGAAAAGAAACTAGTACTCTCACTCTTTTTTTGGAATCTTTTATTTAGTCTTTTTATTTAAAAAGAAGACAAAGTGAAAGGTTTTTAGCTCTTCATGTATATGTAGTTTTGCCTTTGTTTATTCATCTTGTAATAAAGATTATGATCCTAGTCCAAGGTGGGAAACTTTACCTGTAAAGTGACAGGTAACAGATATTTTAGCATTCGTGGACAACACTTTGTTGTCTATTCTTGTTTGTTTGGTTTTTAACAGGTCCTTTAATATATACCATTCTTAGCTTGAGGGCCTGTACAAAAACAGGCAATGGGCTGTGAATTGCCAATTCTGTATACAAGACATTCCTATTGTATAATGTTGTTGAGAATCTAGATGGGAGAATGCAAGTGAAAACACACTGGGAGTCATGTTACAGATACGTGAGATATTATTAATAATGGAAATAAGTAGTTGTTGTTATTTAGAGACAACACAAAGGCCTGAGGGAATTCTGAGGGAACGGAACAAAGCTAATATAAGTTTAGATGGGGGAAAGATGCAGGAAAATTCTGAATCTTGCCCAACTTACATGATAAGAGACAGAATTTTTCATATAGAAATGTGTGACCCTAGCATTTATGCCTTGAACAAAGTAGAGAAAACACTCACATACACATTAGTTCACACTATTTCTCTAAAGTTAATCTTTAGCAAAAAGAATCTGATTGCTTTGGGATTAGGGGGAAAAAAGGCAAAAATCAACCATTTTTATAATCTCTAGCTAGGTATATATCTTAATTTGTCTTTCTCACAATTGGATTTTAATGTATGATTTTTAAATTTTTTTTTTGATTTTTTTAAATTAAATTTGTTCTAATTAGTTATCCATGACAGTAGAATGCATTTTGACACATTGTACACAAATGGAGCATAACTTCTTATTCTTCTGGCAGTACACGGTTCAGAGTCACATGGGTGGTGTAATCATACATGTATATGGGGTAATAATGTCCATCTCATTCCACCGTCCTTCACATCCCCACGACCCCTCCTCTCCCCTCACTCCCCTCTGCCCAATCCAAAGTTTCTCCATTCTTCCCTAACCTGCTCCCTCCATTATGGTTCAGCATCTACTTATCAGAAAAAACATTTGGTCTTTGGTTTTTTGGGATTTGTTTATTTCACTTAGCATGATATTTTCCATCTCCATTCATTTACCTGCTAATGCCATAATTTCATTCTTCCTGAAGGATGAGTAATATTCCATTGGGTCTATGTACCACATTTTCTTTATCCATTCACCTGGTAAAGGGCACCCAGGTTAGTTCCATAGTATAGCTATTTTGAATTGAGCTGCTATAAACATGCTGTGGCTGTGTCGCTGTAGTATTAATGTATAATTTTTCAGCAATTGAAATTCTCCCTCATTTCCTGTTTTCAATTTTTATTTCATAGTCCTTCAAATGGGTAATATAAATTTGAAAATCAAGACTCATAACTGGAAGTTTTCACTGCTGACTTTTAACAGACATAAAAAATAGGAATAATTTGTGTCTAAATTTTAAAATACTTATTAACAATTCTGAATCTTGCCCAACATTATTATTAACAATAATGTTCTCTAGGAGGATGACAGAAACCAGTTTCTCAAGAATCAATTCTTATTTAACTAAATTTCTCTGACACCAGCTTATCAGTGATAACTTTCAAAATCATCCTAATTTTATTTATTCTTCCTGTGAATTTAAAATGATTCTTAAAATAATAACATAGCATATTCTCTAGGGCAAGGGTCTGAGAGGTCTTGCATATTTGTGACTCACTATGAGAGTCAGAGATCAGATCTTATCTCCACCGCGTGGTAGAAGGTCCTGCAGATGCCATCTCGAAGAAGACAGGCACCATACTGGCCAGAGTTTTAGGTGTGGGAAAACCTATGCTGGTGCAGCTGCAATTTCACAATATCTCTTAGTCATGCCTAAAGTTGGAAGCAAATAATTAAATAACAAACATCATGCATCATAGAGCAAGCTGGATAATCATGTTAAACACACTGACTAATTTTCTCACTTAACTGTTTGATGAAAAGAGGGGAAAATTGAGTCAACCGATGATACACAATAGATACATGAAATTAAGAGAAAGGGGGAAATGCCCTAGAACTCCTAGCCACGACCTATAGTCAGAATAGTAGCAATAGAATGTGTCATAAAACACATACAAATCAGAAGTACAATCTTAAAAATGTGTTTTGTGAGTCACACAACCTACTAACATTTCTCATAGGAACTGCTAATTTCTATGACTAACATTAGGATTTTTAGAATGATGTTGGATATGAAAGAAACTACTTTTCAAATTATAAATCTCAGAAATAACTGGTTTAGCAAATCTTGCTTTGTATAACAGGCATTAAAAATTATTTGTATGACATTCAGGATTACTTAGGAGAAAAACCTTGGAATCAGATTTAATTTCTTCTCTGTCACTTGTGACTATATTATATCTATCACCATATCTTATAGATTCTATATCTAATGGTGACTGCCATTTAATAAATGTTTATTGAGTACCTATTGTATGTCAGGCACATTTCTAGCACCTGAAGACACAATAGCAAATAAAAAGAGTCCTTGTTTTCATAGAGTTTAACATCTAAAAGTGGATTGACAACTAACAAATGTAGAAGTACAAAATTATTAAGTCAGTTAGGTTAGTACTCTAAGGAATGAAGTAAAGGGAGAGGTGACTGGGGATAAGGTGTTGGGGGACGGTGATGGTATTTTATCCAGGCTGGTTAGGGAAGGTCTCTTTGATTAAGGGAGTTGGGGGATGGGGTGGTCAGTGCATAGGAAAAGGAGCAAGGACACAGCAGACAGAGGCAACACAGCTCAAGGCCCTGAGGGGAGAGAGACTGGGGCATTTGAAGAAGAACGTGACATAATAATGGGATGTCCCCTCATATCTTTTCTCCTGGGGCCCCTTTCTCTAATGCCTGTTTTTACTTTGCCATAATACCTAATCTTCCTAAATCCTAAATGGATCATGATTTTCCTATTAAAAATATTCCACTGTCCAAAACAAAACCTGTCCAAATAATTTTAAAGGCAATCAAATCTGTACTGTTAGAATCTCTGAAGAAAACAAACTGTATTTAGGAGAGCTTATTAAGGGGACCAATTACAGGGCTTTGGTCTTGAATATGAAATAGTGCAGTACCTTAGGATTAGAAAACATGGGGAACAGTTATGTCCTGACGGGATGAATTGTTCGTGTGTTTCACCCCAAAAGATATGTAAGTCTTAATTAACTCCAAGGACTTCAGAATATTGTTTCATTTGGAATCAGGATTGTTGCAGATGGAATTAGTTCAGATGAGATCTTACTGGAGTAAGATGGGCTCTTAGTCTGATATGACTGGTATCCTTACAAGAATAGAACAGCTGGGCTCAGTGGCACACTGAGACCCTGTTTCAAAATGAAAAATGACTGGGGATGTGGCTCAGTGGTTAAAAGCCCCTGGGTTCAATCCCTGGTACCAGAAAAAAAAAAAAAAAAAAAAGGAGAAGAGACACAGAGATACTCAGGGAGAAGGTGCCATGCGATGATAGAGGCAGAGTTCCAGTGCTCCATCAACAAAGCAAGGAATGTCAAAACTCATTAGAAAACACCCACGGCTAGAAGAGGCAAGGAAATATCTTTTCCTACACGTTTCAGACATCTTTTAAGTTGTTGTTGTTGTTGTTGTACTGTAGCACTTTATTTTCCCTTAATCAACAAAGTATTTCTTGGGCCCAATTTCTCACATAACAGTAGAAAACCAAAAAATTGTCATTTCATGAAGAATTGAGTACAAAAACCTTACGTAATTTAAAATGAATAGATTCACAGGTGTAAATGCAAACTGTTTCCAACTCAAGGCAAGTGATAACCCATGGTGGTCAGGCAGGAAAACATTTGTAAGAACGGAAACTAGGTCTTAAGGTTCAGACCTTCCACCCTGTTAGACCAGTAAGAAGTGACAAATGGTCCGGGAACTTTTGCCAGCCTGAACAATCCTGGAACAGTCAGTGGACACGTGAATAGCCTACACAGATCACTGCTGTGGTCTCAGATTCACTAAGCCAAGGACTTCTCTCCTGTATGCACACTCTCACTTCAGGCACCAGATGACTGAGTCACATGGACTAAGGGCTTAAATCAAAGATATGCACAGGGCATTAAACACATACCAAAGGAAGAGTTAACTTAAATACAAGGTCATAGTCAGCAACAAGTTCTACCATCCAGTGCTGACATCAGATACAAGCTTCAAGGACAAATTACTTTTCAAAGGCTTATTCCAGTTTCATGAGATTAGCATGAGGTGTATACATTTGCCAGGGAAAATTTCTAGTTCAGAATCAGTTCATGGAACAGGTGCCAGGCACTCCTGACTCCTCATACTCCTGCTTTCTGATCCACATCCACAGTGAGGCCAGGATGGAACCACCAATCCACACAGAGTACTTGGGCTGCTGCGGGGGGAGCAATAATCTTGATCTTTGTGGTGCTGGATGCCAGGGGCTGTTATTTCCTTGTGCATCCTGTCAGCAAAGGCAGGGCACATGGTGGTGCACCCGGATAGCACAGTGTTGGCATAGAAGTCAACATCATGCTTCATGATGGAGTTGAAGGTGGTCTCCTGGATACTGGCAGATTCTGTACCCAGGAAAGAGGCCTGGACAAGTGCCTCTGGACACCGGAACTGCTTGTTAACCATGGTGATCACCTGTCCTGCTTGTAACTCTTCTCCAGGGAGGAAGAGAATGCAGCAGTGGCCATCTCCTGCTCAAAGTCCAGGGCCACATAGCACAGCTTGTCCTTGATGTCACCCATGAGCACCTGGTGGTGAAGCTGTAGCCACGCTCGGTCAGGATCTTCATGAGGTAGTCTGTCAGGTCCCAGCCTGCCAGGTCCAGATGCAGTATGGCATGGGGAAGGACATAGCCCTCATAGATGGGCACTGTATGGGTGACCCCGTCACCAGAGTCCATGACAATGCCAGTGGTGTGCTCAGAGGCGTACAGGGACAGCACGACCTGGATGCCACATGCTTGGCCTGTGTGTTGAAGTTCTCGAACATGATCTGAGTCATCTTCTTTCTGTTGGCCTTGGGGTTCAGAGGGGCCTCAGTTAGCAGCACTGGGTGTTCCTCCAAGGCCATGCACAACTCATAGTAGGAGGTGTGGTGCCAAATAGTCTCCGTGTGGTTCCAGTTGGTGATGATGCCGTGCTCGATGAGATACTTCAGGGTCAGGATGCCCCGCTTGCTCTGGGCCTCGTAGTCCATGTAGAGGCCTTCTGGTCCATGTCCACCATCATGCCCTGGTGGTGGGGGCACCCATGGATGGAGGGGAACATGGCCCGGGGGGCAGAGTATCCAGCAAAGCCAACTTTGCACATGCTGGAGCCTTTGTCAATGACTGTCTCAGCGATTTTTTTTCTTCCATTGTGACTGGTGGAGGACCAGTGGTGGAGCAGGACAGTGGCCTGTTGGAGTGAGACCCTAGTCCACATCCTCATTTCGGACTTGGGGCCCCCAGAACCAGGAGGCAACAAATTGTTTTAAGCCATCCAATTTATTTTAACACTTACAGGCTGTTTCTATTTACAATAACCCTAGGAAACTCATACATATCCCTTTTGCCCAAAGAAAGAAGCTCTCGGAACCCAGAGGTGGGAATACCTTGAAGCCTTCAACAGGGGACAGAAACAGCCCACAGGGGCCTGGGAGATTAAAAGCTGGAAAAATAAACAGTCTAGTCACTGATCACCCACCAGGGATGTTCATTGGCTGAAGTGACTTGGAAGACAGCAGGGATTTGGAGCTCTTGATGCCTGTCTCTGTGGGTCAGCTTCCAGGAGCACAGAGGGTAGACGGACACGTGGAGAGAGAGGACCTAGAAGGGCAAATGGAACTGTTCTGCATAAAGTCCCTGAACAATTCTGTGTCAGTTTCTCTTTCCTGCCTCACTAAGAAGTCCTGTCTTCACAAGGGACTAGGAGCTACCACTCCAGGCAGCTGTCACCCCGTGTTCTGTCAGCAGGATTGTTTGCTTACATAGCCCCTTCTAAATACCCTCTTTAACACCTTCTCCACCTATAAAAATTGAACTCCCCTGCCAGGTCCTCTGTGAAACTTAATATGACTACCCTAAGCAGAAATCAGTTCTGTGCTGCTGCTCTCATCCTGCTAAGTTTATAGTTCTAGATTACATCCACAAAACCTGTCTGGTTAGGGCAAACTTATAGTTAGGGATCTGTCGTCTTGACTTGATGGCAAGATTCTTCAAAGCCTGAAATGAGTTATGGTCACTATTCCATGTGTTTCAAAACAATGTGCACAAAGTAGGGATTAATATATATCCATTAAATTGAAAATGATCATTTTAGTATTAAAATGAACCCTAATGTCATCCAGTTTGAGTTGCCCATGTTACGGAAGTAAAAACCAGGGCCCAGAAAAGTGCAGGTGAATGGATACTCGATGGCAAGATAGAACTAGAATACAGCTGTCCATTTGCTCAATCTAGCACTTTTCCCATACAATTATGGAAAAAATATAATTTTCATAATGCTAATAGTAGCAACTCCAATGTTATAAAAATTTAAGATAAATACAATGTAAATGAGTTACAAATATATGGGGAAAAAAGCTTTTTAAGATACTTGCATGTTGAGAAAAATTTTAAAAGTATTTGAGAAAATATTTTGAGCTTATTGATTCCACAGTGTTTGAGAAACAGCTTGTGGTATTTATCATTCCCCAAAGGCAGCTGGGTTCTCCCATTCCAACTTGGTAGCAGTATGTTAAAAGATAAATAGATAAAATTATTTGCCATGATTTTAAAATAAATATTACTGAATGGCTTAAGCTGTTAGCTTAAAAACTTTCAGAATCATTTAGTCCTCTTGCTATATTTTTTCAAACAAAATGTCATAACTAATTTCAAGTAGCCCACAAGTCAAAATGGTCAGTTTCTCATCTATGTTATCTGAGAAAATCAACTGTATTTTGTGACAAAAACAAGGGAGTGCATTTTCTGTTTCCATGTTGAATTGTCTTACTTTTAAATTACTGGAAGTCAAAACTTTTCAGTGATATCTTACCACTTGGGATAACCAGGCAAATGAGAAACTATGAAGGTAATGAACTTGACTCTCGCAGTGCTATAATTCAGGAAATTCCCAAGACCACCCTCAATTTCAATTGTTCACTAGAAGAACTCATAGAACTCAGCAAAGTGACTTACTTAGAGTTTGGGTGCATTACAGTGGAAGGACATGGATTAAAATCAACAATATGAAAATGCACATAGGGCAGGCTGAATCCAGGGGAGGCCAGGTACAGAGCTACCAGTTGTCCTCTGCCAGTGAATCTGAGCAGACCATGCTCATTTCTCTCTACAAGGAAATTCACCCAAGCCTTGGTGTCCAGGGCTTTTATTGGGAGTCAGTGATGTAGACATAGCTGACCGCCCACAGAATTGACCTTAGTTTCTGACCCTTCCTGAAGTGAAGCTGATACCACATGACTCAAAACCCCAACTGTAAATCACATTGCTAATGAGAGCACATGGCATGGCCTAAGGACCCTAGGTAACATTCACCCAACAGGCCATTCCAAGGGCTTAGAGGTACCTCCCAGGAACTTGGAGTAATGGCCAAGCCTTTGTTTGGTCAAGGTTAATGCTTCATTATATAAGTGTGTCTCCTAAATTTAAATTTTAAATTTCTAGAGATCAGGGTCTCTATTTCATAGTTTCTGCCCTGTGCTTGAGACTTCTAACCAGAAGTAAACCAAACTCTCTTGGCTTACGATGTCTTTGTGTCTCAAGTTATTTTTCGTAGAACCCTTCAAGTCAAAAGAATTTTCACATAGTAATCAGGTCCAAATAGCTTAGCAGTAGTTTGTATAATGTTTGACACAATGCTGTGATTCCCTTGAGAATTTTAAATATCCTGTGGTGACCCTATGGGTTTACTACATTTCAGGGTACTTTGGTACACAGTTTGGAAACTACAGGTTTATATAGCGTTTAAGTTACTATGGAATAGCATTTATTCATTGTTTCCTTTAATATTTTGTTGGGATCTAAATATATGCAGAATGCTAGGTACCAGGCTTCTATACATAGATCTCCTCTGGTCTGGATAGTCTGAAGGGTTTTATAGATGTTACATAGTTAAAAATATCCTTAGAGTGATTCTTATACCCATGCTATTGATGGGACTATAAATTGATGCTAAATTTATGGGATGATGTATATCAAAAGTCTTCAATGTATGTCCTTTTTTTGGCAGCAATTTAATTGTTAGGACTTTTTGCTATTGTACATTAAGAATGTACACAAAGGTTATGTTATATGTTAATATAAAACATATTAATGATGTGTTGTACATTTTATTAAAATTATAAATGATCTATTTTCAACACAGTAGAATTGGTTTAAATAAGTTATCACAATACATAGTCATACATAGTTATACATAGTCAAATATTACATGGTCACAATTCAGGATCACGTACAGGGATATTTGTAGTATGAAAGTGTTCAGGATATAGGACTAAGTAAGAAAAGGCAAAAGAGCAGAAGAAACTATTAAAATTTCATATACATTTTCCCCACAGAGATGCAAACACAAGAATGAAACACACCAATGTATTAAGTGGTTTAAACAGCCATTTAGAGGAGTGGATAGTAGATGAAGTCCCTCCCTCCCCTCTCCTTCCTCTCCTCCCTCCCTCTCTCTTCCTCCTCCTCTTCCTCCCTCTTGGTCTCTTGTTTCCTGAGCATGTGGACATTTGTTTGTTACTTTAAGATTTTGAACTAATTACACTGTTTTGTCATAGTAACTTTTTCATAAATTTTGTTGTCTTTGAATTTTTCTTAGTGATTTGGGTGGAAAAGAAAGTGAAATGGTGTGTTTGCTTTTCCACTTCTTTCAGGATTCCAGGTTCTCTTCCTCCACTGAAGAAGAGGGGAGAAGACAGGAGAGGAGGACCAGCATCCTGCTGAACCTTTCAGAAGTAGGCCGAGAGTGCCATTCTGTTCCTTCATTCTTCTTCAGCACACAGATTGTTTAATTAAATCATTTCTGTTTCTTTTTGCATGTTTGGAGAGTTGAGGGACTGTTTGTGGACAAACAAGTCTGATATTTTCCATACAATGTTTCATGGTCTTTAAATATTATGTATTCCTTCCCCTCAACAGTTAAGAAGAAATTAGTTTTAGCTTCAATATGTAAAATGATTCATGGCTTCTCATATGTCATAGGATTTAATCTAAAAATTAATAAATCTAGGTTTTTTTTAATTGTCTAGTTAATTTCTGGATAAAAATATTAAGAGGCCAAAAACAAGTCATGTTTAAAGGCCAGGACAAGAGACGAGGCAGCAGACAAAACAGCATTTAATAATGAGCAGAGCACATGCCAGCAATTCCAGGGGCTCAGGAGACTGAGGCAGGAAGACCACAAATTCAAAGCCAGCCTCAGCCAAAGTGAGGCGCTAAGCAACTCCGTGAGACCCTGTCTCTAAATAAAATACAAAATAAGGCTGGAGATGGGGCTTGGTGGTCAAGTGACCCTGAGTTCAATCCCCAGTATACATCCCCCCGAACCAAAAAACAAAAACAAAAACAAAAACAAAAAAACAGACCAAAAGCAATTGCCTGTCACTTCTATAACTGACAATTCTACATCTGAAGTACTCTTCTGATATTGAGGTATGAATTTCTGAGAAGCTCCATAGTTCATTGCTGATTAGGCCACCCTGAGAAAATGGTAGGGGCAGAATGTTAGTGAGAGTTGCTGTACTAACAACTTATACAGCCTGCCATCAAATTGTTCAAATTTTGAGAGCTTAAGCTTGTGGGAGTAAATGGAGACTTTTACTACAGTAATTATATTTTTAGTCAATCCTTTTTGTTTGTTTGTTTGGTACCAGGGATTGAACCCAGGGGTGCACACTGAGCAACATATCCAGCCCTTTTTTATTTTTATTTTGAGATAGGGCCTCACTAAATTGTTGAGGCTAGCCTCCAACTTGAGATCCTCCTATCTAGCCTTCTGAGTTGCTGACGTTATAGGTGTGCACCACGAATCCCATCAGTGCAATCATCACTGGTGATTTGGGCATTTAGGGGAAACTGATGTTGGAAACACCATTTGACTTTCTGTCTTGCAACTAATTTCTACACTGTTGGGATTCTGCAAGCCCCAAACTAGATGTTGGGGGTATTGGGTCCTAAATTCAGTGCCAAGTCTATTTGGAGTGTGAAGATAGGGAACAGCATGGTTTTATTTTCATAAAGGGCAGACAAATCCTGTAGGGAAGAAATCATGGCAAGGAAAAAGGGGAGTCTGTTGAAGCCAAAGTTATGGGTAGCCTTCCAGAGTCCTAACAGTGACTTATAGTTGGTTAAGTTTCAAGGAAAGCCACCTCCAGTGAGCTGGAACCTAAGGGATAAAGAACAAAATGGTGGATACTAGAAGATCAAGTTCTCAGAACACAAGTGACGAGTGTGTGTGGGGAGGGAGACACATAATTGCAGGACTTTGAGCAGTTTGATTCTTAACAGATGTTGTGGAACATAACATTTTCGTATCCATTATTGTTACTTTGGTCTTATTCTCAGTCTGTTGTTACCTGGAAAACAGATTATTTCTAAGTCCCTTTGGAAAGAGTAGGGGGAGAAGTCATCACACGGCACACAGAAAAGGCACCTGTAAGGGGCTTCTTTTTCCTGTGTTATGGTTTAAATATGAGGTATCCTCCAAAAGTTCACATGTGAAATAATGCAAGAGAGCTTAGAGGTGAAAGGATTGGGTCATGAGAACTTTAAACCTAATCAGTGCATTAACCCTCTGATAGGGATTAAATGGGTGGTAACTGCAGGCAGGTAGGGTGTGGCTGGAAAAGGTGGATCACTGGGGGTGTGCCTTAAGGTCCACATTTTGTCATGGTGAGGGGAGTTTCTCTGCTTCCTGGTGCCATGTCCTAAACTGCTTTTTCTTGCCACACTCTTCTGCCATAATGTTCTGCCTCACCTTGGACCTAGAGAGCTAGAGCTGAGACCACTGAAACTGTGAGCCCCCAAATGACCTTTTTCTCCTTTAAAATTCTTCTTGTCAGGTCTTTTAGTCACAGCAATGAAAAAGTTGACTAAAATACCTGTCTTTAAAATGACAAGCACAGGGGACTGGGGTATGGTTCAGAGAAACAGCAGTTATTAGGAAATCATTGAGCAAAGATGGAAAAAAATCCTTGAGTAGCATTTAATCCTCAAAATAAGAGTTCACCATTCATGTGGCAGACCAATAAATGACATAGCATCTGGAGTGGTCAAAATTATCCTTTCCAGGTACACCTGAGCATTGGACACCTAGGATGGACATGTTCTTTGGTGTTACATTGCTTAGTACTGCATAGCTAGTCACCTTGATACTTTTGCATTTAATTTGGAAAATATTTTAAAACAACCCAATAACAACCTCAAGATAGAAGAAAAAATTCTACACACTTCACAGCTCCTTCCTATCACATGAATGTGTAAATTAAATTCCTTCTCAAGATAAAGTTAAAAAAAAAAAAAAAAAAAAAAAACCAAAGGTTGGTTTCCCAAAAGTGTTTTCATTGGCTTTAGGGAACTAAAAAACACCAGTGTCTGGGTGACTAATACTTCCTGTAAAATAAAGATAGATCAACACATAATTAAGTTCTGGCTCAAATATAATTGTTGTCCTGGAAACAGTTTTGGGGATGAATATGGTTATGTTAATGAAACCCCATGATTTCCACCAATGATCCAATTTATTAATTAGGCCAGATCATCTAGCTATCTTGTGCTACCAGTTAAAAGAGTTTAGGGAAAAAACTCAAACACACACACACACACACACACAAATTTCCTGAGAGAACACTGGGGAGAGAAAAAAGAAATAAGTAGCTGATTACTTATTAGCCCTTGTAAGGATTCAAGTTGAAGTAGATTGAAAGTTCTTCTTGGATTTCTTGTAGGTTTCTTCTTGCCTCACTAGGCAGAAAACAGTGATATATAACAGCATTTTGAATAATCCTTAGCATTATGTCTTCCAACTCAACATCCTAAGCAGCCAGCGTCTTCTAGCTCCAGCTCCCAGTATTCAGTAGTTTTGTAGGAAGTTCTACTTAATGTGTAGCCCAAAGGGGAGCCTGCCTGCCCTGCAGCGTTTTGTTGAGGCCGAGTGTTAACTCTGGGCGCCGGAGCGCATCTCAGTCTTAGATCACACCCACTCGGGTGTGAGAGTGTGCGCTGGTGTCTACGCGCGTGTGTACGTGTGGGGAGGTGTGCGCCAGAGGGGTGGGGTGAGGGGTGGCGAGGAGGGCTCTAGGTGAAGCACGAGGAGAGGGAGGTCGCCCGCTCCGGCCTCTCCCCCAGGGGCCCAGCCGGCTGGCTCACGCCCCGGCCCCTCCTGGTGCGCGCCGCCGCGGCGCCACAGGCCCCTCGACTCTCCGACCACCGCCCCCCGGCCGCTCGTCCCGCAGCCGGGACCGGCGATGGCGCGGGACTGACGGCCGCCTCCCCCGGGACTCCTCTGCCCCGCCCGGGGCTCGCGGGGACCGCGGCACCGCCCCAACCTGCATGTGGGGTGGGCGCCCCCGCGCCCCGAGCAAGCGGCCCTCCGCGCCCGCGAGGCGGTGCCCGGCCGCGCCAGAGGACGAGGAGGAGGAGCGGCGGGCCGCACCGGGCTCCCCACGCACCGCGGCCCGGGAGCACGGGCTCCCCGGAGGGAGCTTGGGGCGTCCCAGCCCCGGAGGAGGGACCCGGAAGCAGAAGCGGAGCCGCGAGTCGAGCCGAGCCGCTGCCCCCGCTGCCCGCCGGCGCCGGGTGGGGGTCCCGGCGGCTGGATGGGCAGCGGCGGCGCGGGCCGCGGTCGGCGATGGGCGAGGAGCAGAGCACGGTGAGCGGCGGCGGCGGGCCCCAGGAGGCACGGGGCCCGGACGGGGGCGCCGCGGGCCACCCCGAGCCCCTGAGGCCGCGGGGGGACAGCGCCGGGACTCCCGGGCCGCGCGACTCCTTCTCGGAGTCGAGCGGCGGCGACTGCGGAAGGGACTCAAGCTGTGCGGACACGAGTGCCCCGGAGCCCACGAGGAGCCAGGGAGCGCCGGAGTGGAGAAAGAGCCACGCACTGGGGCAGCCCGCGGGACTGGCACTCACCGGGCCCCTCAATCCCCAGACTTTGCAACTGCAGCTGGAGCAGGAGGAGGAGGAGGAGGAAGCTGGGGACGGAAAAGAGGGAGGGGATGAACAGCAGGAGGCGCCCCCCGGGGAGGAGACGGAGCCCAGGACCCTCGCCGTGGCTCCCGATGGAGTGGTCCTGGACGTGCTGGGTCAGCGGCGACTGCCCCCAGCCAAGAGACAAGTCTTTTGCTCTGTGTACTGCGTGGAGAGCGACCTGCCCGAGGCCCCCACCACCGAACAGCTCTCGCCGCCAGCGTCGCCACTTGGGGTTCCGCAGGTGCCCAACCCCTCCAACCCTTCGTCCTCCTTCCCCAGCCCCAGGCTGCCCCTCCCGGCTGACCCCCTTTCTCCCGACGGCGGCAGCATCGAGCTGGAGTTCTACCTGGCACCGGAGCCGTTCTCCGTGCCGGGCCTGTTAGGAGCTCCACCCTACTCTGGCCTGGGCGGGGTAGGGGATGCCTATGCGCCCCTCATGGTGCTGATGTGCCGGGTGTGCCTGGAAGACAAGCCCATCAAGCCCCTACCCTGCTGCAAGAAGGCTGTGTGCGAGGAGTGCCTCAAAGTCTACCTGAGCTCCCAGGTAACTTCACCCTTTTTGTACTCCGTCTGCTTCCCACTCATCATTCCAAATCTCTGGCAAGGAGGTCCCCGTTCAAGCTACCTACTAAGGGAAGAGGTGACAGACACAGATAATGAAGACCTCTATCAAATTTTCATTTCTTAGTTTTCGTTTAAGTGTGTTTTGTTCTCACTGGTTTACTTGGCTGGAATTTAACTCTGCTCTGAGCTTCAGGTTTTGGTTGGCATCTGCAGAAGGAGCAAGGTATACAATGAGTTGCCATCTACTTATTTCTTTTACTAGATTGCAAGCAAGAGCTTGCTCAGAGAATGGCATTGAGACTGTCTCATTGGCCTGGTATCTCAGAAACTAACAGGCAGTGGGCACAAGATAAACATTTATGGACCTGGTGAAGAAAAGGGTTGGAATTAGTATTTCAAGTCCATGGTACCTGATTTCCAAATTTTGCTCCCTTTATATTTTCCAGAAAAGTGTAAGTAAAAAAAGGAAAAAAAAATTCTTGGCTCTTGCCCATTTTCAGTTTTCTTTTTCCACAGTAAAGTTGAAGTACTTTTCTTCACTTAAGTTTTAAGCCAGCATAGTACTTTATTTCTTTAAGAGAGAAACAAAACAGAAATAGCAAAACAAAGTAAAGGGAGGCTAAGAGGTTTAACCAAACAAGTACTGGTGGAACATTCCTCCTCTCCTCCTCTTTGAGAGCATGTTTCTTTTCTTGGAAAGCTTGAGAAACAGGGCAGCTTTCCCTCACTGACGGTGAATGTGTTCTTCCAGCCATTTTCAATTTGTGATGTTGCAGCCAGTGTTTTGCACAATCCGTAATGCCCTTTGATCCCTGTGTCTGATTGTCCCAGGCCTATTCATCTTTCAAAACCCTGTCTGTTCAGGTGCCAGCTCTTCTGTGAAGCCTTACCTCATCCTCTTAGGCCACTGCTTATAGACTTTTCAAAAATATTTCTTCCTATCTTTACTTGCACCAAAGTTGTTTTTCAGGTGTGTCTGTCTTGCTAGATTGTCTGGACAAAGTCTTGTAGTTTGAAACGATAGTTTCCTGTGAAATCCCTTTCATATAGTAGTGTTTAACACTGTCTGAAGTGAACTGAACAGGGCTTCACACAGTGCAGTTTTTCTATGTTTTGTGGTTAATCCATGCCTGGATTTAGACTGAAAGTGTGTATTGTGTCCAGCTGAAAATGCAAAGGGAAAATTAGATGAAATGGAATGTTACACAAACAGTAACTTGGCCAAATTGCTGAGATTATCCAAAGGCCTATGAGAGACGATGATGTCTCTTTCAGGCTTTATCCACAAACGGCTACTTCAAACAGGAGGAATGTCTGCTGCTTGTTGTGCTTGTTTCTATGACATCACCATCAAACAGATATTGCAACTATCCACGTGCAAAGCCCTGTGGTGGATTTCAGACATTCCCCAAATATGGGCCTTGCTCCAAAAAAGTCACAGTGAAAGCAGATGTGTATTCAAGAATAATGCAAAGTAGCATATAATGAGATGTCAACAGAATAACAATGCCAGGTAGCACTTAACTGTTAAATGCAGGATACAAATATCAGTGGGTTTAGAAGTTCAAGAGAGGTGGGTGTTGTGGGTTGGCAAGTTGGCCTGCCAGTTTGATTTCCTTGAGGTGGATCTTTTTCTCAAAAAAATTGTCTTTGTTTTTTTCTTTTTAATCACCCTAAGTTAGCTATTGGAAGTTAGTGTTTTGATTTGTAATGAAGAAGAAATGCGCAGGTGAGTGGGCATACAGCAAGGTGAATCAAGTGGTCATTGCAACATATACCCTCTAAAACTCCTTTGAACTGGCAGAGAATCTGAAGTTTGTCTACAGTGTTTATTACATATATATTCCTGACTGCCTCCCAAAGAATTTGATAGAAATTTCAATAAAGAAAAATATATATTATCTAAAATAATTAGCAATTAGAAAATGAGTCCTGAATGCCAGACATGCTTCCACCTCAGGGCCTTTGTACTTGTTGCTTTCTGTACCCAGTATCTCTCTCTCTGTTCCCTTTGCTTGCTCTCTCCACTGCTCCCCTCTTCTAGCTCTATTCAAATATCACTCTCTGTGGTCTTCACTGACCCTGCTCTCACTCCTTGCCTCTCTTCCTGGTTCTTATTTTCTCCATAGTAGGGATTATACCCTAACTTGTACTTAAGTAGTCAAGTTCCTTGAAGGCAGGAATTTTCACGTACTTTTTTTCACTTTGGCATCTTTATTTATTTATTTATTTATTTTTTGGTAACCTTAGGCTTAATGTGGTCTGGAGAATGTGCACTATACATATTTTTTTTTTAATTTAAATTTTTAGTTTTACAGACTGCATTTTGATTCATTGTACACATGTGGGGTGTAACTTTTCATTTCTATGGTTGTACACAACACAGATTCACACCATTCATATATCACTTCTGCATCTTTAGTATCCACAGGATTGTGTGGCATTGAATAGATGTGCAACTAATAGTTATTGAATTCATGAAGAACCTGAGATTGCCCCAGAGACCAAGACTGGGAAGTGGTATTCTACTTGGGCACTAAATTCTTCTGTGCACTTCTTGATATTTAAGATAAAAGACAAAAATGTAAAGCAGACAAAATCAATAGGTTTACTAAATTTGTTTTTAAAATTAGAATTAAAATAGTTTAGATGAACTTTTGACTTATAAAAATTAGCCTTTCTTCAGTTGGATAAAAATAGGTTTGTGATTATAATATTTCTGATTGATTCAATGCTAAGATCTCTTCAACTCAAAGGATCGGTATCTCCTTGCCCCTTAAACCTCTGTGCCTTAATTTTCTCCTCAATGAACTATAATGGCAGGCAGTGATCTGTAGTAACCTACAAGTGCCAGAGCAAAACAATCTCGGACTGCATGGTTGTTTTGCTGCCCTGTTGAACTCAATCAAAAAGGCATGGTGAGCTCTTTCTTTCTCATTTTTTTTTTTAAGTTTAACAGAAGTAAATGTATCAATTCTTAACTTTCAGAGTTTTTATGACCTTGGGGAGGTGGTGGGGGATGATAAACTTAAATACATATTAGTGACTTTTTCCACATTCTTTTGAGCTTGTGCCATGTACTTAGTACATTATTTAACATCATTTAAGAAAATAAAGCAGAGTCTCTCTTAAGCATTTTATGCAAACATTAAAAATGCATATTAAATGTGAGTTGGAATATTGCCTGGTTAAATGAACTTTATTCTAAAAGGAGAGGCTGAGTTCTTTGAAAGAAGATATGAATTTGGAAAATAGGAATGCATAATTTTCATTGATATAGTCTATTTCCAGTAGTTCCTGGGACTGAATATATTGTAAAGGTTGATGGGTGGTTGTCCTCAATATTGCAACACAGAGCTAACAGATTAGGTGGTGACTTATGTACCGTGCTCTTTTATTGTTTTTGAAAGCACAGTTATTCTCCAGTCATCACTGTGATTGGAGCTAGGGGAACTTTCTTAGTGGAATGACTTTACACTGCAGTAGGTACCACAGAGTTTCTGATTGCTCTGGTGAAAGGTTGAGCTGTTGAATGAGAACCCCGCTGCCTCAGTAGGGCTGATTTACAGAGACTAGTGCATCAAGACAGAGATAGTGGAAGTTACCTTGGTGTATATTGCCTGGAAACATACACCCTTCATACTGCGAAGTGCATTTCCATAAATACGGCTGACGTGCCCCGCTCCAGGAATATCTGCAGTGTCCTGCAGGTTCCCAAGCTCTCCTAAGTGCTGACCTTCTCAGCTGGTATGGCTTTCACCACACTCTCCTAGCAAGAATGCTGCCTTCTTTGTTCCATAGAATGCTATGCTCATTTTAGAAATCCTCTGCAAATGTATTTCCTTTATGAATTTGGTTTAGACGAAAATGTGTTTTTAATATGAAATTTTAATATTCCATACTTTAGATAAAGGAAAGAAGTGAGCATGCTAAAGGGCATGGTAAAGGTAGCAGCTGTTGTGGTTTCACCACTCTGCTTAAAAGTTCTAGGGATTGGCAGATGCGTGGCACCTGTCCAACGAGTATTAATAGAGACGAGCAGCACATTTCTTCCCCAGATTGTGAGCTAGACAGCTGCTGGATGGTAATGTCCTAAAATGACTGCTACTACAGTCACTTAAGAATCAGTGACCTGGGGTGAAAGCTAATATATTTTGTTATTAAACTCTAAGTCATTCAGATCTTCATGAGTAATATGTTTTTTCTTCTTTAAACCCTAAAGCAATCTGAATACTTTTAGAAATCTTTGTGTTCAATATGGAGTTTGAACATAGGTGAATTTACGATGCTATCATGCAGGTGTGATTTTGGTAGTCCTAAAAGTGCCATAATATTTGCTTTCACAACTTCCTTACTTAGGCTCTTCCTTTCCCCCTCTCCTCTCTGTGCTTCGTTTCTCTTTAATAATTTCTTTTACTTTTTGAAATCTGGTTTTAATTGGCATTTGATTTGATTTCTGCAGAGAAATCCTCTGTGGGCCAGCAGAACTTGGTCTTCCTGCTGCATGGGTATTTCTCTTCCCTTCCAGCTGTCTCTTCATGGTATGGAGAAACCCTGTGTTGTGCTCTGGTCCCTAAAAAATCTCAGGTTACATCACAAAGTACTACTGACATAAGCCATCAAACCAATACCTTTAGAGTGTGATTTTTTTTTTTTTTTTTTTTTTTTTATTTCTCCCAGAGTAGAGCTGCTTTTATACTTGAAAGTTCTTCCTTACTCCTGGTATGAGAGATGTAAAAGGAGATCATTAGGACTTGAATTCTCAATTCTGTATTAAAAGTTTTTGATTGGCAGTATAGACAGATAGCTAAGGCTTATTATTTATAATTAACTTATTCACTTATTAGTGTACCACTTAGGCATTTAACAAATACTTATTGGGTACGAGTAGGTGAAACACCTTGAGATACTTTATAAATATATTAAATGCCCTCAAGGAACAGCCTTGTTGTCAGTTATTTTTCCCAGCTTTATCTTAAAAAGCTTTTCTTAAAGTGAATAGAAACCGACTGGATCTCTTTTTCTTTTCTGCTTCCTCTCTGGAAGTTCTTATTTAACCAGTCCTGAGATACCAGCTAACCTTTTATTAAGCACGTTGCTTTTTCCAATATGTTTTATCAGAAATAATTAATCTCTCCATTCCTTACATTTTAATATACATATGGGATGAAGGAAAACAAGGATAACCTGGATTTTGAGCCCAAGCAATTAGAAAAATGGAGTCACCATTTCATAGGGGAATATAGTAAGAGGACTAGGATGAGAGGGAGTAGAGAGTTTGAAATGCCCTTAGACTTTCACAGAGGGATGTTGTAGGCCATTAGTGCCTGGCATTCCAAAGACAGATCTGAGTAGATATATAAATTTGAACACTGATTACATGTAGATGGAACTTAAAGCCATGAGACTGGATGAGGTTGCCTTGGGAGTGATAGTGGATAAGGAAGGAGGACTGAGGATTGAATCTGAGCCTATCAGTGTGTACAGATGTGAAGTCTGGAATGTATGAAAGAACCAACAAGGAATCTGATAGTGAGAGGGCCAGTTAGGCAAGAAGAATGAGATAGAGTACTTACCTACAAGTCAAACAAAGGTGATGTTTCGAAAGGGGAGGAGGAATCTTCTGTGTTCAGTGCTTCTAAGTTCCAACAGGATGAGGACTGACATTGGCCAACAGAATCTCCAGCAAGGAGGTCATTGGTAATCATGAATCATGAACAGGGCAGCTTACATCGGCAGTGGTGGGGTTGACCTTCTGATTAGAGTGGGTTTCAGAGAACAGGAAGGAACAACTCCATTCTGTACTGTAGCCAGTACAATGCTATATGAGGAAACTCAAGGCTAGAGATTCAGTAACCTGCTCAAAGTCACAAAGCTGGGCAGTGTAAAAAATGGGATTTAAATTCAGGTCTGTTTGGCTCTTGAAAAAAAATTATTATAAGAAAGATTAGTATCTTATAAATTTCCTTTTCTTTCAAGTTAATGTCTATATCGTACAAAATCACAAGTCTTCTAATCAAAGAAAGAGAATAAATTTAATTATGTTTGGTAGAAACTTAATTTCTACCAAACTTAACCTCATCTCCTGTAGGAAAATCAACAGAAGTCCAGGTTAGAAAATCGTATTTGGCTTACTGCTAAGGTTTAATGGCAGCATACTCTTGTTTTCTTCTTTACTTTTTGGTTATTACTTCTATTTCCATTTGAGCTTTCTTTTATTTTGTTGTATCTTAAAGTTTGTGTCCACGTGGCCTTATCTCCTTTCTTACTTTACATACTATTATTAGGGCCATCTCATTTTCTTCCACGGTTCAGGTAACACCTGTGTGCTGTTGACTCCCAAAGCTTCTTCTTCTTCTGTAGCCCCGTCACCCTCTTCACCTTTAGTACCATACAGCCATTTCCACTTGTGGTTGGATGTCCCACCCATAGCCACCTTAAACTTAACTTCTCAAATTAGTTTCCTCTTCTTCCCACACTCCCAAACCCTTGTTCCTCCTTTGGGATTCCCTGTTTTTATCCAGATCAGAAATCTGATCAGATCAGAAACCTGAGGTCATCATTGAGGTTTTCTTCTTTCTCACCACCTACTTTTCAGTTAATTCTGTATCCTAAAAACATTTCTCTATTCTTCTCTACCTTTCTGCCTTTCTGCTGTCATTTCCCTTGCACAGGCCACCACCACTTCCTGTGTTCTAAGGACAGCTTCCTCCTTGGTTCAAGTGCTCCAATTTCGACCATGTCCATTCTGTTCCCCACACAGAAGCCAGAGGTTTCTTTATAAGATGGGAGGCCATTGTTGGCACTCTTCTCCTTGCCTTTCACCATGGCCTCTGGCTTTGAGAGTAGAATGTAAACTGAACAGCAGTGTTTACATGTCCATGAGTGATCTGACTCCTGCATCTCTGCGGGCTTTGTTTCTCATCAAGTACCCCTCTAGCCTGTAGCCATATTAAACTTCTTTTTCTTCTTTAAACACTTCCTGACAGTCTGAATTGGGAGTCTTTGGCCTGTGGCAGCGTGAACTTCCATCTTAGGTGAATCTGCCTTCTTTCCTTGCGGCTCCAGCTCTCATTGCCTCTCCATACCTCTTCATTCTTCTAGTCTCATCATAGACATTTTTCTGAGAATTCTCTTGACCCCCTATGTCTGGGTGACACTTGCTTCCTCTCTTCTTTGATAGCCCTCTTGAGGTTACCAAACAACACAGAAATCTTGCTGTGAGATTCTGTTTATTTCACTGTTTGTAAGTGGCCTCTTTTCTGTTCTGTGCTCCCATTGTACTGAGAAGCTTGTACATGTAAACGACTTAGTGATATTTTTGTTGTTGTTGATTAATTTCCTAGCTCTTTGGGTGTTGTGTAGGTATGGAAGGAGTATCATCGAATGGACTTCTGTTTTCCATATGTAATTGATACACAGAGGCTGGTGTTGTCAATATATCAGCTATTGGACTAGATAATGCTGTAGTTTGGATTTTGAATGTCCTCCAAAGGCCCATGTGTTAAGGCTTGGACATCAGCCTGTGGCACTGTTGGGAGGTGGTGGAACCTTTTGGAGGTGGGACTTAGTATAAGGAAAATAGGTCATTGGGGACACATCCTTCAAGGAGGTATTGGGAACCTGTCCCTTCTCTCTCTCGTTTTTGCTTCTTTCTGCTGTGAGCTCCCATCATGATGTATTATGCTGCTACAGGCCCAAAGCAACAGGGCCAAGTGACCTTGGAGTGAAACCTCTGAAACTTGTGAACCCAAATAAACCTTTACTCCTTTTAAATTGATTACCTCAGGTATTTTGTAATAGAAAGCCAACACTGGTGACCAGAATGATCTTCTAAAATGAAAAATTCAGTATTTCGTTATCTTGCTTAAAAACCTGTAAGATGTTCCCACTAACTTATCCACAGATCCTACTTCCCCACACTGCAGGAAAGATTTGACCTCTGTTCCTCTCAGTCCCTTCTGGCACTCCAGCTCTCTTCTCCAACCTAGTGTGGTAATTGCTCCTCCTCCTTCAGATGTCAATCTTAGTTTTAGGTCTCAGGCCTAAACTGGTCCTGCTCTTAATGCTTTTAGAGTCTTCTTATTCTGTCAGCATTGTACTTTTCGCTTCTTGTAATTATATGTTTGTATGATTGATATTTGATTAATATCTGTGATGCCTCCCTACTCTATCCCATATTTTCTGAACTGCTTTCATATCTAGCTTGTAGCACTTAGCCCAGAGCAGAGTTGGTGTTCAATAAATATTTTTTGAAGACTGAGGGAATGGTTAAAAATAAATTACAATATGTTTAGGTTGGTAGAAAAAGTAAGGTAAATTGTTGAGTGTGAACTTGTGATATTTTGTTGCACAATATATTTAAATTTTGAGTGCAGTGAAATATCATGGCTGGAGTCTTCATCCTATAGCATCCCATCTATCACTGAGCTGTTTCTTTAATTATAATCCCTGTTCTGGTGACTGTGCCTTCTATTTAACAAATTTCCTAGGCCTAGGGCTTAAGGCTACTATTTTATTTTGACCATGACATTGTGGGTAAGGAATTTGGGAAGGGCTCAGCTGGGCAGTTCACACTTGGGGCTTCTCATAGGGTTGTAGTCAGATGTCTGCTCTCTCGCTTGGCTGGCAGCTGATGCTGGCCGTTGTCAGGGAGCTCAGCTGTGGCTGTCTACCAGAATGCTACATGTGGCCTTGCCAGCATGGCAGTCTCTGACTTCTTTCTTGGACACTGGAAGCCAGTGACCACAGGAGCCAGGTGGAAGCTGCGTGATCTTCTCTACCCTAACTTGGAAGTCCCTCAGCATCACTTGAGCAGAGCAGTCATAAGTGCACCCAGGTTCAAGTGGAAGGGCTCTTAACTCCAACTTCTTATGGGCCAATGTCAAAGGTTTTGGAACTCTATTTTAGAACTACCACATACACACAAAAAAGGAATGTTGTGAGGTTATGTAGGAAAGCTTCGAAGCCTGCATTTTGGTCTGATTAAAAAATATTTTTCATGTCAGTCATTTCATTGAATGTATTTCCAATTCATACCATTATATTGGTTAATATGTTAGTGCTGCATTCTTTTTTGTACTTTACCTTTGAATTATTGTAAGGATTCACTTGGTTTTGAGCAAAGCTTATGTAAATGCTATTCTCTTTTAGAATTGAATGTCATAGATTATGTTATTGTAAATATATCAGGGTCAACTTCTGAGAATTTCTGTTTTTTTTTTTTTTTTTTTTTTTTTTTTACAGTGCTGGGGATTGAACCCAGGGCCTTGTGCTTGCAAGGCAAGCACTCTACCAACTGAGCTATCTCCCCAGCCCCTGTCCTAGGGTCAACTTCTAATTATTCTGATTAGCTCAATTTAAAATTATTCTGAACAGTATAACTTCCTTTTCACGATTTCAAAATTTTAACATCAATGGTGGTTAAAATATTATTTGAAAAATTTAGGTATGTATTACTGCATAAAAAGAGTTGATGTAACACATTTTTTCATTTAGCATAGGCACATTCTATAGAGAAGTGGTATTCTATTTAATAACGCCTTAGAATTAGCCATCCTGGTTAATCTGGGTTAAATTGGACCAGTGTTGAATTTTTATTGTTTCTGATATTTTAGTTTGTTTGGATGATTTTACTGTGTGATTCATGTCTTCTTGAGTAGATAACTGTTTAAATTTCCAAAAGTGTATATTTGTACTCAGAAGTTGCTTCCTGGTTAAGGATCTGTGAACCCTGCAATAGAGGGGATATATTGCTTTTATGATGTGGCCTTTTTTTTTTTTTTTCTTCCAGCTCAGGTAACTGAATTCTGCTCTAATTCATTCACTCCAATGACTAATCCCTTTTAAAATCTTCCTAAGCTATTTGCCTCAATAATATTCCCTACTGTAAGATTCAGAAGCTAATTATAGGCTCACTAGCAAATTACTTCCCTTTTAGTGGTGCTCATTCTTGGTGTTTCCCCTCATGTGATCATCCGCCATGCTCATTGTTGGTGAGGCTCATCAGTTTTGAGTTGTATGTGGTAAGTTCAGTCACCACATCTTTTCCCCCTGGTTGCCTAACAATTTAAAACAGCAGGGAAAATGGAACAATTGCTTATAAGCTATTTTTTCCTAATGTTTAGAGTTTAGCTAATTACTAGTTTATGTCTAAGTAAAACTGTTGAAGAAAATCAGAAGTGACTTTGATGTGCCCAGATTGCCATCTACCTTTTTTGTATGAATGCATGACCTTGGTGGGAAATGCAAAGTTCCATCTCCTGCCAAGATGCCCTGGTATTAGGCAAATCCTAAGAGTTCTCCTTAATTCTACTTTTAACTAGCTTTACCCAAAGTGTTGATTTTTTTCCCCTGTGCTAAGATTGTTTCTAAAAGAAACACTGAAAATAACAGGATCCTAAAATTAAAGAAAGAAGTATTCTGTATGTGTTGGTGTTCTATGTTAAAGTTAGAAGGGTATATGTATGTTTGTGTGTGCATGCGCACGTGTATACACACACACACACACACACACACACACACACAAATAAATGTATTCTGTCTGCCCACCCGTCCAGTGTTCAAAGTTATTTGTGCCACAGTAGTATTTACTGATCTTGATTTTTAAAAACGAAGTATTCTCATTTCCAATTGAGTTTATGTATTTCAGGTATTTGAATCAACCAAAATAGACAATTCTTGGCTTACCATTTTTGTTGTTGTTGTTGTTTTGAGTTTTAATACGAAGTCTTTAGACTTCACCCCGAAGGTGAAGGAGGAGTTCAGAAGGAATGCTTGAGAGGAAAATACTGAAAGGATAGCATTTTCTCCCTAAGGTTTGCTTGTATTTGTTTTCAAGACTTTTGAACAAAAGTGTTCAGTCATGCTTTTCTTTTAAAAATCACTAGCATATCTTAAAACTTCAAAAGCTCGGAATCAGAATCTTTTCCTGTTAAAAATCATCCAAATGAAGAACTTCATAGAGATTTTAAATCACTTGTATGTAATTTCAAAAGTTGGAAGCTATTTTTAGTTGTAAGAATAGTTGATAATCATCAGGGAAGTTGTGGATCTAGCTGAATTTCAGCAGCAGTCTTTGCATAACTAATAGGTGAGACACAAAAATCAGTAGGAGGATTGAGTAAACATAGGGGACACGTGCTGTTTTGGTATGTCTGTGTGAGGGGTCTTTTCAGTTAAAACAGTTGTTAAAACATTGTCAGAATAAATGCCCAGGATCATGTAAAGCTGAACACAATTTTTCAAAAATAAAAAGCCAGTTCTGTGATGTTGCTCTTACAATGACTAGTGATGGCAAAATATTCTTATATGACCAGTTAACAAGATGGAATTAAAAGTAAGATTAAAAAAAAGTCACTGTAACTTTTGGTTTGTTCTTGTATCCTTTTGGCTTGTTACAATCTAGATAGATTGGACTGAGCCCTGTTGGTTTGTTCAGGGTGCTAATGAGGCCAAGGTCAAGCAGGCAGTCTGCTTTACAGACTGGGTAACAAAAAGCATGCTGATCTGTGGCTGTAGACTATCCCCAACCCCCATCGTCATTTCATGAAGAGTTTGCTTTTGATCATAAGACTGTAGGTGAGACATTATGGAGAAATTGCTATTAATCTATTCACCTCTTCTGGAAGAACAAATTGAAGCACATATTGTATAGGTGATTAGTGAATTACAAACTTGCTACATAGAGAAATCGTTTCTTCCACTGACCAAGACTTACTTTTTTTCACCATAGGCGAGCTTTAGAGAATCGGTTCTCTAATGTGCAGTTAATTTAAGGGAATCAGAGGGAGGGAGGACTAAAGTATTGTTATTCTATCAAAACTATTTACTAAGCACAAAGTATTTGCTTAGCATCGTGCTAGTCACCATAAGAAGACACAGTGTACAGAGCAGTCCATAATCCATCTTCTTAGAAAGTTTAGAATTTCAAATAGGTGAAAAGTAAACTCTCCAGGTAAAGATTAGGGAATAATGTACGTGACTAAATTGGATGGTGGTGACTATTGATTTAAGTGGTTCTAGGAAGAGAAAGCTGCTTTTGTAGGAGTAGAAAAAGTTGGAATTTGGCTGCCTCTGCAAAGTGCTGGTCGCTGCACAGGGGAGGGTAGGAGAAGGGAGTTTAGGGGATGGGCTGCTGTCTAAGTGAGCTGGAGTAAGCAAGCACACGTACACACTCAAAACACACATGTGGACATAGACAGGTGACCATGATTGGAGAGGGGTGCAGATGGTTAGTGTAGCATACACAAGCGAAGAGGCGAGTGCTGCATGGTGAAAGCAATAGTCAGCAGAACAGAACTCAATACAGAGCTGAGCTCTCCAGCAGGAAGCTGAGTGGGCAAAGCCCAGAGTGTGCACAGGCAGGGCAGGTTTCAAGAACTGAAGGGGCAGTGCAGGGCAGCAGCACAGGGAGTGAAGAAGAGAGGGAGGTGGGTGTGGGTCAGATTGCATAGCTCCTCTGTGGGATCTGCAGTTCATTCCAGCTGTGAGGGAAGTCATTGCACACGTTCACTGTGGAAGAGCTGAAAAATGATCATTAATGCTTTGAGAAGATTCTGGCTTCCATGTGAAGAATGAACTGTGTGTGGGGTTGGGAATGTGTGTTAGAAGACAGTTGCAGTAGACCAGGGCAGAGGCGGCAGTGACTTACACTAGAGTTCCAGCAGTGGAGATGGTTCCTTCTGTTGTCCTGTTGTTTACTGGATAATTTGCCTTTAAATGGTGTTGGCAGGGCATTGACTTTGCTGAAGCAGCTGGTCATGCCAGTCCTTGTAGCCCTTTTCTATTGGAAGGCCCCAGGGCCGACAGCGATGCTCTGGCTGGAGCCTGTCTTTCAAGCAGCATAGACTTAGCCTCTTTTCCCTTGATTTCTTCTTTCATTTCACCTGTTCGGAATGGATTTTTTGTTTTTTAACTGTTTGGTTTCAGAGATGCCCGTGTAAAAAGTCATTTCTCAAAAATTACGGAAAAATCTATTGAAAAGATGTCCATGGGTATTCTTTTACTGATTCTATCAAAAGTAATTTGTCAAAAAAGTTGGCTATTTTCTGCATCACTTTTTTGAAATTTGCTTTCTTTACTGTTTCCTCCATTGAATACTCAACAGTTTGCCTTCATCATCAAGTAGAACAAATAGAAATTCCTACCTCCTCTTCCCTCAGATAACAAAGGTCTTACTGGCCAGCAACCTTTAGTTCTGAGAGGATGTTATTAGAATTTTTTGGTAATTCTGTTTAGTGCTTGTCCTTACTTTGTTGAATTGTTTTAGTAACTGTCATTGGCTTCCCCGGCTAATTTCTATTTGATTACGCATATTCCTCTTTTCCTTCTAAATCTTGTTTTTGTAACAGTGTTCCCTTCTGGTCTGAGTTCCACTTCCTCTGCCTTTAGTCACAAAGGCCCTGGGGTCATGGCTTAACTATACAATGGCTGTTTTATTTTGATTGTGGCTGTCTTTTTCTTTGTTTTTAGTAAGAATATAGCGATAAAGTAACTATTTAAACAAAGATTTGCTTTGTTGATTTTATGCTGAGCAACTGAGTTGCCCCTCCCTCCACACTGATTTAGTTCGTAGGCTCCTGAAGTTGTTTCCTCTAATTACATTCTACCCTGATCATAAAATCAGTAATATTTCAGATAGAGGTAATGTCAGTGTGATTTTTTTTTTTGAACTTGTGAGGAGACCTCAAGTGTTTATCTTTAACAAATTTGTCCCATGGTATGTGTTGCCTAAATTTTGGAAGAATATAAATATGTACATTTGATTCTTGATCAGTTTATCAGTTTTCCCTTCCTATAATCCTTACCACTGAAAAATAAGTTGAGCAGTAGTGTTTAGTAAATTGAAAATATTTCAAATTAGATGGTGCTATCAATCACAGATTCTAGATAGTGTCTAGAAGTACTTTGGTGTCTAAAATGTATATAAGACAATTTGGGAAAAAGTAATTTAAAATTTGACTTTATTGTTTAGCACCTTCATTAAAGTTGTAATATTCAGTGTTTTTTAAGGAATTTTTTCCCTTATATTCACCTTCTTGTTAAAAATCAACTCATTTCAAAGTGAAGCCAATGTTTGCATTAAATTTCTTCATAAGTGTGAATGGATTTAATTTTTGGATCCCAACAGCTTAACATTTTACCTTAAAAGAAACATTTTTCCTTAATAGAAAAAAATTTCAAAAAGTAATACAAGATACTTTTTTAAAGTTTATTTTAACTTTTTATAGATAAAGTACTTTGATATTTTCTATAATAAAAATGTGGTTGTTACCTCATATTCAGGGAAAATTTAGTAGTCTAAAAACCCACACCAGCCACCAAAAAAAAAAAAAAAAAAAGTATTTCTACATTTTTTTGTGTGTTTAAATAACACATTTTATGTAGTAACTCATTACTTATCATTAGTAGGATATTACTATATGATGCCATGTGCAATCCACCATGGAAACAAATTAAATGTTTTACCTACATACTACCTTCAGAAAGCTTTTTATTTCTAGATGATATGCAGATACTTGCTTTCCCAATCACCTTTGGTACATCACTATTACATTTATATTAAAAAAGCTGAATGTTGATGACTTTCTGGGATGTGCAGGTAAATTACTCAGTTTCTGATGAGAAGATGGAAATGGATTTGCATTACTCATATACTATCTTTGAGCAAGACAGAACTGTGCCAAGAAATCATTCGTCTTTCCTTGTCAGGTTTGCTGTTGGTTCATGGGGAGGCAAGAGAAAGAAAAAAGCAGATATAACTCTTATAAAAGGACCACTTTATAGACGTTTTGTTTTAAAAGAAAAGCATGCTATATATAGTATCCCCCCTTTATCTGTGGGAGGTACATTCCAGTGAATGCCTGAAACTGTAGCTAGTACTAAACTCTCTCTATGCTATTTTTTCTTGAACATACTTACCTGTGATGAAATTTAATTTATAAATTAGGCATAGTAAGGTTAACAGTAATAACTCTTAATAAGATTGAAAAATTATAACTACATACTGTAATAAAAGTTATGTGAATATAGTTCTATCTCAGTATATTGTGCCACAATCCCTCTTATTGTGATGATGCAAGATGATACTGTCTCTGAGTGATAAAATAACTGCAAGAAAAATAACTACAAGAAAAAGGATATTATAGTCCCATTTCCCTTCTTAATACTAATTTAAAAAATTCTAAATAAAATAGTAGCAAATAAAACCCAGCAAATTCTTTAAAAAGAAAAAAAGAGCACCATAACATCACAGTCAAGGAGAATTTTCAAGTTTGTGTTATTTAGCATCAACAAATGATTTCCTCTTATTTATCATATCAGTAGATTGAGGTAGAAAAATTACATCATTTTGGTAGATGAGGAAAGGTATTCATTAAAAGTAAAAATAAGAAATTCCTTTGGCTTTTAAGTGTGTACTAAATGTTAAACTTGGAAGTAATAAGGAACATTTCTACTAAAAAACTGATTTTTGTTGTCATGGTTTCTGTTTGGCTTTATTATGGCAGTGCTAGTCAGTACAGTACAGACTTGCAGTTTGGAAGGGAATAAAGAGTCATTATTTCCAGAGAATAATAACAGAACCAATTAGAAAAAGAAATTATATTCAGACATGTTCCTAGATGTGAATCTAAAAACATGCAAGATGTTTACAAAGAAAATTATGATAAAGGGAAATGAAAGAAGACCTGAAGTAGTTGAGAGATGGGTTCCATTGAATGGAAAGATGCAATATCATAAAGATGTCAGTTTTTCTGAATAAGTTATAAATATAACGCATAGGTGCTGATTTATTTTGTTGCACTGAAGAATAAAATCCAAAATTAAAGAAGAAAATTCCATATAAGCAAGTAGGGAAATTTTTCTCCACAAATATCAAGATATGCTTTAAAGTTAAGTATTTCAGTCCATTTTGGGGTGCTATAACAAGGAGTCCTTGGACTGGGTAACTTATAAACTGCAGAAATTTATTACTCACAATTCAGGAGATGGGGGAAGTCCAAGATCAAGATGCCAAGAGATTCCATATCTGGTGCAGGCCCATTCTTCATGGACGATATCTTCTGTGTCTCCACATGGCAGAAGGGGCACATAGTCTTGTTCAGGCCCCTTTTATAGGAGTACTAATTCCATTCATGATGGCTCTTACTTAATCACCTACCAAAGGCCCCCCCTTTTAATACTATCACCTTGGGAGTTAGGTTTCAGCATGAATTTTAGGGGGAAACCAATGTTCAGTCCACAGCAATGTTAACTAAAATAGTATAATGGGGGGGTGCAAAAAAATAGTGTAGTATTTTTACTGATATAGGTTGATTATCCCTTATCAAAAAGTGCTTGATACCAGAAGTGTTTCAGATTTCAGAGTTTTCAAGATGTGTAGCTTTTAGGAGGTGATTAGGACATGGGGATTGAATCCTCATGAAAGAGATTAGTGCCCTTATAAAAGTGGCTTAAGGGAGCTCATCTGCCCCTCTGCCATGTGAGGACACAGGAAGAGCCACCTGTGAGGAAAAGGCCCTTACCAGACACTGAATCTCCTGGCACCTTGATCTTAGACTTCTTAGCCTCTAGAACCATAAGAAATTAATGTCATGTTTGTAAGTTACCTAGTCTGGAGCATTTTGTTATGGCAGACCAAACAGACTAAGATGAATACTTTTTATTTCTTAAGTTTTATTTTCAACACTCAGAGGTACCCTTGTAAAGTCAGGGATATGAACACTATGATCATCAGATTCCAGATTTCTTCAACTCTGTTAATCGCAATGATCATTCTCAAATTATATCCTAGTGAAAGATAATATTGACTTATTTTGTAAATAAGCTAGCATTTTTTCCTTTTTTTTTTTTTTTTTTTTACTTGATAGTGTGCTTTTACAAAGCATAATGTAGCATATCACAATAGAGATGGTTGGGTTTAAACTCACCATCTTAGGTCTGCTGTTCTCTGAACCTGTGACCAAAGCTCTGGGGAGTCTCTCCAGTGGAAGTTAGGGACACCACTGCAGAATTACTTATGTGTGTAATTCACTGCCCTCTGCCTTTAGCTCTTTAATTGCCTTTTAAAGCAAATTTGAGATAAGTTGCAAAAGTGAGGGAGTACAATTCAAATTGCATTCCCTAATTACTCTTCCAAGTGCAAAAAATACATTTGTTGGCGTTATTCGTGATCTTTATTCCTGCTTACAAACTCAAAGATGACCATTTCTATACATGCTCTACCTTCTTTTGTAATCATGTTATTGTCAGGTTGGGTTCCCCTCACCCCAATTTGAGAAGGTACAGTTTCGTGGTAGAGGAAGGGGAAGACACATCAGGCAACAGATTTCCTCCAAGGTTATTTTCAATTACTGGTCTCAAATGTCCTTTAGATTTTTACAAAGATAGTCTTCTCTGTGACTTCTCTTTGATCTCTTCCTCCAGTTGTCCTCAGACATTGCTTTAAGGTATTTTGACTATTAAACATTCTATATTTATTCTAGAAATTGTACCTAATCACTTCAAATAGATTTTTTAAAGCTCAGTATAGACCAATCATTGATGCAACAACTTGCCTATTCAAAAAAATTTTTTTTCTGACATCTATTCCTTCTCTGTGCTATAGCCACAAACATTTCCTTAAAAGGCAAGGTAGTAAATATTTTAGGATTTGCAGTCCAAGAAGCAAAATCACAAATATTACTTAGGGAATTACATCATATAAGAGAAAAAAACATAATAAAATTGCACATTTTATTAACAGAACTAAATATATAATAGTAATAATACTAAGAATATTTTCAAATTTATAATGTGTATCTACTGATGTATAAAATAAAATTCTTTATTTTGAGATAGCTTTTTGCTTGATTAGAGTTCAGTGTTAGTGTTCCCTATTAATATTGGTTGCAAATATTCATTATATTGATCTGTTTTGAAATTTTACATTTTTCATCATTAAAATGTCTTTTCACGCAGGTAGGTAGTGCCAAATATTGGTAACAGTTCTTTGGTTTGTTTGCATATTCATAATTTGAAAGTCCCCCATAAGATAGCTGTAGTGTTAGCTATAGTGTCTCTAAAATAAAGCATTTGGCTTACCAAATGCTTTGCCATCCATTTCTGTAGCCAGATAATCAACACTCCACTCTGTCTTCAAAGCATAACACTTGCACTCCATTTATCTTCCTTCTTTTTTAAAAAATACTTTTTTGGTTGTCAGTGGACCTTTACTTTATTTGTTTATATGTGGTGCTGAGAATTGAACCCAGTGCCTCACACGTGCTAGGCAAGTGCTCTGCCACTGAGTTACAACCCCAGTCCTTTCCTTCTTTTGACATATATGTTGATAATCAAAAAAAAAAAAAAAAGGTGTCACAGTCAGGCAATATGTGTGGCACTTGAAATGCTGTCAAGTTATGACTGTGTCACTGTGATTCATAGTGAATTCAGCAGTGGTGGGAATCAGTTAAGATGTTATATACTAGCTCTGTCATAACAGCTCAACTCTGCTGCTGTTATATGAAGCACCCATAGATAGCAAATGAACCATGAGCATAACTCTGTTCCAGTAAAACTTCATTCGTGGACACTGAAATTTGAATTTGATATGATTTTCATATCATAAACTATTCCTTTGATTTTTTTTTTTTCTTTTCAGCCATTTGAAAATGTAGAAGTCATTCTTATTTCACAGGCTATAAAAATCAAGCAGTAGACCAAATTGGTACTTTGGCCAAATGGTTGCCTGAACTCTGTCCTATATCATTGATTTTTCTCTTTTATTAGAGCTTTCCTGTCAGCATACAAACCAGCTGTTATTGCTGTCTTTTTTTTTTTTTTTTTAAGAAAAGAAAGTACAGACACAGTTCTTACTGTGGCTTTTTGTTTCCTTGCAGCTATCTTACCTGTTTTCTGCTCTTCTTATAGTCCAGTTCCATGCAGAATGTGACTGTGCTCCTCCCTCTCATTTCTTCTTTCCATTGACCATTGAACTCACTTCAGTTAAATATTGTCTCTACCTTTCTACTGTGACTATTTTTGTAAAGATCACCATGACCTCCTGCCATGCTCACCATTGGGCATATTACTTAATCCATGCTCTGTCTTTGCTTTTATATTACTTGATTTCTCAACAGCATTTTTTCCTTGAAATGTTTTCTTCAGGTAGCTTCAGGGACACCATAGTTTCTTCCACATTGGATTTTCTTCCTTCCACATTGGATATTTATCTGTGATTTTCATTAATTCATCCCTTCTTGAGTTACTTCTTAACTTTTATTTTAACTTCAAACATTCTTGATCGTCTTATCTTCTCTATATATGCTTACTACTCTCATGACATTATTCAATTTATGGTAAGTATTCTCTGTGTTGCTGATTTTCTAATTTATATCCTACAGTTCAGGTTTTTTCATTGAATTTCAGATTTATCAGCATACAAGTTATATTTCCACTTGGATGTGTAATACACATCTCTAATTTGACATGTCAAAAACTGAAGTTTCCTTCTTGGTCTGTTCCATCCATGGTGTTACCATTTCAGTTGGTGGCTACTCCAATTTTCTAGCTACTTAGATTAAATCTTTAGAATTGACTCTGAGTTTTCTTTTTCTCTTATACCACAGTGCTATATTTCATGCACTGTGTATAATACTTTTAAAATATATTCCAAATAAAGCCTGAATCAATCTACTTCTCACCATTTCCACTGTCAACCAAACCACCATTATTTCTCTCCAAGAATTCAATAAAATCCTAACCTCCCTACTTCTGCCCTGGTGCATTTGTAGAGTGTTGTCCGGAAGAATCATTTAAGATTCTATCATGTTATTCTTTTATATTGACTCTTCAGAGTAACGACCAAATATCTCACAGTGACCTGTAAGGCCTTCTGTGATACATGGTGTTAAAGTTTGAATCTGGAATGTCCCTCAAAGGCTCATGTGTTGAAGGCTTTGTCTCCTAGCAGTGTTCAGAGTTGGATTAATTCATCCATAGCTGAATGGAGAACTGGTAGGTGGAGGAAACTGTAGGCAGTGGGGCATTATTGGAGGAAATAGGTCACTGGGGATGTGCCCCAGAAGGGTATTTATTGTCCATACCTTTCCTCCCCTCTGCTTATCAGCTGCCATGAACTGGACAACATTCCTCTTCCATGCTCTTCTGCCATGATATTCTACCTCACCTCAGGTCCAAAGCAATGGAGCCAGCTGACCATAGACTGAAACCATGAGCCAAAATAAATCCTTCTTCCCTTAAGATGTTTTTTTTCCCAGGTATTTGTCACAGTGATGAAAAACTGACTACCACAATGACCCTTTTCCTCCATCTGTTTCCCTTCTGACATCTGTGACTTCATGTGCTATTACTCCTGCCATTGCTCACCAAGAACCGGCTTCCTTGGACCCCTTGCTGTTCCTTACTGTGTTCTTCACTCACATCAGGCATTTGCTCTCATTAGGACTGTTACAGTAGCTGTTCACTCTACTGTAGTAGAAGGGTAGTGACTCTTCCCTCTGACATTTACATGGCCAACTCCTTCTGCCTCCCATCTGTGCTCAAATGTCAGCCTCTCCTAGTTGCTTCCTTTTAGTATCCCACATGTAAACTCCACCAGTCTTCATCCTCACACCGGTGGTCTTCATTTTCTCTTATCGGCTCTATTTTTCCATAGCATCGTTATCTTAAAAAATTGTTGTGTTTTATTTATTATCTTACTCTGCAAAATTGTGAGCTATGTATGATGACAAAGATTTTGGTCTGTTTTGTTCATTCATGAAGACTGAGTGCTAGCCACTTAGTAGGGGCTCAAATAATTTAAGTACTCTCTTGAATATAGTTTTGTAAGTCATTTTTCTATATCTTGAGTTTTAAGACTTTAGAGCTGTCAGGGATTTTATATTATAGTCTTAAGACCTGTGTTACTAGCCACATGGTGCTATTTAAATATAAATTAAAATGAATCACAGTTAAATAAAATTAAAGATGCATTTCTCAGCTCCAGTTGCAACATTTCAGGTGCTCCTGTGAGTGACTGCTCCTGAGTTTGATATCAAGCACAGGTAGAGAATTTTTCCATCATCATAAAAAGTTATATTGGTTGTTATATATGGTTTGCCATGGACCCTCAGATTCCATAGACTAGAACTAGCATTGAACCCAAGGCATCTAAAATGATTTACAAACACTACAAAGCAGTGTTTCTCTTATGAGTGCCCTGGAGGTCTTGTTAAAGTTGCAGATTCAGATTCAGAAATTCTAGAATGGAGCCCCAGCTTCTGGATTTCTAAGATGCTCCAAGATAATACCGGCCCTACTGATCTGGGGCATCACACTCTGAGATGCCAGATTGTGGAACATACAAATGTTAAGGAGTACTTCTTTTAGCATTATTTAAGTAGGACATTTTTTTTACTAATTTTTTATCACAAAGGTGTTCTTTTGTAAGTAGAATAGCATTTCTGAAGTAAAACTTCCTGATATCTTAAATTCTGGTCTCCTACAAAGCTACATATATTAAAACATGTTTCCTATTAAATGCAAATTTCATAATTATAGTGTAGTAGGAGAAAATAAGAAACCAAGAAGTTGAGACTATATAACATTCATTTTAAGTATGTACTTGACACAAGATGCTTGGTGGTGCTTAACGTTTCTGTGTAATGTGATGCTGTTTTGCTGATTCCCATTGCAAAATAGTGGATGCTGTCAGCTCACCCTAGTTCATATAATGAAAAGTTTAGAAGAGTAAGAGGGCAGGAGGCTCTTCCGGTTGAAATTGGCTTGCTTTCTTTTGTTAAGAATTTAGTTGTTTTGGAAGGTATTAGTTTTAGTTAGCTTTTTCGCTGCTATGACTAAGTGACCCCACCAGTACAACTGTAGAGGAGGAATAGTTTATTTGAGGGCTCATGGTTTCAGAGGTCCTTCTCCATAGAAGGCTGACTCTGTCCCTCAGGCTCTAGGTGATGCTGAACACTGAGTATCATGGCAGAAGAGTGTGGCAGAGGGAAACAGCTCACATCATCAGGAAGCAGAGAGAGAGAGACTCCACTCTCCAGTTACAAAATATATACCCCACAGCCATGCCCCAATTCTCACTTTCTTCAACCACTTCCTACCACTTCAATTAATCCCACCAGGGATTAATTCACTGATTGGGTCAAGACTCTTACAACTCAATCATTTGTCCTCTGAACCTTCCTGCATTGTCTCACGTGAACTTTTGGGGGCACTTCATATCCAAACCGTAACAATATTATATTAACTTTTTGATGATAAAATTACATTTTTGTTGTTCCAAATCTTTGTAAAGAATAATTATTTAGCAGGATATTATTATTTGTTGTAAAATAATTGGTCAAATTTCAATGTAAAGTAATTGGATTACTTTGATAAATTACTAACAATTACTAGTTAGCCAATTTAATAAATTCATCCTTAGTTGCTAATAAAGTTGACTAACCATCTTTTACCTAAAACGGTTTATTTCTTTGGTGATATCATAGTAAGATATTAGAAGACGACATTGCTATGGAGTCTTCTAATTGTCCACTGTGATGTACCACCTCTCCATTTTATAGGCTAACATACTAGTGTTGTTGGATTTGCCAATGATAGAATTTTGGCAAATTTCTACAGCATCGTAACATAACATTTGTTTGGTAACAGTGAACTTCAAATTGAAAGATGTGTATGGTGTCATATGAACTTTCTTTTGCTCTGGACTGCTAGGCCAGTTATTCCTAATGTTTATTTAAGATTATAAATATGAGAGACATCTATTAAAAATAGATTTCAAGGTCCTGCCCTAAGAAATTCTCATTCAGTATTTCTGGGATAGATACCAGGATTGTGTATTTTTAATAGGTATTTTGGGTTTTATTATTAAATGAATTAATATAAGTAGAATGCTTAGAACAGTAATGAGAGAGGAAATATTAACAAAAACTAGTTCTTCTCTTCTCCTGTCCCTCTTTCTACCACTGTTATTAAAATTATCTTTAGATCATCTTAAACAGAATTTGGTTAGTTCTTCTTTTCTTTGATGAAGAGTCTGAGGAAATATGATAAAATAGGGTTATTTGCCACTTGCAAAAACATTCACTCAGGACTTTTTAAATACTTCTTTTCCTGATCCTGGAAATGCAAAGGTGAACCTGACATGTTTTCAAGGCTAGGAATTACACTGTAGACAAAGCTACACATAAAAGCACTTATAGTATAGTGGGTGCTGTGTTGAGGAGGGTACAGGTTGCTGCTTGCAGCATCAAGGAGAGGGAGGGTTTTATAGAGGACAGTGAGGCCTCGGGTGTGATCTGAGTTTAATTAGGAATTAGCCAGGTAAAGAAGGGGTCGAGCCACCTCTGAGAGAACCCTGGTTGGGAGAGCATAGCTCCTCCAGTGAATCTAAGTGGCTTAAGCTGGGGGACTCTGAGACAAGTGTGGGAATCTAAGCCCTCATTCCATGGAAAGATGTATGGGCCTGCAGCCTGCCAGCAGTGGCGGGTCAATGACATTGGTAGAAACAACACTTTGCCATCTTTGGAAACTAGTCATTCTGCTAAATTGTGAAGAAGGGATTGAAAAGAGGGAAGGTGTCATGCTAGGAGGAGGAGGAAAGAGCCATTCTAGAAGAAAATTAATTTTGAAATGTTAGCTTAGAGAAAAAAATATACATAAGGGGTGTGTGTATGTGTGTGTGTTGTTTTTCCCTTATGCAAAAATTTAAACATATTTTTAAATGGGCAGAATAGCATGATTCCCATATACTTATCACACTAAATTGGAGGGGAAAAAGTTATTAGTAAGACTTTTTAGAAAGGGACAGAAGTTTTTACAACCTACTTTTATATGTATCGTGAAACTACCATGTTTTGAGCTGCCCAGTGTTTTCTGGGCAGCAGTGTTGCATTAGGCAGTTGTATGGCATCATATTTCAAACTGTGCTTTCATCTTTTTAGAAGTAAGAATTATATTTGAAAAACCTTACACCTGTTACTTGACCCTGAGTTTTATAGCTGTGTCTGACTGTTGGCAGCCTCAGGGATTTGGAGCTCCCTGCCTGAAAGAGATAGCCCCCAGATAGTTAAGGATATAATACAAGAATGTTCGATGATCCAGGGCTATACAAGTTCATTTGTAAATTTAGGCTACCAGTACTGTGCTAAAGTGGGATGGCAAGTATTCAGTTATTACCAACAGAAAACTTGTGATTTCATTATTAAAGAGTTAAAGCAAAATTACCGCCAGTTTTTGACTGTATTCGTAACCTTGAATAGGTTATCTGTGGCTTGTCAGTTTTTTTATGCCATCACCTTCTTGAATCATAATTTATTAAAGATTGCCTCTCCCTTATCCCTTAGAATATTTATTTATTTATTTATTTTGTGAAATAACATACATACAAAGAGAATATGTAACATCTGGTCAGAGTTTTAAAAACAATGGTAAAATGAATGTTTGCATATTCACCACTGTTCCTAAGAAATAGAACATTAAGTATCTCTGAAAACTGTCCCGGTGCTCATCCAAAACATGTCCTGTGCTCTCAGATAGACCTAACCAATATCCTGGATTTTATGAAATCATTTATTAATGTCTGCATCCCTAAATAGTTTTGTTGAATTCAGCCTGATTTTACCCTTATACAAATTAAAACACATTTGGTATATTCATTTATTGGAAGATTTTTAAAATTCACAGTTGTAAATTTCAAAGATTCATCCCCATTGAAGTATGTGACAGGGTTTACTTATTTTCATTGCTCTTTTGAAGTTGAATGCGCCCCCATTTTACATAGACACTAAGTTGAAAAACTTAGATTTTTTTTTTTTTCTGTTGTTGTTTGCTGTTTTCTTTACAGTCAATCCATATGCCAGGAGTTTTTATCCAGGAAATGTATTTCTGCTTCACAAGGCTGTGTATTTTTCATTTGGCTTGGTATTGTCAAATTGTTTTCCAAAGTAGTTTTGCCAACTGATGATATTTGCTCTTACAGTTGATGAATGTTCTTGTTGCTGCACAATCTCAATGGCACTTTGTCATATCATACTTTGGCCAATATTCTGGGTAGGGAAAAAAATGTATCATGGTTTAATATCTGCATTTCTATGATTTATAATGAGATTGAATATTTTTGTTGTTTTTGAAGATGATGGGTCATCGATTTTTTTTTTGTCTTTAACCCATTCTTTTATCTTTCTTGGGTTATTGCTTTTTTATTGATTCATAAGAGTTCTGTTTTTAAGACCCAGAATACTAAATCTTTGTTAGTTTAACTCGTTACGTCCCATTGTCCTATATGTAGGACACCTATAAAAAACAAATTGAGCAATAAATATACCACTTACGGTCACTTTGAAATAAATATTATATCTTTAGTGTTCTCTTCTTTTGAGAAAAGTAATGGGTGAGTGATTAGAACTTTTGAAATATATATAAAGAATATAAAAGCTCTAAATTATAATTTCTAACCAATTTTAATGCACCACTGTCAATTTAGTTAAAATATTCACAGAATCAAAAATGTAGGGCTTAATGGGTTAAATATGTTGTAAAGATCATCTCCTGGTTTGTGGTTTTCTTTTCTATTCTTTCCATGATGTTCTTTTATAGAGTTTGGTGGTGGTGGTGGAATGTTGGGAATCAGACCCAGAGCCTTACACATGCCAAGCGTATGCTCTTCCACTGAGCTACCCCCAGACCTGTGAAGAGTTTTAATTCTCTTCAATCCATTGTAGTCTGAAGTTCTGACCCAGTTCTTCTAGGGATGTCACTCTCCTGAAGTCAACATCTATAATCTGAGGTAGGTTAGGTTTTGTGTAATCTGAAGCTTATATGGTGCAAGAATATTTTTTAAGACAAACAGTACTATCATGAATGTCAAATTATGTGCCAAAGTAAGTTATTAGAATGAGAAAATAAGTTATGACAATTACAAACTTAAAAAACTGCCAAATGCTATAAATATACTAATTTAAAATATAGTATTTCTGTTAACTGCTTTGTATATCTTCATGTTTCTTCTTACCTTTTTATTTTTACTGTATACAGTTTACTTGTATGACAAAAATTTGTAATATAGTTTTGAAAGATGGACTATAAAGATGACCCATTTTTTCCTCAAATAATTAAATTATAATGTAGTAGTGATCGTTTACATGTAGGAAATACCTTCTCATAAAGACTAACTTGTAGTTATCCTACAGGTTTGTGTCCTACAAACTCAGACACACTGATAAATTCTGTTTTATATCATTTTTATAGAAACATAATTTTTCTTTCTTTCTTTCTTTCTTTTTTTTTTTTTTTCTTTTTTTGGTTATGTTTTTAACTATTAAGCTGACAGAAGTGAACTTCTGTTTTGACCAGGCATGGAGAAGCAAAACCTTTGCTTAATTTGTTTTGTGTTGATGATTGGAAAGATTTTTCTGCACATGAGTTTTTGGCTTGTGTGTTTCTGACCTTGTTTCTCCTTCACTATTCAGAAGCTTCCCACTAGCTCTGGAGGACACATCGTGATACAGTCCTTGTACCTTAAGCTGTGACTCTAGATGAGTCAGTACAGAAGGGTATAAGGTATTCCTGGAGGTTATTCTCCCTAGGGGTGTGCCAGTTACTTAACTATATAAAAAGTGACTATAAATCGTAGATCCTCAAAACTTAGAGTTAATACATCCCCATCTGAAATTCTCCTTAGGCTAACCTGAAATATGCTTCCTCACAGCTGTAGTAATGGTAGCCAACACAGTGTGGAGGGACAGAGTGGGAAATGATAGAGTTCTTGACCAATTGCAGCTAAAACTTCTTCTTAAAAGCCCATGACTAGAAGAACACATTCCCAGGTCCCTGGAGAAGCCTAAGCAAATGAGAGGCATTGTCTGTTCTCTCTACAGCCCAGAGCACTGCTGTCTTTGCTGGTTTTCTGTATATTCTCTCCATTTTTACCTTCTGTCTCTCCTCAAAGGCATCTCTGGACCCTGTCTTCCCAGTGTCTGTTTTCAGTACACCTTTCTTTAACTTCATCATTTCCCATCACTTGAGCTGCCCTTATGTGGGGATGACACCAGAATTTCAATATTTAGCTCTAATCTGTCTCCCAAACTCCAACATCCCCTTTTTTGATGGTGACTTGGAGACATCTCCAAATAGACAGTGGTCCTCAGATACCTCAACCATGTCCAAAAGGAAGGTTTTTCTGTTTCCTCCAGATCACTCCTCTCTGCCTTCTTTTCCGTTCCTTTCTTGGCTCCTGCCATTTGCATCCTCCCAGCCACTTCCTTCTGTCTTGCTTATCAGTGTTGCTTCACCATTTTCCACTCTTCCTTTGGATTCTACCTTACATGTCACTCATACCTGTCTTTTCCCCCCATTTCAGGCTCTGAGGGACAAACTGCTGTGGGGTATGGACAAGGGGAAGGAGGACCAATTCTAGTGGTTTTCTCAAATGCTGGCATAAACTAAAAGTTTATTTAGATTTTCACTTTATCCACCATTCCCAAATTCAGAATTCCTTCAACTACCATTTCCTCCTACACATTGTTCTTATATTAGTCATGACCCTTATCAAATTTGAACTAACCATTTGTAAGTGTAATATAAAAATGCCTATAAATTATAAATTTGCAGTAGGAAAGGAATCTATATGCTCATTTTGGTCAAAAACAATGCCTGACATTTAATAGGCACATGTATAAATACATGATGAATTGACTCCTTCAAAAGTCAAAAGTGATTTTTGCTGCTACTTTTTGTTTTGAAGTACAGGTTGTGAGCACCCCTAATCTGAAAATCCAAAACTCAAAATACTTCAGAATCTAAAACTTTTTGAGTGCTGACCTGATGTTCAAAAAGTTTTGAGTTTGGGGGTATTTCATATCTCATATTTTCAAATTGTGGATGTTCAACTTTTAAAGTCTACTTAAATATTCTGGAATCTGAAAAACTCTGACATCTGAAATACTTCTGGTTCCAAGCAGTTAAGACAAAGGATATTTAGTCTGTACAGATATATCTGTTTATACCTTCATGTATATTCTAGAGCCTGTAGTTAACTAATGACAGGATTTGACGTCAAACACAATTTCATCTTTCAAGGTGACTTAGTGCCTCCAATAAATAAGGAAAAACATACTCTTTACTTTGGCGAGGACAAGCAAGGCCTGCCAGCTCTTGTTAGCTCTGGTTCAAAGTCCCCCAGTCAAGTTCAGAGAATGGTTGGTCTTGGGATATTTTATTTTAAATTTCCTCTTGCAGGAACATCATTCCCGTTTTAGCCTGCTTGTGACATCAGTGGTTAACCGCAGGTGCACGAGGAAGTTGGCACTTGGATCTGGCAGGGATTCATTTCTTCCTCAGCTGACGTCCCAGCAGATCTCATCTCCAGTTTCACTGGATGCTTTCTGTCTTGTGAATACCTTTTAAGTGTATCTCTTCTCTCATTTCTTCCCTTTTTAAAAGAGAGCAAAAACTAATGATCTTTTTTTAACCTGTTATTTTTCCAAATTTTTAAAATTGAGTTCAAATTCACTGTTATGTTTAGTGTGATATTATGGAAAAAGCATTGTATACTCTAGGTTTATGAACTGCCAATGCCTGAAGTATAATTACAGGTCAGTGAGGTAACCCACCTGTGCCCCATTTGCCTAAGCTTGAAATGGGGGTGAGCCTTATCAGGCTGCTCTGGGTAGCAGATAAATGATAACAACTCCTTTGAAAAGTTTTAAGCAGTATTTTTTAATGTTGAGAAATGTTCAGACCACTTTTATAGGAAACAACGTAAAGATTACCTGGTATTAACTAAACATTATAATACCCACTAAACACATTTATACTTTGCATGTATTGTATACATATTCCTCTTAAACAGTTATATAGCTATAAAACTGAAAGGTTTACAAAAATACAGTAGACCCCAATTATATCACTAATTAACAAGATAGGGGTAATGAGCAATGTTTTCCTTTTCCTTCTGAAAGTAAACCAGTGCAAACGAGTATGGCATTGATTGCTGTCATTAATCGTGTGATGATTCCGATCTCTCAAGTCTCGTGTCTGTTTAAGCTACCAAGAACCCTTGGTGTATGTGATGAGGTCCATCATTCAGTACTTCCACTCTCCATTTATATCTCTGTTCTTTTCTCTTTATTGCTTTGCAAAGTACAAAACCTTGCCACATTGTGCAAAAATCTTGATCATAAATTAGTGTTTTAATGTATTTGAGAATCTAAACACCAAAGATGCATTCTACTTAAATGGTGTTAAGAAATGAATAATCACCTGAAAAGTTTTATCTTAATAACTGGTTGAAACAAAAAACAAAAATGTGTTTGTGAACAGTTAATAGTCATTACGTATTAGAACCTGCTTTGAGAAACACTAACCCTTAATGTTATACTATATTATTTTTTATATATAACCCAACACATATAAACATGAGAGTGTTAATATAATAGATGTGAAATGACAGTTCTGATTTGTTCATTGTCCTTTATGTATGAATGTAAAATGATGCAAGGAAAACATTTTTAGTGCTCGAGAATCACAACTCTTCATTCTTTCACTCTTAAATACATATTTTTTCATAACTTCCTAAGAAAATTTTGGTCCTTACATTAATCAGGTATTCTAGGAAAACATAATACATTTCATATTTGTATGCATATTAGAGAATTTGACACTGTAGAATATAATTTACCTAAATTTCTTGACTGAGATATGTGAGTGTCTGCATGCCTGCACTCTAAAGAAACTTTCTCTGTCTCTTACTGAATTATATTCATAGTCCAGCAGAATACTACATTAATGGAAGGGAATAGTCCTGAATTAATTCCTCTAGCAAAAAGATATTTTCAAAATTGAATAAATTTCTTAGTTCCAAGAATAATATACTTGTCTCAAGCACCTTTTGTTCTTTTATATTTGATGTCATAAGGTGTTTTCACAACACCTGGACAGAACACCTATACCTAATAGAAGTGTAGTGTCTGAAAAATATCTTTGACTTGCATGCAATGAATACATTCTAAAATGACCTTGGAACTTAGAATCGCAATTTTCCTGTGATCAACTGAGAGTTTCCTTTTACTTATTGATTTGGCATTTTGCAGAATATTAATTTTTAAATTGTCCTTTGATTTCCTTATTGATTAATATTCACTGCTGATTTATGAGATTTTTCTCATAAGGAAAATAAATGAAGGTAAAAGTATTCCTAGGGATTAGAGGTCTATTAGGAAATGCTGAGTTCAGTATTTATGTGAAATTCCATGTAAATTTCCTCATATTCTTCATACTTTTTTATCTTGTTATTAGGCTTTCCATGCCCATATTCCACCACCTGGCCACCATTTATTTTTAGAGGATACATGTTTGAGGTCAGTGGTAAAGGGAGTTGTGCTTTCAGGCCCGTTGGACTTAATTTGAGAACTGTAGAAGAAGGAGCTAGTAAAAACTGGTGAAGAGAATCCCATATTAATCCCATATTACCACCTATCCATATCTTATAACTTGGCAGATAAAGATGCAATAGTAAGATTTCTCAACTATTGATTAAAATTGATAACAAATAAGTGGAAATAATTGAGTAGATTTCTTCCTTATAATTCTCAGAAGTGTGTCCTTTTCAAGTCTACAATTTTAAGCAAAGTATAGGATTTCTCCCCTATGTGATACAAGTACATGGTAATGGAATCCTGCATGCACCACTGCATGGATTTTGTATTATTTGTGCTGAGAGAGGGAAACAAATGATTATGTTTTAATGCTGAGTGGTGTGATTCAAAGTAATGATAAGTGAAAAAATGCACAGCAGCTGAAGAACAAGTGTGACTCCCATCAATTATCCCTGACAGACCAGAGAACTTGCCAAGGCAGACCTCTAGAATTGCTGTTACCATCCAGGAAGAGTGTGCTAAAATAGTTTTTACATGTAGATTTTTGGTGCTCTTGTATTCTCAATATGAAACAAGATCTTTAGTTACAGAAACTTTTATAAAGTCCAAATTCCTAATGGATGGCACACATTGAATTATTTGGTTTTGTTAAAAGCAAAATACTGGAGAGACTGCTAATCCCCCCAATGGCCTACTTTGGTTATCCTCACTGGGACATCTTTCTCTTCTTGTTAAAAGTGTCTTTCTTTCTGGTCGGTTGCTACTAAGTGTTAGGAAGCTTGTTTGGCTGCTGAGGAATTTAGCTTCCACTTTCCAGGCACTGGAACAATGTGCTCATTGGTGGATTAAGTAAACCATGACCTCAAGCCTTCTAATCCTCCCCATCACAAGCTTCATGGTCTCTAACTGGCCCAAGTCCTTTGAATTACTGTCCTACTTTTCCTTCCATCTCTGAATCTAAATGCTGTCATCGCCTCCCCTTCTCTCACCCTGAGACTTACAGGAATTGCTTGCTTTTCTGTGCTTTATTTTGGTTTCATTCCTCATTTACTTCCTTTCTTGATTTTCATCCCAAAAGTTATTATCATAGTTGTTGTTGTTGTTGCTGCTATGACCATGTTATATACCACCACTGCTACCCTCTTTTCCTCTGCTTGCTTTTTGATTGTTTGACTGCGTCTGTCTCTGTACTTTCCTGTACTTGCCTTGCTGATCCCTCTCCTCTCCTCTCCTCTTTCTGTCAGCATGCATATAACTTTTGTGCCAAAAAAAAGTGGCTTAGGAAAATTCATATTCCATGTTATAGTGGAACTTTCCTCATGGCATTGTTTGTTACTAAGTACTTAATGACTAGTGTGGAATCAGTTTGGTTCTGTTATATCTAGATGAAGGAGAGAGTCCTGTAAAGTCAAGTTGGAGGAGGCTAATTGTATATTGCAGTGATTCTGGGTCCACAGTAAAAGGCAAAAATATAAACCAGAGCAGCCAGGATATTTTGGAGTCAGGAAAGTTTGATGGAGAGAAGGAGAAAGTTTTTTTTAAAATGTAGATAAGATTTAAAGTTGTGACTTTTAACACAGAACATATGATGCAGTGATTAGCATTGTCTTTTAGTTTACGGTACATTGATTTGAATGAAACTGAATTCTCATGCTTTCCTGTTTTCTTCTCATTTGAATATTTTTTCTGTTTCTGTTACCAGAATGTCCTGTTAGACTCTTATAAATGCATATCTGTAATTGGCAATTTTTTATTTTTATTTCATAAGTCAATTTAAAATATATAGTCACATGTGATTCAAATTCAGGTCTGTAAGAAGCAGAATCAAGAGGAAACATGTTTCTATAATCTCTGATGAGAAAATAGAGCAAGCATATCATAGTGAAAAACAACACTGGCTCTAGAGTCTGACCAGTGTGGATTAAAATCCCAGCACTGCTGCTTGGTAGCCTTGGAAAAGTTGTTAACTTTTCTAAACCTCAGAGTCTTCCTGTTACAATAGAGGTACAGTAACTAGTAGACAATAAAAACTCAGAAATTCTTACAACATCATCATCATCATCCCAGGTGCTGGAATAAGTCTTAAGTGTCTGTTGCACAGCATGGTGACTGTGGCTAATAATGTTTTATTTTCCAAAATTGCTGAAAGAGTAGATTTTAAACAATCTCACTATAAAACATAGTCTATGAGATGATAGATATGGTAATTCACTTGATTTAATCATTCCCTCATACATATATCAGAACATAACCTTGTACCCAAAATTATATACAGTTAATTTTTGTGAAAAAAAGTAAAGATAATTGTAGTAAAGGAAAAGGCAAAACTTTTGTGAGTGTCTATAAGTGTCTGTTATCAGATATTGTAGCATGCAGTTTCACTTGTGTTATGTCTATCAGTCCTTAAGATCTCCTTGTGGGGCATGTGGTTTTGGAAGAGAAACAGGTCAGAGAAGTTAGGAAAGGCCTTCAATGGGAGCTCAAAATGAATTGATTTCAACATCTAGGTTAAATTCCACAGCAGCCAAATGATACCCAGCTCTACAAAAAAAACTGCACTTGAAATACACCTGTTTTTAAATTAGATTTTTTGTTCTGATTTCTCTTTTTTAGGATAGTGAGTTAAAAATATTTGGGTCCCTCCCCCTTTAAAATTCAGGAATCTAATAAGGTTGTCTTCCTCAGGTAATTCTGAAAAAAAAAAAAAAAAAAAAAAAAAGTCTAGTCAGAATGTTAGACGATTTCTAGAGCATGCCAGTTATATTCTTTTGACATAGAACATGCGTCTAATCTTAACCTTATTATAAAGGTATAGTTCAGTAGTGTCCATGAGGGTCAGTAGACAGCTGGCACAGGAATGGCTATCATAGGGAGGGAGGAAGGCATTCCTGCCTCCCAAGCATTAGCCTTCCTGCTCTAGTTGAGTGCCTTTCCCTCTGCCCTTCCACTCCAGACTCACCCGCCCCCTTTCCCTTCTAACCAGGATAGTTTTCCTGTGGCTGAGGAGTCCCCTGGTAAGGCGGAATGAGGGTGGATGTTGAGGGGAGATAAGCAGAACAGAGAAAACTACCCCTGGGGAGAATAAATGTCTGGCAAATTCAAGATAACAAGAATGATTGTCTTGCCTGGCTAGGGAATTGTCCCCAAAGGCAAGTACTGAAGTGTTCTGAGTCATGATAGCATCATTGGAAGAGGTCAAGCTCTTAGCCAGGTTCTGGAAAGGGCTGCATCTTTATAAATGGTCTTTCATTGTGTTAACCACAAATCTTTTGTAGAAAGGGAGAAGTAAAAGTACAAAGGCATAAATATATGCATAAAGGACAAGGGCCATATAGCTCATAGTGAGTTTGATTTGTTTCTTAATTAGTCTTCTTACTCTTAGTCACACAAGCCTTTGGGTTTTTTTTTTTTTTTTTAAATAATTGACTTGAGATAAAAATAACTACTTTCTAAAGGCCTATAAGTGGGATTTATAGCTGCAATAGGACTGATTTTGTGAACTCAGCCTCAAAGCTGGTGCCTCAAGTCACTTGGGGATGTCTGAACCATCTTGACAGTGAACTATCAGCATAGTGAGACATCAAGGGAAAAAAAATTCTGTGTGAACATGTTGACTCTGCAATTTGAAGACAGGTATGTCTTGCATAATATAAGGGTTGAAGGTGAAACTCCTTAGTGCTGATGAGAAGGCAGAAAGACATTCTGTTTTGCAGGCAACAGAATAAACTTGATCTCTACAGGAACGTCATGATGAAAGCAGATAAATCTAGATTGAATTTTTGGTCACCAAGTGCTTTTCCCGTAAACTTCCTGAAACAGATCTTCAACTATTCCTTTGAAATCATTTGAGAGAATTTTCCCCTTAAACCTAAACTTTTGAAATCTTGAAGAAATTCAATCTTTAAGATTTTTTAAGGTGTAATGCTAGAAATTTATGCGCCATGTTACATTATAAGTGTATTTATTGTTTTCAATTGAACTGTATTCATTAGAGAATTTTAAAGTATAAACCATATATTAATTGAATACATTTTTCCATAGAACATAGGGCATTAGGGCATAGTTAGGCATTACAGAGATTATTCTTATTTTTATGGGAGATTCAGGCTTGATTTATATCACTCTTTTCTAGAAATAGCATTTAAAATTCAAGTGTTGTCTGACTGTAAGGACCCCGTAATGGGCTGTTGACTCGGTGGTATTGTTTGAAGTGCTCTGCCAGCTCAGGACAGTGCTGTCAAATCTGTGCCATCGGGCTGGGGAGATAGCTCAGCTGGTAGAGTGCTTGCCTTGAAAGCACAAGACCCTGAGTTCGATCCCCAGTACCGCAAAAAAACAAAAAACAAACAAACAAAAAACAACAAAAAAAAATCTGTGCCATCTCTGACAGCTCCTGCAGTGACCAAAGACCTGAGACTGTATGTCAAGAGCTCCTACTTTGTCCGAGATGACTTTGCCCATAGGGTATCATTTAAAGTGTGGATGAGGAGTGGAGCATGAGTAGAGCACCACTTGTGTTGGAGATGTTTATGTTATAATAAAGAGAAAGAGGTCTGAACTTTTCACTTGAGATTCAAAAATTCACATTATAACTATGATCCAAGAGTTGAGAAATTTCAGTTGAAGGTGAGGTGTTATCCAATGCAGATGATTAATAATTCTCAACTCTTAACTTTAGGGCAACAGAAAAGATAAAATTTTGTAACCTCATTTCCTTTGCATAGTCTGTCATCATGTTCTTTTGCTTGTAGTTATTTTTTTCTTTGCATGTTATATAATTATGATTATTGAACAGAAATTTTCAGCATGCTTTTTCACTTAGATTTATTTCATATACATTTTCCAATTGTTTTACAGACTTTACACTTAATTTTAATCAAAGAGTACTATTTCACTAAGTGAATTTATATCGATGGACACTAACATGAGTTCTCAGTTTGGAATTTTATTAATAAAACAACGATGGACATCTTTGTGTATATATATATATATATATATATATATATATATAGCTTTGTCAGTATTTTGGATTTGTTCTATTATAATAAATGTAATTATTTTATATATACATGTCATATATATTTATATTCAATATTAACATGTAAAGTTCTTTGTTTTTCGGTATGGAGATTGAACCTCCGAGCCACATCCCCAGCCTTTTTGTAGTGTTTTATTTGAGACAGGATCTTGCTAAATCCTTAGGGCCTTGCTGAGTTGCTGGGGCTGCCTCAGCCTCCCAAGTTGCTGGAATTACAGGCATGTACCACTGTACCTTGTTAATGTGTAAAGTTCTTTATAATTTTTTGAGATCTATCAATTAACTGATTGTGTCTTCATTTCTAACTAGCTTATAAATCAGCTTGTCAGTTGAATTATTCAATGATTGCGCTTTTCATCTAGAATATTTATTTTTCTCATGCAGCATTATTTTTACACTGTGGTTTCTGTTCTTTTTTTTACACTGTGGTGAACATTTGAAACCTACCTACTCTAAAGTCTTTTTCCATTTATTCTGTTATCTCCATTGCTCGAGGTGTAGACCTCTTCTGTTTAAGTCGACAAGTGTTTCTTGCATGTGTTTCTTTTTTCTCAACCTTAGCTTGCACCCTATTACAGTTGTAGTCATCTTTGCTGGGTTAAAAATGCACCATTTCCCCCAGATGTCCCTCATGTTCCAGGTTAGAGAACCACACTGACAAACTGAGTGTTAACCAGTCCTGGACAGATCATATCTATTGTCTTATCTGCCTGGGGTTCCAGCAGGGCATCTAGAGGCATCTTGAGTATGGACCTCTCAGCTGTCAGCACCACCCAAGCTTGTACTTCTTAGAATGACTCTTTACCCTCAGTCACAGCTGATGCTCTTAATGGGTACAGTTGTTTGCATCTTGAATGTACCCTCAAAGGTTCATGTGTTAAAGGCTTAGCAACACCAGCCTATGGTGGGACCTTTAAGAGGTGGGGCCTAATCAGGGGAAGTTAGGTCTTTGGGGGTGAAGGAAATATGGGGACCTGGACCCTTCCTGTCTCTCCTTGCTTCCCAACTGCCATAAGGTAAATAGGCTTCTCCCTGACTGTGAGGTGACTCCCAAAACTCCTGTGTTAATACAGAAGGTGAAGTGATGAAATTGTGAGAGTCATACCTCATCAGTAGATTAAACCATTAGATGGATTAATAATTTGAAAGAATTACTGGGTGGTAACTGCAGGCAGGTGGAGTGTGGCTGGAGAAGTAGGTCCCTGGGGGCATCCCTTAGACATTGTTTTTTCTCTGGCTATTTGTGCTCACTGCTTTCTTGCTATCATGAGCTGAGCAGCTTTCCTCTGCCACGCCCTTGTACCATGATGTTCTGCCTCACCTCAAGCCCAGAGCAATGGAACCAGCCAACCATAGAGCAAATCTCTGAACCGTGAACTGAAATAAACTTTTCCTCCTCTGAGTTGCTCTTGTCAGGTATTTTGGTCACAACAACAAAAACTTTACTAACACATCCACCATAATTCACTGTGCTGCCATAGGCCCAAAGCAACAGAGTCAACCAGCCATGGACTCTGAAACCATGAACCAAAATAAATCTTATCTCTTTTAAAGTAGATTTTATCAGATATTTTGTCATAGTAATGGAAAGCTGACTGACACAATAGGGTTTTGTTTAATCTTGGAAAAATGGAGCAACTCTTTTTGGCTTTGTGCATTTAACTTGGGTCAAGGTTTCCTTTCTCTTCCTTTGATTTTTGCTATAACTTGTATCTGATCCCTTTTGCACTAGGCTCCCTGCCCCCCTCCCCTTTTTTTTAAATCTTGGAGATTTTCCTCTCTTGATTTCAAGCTTAATTAAGTAGTAAAAATGTTTTATCTTATTTAGTACTTTAGTGTGTTTGTGGCTAATGGAAAGATTCTCCTTAAACTTTGATTTCACCATATTGAACTGAAGTGACTAAATTACTTTCCCAAAAGGTTTATATTATACTATCAGTAACACATGAGAGTATTAGTTTTTTGGTACTGACATTAGCATTGGTTGTTGTCGTCATTTAAAATGGTTCTTTCCCTCTGATTTAATGGTTCAAGATACTTTATTACACTTATTTCTATACCTCATTTATATCACTCATTCACAGAGAATAAGGGAGTAGGTAGAAAGCAGATCCCTGAACAGATGTGTCAGAAATGTACATTCATAGGAGGGGATTTGTTCTTTGAGTTAATACCATTTTTTCTGTAACTCATATTTGTGGACCTGTTGCTGGTACTTGAGTAAAGGTACAGAATAGGAGAATGAAGGCTGGGTATAATTGGCTGTCTTCTTTTCATACCCGTAAACCAGTTCCTGAAAGGGATGTGAGGGTAGGTTATGTAGAAGGACCCGTTCACTGGGCTACAGGAGCCCTTGTAGTTTCTTCAAAACACCTCATAGACTTGAGCCTGGAAAATCAGCTTTTGTTTTTTTTTTCTTTTCTTTTTTGGATCAGAAGTGATATTCTTTCAGTTGATGTCATCTCTTTCTAGGAAGATTAAGAAAAAGGAGAGGGAGAGAGGGGAAGGAAATAAGATTGAAGATTTGCCATGGATCACGCAGCAGTGCGTCATGATGTCTGGGACTTCAGTGCACGGCAGCTGCTTACTTGCAGTATAATTAGCTATAGGCTTTCTTTTCCTTCCTACTCTGCTTCCCCTTCTCTTTTATTTTTCCTTCTATTGTGCAGTCCTTCTGAAAGACATGGAGGAATATCAAAGCCTTTGCTTTCTAACTAGTATCAGAGATAAACTGCTGACAAGCTGCATTCCATTTCCATGCACACATGGAGAGAGATTTCTGCAAAAAAAACATTTAGAGCCTTGCAGTTTTATTTCCAATTGACCCTACCCATGTTCTATTATAGAATCATAAAAAAATTTAGATTCCCGTTTTCTCCCACTATATTAGAATTTTTTCATTGAGTAGTATTTTGGTTCACAAGGGTGCTTGTCCACCCCCTTTGAGAGGTGAAGACAGCTTAGCATTCTTTTCTACTAAACCTGAGGGTCAGACACATTTTCAGACCAGCAAGTTTGGCCTTCACAGAGAAAAGAGGAAGAGAAGATGGAGTTGGCAGCCACACTCTGGGAGTTCTGTCTGTTCTCTGCATCTTGTTCATTTCAGATAATTGAAATGTGCAACATTTTCTCAAGTAATTCTGCTCAAGCATTTGCTGAAGTTATTAAGTAGCAGGATACACTCTGTTTATTGGGACTAGAAATTATTTCCTCTTAAGATGGGAACAGTCAGAGCATGATGATTTACCATGATTTTATTTATTCCAGCTAATTATTATTAAATAAGTCCAACTTTAGTTTCAGTTGAACCTTCTCATTGTATGGTGCTAATCAGCTAAAACGCATGAACTGACTTAATTAAGAAATTGTAATAAGACTTTAGATATCTCCATTACTCTAATTGTCTTCTAAATAAACGATTCATGAAATAGCTCAAGGGAACATTGTTTTTGCATATTTGAATGCCTGAACCAGTTTCTGTTATTGAGGTGGAAACTATTTCACATCGACTCTCCAGGAAATTTTGTTCAAAAGTGCTTCAATTAAATTTATTTTATTCAATAAAAATAGTTTAGGGCTGGGATATAACTTAGTGATAAAGCATTTGCTTTATGTGTGCAAAGCCCTGGGTCAATCCCCAGTGTCAAAAAAGAAAAGAAAAAAGATCAGTAAAAATAGTTTGTTGTGTAAAAAAAAAAATGTAGACTTTGAGAATCCAAGAAAAAGTAACCGCTTTTGTTTAACTTGTACTTTGACCTAGGCTACTTATTGCTGTAAGCAAAATTTACAGAAAGGGTACTTTGCTTCTTTGGTCCTGACCATCCCATTACTTCACAGTTAAACCAGGGACTTCAGGATTCAGTTTCCCTTCATAGTCACCCTGGCACTGCTGTGCCTGGAGGCAGTGCAACAGATGAGGAACTCAGCAGTGATCTAAGATCAGCCTGCTTCAAAGACCAACCCTGCCTGGTCTGCCACGGTTCCTAAAACTCTTCCCTTAGACTCAAATTTCTGTTAAGATATGCCTCCAAAAAGATGAGGGGTGAAATTCATCTATAACCTGAATAGGTTAACACACTAAACCATTGATTGGCACATTTGACACATTAGCAGACTCTTTAGATTTATTAAATTGCTGTAGAAAGTGGTAATTTTTAAAGTGGTGTGGTAGTGGTATAGGTAGCAAAGAACTCAAGAAATGAAATAGGGATGTTAAAAGGGAAGGAAGCAAAACACCTAAGATAAAATTTTCTTATTTTTAAGTTCTGTATGTGACTGACTCCACCAAAGTTTATCTTCTGGGACACTAAAAAGCTAAGGACTGAAAGTAAATACTGAGTGTAACTGGGTAGTCAACTCGAATGATACAGGTAGTAATAGCCACCATTTACTGTGACCATGTCTGTGTGTCAGGTGCCATCACATTCTCTTCTGTCATGATAGTCTGACAATTTAGGCATTATTATATTAACCTGAGAAGTCATGAGCCAGAGGCTCAGGCAGGTTAATCACTTTCTGGACTAGAATAAGTATTGAGCTGAATTGCAAATCTGGTGAGGTCTGACTTCAGATCATGCTTTTTCCAACCCATGTATTTCAATTTCTTGATCCATTGTTCTAGCCTGGTTATTTATTTTTATTATGTAATTATTCAAAAAAAAAATCACTTGGTTTACAATGTTTTAAAGCTTGTGCTAACATTAGGCTAGATGCATTTTTTGTTTAAATAGCTTCAGCGGTTTTACATGAAGAGCAAGGAAGAGTTGAGTTCTGAAAAAGTCACCTTTAATTTAAAAAACACTTAGTAGAAACCAAGTATTATTTCTTTCATGGCATTTTCTATCTAGTCCTTTACTTTCCGTTCCATTTTGTTTTTCTTTATTCCTTCTCTGTGCGTCCACTTCCATCAGTGCTGGTGTTTAAAGACATTCTTTTTAGTAGGATATTAACTGCCAGCCCTAGTTTTTAGTGCTGAGTTCTTGACTTTTTCCTTTGTCTTAATAAGCATTTTAGTGTGAGTCGAAGGGGTCACATCAGGAGGTGTTGGCCAGATGCCACTTTTAAATCAAAAGCCACTTTCTCCTTTTAAAAGAGCAGTCATTGAACAAATATATATTGAATCTAACATGAAGGCCTAAGTTAATAAAAGGGGTAGGGGAGAGGTGGTTTGATATCTAGTCATCAAGAGATATAAAATAATTAAAAAGATGCAATAAACTATGAAGGAATAAAAAGGAATTGAGACTTTTGGAAAAGTTCAAATATTTAAAATAGAGCACATATAATACTAAAAAAGACTGTGTGTCTAAGAGCTAACCTGGTTAGTATAACAATGAGTATTTTTCAGTTTGTGTAGCTTACCTGTCAGAATATGAGAGGTCTTTGCAAATTAATATTTATTGATAATATGAGATAACTACAATGAATATAACATTTCAAAGTACTTTGTCATTTCTTCAGTGCATTTTTATTTATCAAGTGTTTTAATGTTGCATATCCCTATTACCGGTAATGGTTCAAAATTATTTGTAAAACTTTTGGTCTTCTATTTAAAATATGTTTTCATAATGATTTTAATTTCACATGACCATCATTAATAAAAATGGACTTACAACTAAGGTATTGTATGTATTTCAGAAAATATTTGTTTTGTATTTTATAGAGATTTATTTTACTCAAAATTTTCAAGAATTTGTTCCTCTTTTTCCCTTGGTGATCCTTAGCACAATACAGCAGTCCATGGCCTGTGCAGTTTCACAGTGTGCTGATGTCATTAGTATGGGAATAAATTACATGTGATGATTTGCCTTAATTTGATTTTTGGTTTTATTGGCAATTCTATGACCATATTTGAATTTCTTATTCATGTATATTATGTTTGTTGACTGTATTCCACTTCCTTTTCAAGTTCTGTTTCATAAATCCTTAAATTGGAGGTATCATTTCAGAGCCCGAATTAAAATATCTTTGAATAGCACAGTGTTTGTCAAGTGTAGTTTTTCAGATACAAAATATTAAATGTTTGTTTTCTGAAAGTTATCATTTCTATCTTGATTTTTTTTAAAGTAATATTAAAAAAGGGATTAAAAAATAATTGAAATAATTGACATTTAATTTTGATTTATTTTATTTAGTCTGTATATATTTATGGAGCTTCTACTCTGTACAGCATAAACTGTTAATTGCTCTCAGGTATAGCAGGTAACCAGAATGAGTCCCTACTTTTTTGAAGCTTATATTCTAGTAGAAAAGAAACAGATAATAAAGAGATAATGAACATAAATATATATATACACATATATATATGTTTATTAACAGAAAATAATGGTTATTACTAACAGAAGAACAAAATCAAGAGGAAGAAATACTTCATATTTATTCGTTGTATTTCAGTTATTCATTGTGCTACCTCAAGAAAGAAGACATTTGGTCAGGTAGATCTAGTTCCAAATATGCACTTGAACATCACTTACCTACTGAATAATATTTATCAATTAAATTATGTAACTAGCACAAGAATACAGTTCTTACTTACTTGTGAAATGAGTTAGTATAAATCCTAGACATTCGTGCCCTCTCAGGACCATGCACAAGTCACACCATCTGTTTCCGTTTACAGAAGGAGTTCATTTTATTTAAATTTCTGCTTGTCTGCTTGTTATTCTCTAAATGGGAATGGTCTCTGGACTGAACTCAGGACTAACATGTGCAGAACTCCCGAGGGTATGGTCACCCAGGCAGCCCCAGGGAGTGCCATGCACATTGGGTTCCCTGCAGTCGTGTGAAACGGCTGGCCCTAACTAAAGTAAGTGATTCTGAGAATAGATAAAAAATTCATCTCTGCCTTTATCAAAATACCAATGCAGAGAAGATAGGAAGAGATAGCAAGTAATGATGACAGCAATGACTTACTGAGCTGCACTACATTCCAGCCTGTATTCAGAATGCCTTGCATGGTTTAGTTCACTGATTCCTTAGAACAGCACTGCGAAGTGCCTACAGTTAAGGAAACTGAGGTACAGAGAGAAAAACCATAATTGAGGTAAAGGCCTGCTTTCCCTGTTTAATATTATGACTAAGTTTTTTGTTATAGCTCTTAATTAAACTATGCCATTTTGATTCAGGAACTAGCAATGAATACAGTGCTGTGCTGATTATCTCTAACAGTAAATGGAATAATTAGGTTCAAGAGGTAACTGAATCTTGGTTATGGTCAGAAGCAGTCCACCATCAAACACAAGCCCAACTTTCATTCTTCCAGTGACTCATTCATTTACTGAGGTTATGGTTTTCTGAAGAACCCATTTTTGTGGTAATGGAAAGTTGTTCTTTAAATTAAAAATTAATACCATTCCATGCCAAGTTCATTTCCTACATACCTCATAGTATAGTATTGTTGGGAACTTATGTGCTAGATTGAACTTTTGAACAAATCCAAAGCTGCTTCTTAAATAAGCCATGTTGACCCTGCTCACAATCTTACTTTTTAGACCACTGTGCACTGAGATGAAAGGCCCTATGACAATGTGAACATACTAACCGCATGTTTTTATTTTCCAAAAAAAACACCATTGTTCCTTTTAGATACTTAGTGTCTGAAGCGTTACAGACTTTGACCCAACTCCTGACAGCCACTTAGCAGTTTTCTTCTTTTTTTATTATTTCAGTTTTCTTGGTGTCATATGTATACTGTCTAGCTTTTACTAGAAGATCAGCTAGAATTGTTGATATTCCAGAAAGGAAGCAAAGGGACACATTAACTAAACAGTCTTAAATCACATCTTCAGAAGGCTGTAAATCTAGGCTGCATTGCTTTATTTAAAAAAAAAAAAAATTCTTCATAAAATTAGTGCTGATTTTTAAAGTAGCCTTATTTTAGATTATCAAATGTCTTTGAAAATTTATACTTTTATAATCAGAAACTTTATAGGTTTTAAGAAAACAATTAGAATGCACACATGTGCACATGTAAATGTATTTATAGGATACTCATCATTATTATAAATAGGAAAAATGTGGAAAGCTGTAAATGTTGAATGACGGATTAAATATAGAATGAAACTCACGTGGGCATTTAAAAATATTTTATAAAAGAAAATTGGTGTGATATAATACATGTGCAGATTTAGCACATACATAGTTTGATTCCTGTTTACTTTTGTATGTATACACATTAATCATGTAGAATTATAAATATGGACATTATAGAGGAGATATAAATATGGGTATTACTATATGCAGTGATATTTTCTCTGTTCTTCAGATTTTCACATGCTATTAAAGAAAACCATAGTGTCAGAAAGGACACAAGTCCTCCAAAAATCATTTTGAGAGATGACATTTAAAACAACCTCACAATGCACCAATAAGAGAATGTATTAACAAAGTAGCTATGTGATAGAATATAAGGTAATATAACCAACTGAAAACTAAACTTGCGTACTAATATAAGTTGGTCTCAAAATACATAGTCTAAAAAGTATTCCACAGAACCAGGTATGTCAGTTCTATATGTGACTAAGTCACTTGTTCGGAAAGGATAAGGAGGCTCACCAAGCTGATGGAGTGGAAAAAGAAATAAGGAAAGAGGGGAAATGGGGCTGGCCAAAGGAGACTTCAACAGGTAGATGATTAGATCAATAGAAATCTGTAAGCAAATATAGCAACTTGATAGTAGATGGGAGAATATGGTTCTTTCATTATATTCTTCCATTATTTGTATTTTTCTAGATCTTAAGAAATGTTTCAAAAAAAATTAAACACTGAATTAGAATTGAGAAAATAAAGATGAAATACAGAATGCTCTTAAGGAAATGTTTTAGTGAGGAACAGAGGAAAAAAATCAGAAGCTTGAGAGGAATAGGCTATTAAGGAATTTTTTTTTTTTAACTGGAAGATATTGTAGCTTTATTTTCAGATTGCTTTATGACTCATCAGTGGGTTGCAAAATCAACTTGATGGGTCATTGGTACATTTGTTTTCAATGAATTCTATACAGAAAAGAGTTGACGGGCTTGAGACTGCTCTCCATAGAAAGTCAGACTTGCAAGTTTGGCCCTCAGCTGACATATGGAAACATGACTGGTAAGCATTGTCTTACACTGATGTAAAGCTTTCCCTAAGTGGTGTGAGTGGCTTGCTGTCTAAATTGTTTGTGCACGTGGTGTAGTTTATGCTGAAAGCTTGCCTTTGGGAGTCTGGGATTTTGGTGCTTTCTAGGTTCAGGAAGCCCCTGTGAGCAGTCCACCATAAAAACCTTGACTTGCTCTTTTTTCCTTTTCTTTTTCTATTTTGGTACTGGGGACCGAGTCTGGGGCACTTTACCACTGAGCTGTATCCCCAGCCCCTTTAAATTTTTTTTATTTTGAGATAGGGTCTTGCTAAGTTGCTTAGGTCCTCATTAAGTTTACAAGGCTGACCTAAAACTTGAGATCCTCCTGCCTCATCCTTTAGTCTCTGGTACATGCCAAGTGAACTAAACCAGACCCAGAAATTCAAGGGTCAAATGTTTTCTCTCATATGTGAAAGCTGGACCAAAATAAGAGAAAAAAAGAAAGAAAAAAGAGAGAGTGTATGTGGGGGTTGGGAATTCCATGGAAATAGAAGAGAGCTCAGTGGAGTGGAGAAAGGGGATTGAAAGGGAGAAAGGAGGCACTGGAAAAGGAAAACAGTTGAATGAATCGATGGAACTTTCCTATGTACATATACCACAGTGAATTTCACCTTTACGTGTATCCATAATGCACTAATTTTAAAAGCTATAACTAAAGAGAAGAAACATCAGTAGAGTAGAGAAAAGGAAGGGGGAAAAGAGGAGGAGAAGGAAAAGGGGAATACTGAGGACTAAATTGGAACAAATTGTATTCTGTGCTTATACCAAAATGAACCCCAAAGTTATGTATATCTATAATGAACTAACTAATAATAATAATAATAATAAACCCCTTGGGCTCTGTGTCACCGCTGACTGTCCTCGGTGGACAGCACTTCACACCACTGTTTCTGGGGGTGTCATACACATTCCATGTGGCTCCTCCGGGAGAGGACTCCTGGAAACTTGAACCTGACTTGCTCTGGACTCCACCCCATGCACCTTTTCCCTCTGCTTATTTTCCCTTTAACTGTAATAAGTCTTAGATGTGAGTAAATATAAAATGAAAGAAAAATGACTCCATCATGTGAAAATATGTTTTATAAACTACTTTAGACAACATTGCCTTTCAGGGCATTCAGTGTGTTTTATATGAAGAGTTTTGACATTTTCTTTGAATTTCGTGTAGAAAAAAAGTTTCGCTTTCCCAGTGAACTGATGTTCCCTTCGAGACTGAAACTGCTGCATGCCACTATGTTTTCTATTTGCCTTTGCCCTGGTGGACTTTTAAATGTGGGGATTAATTGAAGTTGTTATCCTGAGCGAGGGTTTTTATTCAACAGTTTTAGCTCTTTGATGAACTAGCAGGTGTTCTTTTACCTCTGTTTTGGCAGCTTTATTACATTTGTCTCTCTTATCACAAGCTGCTTTAAGTTTGTGCTGTGGAATTATAAAGTAGGTATAAAAATAAAATAACAAGGATAACCTATGGCAGGGAGAAAAGAATTTATGCATAGGAAATGTTACTGTGGGGAGTATACACATTTCTTTTCCCTTGGTACTAGGATCATGTGCTATATAGGCCTTTAAGCTCAAGTGTCTATAATCCTGTGATTAAAATAGAGATTGAATTCCTTCCTTAATTATGTATACTTAAATATCAGTGACTTTGGAGGAAGTTATTACTTCTTAACTGAGTATATATTTTTATGGGCAATATTCACTTTAATCCTTCCATCAAATTGTGTTCAGCAGTTGTTTTGGCACAAGGATAGTATTATAAGTGAATTAACACATTTGATGGCAGAGGTTCAAATGAAACCTATAGAATTACAATGCCAGTGATACAGGAAAGCATTTGTTCACTTTATAAAAGAAGTTTCCACATATTTTATTCACTTTACAAAAGAGGTTACTCTGTGTTTTCATAAATCAGATTTTTTTCAGATGCATTTAAAATATTCTTGGTTACACCCAACCTTCTAATAGTACATAATCAATTGAATTAGAGTTGTTTCAAGTTAACTAGTCATTCCTATGACTGGCTATTCAAAAGTTTGAGCTAACATAACATGGAACTATTAAAATTTATAGAGACATGGTATGAAGGTGCTTTACTTTGGCATCAGCAGAGATTAAAGGTGGTATGGAAACATGTAATGCTAGTGCTTTATATCTCTATTTTGTACAATATTTTAAATAATTTCTTAAGCCTCCCACCTTAAATTTGAGGAAAATAATGCTTATCTCTGTTTTTATCAGATCAAGTGACTTGGTAGAAATTCAGGGGGCACTGGTTGAGTGAAAAAGTAGAATTATTTACAATATTTTTTTCCCCAGAGTTTGGCTTAATTCATGCCTCATTTTGATACAACAGAATGAGCTCATTGTATTTATTTCAGGGACAGATCTCCTTGAGCACAAGGATTTTCATTGAAAATATAACATCTTGCTTGTTTTTTGCTGAAGGCTTCCCAAACACATTAACATTCAGGAACTTGAGTTTTATCTTATAGGGTCTGTGAGAAAAAGGGAGAAGACAACAGTGGACCAGAAATCCAGATTCATTTTAAGAGAGAAGTAGTTATAAGCAGAGATATTTAAAACTTAGATGATTAAAAAAGGAATACCAAGAAGAAAGGTGTTAGTCCACACCACTGAATCTCAGAAAGCCTTTGGTATAGGTGGTAGCAGAATATTTTGGTGATGATGGTGAGTTGTAGGGCTAAAAGCAGTAGGATTAGTTGCAAACCTAAATACAGAAGAGGAATGCCATTCCCCTCACCTCTCCCTGCCTTGCACAGTTGGGAAGATTACCTTTCTTCCAGAGTAATGAAGACTGGAAGTCTAGCAGGTGGGCTCAGGTATACTGTAATAAGGTGTTCTGTACTGAAAATAGGAATCTGCAGGAAGTCCATGTAAAGGCTGGTAAATTCCCCAGACTTCTTGTGGCCACCTGTTCCAGTACCAGCCAGCTTGCCATTTGATCACAACGGTATGATCAGCCATTGAGGCCAGCCCCCAGATCTTCCATTTACCTTCTTACTGCCTCACTCTTAAATATGAATTTCATGAAAACTATGCAAGGATCTCCACCAAAAAAGGGGAAATCAAGGAAGAGAGCAGGCCACATGGAATCCAGGAAGCAGGGGAAAGTAGCAGATCTAGCATCAGTTCCTGTAGTGACAGGACAGAAGACTTCAGAAGGTGTACTCCAAGAAAGAAAAAAAGAGACTTGATTGACTAATTCATCTAATTTTGTGGGGAAAATAGTCTTCAGGGATGCTTTGATTCAATTAGATGATCTTAAGAAGCATTTGTGATTAGAATATATAAAGCTAAAAAATAATGGGGAAAAAGTAAATGTTTTAAGTCCTATGAATGCAGTATCACCTATAGTAAGATAAGAAATGAAATGTAATGATAATACACTATCAGGGTAAATAGTTAATATTGCTTATTTAGTCATCTAATAACCTAGATATGGATTATTAAGGCATTGGACTATAACTATTGGGAAGACCGATACAAGTAAATAAAATGGTAAGATATGTATAAGAGCTCTAAATTCTAAACCTCAATAGATAGTGTCTAATATAGGAGCATAAGCACTCTTGGGAATGTGAAAGTAATACCAAAAGAAGTGACCAAGAGTTCAAAGCTCTTTCCCTTTGAGGAATAGATGTTAGGATTGAATCTCTTTTTTATTATCTACCTCTTAAGAAATATTTTGACTTTTTAAAATAGTGTACATGTTTAATATTGATAAAGAATCACATGTGAATGACCCACCTAACTTCCAGTTTTAAGTTTCTTAGACACAATTGAATTAATTACTCTGTGACTCTGCTACTTACCTTCTGAAAATCCTTAGTTTTATCATTTTCAAAATGGAGATGATTACAGTAATTAATATAATAAAATAACCATTAATTAATATTATGAAGAGAAAGCAAAGTGATATATACAAAACTCTTAGTATAGTGTTTGGTGCATCTTATCAGTGTTGGGTATTATTAATGCTCTTTTGATATTTTTCTTTAAATGTATTTGGCACTCTAATCCACTGAATTTTTGTTAGGCTAAAGGAAGTCAAATTATATCTAAATAACACTTTGGCCTTACTTTATTACCTTTAAAGTAAAAGAAGTGAATTTTAAATGGATTTTCCATTAAAGGTTCAATCATTAGTGCAATTTAATTACACAGATTGGTGGATTTAGTTGTGACATATTTTCACATACATAAAAAGTCATTCAGAATGACTTTGGGATAGTGTTGAAGATGGGAAGAGCCTTTGTAGGTCCCAAAGAGCAGAGTGGAGGGAGGGATACGGCATACACACACACACACACAAAATCTGGGTTATCTTTGTGCTACACAGTGGATTATAAATTCTGTGAAACCAAGTTTGTATATTGAATTACATTAAGGAGTCTTCTTTAAAAAGAGAAATAAATGTATAATTACATGCTCAAAAATAAAAAAAAAGCACAATTTGATAAATTTCACTCTCCCATGCATCTCCACCATCCCTTTCTCTCTCCCTCTACTCTAATATGCTAACCCTTGTACTTTCAAAGCATCCTTTTCCCCCTTTTCTTCCCTCTGAATTCCACCTGTGAGGGAAAATTATGATACCTTTCTATATGAGCCTGTCTTATTTCACTCAAAATTACATTTTTTAGTTCCATCCGTTTTCCTAAAAATAACAGTATTGTGCTTATGGCTGAATAAAGCTTCATTGTGTATATATACTACATTTTCTTTATCCAGTCATCAGTTGATGGGTACCTGGGTTGATTCCATAACTTGCCTATTGTGAATTGTACTGTGATAAACATGGATAAGCATGTGTCTCTAAAATATGCTGACATTATTTCTTTTGGGTAAATAGAAAGGGGTAGTATAACTGGATGATATCGTAGTTCTATATTTAGTTTTTGAGGAACCTCCATATTGATTTCTATAGCGGCTGTACTAATTTACATTCCCACTAACAGTGTTGTGTTTGTCAGCTTTTCATCACTGATCAAAATACCTGACAAGGACAACTTCAGAGGGGAAATTTATTTTGGGTTCAGAATTTCTGAGGTCTCACTTGGTCTCCATTGTTCTGGGCAGACATAAGGCAGAACATTATGGTAGAACGGTGTGGAAGTGGAAAGCTGCTTGGCTTATGGCAGCCAGTAAACAGGAGCAAAGAACCAGAGACAAGATACAGTCCCAAAGAGCATGCCTTCAGTGACCTGTTTCCTCCAACCATGCCCCACCTGCCTATAGTTACCACCCAGTAGTCCATACAGCAATCAGTGGATTAATCCAACAATTAATCCATTGATAGGGTCAGAGCCCTAATCATTTCCTAAAAACCCCACCTCTGCATATTGCTGCATCGGGGATCATGCTGTCAAAACATGAGTTTTTCAGGGAAAATTCCAGATCCAAATCATAACAAGTGTACAAGAAAAACTCTTCATTGAAAGTTTTCTATTTTGAATTGGAGTTAGTTGTATTGTATGCTATTTTAAAGTGAGATTTTATATCTACTTAGTTGAACATTTCAAAAACTTAATTCAAAGGCAATTTTTAGTGGTTTTATGTATGATGATAATGCTTTCGTTTTATCAAGCTCATGGCATAGTATTTGTCCTCATTTGATGGTTAATAATAGGTGTGCATAATGACCACAGCTTGCTTTAGCATTGAAATTTCTATTCAATTAGGAAAAAAATTTTTCTAGTGCCACTGAACATTCAGTGGCAGTGTATGTATTTTCTGAACTACTTTTGCCACCTATGCTCTGCCTCGTATTTTTTGGCTAACTTTTTAAGTGGAATTCTTTATTTCTTCAAGCAGATTGAGTGCTTAGGGCAAAATAGGAAAGAAAAATAGGAATATATAAATATGCTTGCTTATTTTTGCAAAGAGAAACATAGGAATAATAAATAAACTAGAAGCAGTGTAATGGTTTACCTATAGAATTGAGTGGTAGTGTGGTGGAAGGGGTATCTGAGCTTCCCCTTTTGAGTATAAATATTGAACGAACTACTTTAAGAAAACTTTGAGTGTGTTTTTCATGTTGTTTTGATTTTTGAGTCATATTTATGTTTCTCTTACAAAAATAAAATGAAATCAAAATGGATTTTTAAAAAAATGCAAGCCTGAAAATAGAAGAACAAACAAAGGATGTAAACTATCTTGAATTGATTGCATAATCAATGAATGAGTTAATTTGGACAACTTTTAAATGCAGTGCTTTATGTACTTATTGAGGTATGTTCTGAGCATAATTTCAAATAAATCTTAATTTTTATGTAATGGTTTCGTTTTGCAAGGTTTCTCATGTGTTAATTATAAAACTTTTATACATATTAGAAAATAAAGCAAATAAATATGTTCACATCAGCTTTCTGACTGTGGAAAAGAGAATTACAAATATGTAATAATGGAATGTGAGAAATTGTACTATTGGGTTAGAATTGGAGGCATCCATCTGAAATTATGATTTAAAATATAGGAAAGAAGATAGGTAGGTGGACAGGCAGGTAGATAGGTAGGTAAACAAATAGATAAAATTAGCCATGATCACTGAAAGGCCATAGGGACATTGATACCCCAGCAGAAATAAGTGCATTTCTAAAGCTTTCATCTTGGTTTCAAAATATAATTTTCCACTTGAAGAAATAGGGTTCTGTGGAGAAACAGCTGATTATAGCAGTTGGGCAAGGAATTATTCAAGACTAATGCAGACTTGTCAAAAAGATGCTGCCTTAAAGAGGTCTCCACTGGCCATATTTGGAGCACAATAAATAGAAAATCAGAGCCTATACTAATATATTTTTTTAAATGGCATGAAAAATTCTGTCTTGTACAAAAGTGCCAGTTAATGCAAAAGAAATAACAGAACCATAAAACCACCATTTTGAATCTGCAGTGCAATATCTGATGCAGGAACAGACCATAAATGGATGGTACAGCCACTGGGTAAAGTGTCATTGGTGAACAAGATAGGGTCCCATCATTAGGTACCAACTGCAAATCGCATGTTAATTACAACAGAGACCTGGAAGACATCACCATGAAGAAGTGATCAACCCAAGTGTCTTGAGCAGCAATGAGAGAGAGGAAATGTGTGCTTCTTGATCAGATGTTTGGGAAGGACATAACACCACAAAGTATAACTCAGATTTCATCATGGGAACAGAATTAACAAATCCACGTTGTAGGACATTCTACCAAACAACTGGTCTGAATTTTTCAAGTTTTTAATTACAGAATACTTCCTTAAAAGCTGAAGGACTAAAACAGCTGAAAGAGAAATGAGAAATGCAGCACTGTGTGATTCTGGATGGAATTCTAAATATTTTTTAAGACAGCTATGAAGAACATTTTGGGGAACATTGGGAAAGATGAATATGATATTTATAAACAGTAAAAATATTTTATCTATACAAAGTTTCCTAATGAGACAGTTATATTGTGATTAAATAAAGCAATTCTCCTACTTTAAATGGCTAAGCAAAAAAGAAAAGAAGAGGTTTTGTGTGTATGGGAGAGAGAGATGAAATGTTTCAAAATAGAAAACTGGGAGTAAATTTCATGAATGGATTATGGAATTACCACCTTGGTTGTGTTGTCGTTCTTTCTCTAAGTGCTTTAGTAAATTCCTTACCAATACAGGGACCCGGTGAAGATTTTTAATTTTGCAAAAACGATAACTTGGAATTGAAAGCAATCAGTGTGTTTCCTAAAGTGAGATCTTAATTAAATATTTTGAAAATACATGATCAAATAATTTTGAGATATTAAAATGAAAATCTAAGTTGCTACTTGAGGTGTACCGAAAACCACCTTTGTAACCTCCTTTCCCTTTGGAAATCACCTGTTACCATTTTGGGGGAGGTAGGGATGAAAACTCCTCTGCTAAAATAATATACATTAAAATAATATATTGCCATTTTCACATATCAAATTGAAGTTGCAATTTACCTTGTGGCTCTGTCAGATTACACAGAACAGCACCACAGATCTGGGCAAAGAACTATAAGTGGTGTGAAGTTGTCCCACCTGCCTCAGAGGCCAAGTGCTGTTCTCTCTTCATGTTGTTCTTCTTATGCGGTGCTACTGGTGAGAGTTTCCTTTGTCAGACTTCCCACCATCAGCAGGACTTGAGACAGAGCTATTTATCCTGATGATAAACAGCTCCCAGTACAATTAAGAGACACCCTCTGGCTTAAGGTCAGATGTCTGCCAAGGTCTGGATTATTCTATTTCAATTTATTTCAACAAATAAATTCTAAGTGCTAACTGTATGCAGGACAGAATCCTAGTGCTCCCTAGGATACCAAGAAAAATAAAATGTGGTATGTGCCTATGAGAAGCATATAACCCAGGGAAAGAATGCTGAGACCATTAAATCAATATCTGTTATTAAAAGGTAGAGAATGGAAGTGATTTAAGAGGCAGATAAACAATATGCTGTGAGCACTTGGTATTCAGAGGTCTCTTGTCTTTCAGTACTATCATGCGGGTCTTTCTCAAAATGGACGGTTGGAGCCCAGTCATTCAGATGGTTTACAGAACCATGATTCATGGATGTGAGATTTGGCTGTATATTTTTTAAATTGCCCTGCTTTCTGATGTTAATTATTGTAGCTAAGCTGCCAAATAAACATCTGTTCAGAGTCAGATTCTGGATAAAGACTTGCTGTTTTGGCTTGTCTTGCTGGAAACTATTCTTACTTTACATAGATATTATATAATCTCTGTGAATACTGTATAATGTGTTTGAAGCATCAGACTGACAGGTCAATACATGGCTAAAAAATTCACAGAACAGGGGAAAATACCAAATATACTGAACTATATTAAAACTTACAATTAGTAAAGTGTACATACATTAAAATAGTAATATTTGTCATTTTTGCTTACCAAATTAAAGACAAATGTTTTGGAGCTTTTCTTCTGTTGTTTTTGCTTACTTGCCTTTTAATGGTAGTCCTTAGCATAGCAAGGTGTGGTAAAACGATCACTGTTGTAGAGTTTAAGTAAATATGGCATTTAGAAAGCAGTTTGGTAATATGTGTTAAAAGTTTTGTGATGATCACATACTTTGGCCTAATAATTCCAATCCTGGGAATCTGTCCTAGGAAAATAATCTGAAGTACAGAAAAAGCTTTTTAACCAAGTTATTTATTGCACATTATGTAAAATAGCATTAAGTTGGAAACAGTGTTCATGAAGTTAATTGTGGTTCCTCTACTTCTTGAATATTACACAACTTTCAGACACAGTGATCACACATGGCAATAACATGGAAAAGGCTCAGTTGGGTTCCATGGAAAGGCAAGGAAACAAATATAATTTAGAGTACATGCATGATATAGTGTGTTTTATAAGGCAATACATGAAAATACTCATGTTAGTAGTATTTGGATGATAATACAAAATCTGATTTTTCCCCTTTTCTATTTTCAAATTTATTTTATAAAACCATGGATCAGCTGTGCAAACAAAAGTGCCCTCATTTTCCCTGTATAACTAAAAAAATTGACTAGGAAGATAAAACATTGCATTGTTCAGTAAATAAGTTTACCCACCCCCAGGACTGTCATTAAACACTTCCCAATTCTCCAAGTCCCCAATATGCTGGGAATATTTTTATTTCTTGCAGACCCAACCCAGAACATTTTGATTTTTTCGAGGGGGTAGGGGGAGTAGGCAGGATATGTTTCTGTTCTCCCTCATAAAATGATGAGATTATTCAACAGTTAGATAATACTTACAAAGTTCCATTATGTATGGTAGGAATCCAGTGAATCCAGGAATCCAGTCAGGCAATAAAGGTGAAATTAATGAAGTAATAAAGATCATAACTATCAATGCACTTTCATCTAAGCAGCCTAGAAACACTTCAGGGTAGTTGGACTAGGAAAGATGGCAGACCAATAAAGAATGTTCCCTTCCCTGTATTTCACCTTTTACTTTCAGTTAGCCTATTGTATGTGACAACTGAAGCCATATTTAGCCAAGAGTTTAGCTGTTCCCTCTGGGGGCCAAACTTCCAGCATGAGTGAGGTCTTTGCCCTGGTAGGTATGACTAATTATCTTTATCTTTTTACAACAACTGATCAAGGCCACTTCGACTGTCACCTCTCCCTCCAGAACCCTTAAATTAGTCTACAGCCAGACACTGATCATTCTACCTACAAGGCCATGTTAAATACTAAACAAGGCAAATGCACAGAATCATGTTTTCTCCACTTTAATTGGTTTTGTATTTGGACTAGTAGCCTGATCTCATCTCCATATCTCTGTTGTTTGAACCTTGGCCTTCTCTGGCTGCAACACATTACCTGATCATTATGTAGTAAACCTCATGCAAGCTATATTAAACTCTTTTAAAAAAAAATTTTTCAATGAATATTTATTAAGTACCTACTCTGTACCATGGAATGAGCAAGGTATTAGGAATTAATAAGTGAGGCATGGTTCCATCCTCAAAGAGTTCATAGGATAATGGGAAAATCAAACAATTATTGAAAATAGAATATATAAAATGATAGGACTAAGTATGGGTTGCTACAAAAGCATATATTATTAAGGATCACCTGTTGCAATTTTGAGAGATTCGGAAAGTCTCCCAAAAGTATTCAACATCTAAGATAGGATCCAAAGGATTTAGGAAAGAAGAATGTGTGTGAAGTATGTCCTAGATGGAGGGACCATCTGTCCGTCTATAGGACTGAAGAAGATGAACATAGACTTGTGTTTCAGTCAGTTTTTTGTTACTGTGACCAAAAGACCTGACAAGAATAACTTAGAGGAGTAAAAGTTTATGTGGCTCACAGGTTCAGAAGTTCAGTCCATGTTTGACCAACTCCATGACTTTGGACTTGAGGTGAGACAGAAAATCATAGCAGAGGAAAGTAGCTCAGGACATAACAGAGAGGATGCACAGAGAAAGAGCTCTGCTTTCCAGAGACAAAATATAAGCCCTATAGCCACATACTGAGTGACCTACTTCCTCTGCCCACAACCTGCCCACCTATAATTACCACATGGATCAATCCACTGATTAGGTTACAGTTCTCATAATCAAATCATTTCACTTCTGATCATTCTTGCATTGTCTCACACCTGAGCTTTTGGGAGACACATCAGGTCCAAACCATAACATTTCACCTTTGTCCTCCCAAAACTCATAGTCATCTCACAATGCAAAATATATTTAGTTCATTTCATAATCTTAACAGTTCCAGCATTGCCAATGTCCAAGTCCAAAAATCTCATCTGAGTTCCAAGGCAAACACTTAGGTGTGAGACCCTATAAAGATCAAAGCAGGTTACATATATCCAACATATAATGACACAGAGTAAACATTTCCATTACACAAAGGAGAATTAGGAGATGGTACCAAAATCCACCTGGGCAAACAAATCCTGTAGCTCCATGTCTAGTCTGGGGCACGTGGCATTGTGATGTTCTCTCCAAAAGTTTTGTGTTGCTCCACCGCTACGACTTTGTGGGTTTCAGCCCCCATGGCCTCTCTCTTTGCTTGTTTCTGCAACTTCCCTTGGCAGATGTTCCACATTACTGGCATCTCTTAATCTTGGAGGTCTCTGCATTTTTGGCTTATTCTCACATCTTCATCTCAGAAGTTGCCTTCAGGGATTCCAACACTGCTACTCTATTTCTGGCCTTCAAGACTTTCCTTTGAAATCTCAGTGGAAGCCTCCATGACCTCGTAACTCCAGCATTCTGCATTCCTGCAGATCCAACACTCTGTTGTTGATGCCAAGGTCTGCTGCCAACTTAAGCCTTAGCCAAGCCTTCTGGGACCATGGCTACAGCAACCACTAAGTGCCTGAGTGGCTGAGCACAGTGAAACAACTTATTAGGCCACCCTTTGCAAGCAGTGTGCCCCCTGGTCCCTTTTCAAAGGACGATTTATTTTTACAGCCTTGAGCCTGAGATGGGTTTGATCTTGCCATTTCCTCAGTTATCCTCAAGCCATCTTTCCTATTGTTTCTGGGTAAAGAACTTAGCATCCCTTTAGTGGCTGTAATCTCTTTAAAAGCCACACCTTTGTTAACTCCAGTTTTACACACACTTTTCTGGTCAAACCTGAAGTTTAAAAAAAAAACTTTGGCTCTGTTTTCTGCTTCTGATTCTCACAGTAAACCTAGCTAAAGCCACCAGCAACATCCACATCCCTTCTTAATGATGTGCTGCCTTGAACTTTTCTCCACTGCATTGAACTTTCCTCCAGTGGATTAATTAGTCCATCACCTTTAAATTGAGCCTCAGAGAAAGTCTCAAGATATGGGTGAATTATAGTCCAGTTTTCAATAGAGTCCTTCTCTGAAACCTCATGAGCCCAGTGTTTACTGTATATAATCCTATCAGCATTCTAGTCTTCTGAGTTCTCACCAGAATTGTCCATTAAGCTCTGTTTACAACATTCTAAGGCTTCTCCCAACTGCATCTCTAAACCTTTCCAAACTCCTCCCTCAAACTATTCACAAAATCATCTGAACCTCATGGTCAAGTTAATCACAGCAATGACCCAACTTCCTAGTACCAATTTCTGTTTTGGTCAGCTTTGTTTCACTGTGGTCAAAACACCTAACAAAAAAAATTTAGAGAAGGAGGAGTTTATTTTGGCTCAGAGGTTCAGTCCATGGTCAGTTGACTCCATAGCTGTAGGTCTGAAGTGAAGCAGAACATCATGGCAGATGGGTGTGGCAGAGGAAAGCAACTCAGGACATGACAGTGAGAAGGAGAGAGAGCTCTGCTCATCAGGGACAAAATATAAACCCCCAAAGACATATTCCCAATGACCTATTTCCTCCAGTCAAACACTACCTGCCTACAGTTACTACCCACTTTGTGGATCAGTCCATTGGTTAGATTATACCTTTCTTAACCAAATCATTTTACCTCTGAACATTCTTGCACTATTTGACCCATGAGCTATTGGGGGAACCACATATTCAAACTATAATATGCTTATCAAAGTATCATACACAGAAAAGCATTAGCTGCCTGTGAAGCATGTAAGAATTCTTTGTGGCTGCTAGCAACATGTCATTATTATTTCAAGTGACTAATTTTGTAGAGTCTGGGTAGGAATCTGCAGTGGCATAGTAGCAATGTGTCCAGGCTTTGGCAGTGACTAGGTTTGAATTAAGCTTCAGTACATTGTTTTTAGAAACTCTGGGGAAGTTACTCATTATATGTTTGGGATCCAGGTAGGTCTTTGTCAGGATTAAATGAGATAATTGATGGAAAATGTTTAGAATAGTGCTTGGCATATATTAAACACTTTAGTAAATGTTAGCTACAGTTACTCTTTCAGTTCATTGTGACAATGGCAGAAGTTCCTGATAGGTTTATGATTCAAACCTTTAGAGCACTGAAAGCAGAAGTGGATCGTCAAAAACCTTTCTCTGGAAAAAATTAGGTGTTATTAACTTTTTTTTCAGTATGCGAGGTTCCATGTTTAGACCCTTAATTCTCTAGGAATTGCCCTGCTTTCCTGGCCTCATGGAAGACAAGGTGGATGTACAAATGATGTTTCTGCCAAAATCTTTCTCCTTTACTGGGTGAAAAAAATGAAAGCAAATGAAAAAGAAAGAGTGATGAAATCATAGTATGATACCATTATTTTTAACATGTAAAGAGTAATAGTGTCTGGGACTTAGAGAATATTTATTAAATAAAATTTATTAAATGAATGTTGAATGAACATGATATCAACTATCCTATTGTTGGTAATAGTATAGTTCATGTATTTATCTTAGTCTCCCTTTTAGGTATGTGGTGAAAGCTAAGGTTATCTGCCCCAACAATATAGAGGTGAACTGCACACAAAGGTGATTTGAGGACTATAGATTATGGTGTCCTGATATACATGCATGTATGGATGTATGCATGCACTTCTACACATATACACAGACACTTGTTAGCCTTTTATAATGATCAAAATATTGTCATAAACAAAGGAGAAAGTTTATTTTGGCTCATTATTTCAGTCCATAGTGGACTAGCTCCTTTGTTTTGGGCCTCAGATAAGGCACAGCATCAAGATGGAAGGGTGTGGTGAAGGAAAGCTGCTCTAGCTCATAGCATCCAGGGGGTTGGGGCAAAGAGCTGAAGACAAGATAAACCCTTCCAAAGCACTCTCCCAGAGACCCGCTTCCTCTCTAGGTCCCACCTCCCAATAATCCATTTAAATTATTGAACCATCAAATGGATTAATCCACTGATGAAGTTTGAGCCCTCATGAGGCAGTCATCTTCTGAAAGCCTCACATCTGGACATAACTGCTTTGGAGACCAAGTCTTTAAGTACATGAGTCTTTGGGGGACATTGCAGGTCCAAACCATAACATACAGATGCCTGTGTGCGCACACACACACACACACACACACACACACAAACACACACTGCATGCTATGCAGTTCCAAAGGATTTACTAAGATATGTGTTAAGGAGAATACAATTCAGTATGATCAATATGGTAAGAGCATAATATAAAACTGGAAATAACTAATAAAAAATTTGAGTGTATAAAACACTTAAATTATGTGCTTGTTCTCTCTTGACTCTTGTACCTATGTTTCCCTTACCAGAAGAGGTATGAATTTTTTTTAAACAACTTAATCTTTGGTTTTATTCTCTTAAAGTATCATGATATGTTTCACTGTTCTTTAATTGTTCATGTAAGTGTTCTCATGTGTTTTACGACTTCTTATATATTTATCTTAGCTAGTTTTGTTAAGTGAATAGTTATTTCAATGAAGATCCCCACATTTCATCTATCTCATTTCTAATACATCAGCAAATATTTACCTTGTTAGCTGATAGCAAAGTCAAGGGATTTTAATTATATGAGGATCATCCAAAGAAATTACAAAGTTCAGTTACAAAAGGGGTTTCTAAAATTATTTACAGTGAATCAGGATATTTCACCCTGAATTTTCTAGTCCATTTGCTATCTGATCACAGCTTTTCAGTTTATAGAGTATTCATTTACTACGTGTATCTTATTGACACCTTCCTATTACATTCATATTTTGAAAAGAGATTGCTATACTTCTGAATGTTTCCTCTGTTTGAAGGCGTAAAAATTCTAGCATCAAAAGAGAAGATAGTTCAAAAGTTCTCTTCTCTTTTCCTATTTAAATACACTTTTATTTTGTTTCTGAGACATATAAAGAAGATTTGGTTCTGACTCTCCACTAAACAGTATTTTATGTCTGGAAATAATGAGTACAAGCCAGGAAGAAGGAAAGTCTTTCTTTCTTTATTGAATCTAAAAACTCCAGGTAATGAACAGACTATTCCTAGAACTGGGTGGATGGTGCACAAAGATACTTTGTTTTGGCATGAAAAGGCTCTGTTGAAACTGCTGTTTTTAAGTTTAAGAACTATGTTAACTTGGTTTAACGTCTAGGAAAGCATTGATACTTGCCAATTTGTAAAAACCAAAATCTGTAGAGGAAAAAAAATTAAATAGTTCTGAGTTAAAATGTAGAACATGTCTTTTTAAAAGTGTCAAACTTGAATTACCTCCAACTTTACAAGTATTATCATAAGGAGTGATTTTGTTTCCCTATTTGTTAAACAAATTGGAAAGAGAGTTTTGGGATTTTTTTTTTTAAATAAAAAATTATGTTAAATTAGTTACATAAAAGGCACATTGCTTTCTGTGAATTCCCTGAGATGATGACGTCACTGGGTGGGATTCCCATGGGGTTAGGTCTACTTAAGACATGCTGTTTTCTAAACTGCACACTAACAAAGGTGGGGACAAAGCCCAGAATCCATTGGTGCGATGTCATAGGATATGAACTAAGACTACTGCATATATTCAGAAACAAACCTAAATAATGGTCATAACTCAGTTGTAATCATGTAATCTGATGCTTATAGTTACTAGTATCTTGTCTTGTTTTCAAGACTAATCCAAAGATTTGGTTGCTGGTGTTACCATTAATTCTAGATCTATCATAGACTGAAGCCCAGCTAACACGTATATAAAAAATAAATTGAACAATCCAAATTTTAACAAAAATGCCAGAATATTAAATAAGAAAAAAATTTTTACATCTTAGAGAATCAGTTTTTAGAGATTCCTTCTCTCTCAATTCATTTTTCTCATATACTTTTGTTTTGTTTGTTTGTTTTAAATTATAGATGAACACAATACCTTTATTTATTTATGTGGTCCTGAGGGTTGAAACAGTGCCTCATGCATGTCAGGCAAGTGCTCTACCACCCAAGCCCTCATACACTTTTACACTCTTGAAAATACAGTTTTATTATGCTTTCTCATCTAACATTTTTTTATATTATTTTTCATAATTTTTTCCTACTTAAGACATAAAATAGCCAGATGTCCTCATCAAGATCCTTTTCATTCTTCGTGGTTTAATTAAAAGCCCTCTTCTTCCATGAGCAGTCGTAATGAGTTCTCCTGTGTGCCTCTGTGCCTGGACTGTTGTTTTTTCTTTTTTTTTCTTCCTGGGGGGTAGTGGGTACCAGGGACTGAACTCAGGGGTACTCAACCACTGAGCCACATTCCCAGCCCTTCTTTGTATTTTATTTAGATACAGGGTCTCACTGAGTTGTTTGCACCCCGGTTTTTCTGAGGCTGGTTTTGAACTCTCACTCCTCCTGCCTTAGCCTCTGGTATTACAAGCATGCACCTGTGGACTGTGTTATTGATGTCTGTGTGTGCCTGTCCTGATTAATGGGAAACGACCACAGGGTAGTAGATTATTTATCCTTACATTCCCCATTGTAACTAGTTGAGTGCCTTACCTTAGGGTATTGAATTGAAACTAATCCACAGAATCATTTTCAGCAAAGTGACTTAGTAAGAAATTGAAGTAAGAAGTGAGCAAAGTCGTACAAGTAAAATGTCAGTGAAAAGAGGGCAGAAGTGACAGCATTAGTTTTCGATGAAGTAGAGAAACAATTTAACTGTAAAAGCACCAAAAAGGGAGATTATGAAGATATGTCATAAGTCTGCATGCACTGAGCACTGTTGTAATCAAGTATATATAAACCAAAAATGACTAGAAGTGCAAAGATAATTTTAAAAAACTAGAATAGTGAATTTTAATACTTTTCATTCAGAATCAGATTAAGTAGACAATTTATAAGAGCGTAGTGGAATTGATTGAAATAAAAATGTGGCGTTAGAAACTTCTGTATAGAATCTTATACCTCTTTGTTAGAGTAAAAATTTGTGATGTTCGTGAAATTTTTTTTTAAAAGATAATATAATTGACCCAAAATAGAACCTTTTATTTTTTGGAAATTAAGGTTTTATATTATACTTACCCAATTCATAATCGAGTGAAGTTGAAAAAAGATAAAAGGAAAAAATTAAAACCAAGAACGTTACAGCTGCATAGAAATTTAAGAAATACTTAAGGAGAAAATGAACACAGATTATAAACTTCTCAGAACATAATGAAGACAGAACATTTTATACCTCAAGTTTTGGAACACAGCAAAAACTATTCATTGCTAACAAGTAAAAGCAGAAAGTAAAGGGACTAAGAAACTAACAAAATGAGAAAAGGAAGAGAAAATTGAGTCAACTAAAAGTAGGAAGAGAAAACTACTAAAAGGTAAAAAACAAAGGAAAACAGAAAGAAAAAAAGCAAGACAGTGGATAAGCAAGTCCAAAAGCTGGTTATTTGAAGAAATAAATCATCCTTAAGAGTGAGATTCAGGACTGGAGTTGTGGCTCAGAGGGAGAGTGTTTACCTAGCATGTGTGAGGCACTGAGTTTGATTCTCAACACCACATATAAATAAATGAATAAAGTAAAAATATTAAAAAGAATGAGATTCAATGATTGAAGAAAGTTGAAACAGACAAGATGAGTTGAAAAAGAACCACAAAGAGAGAGATGGAGGAAATAATAGTCCATTACAACAAAGGTGAAAACTGAGAAGTAGAAGCTTTCCTTGGAAGAAGATGGGCCCTAGTATCTTCGCAGTAATTGGATCATTCAAGTTTTCCATCTCCTCTTGGATTAATTTTGGTAACTTACAATTCCTATGACCTTTTTTTTTTTTTTTTTTCTTTCCAGTCTTTATCAAGGTTAAAGAAAACTTTTTTTTTTTTTCCCTCCAGTAGTCAGACCATCTGCTGGGTGGCTTTGATTTTCAGGTGTGTCACACTTTTAGAAACCAACAAATCTGGGAAGAAAGACTTCAAATGACATATGAGGAAAAAGAAGTGGGCGTGTACTCTAGTTTGAACTTGAAGTATCTCCAAAAGACTCACGTTCAAAAGGGATGAGCCTTAGCCTGGAGCACTGTTGGGAGGCAGTGGACCTTGGCAGTGGACCTTTTTGGACGTGGAGCCCAGTGGGAAGAAATTAGGTCATTTGTGGCATACCCTTGAAGGGGATATAGAAGCCCTGGCCCCTCCTCTCTTTCTCTTTGCTTCTTGGCTGCATCTCAGGTATTTTGTCACAGGGATGGAAAGCTGACTAACAGGATGTTTACTTTGAAAAGACTGAAGGGGTATGATAGCTGTCTTCACGTACTTGAAACTCCATTACCAAGAAGATCGGGTAAACACATCTTAGAAGACCAAAGAGAGAAATAAAAACACCCCGTCCTGAACAGGAAGAGATTTGGGGGAGCTGCTAGGTTCCTGGCCCAACATGTCTGTTTTATAATCATTTTCCCTGAATCTACCATTAACGTGTCCTTGCTTGAGTCAGTGCCACTAGTGTGCCTACTTAGAAATCCTCAAAACTGCCCTGTATTTGCAGGGTTCAATTTATTTCATTGTTTAGAGTTGTTAAGAGAATTTTCTGACCTGTGGAAAGGCACGATTATTTTCCATGACTAAACCACTGACTTTTTTTTTTTCCTTAAATATTTTTGTCTTGGTGTATTACAGTTGTACATAATGATGGGATTTTTTGTTACATTTTTGTACATGCACACAGTATAACAATATAATTTGGTCCATATCACTCCCCAGCACTTACCCCATCTCTCCTCTCCTCCCACCCACTGGTCCCTTGCCTCCACTGATCTCGCTTTGATTTTAGTGAGATCCCTGCCTTTCTTTTTATTTATCCTCTCTGGCATCCACATATGAGAGAAAACATACAACATTTGACCTCCTGAGTTTGGCTTAGTTTGCTTAATATAATGGTTTCAAGTTCCATCCACTTTTCTTCATGGCTGAATAAAACTTCATTGTGTATATATGCTACATTTTCTTTATCCATTTATCTATTGATGGTATGAAACCTAAACTGATTCCATAGTTTGGCTATAGTGAACTGTGCTACTATAAACATGTGAATCAATGACTTTTACTTTGGGCATTTTTAGTATATTTAAACCTATCATAAGGGCCAAGAGAAAGAAACTGATGAAGAAGGAGAGAGAGAGAGAGGAGTTGCACAGTTTCTGGTGGATCTGTGAAATCTTTTTAAAAATTAAAGTTGTTTCATAAACTAGTACCTAGCTTTTGCATGTGTTCCTGTTCTCCAAAATTGAACATGAGGGTAAGATGTTTTGTTAAAGCTTTCCTCTCCCATTAAAGCGATACTGATTATTACTCTGTGGTATTGGTTCAACTGAAAATATTTCCTATGTTGTATCATGCCTATTACTGTGCATTATGTAGTTTGTACTTTTGTTTATATGCCTTTAGTAATATGCTTTTGGAGGGAGAACACTAAATTATGAATGATAATTCTGAATTATGAATGATTACAGATTCAAAATGTTCTCCTAAAAAAAAGTAATAAGCACAAAAGTGTCTTTAATTTCTAAAATTGCTTTTGTGAAATACTGCTTTGTAAATGTCAAGTAAGACAAATATTAACTTTTACTGAGTATTCCCTATCTACCAGGTATTGTTCTGGGCATTTTACATACATTAGCTCAAGATGCCTCTTATCCACCCTGTTTGACTGGTATATTTCCACCCCAGTTTTACAAATGCAGATATTAGTGAAGGAAGAGATTAAGGACGGAGAAGATTAAAAGAGGGGTAGAACTGGTTTGACTCTAGAATCTATTCTTGTGAGTACTACATGCAACAGCTTTTTAAGCCAGAGCTAAAGGTTTAGAAAGCTTAAATGTAGTTTTGATTTTTTTATAAGATAGAATAGATCTCAGTATTATTTGATTGTAGAGCTAAAAGGAATGTGTAATGATGAATTAGTTCATCTCTAAGATAGTTGGTTGGCGTGCCCCTGGATATCCAGCACACAGGGACCAAGGCAGCACCAGGACATCGTGGCTGATTCCCACTTCAGGGTTCTATTAAGAAATGACTTGCATAATGTCTTTACTTTCTGGTTATGAGAAATTGGAGTATATCATTTAAATTAGTGATGCAAAAAGGTATGTAACATTTCAAGAAAATAAACTCACATTTCTTCTGTAAGAAATTTCTTCACTCTAAAATGTAACAAAGTATCTAGTCTCTTTTTCAATTCTGCCTTTCAGAAAGTTAATTTTATCTTGGTGGAGTCTGTACTCCTTCTGTTTCTCTGAGCACATGCCACACATTCATGTTTCAGTCTATTTATTGAGAAATTTGCATAAAAATACACTTTGTAGTAATATTCTTCAGGGATTAATTAGAATTAGGCAATTTTCTTCTCAAAGACTCAGTATTTACTCCTAAAAAAATTAATTGCTTGCCATCGGGTAATACATCTCCTTGTGTTTTTCTCAGAGAAAATTGGATTATAGTTATGATTCTTTCTAATAATTGAGGAAAAAAATGTTTATTTCTCTTTCAAGTTCTGAATATTAACTTTCTACTCACCTATGAAATAAAACTTCTTTTTGTAATTTATCATACTTTTTTTCTTATTGTGCCTCATTATTGTGAGGTTTCAAGTCTGTTTAACTGTCCAATGGAGAGCAAATTAGAACTGTCCATTAAAAATACAAACATGTTCCTTTCTATCTAGCAATTCTGATTTAGGGCAATTCATCTTACTGAAATACTTGTACACATGTGAATAATATATGTATAAATGTGTGCATTGCAACATTGTTTGACAAAGCAAAATACTAGGAACAATCAAAATGTCCATCAAGATGGGAAGGAAAACAGACTGGTTACAGTAAAGTAGAATACTGTAATAGGCAGTTATTAAAAACAAAAGATTAGAAAACTCCTTATAGGTTGATATGGAAAATTTCTAAAATATTTTGTCAGGTAAAGAAAGCAAGGAAAATAATCTTTGCAAACTTTTGGGTTTTGAAAAGGACAGAATGTATATATTTACATTTCTCATATGTGCTTTAAAAGTTTCTAGAAAAAAAACCCAATCATTTGGCTTGTGAGTGGGGAGAAGTGGACACTTACAAAACAGACTCACTTATTGTGTATCTACTTTTACTCTTTGGTATTTGAACTCTGAGAATTTATGATCTTATAAAAACCGAAATAAAAAATTTTAAATGTACTTAACTGAAAAACTGTCTGAAGCTTGATAATTTACAGGGAGGGGGAAAAGAAGTTCAAATAACAAAAACGTATGTCTATGTAGGAAAATACATTTGGACTGCTTGTATAAGACATTAACACCACACTAATCCTGTAGTTATTATTTTAACTATTTAAACATTGTTTTGATGAATCTTTAAGTGTGGAGAGCTGAATTTTTAAGTGTGAGGAGACCTAAATTAATTCTTTCCAAATTACAGTTATTGTGGTTTTTTGCAGATGAGTCCTTTCATGTGTTTACTAGTTATTTGTGAGTATCAAATGCATGTTAAGTCTTGACTGTTTTCCTGTTGGGTTGATTGTCTGCCTTTTTCTTATTATTTTGAAGTTCTTTATTCTGTATCTGAAAGAAATGTCATTTAGATATATCAAATACCATCTCATATTTTGTATTTGCACTCTCTTGACAATATTTGTTGGTGAGCAGAGATTTAAATTGTATCTAGTCTTATTTATCAATTTATTATGGTAAGTGTTTTGGTATCATCTTTAAGAAATCTTTCACTTCCCTAAAGTTATAAAGATAATTATCTTCATATTCTTCTTGATGATTGTAAAAGTCTTCCTTTTTCACCTTTCATTCACACACACACACACACACACACACACACACACCTGGTTTGAGGTAGGAATCATGACTGATATTTTTCATGAATATTTAATCCATAACAATTTATTAAAAACATAACTATCCCCATTGCTCCCTATTGGCAATATATCTAGTGTCCATATGTATGTGGTTTTATTCTGTACTTTTTTCTGTTTCAGTGGTTTTTTTTTAATCTAACCTTACTCCAGGGTCAAACTATTATAATTATGGTAATTTTATAATTAGTCGTACGTCTTGTAGAACAAGTTTTATTACTTTTGTCTTTCTAAATCAAGAATGTCATCTTAGTTCATTCAGGCTTCTACAACAAAGTACCATAAACTGAGTAGCTACTGTAGTTTGACTTTTTTTTTTTTTTTTCCTGTTGCTGGGGATTAAACACAGGGGCATTCAACCACTGACCCACATGTCCAGCCCTATTTTGTATTTTCTGTAGAGACAGGGTCTCACTGAGTTGCTTAGTGCCTTGCTGTTGCTGAAGCTGGCTTTGATCCTCTTGCCTCAGCCTCCCGAGCTGCTGGGATTACAGGTGTGCACCACTGTGCCCAGTTGTAGTTTGATCTTGAATGTCTCTCAAAGGCCCGTGTGTTGAAAGCTTGTTCCCCACCTTTGACACTATTTGGAAGTAGTGGAATCTTTAGTAGGTGTAGCCTAGTGGAAGGAAGTTAGGGCCAGACCCTCTAAGGGGATGTGGCACTGTAGCCCCTTCCTTTACCTTTCTTTTTTGCTTTCTGGATACAAGAAGTAGACAGGCCCCTTTTGTCATGTACCTCAGCCATAATATACTGCACTGCCACAGGCCCAAACCAACAGGACCAACCTCCCATGCATGGAAACTTCTGAAACCATGAGCCAGAACAAACCTTTTATTAAGTTGATTATCTCAGGTATTTTGTAACTGTAATGGAAAGCTAACAAACACAATAGCTTATAAACAACAAATTTGTTTCTGATAGTTCGGGAAACTGAGAATCCAAAATCAAGGCACCAAGAGATTATCTGGTGAGGGCCTGTTGCTCATATACACACATGGTAGAAGGGGTGAGGCAGATTTCCAGGGCTTCCTTTATAAGGGCACCAGTTCCATTCATGGGGACTCCAACTTCCCGACATAATCATGTTGCAAAGGCCCAACCTCCAAATACCATTACATTGGTAATTAGATTTCAATGTAAGAACTTTGGGAAACATATTTAGACCATAGCAAGAATCATATCTATTCATGCATATTTTAGAACTGACTTCTAATTTTAAACCAAACTTTCCTCAAAAATAAAAAAGGAAGGAAAAGAAGAGAGAGAGAGAGAGAGAGACAGAGAGAGAGAGAGAGAGAGAGAGACAGAGAGAAAGAAAAGAAAACTAAGTAAGGGAAAACTGAAAATTATATTGAAATTGAAATTGCCTTGAATCTATAACTCATTTACTGTGTAGAATCTGCTAATTCAAGAACATCTGCTTTAATTTCCTCAAAATATTTCATATATTTATATGTGGGGGTATTAAATATCTTTTGTTAAGTTTATTCATATTTGATATGTTTGATATTGCAAATGATATTGTTTCTTAAATACATTTCTTGTTACTACTATATATAAGTACATTTGATTTTTCAAATGTGCTGTCTTGGCCTATTCAGCAAACTTGGTAAATTCACTTTTAAATTCTAATAGTTTATCTGCAGATTATTTTGAATTTTCTGCAGATACAGTCATGCAATCTAGAGACAATGAGAGATTTTAAATCCCTATTTCTGGTTGTTTTATTTTCATGTCCTTTTTTGGTCTGCTTGCATTGGCTGTGAACTCTCACCATTGCTGATAATAGTAGTAGTGGGCATGATGACCCCATGCCTAACTTAAAAAGAAAGTGTCTAATATTTCACAATTATGTTTATTGTAGGTTTTCTTGTAAGTGCCATTTATTCAGTGAAGGAAATCTTCATGTCTTCCTAGTGTGCTAAAATTATATCACATTTATTTATTTTAAATATATCAAAATTTAATGTCTGCTCTGATTATCATGTGGTTTTTCTTTTTACTTTATTAATGTGTGAGTTGCACCAATTGATTTGTGAATGTTAAACAAGCCTTGCATTCTTAATATATAGCCAGCTTTATTGTGATATATTACCTTATTATGTATTGTTGGCTTTAGTTGCTAATATTTTGTTTAGCATTTTTTAAGGATTATTTGCATCTGTGTTTATGAAAGAGATCAGTCAGTAATTTTCTTTCAATGTCCAACCTTATATAGTGGCTAGTGCAATGATTTCCTCCTTTCCCTCTTTTCCTCTTTTCTATAAGAACAGTTGTATATTATTGGTGTTGTTTCATCTTCACATGCTTGGTAAAATTCACCAGCAATATACCTGGAGCTGAAATTTACTATTTGCACTATGCCTTTTTCTCTGATTGCTTGTAAATAAGTTTCTGTGTTTGGTATCTGGCACTTTCATGTGATGTGTCTTAGTGTGGCTTTCTTCGTATTTACTTGCTTAAAATTGACAGAACTTCTGGCCTGATGTTTTTCATCATTGTTTTTTAATTCAAGGTATGTATCACAGGGCTCTGCAGTATCTGCTGAGTAGACAGAAAAGCACATGTATCAGTAGAGCATTTACCTTTCTATAATCACTGATAATAAAGTTACAGGGAAAACTGAACCTGAAAAACAAATTTGCCCTGATGTTGCATGGCAGAGCAATTAGTGCACCCAAGGGGCTTGAAGCTGTGCTTTGCATGGGGTAAATGTCATGTATGTTTCATGTTTATGCTTTTGTTGTGGTATTCTCTTCTCCTTTACTGAATGTGCATGTTTCATGTTTCAGTACAGGAAATCTGAAATCCCTTGGTATGGAGTGAGCAAAAGGCCCAAGCACCCTATAAATTCTCATAACCAACCTTAAAACCATGTTCAAAGTCATAAATTATACATTTCACAAAGTGAGTTTTGAGGCCCCAGGTTTATACTTTTCTCTGTCCTTTTCTTTGGAGGATTTAATTAATTAATCTTCCACTTCAGAGGTCTGCCTTACCTGAGTCACTAAATTACTTTGGAGTGCTCCCAAGTGCCAAATTAGCCATCTACCTCAGGTGTTAAGTGGATAATAATGTCTCTTACTGACACCTTGGAGATTGTTTTAGAGTTAAGTAATTTATTCTTACAAGAATGGACATGATTTTGTCCAGCAGACTCAGAAAGCGTATTTTCCCATGATATAAACAGTGGAATTATTGGTGAATGTCAAATCATCACTTAACCTCTCAAATACAATAAAAATGCAAAATAACTTGGTTTTAACTATGTTAAGTACATAAAATCATGTAAAAAAGTTAATTGACGTTTGAAATGTTAATATGATATTAAAACATTTTGAGAGATATATAGTTTTATAAAAGACATCTAATATTTTTAAGCCCACATAGAAATACTTATGAGTAAGGTAACATGATGTCTGGCATTTGCTTCAAAATAATATGATAGGACCATATGGGTGAAGGCACAGAAGAAACAAGATTGGCCATAAATTGACAGTTGTTTAATCTGGAGAATGACTACTTAAGAATTTTAATATTAATCTGCCAGCTTTTATATACATTTACAATTATTTGTAATAAACATCTTTTTAAATACTAGATAAATATTAAGGGAATTAGTGCCATGAAGTCCCAAGTTGCTAGAGGAAACTAAAAAGGCTAATTTAGTTGCTGCACTCTCAGCTTCCATGAAGGCAAGATTTATGGCATAATCTGCTGGATATTGTGGACTTCTTATATTACCTACCATATTGTAGGAACTCAGTATTTTTTATGTATCAATGATCTTTGTTTCTATTACTATGAATTTGGTTCTGAATCATTTCCAGCAAATATTTCCTTGTAAACTGTATTTTATTAGAAGTTTCTCAGTACCACCCACCAGTCCTCAAGCTATTTAAGTCAGAAACCTAAAGTGGATTCCTCCTTTTACTTGATTTCTAATAACTAATCCATCACTAAATTCCTTTGGTTCCCCTCAAAAGAAGACTTAAAAAAGATTGGCAGGTGTATGAAAAAATGTCTAACATCACTAATCATCAAGGAAATGCAAATTAAAACCACAATCAGATATTGCCTCACACCTGTTTTAAAATGACTATTATCAAAAAGGTGGGAGAAGTGTTGGTGAGGTTGTGGAGAAAAGGGAACTCTTGTTCCCACTGATGGTGGGGATATAAATTACCACGGCCTTTACAGAGAAACAGTATAGAGGTTCCTTAAAAAATTAAAGCAGAGCTTCTCCAGGTTCTCGGAACGGAACTGGCCCGCTAGTGAGAGCCTTTCTGACCAGAGCAGGCTCCGAGTCCCGGAGCCGCTGCAGCGCATTGTACTCCTGCAAAGAACCAGCGGAGAGCCTCGATCTGCAAGCAGCCTCAGGGATCAGGGCAGGGCAGCCGGAGACCTCTTCAGGCGGCTCTGCCCACTCCAGCTGCGGGCTCTCTTCACTGGGCGATCCAAGATGGCGGCCTAGAGGGAGACTGCACCCCCGGTCGCTCCAGAACCCAGGAGTTAAGAGGGGGAGACATTGAGAGACTCGGACTGAAATAGAGCCACGGGTGAGTCTGCCCACTGGGTAAAGCTCAGCCCGGGTGGCAGGCCCAGATAGAGGTGGCTTAGCGGAGCCAGGCAGGGCAGCTAGAGTCTTCCCAAGGTAGCCTTCCACACTCCGGCAGTGGGCTCCTCCCACATGGCCAGCTGCACGGTGCAGGCCCACAGTGAGAGCATTTCCGCACAGAGCCAGTTCCAAACCGTGGAACCAGTAGGGGGCTAGGGGCAGTTTTCTTCGGATACGCTGCTTTATCAGATTCCTCCAAGACATCAGGCAACTGAAGGCTGGGAGGTGATACACTGGAAATCTACTGGGACACTATAAGCCAATAGTGGAAAACTGCAATATCTCAGGGTCCCACTGACAACTGACCAATATGAGAAAACAAGGGAAGAAAATGTCCCAAACAAACCTAGATACTACATCAATAAAACCCAATGACAGCACAGCAGAAGAAATGTCAGAAAGGGAGTTCAGAATGTATGTAATTAAAACGATCAGGGAAGCTAATGAGGAGATGAAAGAGCAAATGCAGGCATTGAAGGAGGAGATGAAAGAGCAAATGCAGGCATTAAATGATCGCACCAATCAACAGTTAAAAGACCAAATACGGGAAGCAAGAGATCATTTCAATAAAGAGTTAGAGAGGGGCTGGGGAGATAGCTCAGCTGGTAGAGTGCTTGCCTCGCAAGCACAAGGCCCTGAGTTCGATCCCCAGTACCGCAAAAAAAAAAAAAAAAAAAAAAAAAGAGTTAGAGATACTGAAAAAAAACCAAACTGAAATCCTTGAAATGAAGGAAACAATAAACCAAGTTAAAAGCTCCATAGAAAGCATAACCAATAGGATAGAACACCTGGAAGACAGAACCTCAGACATTGAAGACAAATTATTTAATCTTGAAAGCAAAGTTGGCCAAACAGAAAAGATGGTAAGAAATCATGAACAGAATCTACAAGAATTATGGGATATCATGAAAAGGCCAAATTTAAGAATTATTGGGATTGAGGAAGGCTTAGAGAAACAAACCAAAGGAATGAACAATCTATTCAATGAAATAATAACAGAAAATTTCCCAAATCTGAAGAATGAAATGGAAAACCAAATACAAGAGGCTTATAGAACTCCAAACATACAAAATTACAACAGACCCACACCAAGGCACATTATTATGAAAATACCTAACATACAAAATAAAGACAGAATTTTAAAGGCCGCGAGAGAAAAGAACCAAATTACATTCAGGGGGAAACCAATAAGAATATCAGCAGATTTTTCAATCCAGACCCTAAAAGCTAGAAGGGCCTGGAACAACATATACCAAGCCCTGAAAGAAAACGGATGCCAACCAAGAATCTTATACCCAGCAAAACTTACCTTCAAATTTGACGACGAAATAAGATCCTTCCATGATAAACAAAAGCTAAAGGAATTTACAAAAAGAAAGCCAGCATTACAGAACATTCTCAGCAAAATATTCCATGAGGAAGAGATGAAAAACAACGATGCAAATCAGCAACAGGAGCCGCTAGCCTAAAGGAATAGCTAAATAAAGGAGAAACCAAATCATGTCAAAAACAAATATGAGTCAATTGACTGGGAATACAAATCATATCACAATAATAACCCTGAATGTTAATGGCCTGAATTCATCAATCAAAAGACACAGACTGGCAGATTGGATTAAAAAGAAAAATCCAACAATATGCTGCCTGCAAGAGACTCATCTCATAGAAAGAGACACCCATAGACTAAAGGTGAAAGGATGGGGACAAACATACCATGCACACGGACACAGCAAAAAAGCTGGAGTATCCATCCTCATCTCAGATAATGTGGACTTCAAACCAAAACTAGTCAGAAGGGATAAAGAAGGACATTACATGCTGCTTAAGGGAAGCATAAATCAGCAAGACATAACAATCATAAATATCTATGCCCCGAACATTGGCTCATCCACATACGTCAAACAAATCCTTCTCAATTCCAGAAATCAAATAGACCACAACACAATAATACTAGGTGATTTTAACACACCTCTCTCACCACTGGATAGATCGTCCAAACAAAAATTGAATAAAGAAACTATAGATCTCAACAACACAATCAGCAATTTAGACTTAACGGACATATATAGAATATACCATCCAACAAAGAACGAATACACTTTCTTCTCAGCAGCACATGGATCCTTCTCTAAAATAGACCATATTTTATGCCACAAAGCTACTGTTAGCAAATACAAGAAGATAGAGATACTACCTTGTACTCTATCAGATCATAATGGATTGAAATTAGAAATAAATGACAGAATAAAAAACAGAAACTTTTCCAATACCTGGAGACTAAATAATACATTATTATATGATGAATGGATACCAGAAGACATCAGGAGGGAAATAAAAAAATTCTTAGAAGTAAACGAGAACAAAGACACATCAGATCAAAATCTCTGGGACACTATGAAAGCAGTACTTAGAGGAAGATTTATTTCATGGGGCACATTCAAAAAAAGAAGTAGAAATCAACAAATAAACGACTTAACACTACAGCTCAAAGCGCTAGAAAAAGAAGAGCAGACCAATACCAAAAGTAGTAGAAGACAGGAAATAGTTAAAATCAGAGCCGAAATCAACGAAATCGAAACAAAAGAAACAATTGGAAAAATTAACAAAATAAATAGTTGGTTCTTTGAAAAAATAAATAAAATTGATAAACCCTTAGCCACACTAACAAAGAGAAAGAGGGAGAAAACTCAAATTACTAAAATTCGGAATGAACAAGGAAACATCACAACAGACACGAGTGAAATACAAAACATAATTAGAAGCTATTTCGAAAATCTATACTCCAACAAAACAGAAAACCTCGAAGACATCAACAAATTTCTAGAGACATATGAATTACCTAAACTGAATGAGGAGGACATACACAACTTAAATAAACCAATTTCAAGCAATGAAATAGAAGAGGTCATCAAAAGCCTACCAACAAAGAAACGTCCGGGACCAGATGGGTTCTCAGCCGAGTTCTACAAAACCTTTAAAGAAGAGCTCATTCCAATACTCCTCAAACTATTCCATGAAATAGAAGAGGAGGGAACCCTCCCAAACTCGTTCTATGAAGCCAATATCACCCTGATACCTAAACCAGACAGAGACACATCGAGGAAAGAAAATTTCAGACCAATATCCTTAATGAACATCGACGCAAAAATTCTCAACAAAATTTTAGCAAATCGCATACAAATATATATTAAAAAGATAGTGCACCACAATCAAGTGGGTTTTATCCCAGGGATGCAAGGTTGGTTCAACATTCGGAAATCAATAAGTGTCATTCACCATATCAACAGACTTAAAGTTAAGAATCACATGATTATTTCAATAGATGCAGAAAAAGCATTTGATAAAATACAGCATCCCTTCATGCTCAAAACACTAGAAAAAATTGGGGTAGTGGGAACATTCCTTAACATTGTAAAGGCCATCTACGCTAAGCCCATGGCTAATATCATTCTAAATGGTGAAAAACTGAAAGCGTTCCCCCTAAAAACTGGAACAAGGCAGGGATGCCCTCTCTCACCACTTCTATTCAACATCGTCCTTGAGACTCTAGCCAGAGCAATCAGACAAACCAAAGAAATTAAAGGGATACGAATAGGAAAAGAAGAACTCAAACTATCCCTGTTCGCTGATGACATGATTATATATTTAGAGGAACCTGGAAATTCCACCAGAAAACTTTTAGAACTCATAAGTGAATTCAGTAAAGTAGCAGGTTACAAGATCAATGCTCATAAATCCAATGCATTTTTATACATAAGTGATGAATCTTCAGAAAGAGAAATTAGGAAAACTACCCCATTCACAATAGCATCGAAAAAAATAAAATACTTGGGAATCAATCTCACAAAAGAGGTGAAAGACCTCTACAATGAGAACTACAGAACACTAAAGAAAGAAATTCAAGAAAACCTTAGAAGATGGAAAGATCTCCCATGTTCCTGGATAGGCAGAATTAATATCGTCAAAATGGTTATACTACCTAAAGTGCTATACAGATTCAATGCAATTCCAATTAAAATCCCAATGATGTACCTTGCAGAAATAGAGCAAGCAATTATGAAATTCATCTGGAAGAATAAAAAACCTAGAATAGCTAAAGCAATCCTCAGTAGCAAGAGCGAAGCAGGGGGTATTGCAATACCAGATCTTCAACTCTACTACAAAGCAATAGTAACAAAAACGGCATGGTATTGGTACCAAAATAGACAGGTAGATCAATGGTACAGAATAGAGGACATGGACACAAACCCAAATAAATACAATTTTCTCATACTAGACAAAGGTTCCAACAATATGCAATGGAGAAAAGATAGCCTCTTCAACAAATGGTGCTGGGAAAACTGGAAAACTATATGCAATAGAATGAAATTAAACCCCTATCTCTCACCCTACACAAAACTCAACTCAAAATGGATCAAGGACCTCGGAATCAGACCAGAGACCCTGCATCTTATAGAAGAAAAAGTAGGTCCAAATCTTCAACTTGTTGGCTTAGGATCAGATTTCCTTAACAGGACTCCCATAGCACAAGAAATAAAAGCAAGAATCAACAATTGGGATAGATTCAAACTAAAAAGCTTTCTCTCAGCAAAGGAAACTATCAGAAATGTGAAGAGAGAGCCTACAGAGTGGGAGAATATCTTTGCCAACCATACCTCAGATAGAGCACTAATTTCCAAAATCTATAAAGAACTCAAAAAACTCTACACGAAGAATACAAATAATCCAATCAACAAATGGGCTAAGGAAATGAACAGACACTTCACAGAAGAAGATGTACAAGTAATCACCAGATATATGAAAAAATGTTCAACATCCCTAGTAATAAGGGAAATGCAAATCAAAACTACCCTAAGATTTCATCTCACACCAATTAGAATGGCGATTATCAAGAATACAAGCAACAATAGGTGTTGGCGAGGATGTGGTGAAAAAGGAACACTCATACATTGCTGGTGGGGTTGCAAATTAGTGCAGCCACTCTGGAAAGCAGTGTGGAGATTCCTCAGAAAGCTTGGAATGGAAACACCATTTGACCCAGCTATCCCACTCCTTGGCCTATACCCAAAGGACTTAAAATCAGCATACTACAGAGATACAGCCACATCAATGTTCATTGCTGCTCAATTCACCATAGCCAGATTGTGGAACCAACCAACCTAGATGCCCTTCAGTTGATGAATGGATAAAGAAACTGTGGCATATTTATACAATGGAATATTACTCCGCAATGAAGAATGATAAAATTATGGCATTTGTAGGCAAATGGTCGAAATTGGAGAATATCATGCTAAGTGAGATAAGCCAATCTCAAAAAACTAAAGGACGAATGATCTCGCTGATAAGTGGATGAGGACATATAATGGGGGGTGGGAGGGGCTAGCATTAGGTTTAGGGTTAGGTTTAGAGTTAGGCTAAGGAGAGCGGTAAGAATGAAGGAAAGAAGGACTGTGTAGAGGGAAAAGAGGGGTGAGAGGGGTGGGGGGGAGGGGAAAAATAAAATAAACATCATTACCCTAAAAAAAAAAAAAAAATTAAAGCATACATATGATCCAACAATCCCACTACTCTATATAAATGCTAATATATATGTTACCTATATATAGTATATATACACATGTATATACAGTATATATCCTCTATATATACATGTGTATATATACTATATATGTACACATATACACACACAGAGGAAATAAAGTCAATGTTTAGAAGAGATATTTGCACTGCATGTTCATTGCAGCTTTGTTCACAATAGCTAAGATATGAAATTGAACTGTGTCCATCATTTAGGTGAAGGGAAAAATACGAGTTATATATGCACAATAAAATACTATTCAATTGGGTCTTTAAAAAGAATGAAATCCTGTCATTTGTGACAATATGGATGAACCTGGAGGACTTTATGTTGAATGAAATATAGGCACAGAAAGACGTCAGAAATGCAATTCCATTGGAATCTAAAAGCATTGAACTCATAAAAACAGGAAGTAAAGTGTTAAATACCAGGGTTTGTTGGGGTGGGTTGGGGAAGATTGAGAGATGTTGGTCAAAAGATTCACTTAGAAGAAGTAAGTTCAACAGATCCATTATACAACATAGTGACTAGTTAAGAACAATGTGTTATAAGCTCACCAAGAGTTTCAGAGTTCTCACTTAAAAAAAAAAATAGGTGAGACGATGCATGTTAATTAGCTTGATTTAACCACTTCACAGTATACACATATTTTAAAACAACATGTTACATACCATAAACATATACAATTTTTATTTGTCAGTTTTAAAACATCCCATTTGTTCTACTTTTGAAATACACCCACCCCATCTCTCCATCTCTGGCTACCTCTTGCTACCAACTTAAGTCATCCATTGTCTCCTACTGGAGAACTGGTGGGAAGAGGGTTGCAATGCAGGGGGCCACAATTCTCCCAACCTGCACTTCTCCTGAACAGTGCATTGTCCTAGAAGAGCCTAAATGATTCTTTAAAAAAAAAAAAAAGAAGTGTAAACAAGACGTTACTCTTCCTCTTAAAACTGTTAGTGATTAATATTCAACTTAGAATACAGTGGAGAGTTGGGCACCATGGCACACGCCTGTAATCCCAGCAGCTCAGGAGGCTGAGGCAGGAGGATAGAGAGTTCAAACCCAGGCTCAGCAAAAGCAAGGCACTAAGCAACTCAGTGAGACCCTGTCTCTAAATAAAATACAAAAAAGGGCTGGGGCTGTGTCTCAGTGGGTCAAGAGCCCCTGAGTTCAATCCCTGGTACCCCTTGTATCCCCCCAAAAAAGGATACAGTGGAGACTTATCATTGCCAACTAGACCTGGGTGACTTGTCTCCTGCCTGACACTCTAGTGTCATCTCATGCTGTTCCCTCTCACTTAGTGTGTTTTAGTCACTGTGTTCTGTGCTTTGAGCACAGGTACAGCAGGCACATCTGGCACCTTCTACCCTGGGGCCATTGCTGTGGTTTGCTTTGCAGGCAGTTTCTTCCTCTGCATGACAGGCGCAGGCACTTCCCCAGAACCTCTCCCTGAGTGTAGTTCCTTGGTAACACTGGTTACAATCTGTCTTTTTATTTACTTATCATTCATTTCCTCCAATGTGGTGTTTCTCTCTCCTGTCATCTCACCAGAAGTTCATCTCAATGCCTGATCCATAAAAACCACATTTTACTGAAATTTGAGATGTGATCAATTATAGGATGCAGTATTATGTACCATTAAGAAAGTAAAAAGTACTGCAAATTAAACTGTGGCTAATAACTATTGATTATGAAACAGTCTTGACTTTTGAGATGTTAAAATGATATTTAAAGTGCATCCTTGAATTAATGGAACACTTATTTGTTGAATAAATAAATGAATGCACTTTGCTTACTCAAATTTTTTTTGTTTGGCAGTGATCTTTTGAGAAAATTATTTTGTAAAAAGATAACACATATATAAACCAAGAGATCAGACAGATCATGAGTAACACTATGCATGAAAAAGACTGAAAAAGGCTGATGGTGTTGGTATGAAGAAGTAGGATATTGAAAATATGTGAGGAATTTTTCAGTTCGCCAATTACTAGCTTATTGGCAAGAATTCCAACTCTGAAAATGAAATTGTCATTTGTAAGAAAATGGATGGAACTAGAGACCACGTTAAGCAAAATAAGTCAAACTCAGAAGGTCAAAGATTGTATATTTCGTATCATATGTGGAAGCTGGAGAGAAGGAAGGAATAGAAAGAGGTGGATCTCATGAAAATCAAAGGGAGATCAGCAGAGGAAAAGGACTGGGGCTGAGAGGTGCAGAGGATGGGGGGAAGTGCTGGGGAGTGATATGGGCCAAATTCTATTGTTATATTGTGTGCATATATGAATATGCAACAAAAAATTCCATCGTTATGTATAGCTGTAATGCACCAGTAACAAAATGTGGAAAGAAAAAAATACCAAAAAACAAACAAACAGTAGTTTCAATTCTGAATATGTAAGTCTTGAGTCAGCCAAGCAATTTGTGTGTAGTTGTCCTGGAAGTAGATTCAGCCCTCCACTGTACAAGGAAAGAACATAGAAAAGATGGGGTCAGATGCTGATACACCTATAAAACTGGTAGTGGGAAGGTAGGGGAATATGCATCTGATTTCTGCTTGTTCAATGAAATACTCTATGATGTCATGGGTCAGTTTGGTAGGATAGGGATTTTGGAGCTCTGAGAAAGAAGAGAAGTTTTGGAATAGTCAATAGGAAAACATGAAAGCGAGGAGGAATTTTCTGTGGAAATAAAATGCATTTGCAGACAGATTTGAGAAACACTGAAACAGAAGACAAGACCCTTGTTGGCTGTTGAATAGTAGGTAGCCCAGTGTGGTTGACAAGTACCCAGTACTGAAGGAATAACAAGATGGTGTGGTCCCTAGAGCTGCAGAGGATGGTAGTCCCTAAACTACATTCCACTTCCCCAACACCTGACTATTCCCAGATGGCTGGGAAATTGCTGCATCTATAGCTATCATAAATATAGTTAAAATTAATAAACTTGTAGGCTGAGGGAAACTGGATTCAAACACTGACCTGGGAATCCGAAAATCAGTCTCCAAACCAATAAAGTATACTGCTCCCCAATAAACAAGAGCCTTTAAAGTGGCTCTGTGTGTGCGTGAGCACTGTGTGTGTGTGTGTGTGTGTAATGAAAAGGAACTCTCATGTGCTACAAACTGAATAGTGTTCTATTTTTATAGGAAAAAAGGCAGATTCCCAAGGTGGCAACTCTACTCTCATCCTCTGGTCCATGTTCATCTGCACAGCCTCTTTCCATACTCATATACTTGGGCCATTCTTACTACTCATCTTTAATCCCCCCTCTAAGGTGGTGATCTCTAAGTTCATCTGCGTGTCCATGTGCTGTTTCAGTCAGTGTGGTTGGGGGTTGGGAAGAATATGGGCACCCTGTTCTGTGTGCTCTGTTGTCTTCCTCCGGCCTTCATCTGTGCTGTTTCTTCCATCTGCTTGGAACGCCTTCACCCTTGCTTGCCTAGTCCTGCAGATCTTAAGATCTTACTGGGAACCTCCCTTCTCCCCAGAAGCCTCCTCTGAACCTCCCCCAGTCTGAGGTTGCCGTGCTTCCCCATGCTGTCCTCTAACACCTGTGCCTGTCCTGTCTGGTGTATTCACTCACTCGGTGTCCTCACTGCCTCTTGACTGAAGGACCTGTGAAGCTTCAGCTCCCAACCCAGTGCAAGGCTCAGGATTGGCCTTCATAAATGTCGACTGAATGTTAAAGGGGGAAGTGTTTCATCGTTTTTGAATGTTCAGATTATATACTTCATCAAGCCAGACTTCTCATTTTGGAGTTTGTCTACATGAAATCTCTTGAGACTTCTGTCTTAAAATAATTTATTAGAAACATAATTAGAGGCTCCCTGCAGCTCGGGAGGCTGAGGCAGGAGGGTCACCAGTTCAAAGTCAGCCTCAGCAACTTAGAGAGACCCTAAGCAACTCTTAGCGAGACCCTTTCTCTAAATAAAATCCAAAAGAGGGCTGGGGGGTGTGACTCCGTGGTTAAGTCCCCTGAGTTCAATACCCAGTACCAAAAATAATAAATAATAAATAATAATAATAATAGTAACTGGAATCAGTATACCATGATAACACCATAATGAGTAATAATAAAATCTGAGTCTCTGAATAGACCCATCAAAAAAGTAGAAAATTGGGTAAGTATTTTAAAAACAAATCTCTTTTTTTTTTTTTTTTTTGCGGTGCTGGGGATTGAACCCAGGGCCTTGTGCGTGCGAGGCAGGTGCTCTACCAACTGAGCCATGTATATCCCCAGCCCAAAAACAAATCTCTTTGGATCACAGTTTTTATACAGTAGTAACATCAAATAAGTAGCATTTTGTACTTTCAGCAGATCAGTTATGGTACCAGGATTTATTCAAACTCAGACTTCCTCAGACCCTTCCACTTTCTATCGTTTTGATCACGTCCTTCATGGTGTTAATTCAACTTGTCATTCTCATGCACCCTTCAGCCTCCAACTTTGTAACTACTTTTCCTCAAGTTTGTGCAATATAAACAGTAAAGTTGAAAGTTACTGTGAATTTGGGCTTTTTAAATTTCCATTGCCCTCTGTGATGATATTTCCCCTGCAGAACCTGCGACTTCCTCCCCTTCCTGCCTCAGCCTTCATGGTGGGCTTTTCTCATGCAGGTGAATGTGTCTTGTTCGCTCAGAATGTCAGTCACTCAAGTGAAAATCAGAGCTGATAGTCATTTGCCGTGTGGAGTTTCCAGTGCCTTCCTTTGCTAATTAGGAAGGGCAAAGGCGATTATGATGCCTTGATTGTAAGGAGTTCCTGCTCACTAATAAAAGGACAGAGTCTAGCTCCTCCTTATTTGAAAGTTGTTTATTTATTTCCTTCAGCTTTTAAAAATCAGTTGTGTCCACATTTTGCACTTTAATATTTTACTGTCATTTTCAACGTTAGCCATATCTAGTATCCTATACAAAAATGCTAAATATATCATTCCAGCATATCCTCTCTTGATCAAGCTCTGTGTTCCTCTGAATAAATTAATTTCATGAATTTCATCGGTGGTAACCAAGGCCCATAACGATTCTCTTATTTTGTTTTGCACCTTCGTGTTTGATTTCATTTTCTTCCTTGCCCCTGAGATTCTGGAGACATAGGAGCTAACTTACTTTATGTCCATGGCTTGGAAGGATCAGATAGTTATTTTTTGGCAATGATTTTCAAATTACAAGATACACTACATAATATACTTTACAAAATCTCTTTGTCCTTTAAATTTAAAATGTGCCCAAAGTTTAGTGCTGAAATATTCTACAGTAACGTTGACATCTGAAACACCTTGTGGTTGGCACGTGGTCTGAATGCTGGCTCACCCTACAGTTCCTGTAGTTGGTTGGCACAGGGTCTGAATGCTGGCTCATCCTGCTGTTTCCAGGAGGATGAGATGGTAGTTTGTTTCCTTGGTGAGTCTTGGTGGCTTAGGTTCACAAATATGATCAGAGAAGACTAAATATCGAATAAATCAGTATGGAAACAGTGATTGTTTTGGGACTACCTAATACAGGTATCAAAGTTGATTGCCCCTCATTGTTTTCTTTAAAAATAACAGACAATCCTTTACTACAGTCATGAAGTAACGATACTGTATGCAAAAATGAAAAAGAGAAACTTAATAACCAATGCCACCTGCTCTTTCACACAGGTACAACTTGGCCAAGTAGAAATCAAATGCCCTATCACAGAGTGCTTTGAATTCCTGGAAGAAACAACTGTTGTCTATAACTTAACGCATGAAGACTCCATCAAGTATAAGTACTTCTTGGAACTTGGCCGCATTGATTCCAGCACCAAGCCGTGTCCTCAGTGCAAGCACTTTACAACCTTTAAGAAAAAAGGACATATTCCTACCCCTTCAAGATCAGAAAGCAAATATAAAGTAAGCATGTTCACCAGAGTTGTGGGTTAGATGTCACATGATAGGAGCAGCCATATTGGGCCGACTTGTGGTGGGCATTAAGTGGGCTTCCTTCCCTTCCTGGAGCCTAAGGTGAGCATACATTGCCTGTAATTCTGAAAATGTGTGGTCTGGGTAGACTGATGCTAAGTGGGCACTCCTGAGGATTTAATTAAAGATTTTTTATTGACTTTAATCATGTCGAAAATTCTTCTGGTAATATAATTGAAAAGATAATCTTTAGAGTAATCATTATAATTACCAAATACTAAGTTAATACTAAGGCTTTTTTTTTTTAAAGTATGAACTTCATCTTGACTTTCCCAGTGATCCTGATGGAAATCTCCTCTAACTCTGCCTGTGAGAAAGGAAAATAGTATAAAATGTTATTCATTCTTTATTCAACAAATATTAGAATGTCAGTGTATGCTTGACATTGCGTTAAATTTAGGGGACGCAAAAGTAAAGACATTGTCTCTGCTTCAGAAAATCTAATAAAGATGTGTTAGTCAGCTTTCTTTTACTATAACAAATAACTAAGACAATTGACTTAAAGAAAAAAGGCTTATTTTGTCTCACAGTTTTTGAGGGTTCAGGCCATGATTGATTGGGATTCTCTCTCCTTGTGATTGGGAAGCAAGAGAGAGCTAGGGGAAGTCACCAGGTCACACAATCTCCTTTGAAGGCACAACCCCAATGACCCAAGGACCTTCCACTAGGCCTTACTTCCTAAGGCTCTGTCAACTCCTACTAGTGCCACCCTGGGGAGTCAGCCTTTATTTATCATTTGGGCCTTCAAAGGATGTTTAACATCATAACTATAGCAGAAGATAAAAGGTATATACGCTCTGAAGTGACAGTTCAATATGGTTTTAAAAAATATCACTACCACTACAACCCCACCCACACACACCCCTATTCATATAGGGTGCTTTGGGGACACTTGCATGAAGCTGGGCCTAGGATGTCAAGAATAGCTTCACTGAGGAGGTGGGGTTCTCCAGGCAGAGTGGAGAGCATTTCAGAGCAAGAGTAAGTAAGAGCTCAGGCCCAGAGGCTGAGGCCAGGCCCTACTTAAGCAGCTTTCCCTACTTAAGCAGCTTTGCGGAGCTGGTGGGGAAAGAACAGTGAAGAGCAGCTTGGCAGGTAGGAGAGGAGGCCATGTTGAGTCTTCTACACTATGCTCAGAAGTTTGCACTTAACTCCATAGTATTACAAAAGATCCTTGTGGCAGCATTCACAGAGGCTGTCACAGGAGGCCAAGACTGAAGGCTGAGAAACCAAGGCAACAGCTGTGGGAGGAATCTTTGACTCATGGCCCTGATTATTATAGAATTGCTTGGAGAGTTTTTAAGATGCACAGGTGCCCCAGGCCTACCCCAGAACAATTGTCTTGCAAAGTTTTGATCCTCACTGGGTGACTAATAGGCAGCAGAATAGAGAACATTTTCAATAAATGAAGCGGAAAACGAATGAGGCTGTGGCAGTAGTTTTCATCCTTGTTATTACAGTAAATGGCAGGATGAAATGGTTTCAAAGACTTTTCTAAGTCATCTCCATTTAAGGTAAATTTTTGCCCATGTTCTGAGTCTTGGAAGCAGTGGTCCCTGTGTTATTCTTCCTGTGGCTTTGAGGGAACCCTGGTTGTGGTTTAGCAAGTAGCTTCCTCTGCCATTACAATGATGAGCTAGTCAGAACCTCTTAGTGACTAATTGGTCTTTGCAACTGCTTGACTCTCATGGTTAATTTTTTTTTTCTGGTTTTTAAGCAGGTTAGTGTCTTTAAGGTGTGACTGTCAGGCGAAAATCTTTCATTAATTTCCTGTAAGAAATGTCATTTTTGAGGTTACAAAATTGTAAAACTGAAATAATAACCTTACAATGATATTGACTACTGACTTAATACCAATAGAATACTATATATTCTATTGATTCTATATATTTTTATGTTATTTTCTTAATTTTGTTCCAGTTGTATGTTATTGATATCAGGAAATTTCCAGTTTTAAAAGTATTTGTTATTCTATAATGTAGGATATTTTATTTTGTTTCTAAATTGTGTTTAGAATTAGATATAAGTGAGGTTATTTTGATTACCAAAAGGTACACATAATTGAATCAAAGTGGAAATAATTGAATAATTTCAAAATAATTCTTATTAATGAGTAAAAGGATCATTTAGATACAATTACAGCAGCATGAAATGTTATGTCTTATTTCATCTAAAATCTTGCTGTAATGATCATAATTTATCACAGTGCACATGTATTGAGAGTGAAATATGGAAAAATTGCAAATATAAAATCCTGTATGTATATGATTTTGAGTGAACCAAAGGTATCCTGATAACATGTCCCAGTGATCAGGCTTCCCCTGATGTCCGTCAGTGAGTTGTAGGTTAAGAAGAGAAGCAGGGGGAATTGGGCCAAGATCTTAAATCTTGCAGATGCAATTGTTTACTTTTTATAAGCACAGGTGATGTAAAGTTACTTTGGGAAGAGGAGAAATTCAATACATACTAAATGATAATAAAGCAGTTAAAATCCTCAGGGGTGGGTGAGGGGTAATATCTCTATAGGTGTTAGTCAACTTTCTATCATGTGGCAAAATATCTGAGATGATCAACTTTAAAGGATGCTTCAGGGTTTCAATGGTTTCAGTTCATTGCTTTTGGGCCTCTGGCAAAGCAGAAATCATGGTGATGAGTGGTGGGTGGAGGCCAGAAAGGAGAGAGAGGAAGAGCCAGCATCCCAACATGTCCTTCAAGGTCATGTCCTCAGAGACTTAACTTCCTTCCCTAGGCCCTTCTTCCTAAAGGTTCTGCCACCTCCCTTTAGTGCCACAGGCTGGTGACCAAGCCTTTAGCATATGGACCTTTGGGGGACACTCCAGATCCAAGCTATAGCATAATATAAAAATAAACTATAAAGCAAATTCAAAGAAAAGTAAAACTACCACCAAATGTGGGGATAATTACCCTTTTCTACGTTGTACACAGTTGTACAACATATGATTCAAACACTTCCTGGTGCTATGACATGTACTATTTTTAGTGTAACCTTTATATAGCATTTCTCATCATTAAACTCTAAGCTCTACATTAACATTACTTGATTAACATGCCCACACCTGTCTGGATATTGTAGGTAGGAAAGGCACTGACATGTATACTCTAGCAAACCCCTCTGACATTCATGGTGAAGTATAGTACTCTAAACTAGCCCTGAGGTCTTCATTCTTTGTGGTGAACAGAGGGACATCTTTCATTTTGCTGCATTTTAGTTTAATTCATTTTCCCCAATAACAGAACCCACTTCCAACCTGTTATAGCTTATCATAACTTCAAGAGTAGTGAATTCAAGTACTCAAATGCAACAAGTTTCACTGTAAGCCAACTGCCTTCTGTTTATATCCATAAGTGGGTTTTGTAACTGTTGATAAATCCCTTGCAGTGTTTATCTCAATAGTACTAGTGCTTTTGTTTTGTTTTGGGTAGTGCTAGGATGGAACCCAGGACCTTGCACGTACTGGGCAAGAGATCTACCAGTGACCTGTATCCCCAGCCCAGTTGTACTGCTTTTGAGTCATTGAGTTACAGTATCTTTACCTAATGTTATTCTTTGAACATTTATTATGTTTTTTTTTTTCCTGGAAATTTAGAAGCACTTAATATAGTAGGCTAAAATTGTTGAAAATGTTATGGCTGAGTAAATGCTTCTCACACAAAGTTTAAGATCTAAAATATCATATTTGGGGATTTTATTTTCATGTATAGCTCTTCGTAAAGGCCATTTGTTAATTATTTTGTAATCACCAGATGGAAAAAGGATGAACAGAGTATAATCATTAAGCAGTAACCAGAACTCTTTCATATCTATTTATCTTTGGAAGCCCTAACTCAGCAACTCCAAGCTGGCAAATTTTTGAAAAATAGAGCTTTTCATTGTGTTCTGAACATTATTGGATTCATACTATATCAAATTAAACAAGTGTATTCCTGAATTGAGAGATTTACATTAAGACAGCCTTGCTTCTGGTCAAATCCAGTGCATTCATAATATTTCTTTCTTCTACCTGAAACTCTTATCATGATGCCAGAAAGTTTTATGATCCCATTTATAATTGAAGTTGACTTCGATTTCCAACTAGAAATCTAATTTCTAACCTAAATAGTTCCTGTAATTTATTAATGCAACACCAACTGCCCATCAATTCGGGAACACATTAATGGTGGAAAAATAAAAAAACATAGTTGTGACTCTGATGTGCTCATGTGATACCTAGAGAGGGACATATCATCCACACCCAAAGTTTTTCTCCATAGCAACTATCATCTGGGATTTTATGGTATATTTCTGTGCCTATTTGCTTAAAGTCTCTTTTCTCTCTAGTCTCTAGGAGGCCAGGTCTGGGCTTGCTTCAATCCCTCTTTCATTCCCATTCACTCTACAGCACTATGTCCTGTAGAGTATGCATTCTAAATATATGTGTTGAAGGAACTAACAAATTGTTCAATGTGAGAGTAGCATGCACTGTAATAAATGTAGATGGAAAGTGCTGAGTATATAGGAAAAGAAAAGACAGGGAAGACTGGAAGGGCTTCATTGACGGGCAAACACATTAAGTCTTGAAATGTTAAGTTGACCAAGATAGAAAGTTGGGGGAGAGCACTGCCTTCAAACTAGATTTAAATTCTCAGGCTGCCACATACTAGCTCTGTAACCTTGAGTACAATTTCTGCATCTTTAAATGGGAACAGTAATGGTACCCCATGCCCTAAGAGTGCAGTAAGGATTTAATGAAGTTGTACATATAAAGTGCTTAGCATTGTGATTGACACATCATAAGTGCTCAACACATGCTAGAAATTATAATGGTCTTTATCATTTAGGCAAGGGGAGCAAAACAAGCATCCCTGAGTGTGGAGAAAGGGGTAGGGAGTCAAAATGAACAGAGATCAGTGAGCAGTAGGAATAAAGCACAGAAGAAATTATGTCTGGAGGAAGAAGGAAGGTTTGGGGAGTGGAAAATGACCTCCATTTGAAATATACTGATGGTGTTAAGTTTGAAGATCCTTTGGGGCATCAGGGATGAGACGTCATGAAACATGGCTCAGGAGTGATCTGATAGAAGTCATTAACCCTGGGAGGTGGAAGAGAAGGGGTTTTGATAAGGAAGTCATGATAATGAACATCATAGGCTTTGCTGTTGTTCTTCATCGATTCGAGGAGAGGGAAAAGGGTTGCACAGGACTAAAAGCCACTAAGTTATTTCACTCAGGAGTTCACTACAGTCGATGCAGTTCCAGGTTCATTTCCCATCCCAAGTGTAGGCTGCTTTAGAATGAGAGTTGAAGGTCATGCCTCTCCACACAGGGGCATGTTGAAGGCAGTTCTCTTTATGGTTTCCTTGAGGCAAAACTAATAATAATTCCTTCTGTTCTTCCCACAAATGTTAAGCAGAACCGTCATCATTTACACAAAGGAGCTATGACTCATCACAAGGTGGAAGAAAAGAGCCAATATAATGTCCCTGAGAAGCTCTTTCTGTTCTGACCTTACATCTTTAGCAGTCTTTTATTCTCTTACAATTATAAGCCCTCTGGGTAGAAATCATATTTTATAAAACTGCATGAATATAGTATTTCCTTGTGTGGTAAAACAATTTTTCTAAGGACTCTCAGAACACCATAGAGTCAATAGGTTGTTCCTAATTTGTGTGCTTTAAAGTGTGCTGAAGTTTTCTTTGGTAGAAATGATTTGAAAATTTCTTTCCATACATAGATACGTGTAAAGCTTTCCCATGAACTTGTGATTAGTGTGCTTCTTTTCTCTTCTGTTTTTCCCTGATACCATCACTTTAAATTGACAGTGTTTACAAATTGAGAATCGAACTGTGAATCAGCTCAATAAGGTCAGTTTATCTTATGACACATGCTGATTTCTCTTGGGATTAATGCATCATCCATGTCAGGAACCTATAGACAACAAGAATAGTTTCTTAAATGATTGCTTCTGGCATAGATTTATGAGGGAGATAAAGACAAAGTCGTCTAGTCCAGTTAAAGAAGCCAGTTAAACAAAGGGGGTATTATACTTTTCCCTTGAAAAAAATGTATAATGCTCAGCTATGATGCAGGCCTACTAAATTTTATTAGAGTACATTTCTCCCTTCAGTCACTAATGAGGTGTTTGCTAACCTTGTTCTTTGAGGCACAAACTGGCCATGATATTTTCAGTTTTGCTTGTGCTTCAACTTCTAACAATAGCCAAATGTTGGAATTCATCTGATATTTTAGCCTATATCTGACTCAAAAAAATTAAAAAATACAAAACCAACTAGATAACTGTGATAATTAAGACCCATAACTCCTGCACATTGTCCTTCAACATTGTTGAGAACTATTTTTCACTTCATTTTGTTTTCCCTTGAGTCTTCAGCATAAGAGACAAGTTAAGAATCATTTCTCTCTGTTGACTGACTGGAAAGGGGGTTAAGTTAGCCAATCTGATCCTCGTTATGAAATGTTCAGATGTTCTGGAAGAAGGTTGGACTGTGCACTTCTTAGCTACCACCCTCTGTATTCCTGCCTTTCACATTTAACCTCTTAGGCTTGAAGAGAACCTAGTGAAGCCATCTGCCCAGTGATGCTCTCTATAGGTTGGCTATTCAGGCGCTGACCAGACACTACCATTGGTAAGGAATTTGCTACTTTTAGAATCACCCTCTCCTATTTCAAAAAACTACAATTTGAGAAAAAATTAATGATTACTTTCAGTCTGAGTACTCTCTCTTTCTCCTTCCCATCTTCCCTCTGTCTCTGCCTCCAGCTTTCATCTGTTAGTGACAGAGAATAGTCCCATTTCCTCTTTACACTGTAATTACATGACCCTCCTGCTACTTCATGAGATGTTAGCCTTATTGTTTTGTGTTCAGAATAGAGTGTCCCATTGAAAACAGAATGATGCTACATTTTTTCTGGCTAAGAATTCAGGCTATGCAAATGAAGCAGAATTTTCTAGTGCCCTTTTTATTCATTAATTATGGTTTAGATATGAGGTGTCCCCCAAAAGCTTATGTGTGATAAAATGCAAAAATATTCAGTAGTGGAATTAGATTGAGTGTGTAACCTAATGGGTGGATTAACCCACTGATAGGGATTAACTGGGCAGTGACTGCAGGCTGGTGGGGTGTAGCTGGAGCATGTAGGTCATTTGGGTGTACCTTTGGGGTTTATAGCTTGTCCCTGGTGAGCGGAGCTCTCACTGCTTCCTTGTTGTCGTGTTCTGAGCTGCTTTCCTCCACTACACTCTGCCATGATTTTCTTTCTTGCTGCAGGCACAGAGCTATGGAGTCAGTCAGCCATGTACTGAGACCTCTGGAATCATGAGCCAAAATAAACTTTTCCTCCTCTATGTTTTCTTGTCCTGTCTTTTGGTCACAGTGATAAAAAAGCTGATTAGAATATCATCATTGAAGAAATGGGTCCTCAGATAAGAAATGGACTCAAAAAAATATTTCTCTGGGTTTTGACTTCTGGATCTAGAGGGAGAATCTGTAGATGCATAAAGGTGATTCCAGGTGGACTGGTATGAAGAATGATTCTCAAGTTCAGGGTAGCAGACTCAGCAGACAACCCCGTCCCTAAGTTCTGACATGCCGCCCTAGAAGAACATGCCTCTCACTTAAAAATAAAAGCCAGGAGGATGTATTATGCAATAAATAATGTATTACATATGTAAAAAGGAGTCAGGAAAGAATACTGAGGGAGGTCTGTAAGATTATTTATATAAATAAGCACTGTATCTTGATATACATTATCTTGTCATATGTTACCTTGCATTGTTATATCTACTTTTGATCTCCAACCTTTAGAAAAGTTTTTCTTTCCTTTTCCACCCCAATTTCAACTGTGCTGTGAGAAATTAAGATAAGGGTCACTTGACCCTCTGGTCTCTATTAAGCCTATATGGAGCCTATATGTAACTGTTCTATCATTCAGGGAGAGCTCCCAGTAGGGAGTGGAATCCCAAGGACTAAGATCAAGGCAGGAAGTCAAGCCCATCTTCCTGTGTGGAGACTCGCTCCATGGTCACACTCTGACTTTAGAATTTGATATTATAAAGGAACAAACAGGGCTTCCTTGCAGGTGTTTGAAACTGTGCATCAAGACTCCTTTTCTCATCTCTGGAACACTGCACACTTCTTTCACTTCTTCTCCTGTACAGGAAAAGCATCTTCAGTTCTTAAATTTTTTATAACTGTTAGATTTCCAAATCATTTACTATGTTGGTTAATTTCTTTAGGAAACTAGCCTGACTGTGTAAATTTTTTTTTTTTTTAACTGAGGAACGGAATCCAGGGAAACTTTATAGCTGAGCTACATCCCTAGTTCTTTGATTTTTTTTTTTTTTTTTTTTTTTTTTTTTTTTTTTTTTGAGACAGTTTGTAAGCCTGGAACTTAAAATCATCCTGCCTTAGCTCCAGTGCAGTTGAGATTCCAGGCTTATACCACCATGCCCAGCATGAAAGCTGTAATTTTTACATGGTTCATATAAAGAGTTTCTGGATGACAGTATATTTTGGCACAAATGCCCAGATTGTGGGTATTTAATAAACCCTATTTATTGGACACTTCATCAAGGCTCATAGTTGAGCTGGCTGAAGTGATGTCTCTGTTCAGGCTACATTAGAACACTTTCTGTGTCCACATGTGCCCTCAGACCTCTCAGTGGTGACTCAGGTTGCACCCTCTGCCCAACTTCTGACTCCATCACCTGTTCCAGTAACATTCTTCTCATTGTTCAAAGCCACATTCTCTCTGTGAATATATCTTCCATCCTTCCCTTAAGCATCTTTCCCATGGCACCAATTTAACTAAGCATCTCTTGCAGTTATTACATGAGTTTATTGCTCTTAGGGTTTGTGTCTGTTTCTACAAAATTCCTTAAGGGCAGGTTATTTTCATAAGCCTAAAATCAATATCGTCAGTACCTGCCACTTGGAAATGCTCCATAAAAATTCATTGAACAGGCAAATGAATTGATGAGTGTTTCACTACTGAGTATCTGCATAACCTGAAGTTCTGATAAAGCAAATTCCTCTTTGAAGACCAAATTAGATCTTACCATTGTAGCACTTCATTTATGCATAAATGTAAAAGATCTTGATTTTATCAAATATTGATTTTGTGACTTATGTTAAATGACCTATGTACAGGAGTTTTATAATCTAGAGGCAGATAGTTATCTGGGGTTCTCTTGGATTTGGACTATTTACTATGTGGGCTGTTCCTACTTGGCATTATGAATTGATAAGAGAAAAATGCCATTTGCTTAGGGCAATTGGGTTGGTAGGTTTATATGAATGTCAGTATAACTCAGGTCTCTAGAAAAATAATGAGATTCAAAAATCAAAAATGTAATACAAACTTCTTTTATCTTTCATGGATTCTGGAGCAAGTTATTAGAGATTCCTAACTCTGATAACTTTATTCTTGAAACACTTAATAGCCCCACTCTTATAAAAGAGTTTACATATTAATAAAACATTTAGTAACCATCATCTGAGAATCTAAGAAGTGGGTGATGCCATCTCAGCTACTGGTTCTAAGTTAGAGAGGTTGGTTTTTCTCTGAATTCATTTAATTCACTTTACAAATAACTTACTAAGTGCCCCCCATACACCTTAAAAGGTCTATGTTACTTAATTCAGAAAATGCAGAATGAATGAGACACAGCTTTTGCCCTCAGTAAACTTATAGTGTTAAGGAAATTGAACATCTACCTGCCTAAAGTAAATTCCATAAGTGAGAACTGCATCTGATAGGAAGGAATAGGGAACACATCTTGAATTAAGGAGAATTTGTTTAGAATAAGATTCCATACACAGATTTTGTTAATTGTACTCTTTCATGTACAGGAAGTAGACATGTGCTGTTTCTTGTCCTGCCTCAATTAGTGAGGTTTGCTGAACACTCCACAGGAAGTGGGAAGTACAGGAAAGCAGTCTCAGCAGCCACCCAGGCAGGCTTCATGGAGAATCAGATACTTTTCTGGTCACATGAGAACCCTTGGTCATCTTACCACAAATCAATGCCTATCCCCTTCTCCAGTGTTCTGCACTATGGTCTCAGCTCCTCTCTGTTTTTCCCTCCATGACAAAGGCAGAATGTATATGTATACCCATTGCACTTTCCAGGAGAGAAAAATCTGTCTTGGCTAATCTAGATTCAACAATGAACACTTCTGTTCATGGAAGCTATTTCTTAGGCAACTTGCCAACTAAAGGATACATGTTTTTGACCTTCCCTGGTTCAATAAATTGTGGTCAGGAGAGATGGAGTCACATGGTATAGAAGAGTGCTTTTCAGATTTCGGCATGCATATGAATTCCCTGAGGACCTTGTGGAAATGTGGACTCTCAATCCAGTGGGTCAGGGTTTCAGCTTGTTTCCAACAAGCTCTCAAGCAATGCTTATGTTGCCTGTCCTCCTGCTTCTGTGTGAAATGATTATGCAGAAGGCAGGCACTCCATGTGGTTGTGAGGTGGCATTTCATGAGAGGGATAATGTGAAGCAAAGAATAGAGGAAGATGCAGTGTTGAGGTCTGTATGTGTTTACATAAGGCTGATTTTGAATATGGGTAAGGTCAACAAGGCATCTTTAGACCAAAAAACCAGCACTGAAACAATTCAGATTAGTCTCTAAATACTAAAGTTGTTTGGGTTGACTGTTAGTCCTTTTGTAATTTTAATCTAGAGCATGATAAGCAGTTGAGTATGAATTTTACTTACTCATATTCACATGAGAACTTGCTACATGACTCCTGTCACTTTGTCACTAGTTCTGTTTTGTTGGGGAGAATAGTGGTAGGTCACACAGTCGGACTTACTTATTATGAGCAGTTGAGAGTCAGTGTGCCTGGTTTAGACACCAACTGTCAGATTCCCTCATTCCAGAACCTTAGGAGAATGACACACTTCTCGTTATCTTGTTGGAGATCCAAAGATGTGAGTTCAGCATTAGTTCACAAGGATCCTTGAACCATTATGTCTGCCATTTAGACAATGAGTTCCAGTTTCAAAGACTTTTATAGTCCTCTTTCTGTTCATTTCATAAATAAAATCTAAGACTGATTAAAAAAACCAAAGAGGCCTTTTACACTTTTAATGATGTTAGAGCCCAGCAATTTCAAATCATGAATTTTTATCTCATAGGAGAGAACTGAATTAAGTATTCAAGTCTTCCTGAAATATTGGCAGGTACAGGAGGAAAAGTGATGTCTTTCTTTTTCTTTGCATTTCACTCACTATCTTCAGAAGGAAGGCCCCATATGATAGTGACATCTAGTCTTCATTGTTCAATGACCTTAAATGAATAAGCATAATGTTTTATTTTTTGAAGTTCACCCACTTCAACTTATTCTTACTTTGAAAAATGACTTATTTTGATATCAGTGGTCAGAAAAGGGAGAAACAATTATTTTAAATAACTGCATTGTGAAGTCCCTTTTTTTCTTTCCAAGATTGCAAATTTATGTGAGTAACATCTTGAAAAGAATTTTCATAGTTCACCTTTCATTGGGAATCATGTAGAATTGTGAATTACTGAATAGTTTAACCACTTAACAATCTTGGACCACTATGTTTTAAGTTGTCAGTCATCAAAGAAGGAACACTGCTGAGTGTGAGCAAGTGTTTTGGCACAGTTTGAAAGTGCTCACTTTGGAGCCAGATAAATGTATATTTAAATTTCTTTTTAACACATACTTTCTATGTCACCTTCATACCTACTTTGTAGGATTATCTTGAAGATAAAAATAAATAATGCATGATATTCCCATTTAACTGAATTTTTAAAAATAAACATGAAGATTTTTTTCAATTTAATAGCTAAATGTTATTTTTTTTGTCCAAAGTTAAAAACAGAAGAACTTTTGCTTCTTCACATTTGTGTAGGAAAAGCATTACTTATTCTTGACGTAAGTGAAAACTCCAGTACTTTGAGTTATAAGCAGAAGAGCTGTGATTGTAATTGCCAGTTAATTTATGTAGTGGAATCTCCATTGTCAAAAAAGTGGTGATCCAAAGAAGTAAGTGGTGCTATTGTATACAATTTACCAAAAGAAACTCTAATTGCTCTTCACAACATCAGTACATGCTTTAGTTGCCTAATGTGCAGGAACCTAGAAAAGAAGAGTTACAAATATCATTCAAAGTAACATATTTTATTAATTCATTTTAATCAAATGGGGATGAGGAAAGTCCAATATGTCCACCTGCTTTTAGGGTGTGAGAACTATAAATACTATGTGAGGGTGGCATTCTCCACTGCCATTCATAGTAAAGGAAAGCAGATAAAACATCTTCCATGTCAAGTAGAAGACAAATATTTTCAATGAACATGTACACAGTTGCTCATATATACCTCCACATAGTGAAAATATAAGAACCTCTTTTTGATGGTTCTCTCAATAGAAGCCACAGGACGGCCATATTGATACATTTCTAATTATTCTATTCTTTGCATTTTTTTTGTAGCTAATCTTCCTTAGATTGGTAGCAAACCAAGGGTATCCATTATTTTGGATGCTTTTTCACAGAAGATGCTGGTATAGCAGAGTGTTGGTTAGTTTGTTTTTCATTTGATGAAGTGTCTGTGGGGCTTTGATTTCATAAGCAAGTCATTGTTATAAAGAGCAATGGAAATATCTGGGAAATTGATGGAAGGGAAAAGTGAGTTAAAGGGGGCAGAAGCATGTGGATCTGGGGCATTGAGAACCTTCAGGTTTTACTCTGTGCTTCCATCTGGGAGATGTTCATAAAGGCAATTTGATTTCTAGAATATCTTAAGTACTGAATTCCAGTATGAACAGCCAGATCATCTTTGCCAAAGCAATTCATTCCTCCTTTAACAACAGAATATTCATGTCTTATTCTAGTTCTGGTCTTGTTGAGGAGGCATTTTAAATTGTAACCCTTTTGCTAATTTCCCAAGCGTCTCTTCTCCTTTCTTTCTGTCTACTAGTACTTATTATTATTTTCTCTGCACAGATCCAGTGCCCCACTTGCCAATTCGTCTGGTGTTTCAAGTGCCACTCTCCTTGGCATGAAGGTGTTAACTGCAAGGAGTACAAAAAAGGAGACAAATTGTTGCGTCACTGGGCCAGCGAGATTGAGCATGGGCAGAGGAACGCCCAGAAGTGTCCCAAGTGCAAGGTGAGATGAACCTTTTGGAAGAAAGGAAAGATCTGTGCACATTTGTATGTAATTGAACAATATCCAAAATATTGAAGTTAATCATAGTTATAATTATATGAATACAGGTGTGGATAAAGAGCATTTGCTGTTTCATTTTAGAAGAGAAATTATATCTTAAACTTAACATTTTTATATAAACAATGTATATTCTTATTTTTATTATGTTACAAAATTTAAGGAGACCACTTATAAATATTGATTTAAAACATCAAAATCTTTGTGTTCCCTTTAAAAATTAAGAAGGAAAAGCTAGTATGCAAATGATATAAACGTGTCATTTCTAGCTTGCCACACTACTATAATCCCTACCCAGTTATGCAGGCTTTGAATCCTCACAGCAGTCTTTTGCTCTTCTTGCCCTTCTGCCATCACTTATCGCTTTAGGATTATGTTAAATTGATCATTTCATTTCTTTGTATATCTTTTGAGGTACATGCTAATACTCCAAATCAGGATTTAGGGATTTAATGAATCCCACTTTAATTTCCCTCGTATAATCTTGCAAATAATCAAGAGTTAACAGACATTTGAGCTGAAACCTGGATATTGAAAGTTAGCCATGCAAATAGCAAGGGAAGATCCTCCTACAGAGGTCACCAAATAAATACAGCCAAAAAAAAAAAAAGGATTTGGAGCTTATAAGACAGGGATCTGTTGAAGTTTGAAGTTTTTAACTTACTTTAGAAAATTTTATATGTGAATATATGTGTACTCCACCATATGTGTGTTTTAGCTGTTGCCAAATTGACTTTTGGATATCATATCCAAATTGAGCCTAGTTTTCTTTTACGAATAATTCTACAGTTCCTTCTTTCCTGGAGACTTAGTACCAGATAAATGAAATTCAAATTTTCAGAAATACTTAAAATTTTAAAATAATGGTGAATCCAATTTGAAATAGTAAAAGTATTTTTAAATCCTATTATGGAGCATACTAATGTACAAATTTACTATGCCAAATCCACATATTATTTTATACATACCATAAGTAAAAAGTATAACATGAAATGCTATGTTGTATTTTTGGCAGTTGGAAGAAATTTTGAAATAGCTTAGTTGAACCAACTCTGTAAAAAGTGATGTATAGAGATGTGTGAGTTAAAGCTTTATCTGTTTTCCCTGTAGGAAGCAAATTCATCCAGTTACCATTTTTATTTTAGGTCTATTTCAGCTCAGTGCATCGATTGTTCAGTACCTTTATATTTTACATCCCACTGAAAAACAATTTAAAAGGAGGCCTTTCTCCTTTTTTCTTGCCTTTATTTGAAGCTGCTGCTCAGTTTTATACCACAGGCCAGTGGGAATTTGAGTGCTGTTAAGTCGTTCTACTTAGCACTTTGCTCATAAGTATATTTTATATCTCCCTGGAAAACCATAAAAAACAATTACCAGCCAGCCGGTTCTGGGACTGTTCTCCAAGTGAACAATACTGCAGCATTATGCCTTGAGGAAATTCTGATTGAACTTAAGTCATACATAAAAACATATGCTTGTGATTGCAATCCCTTGATCTAACATGATCTAACATTAAATGGACCTTCATGTGTAAAAGAAAAAGCAACCAAACATAAGAAATTTTCTGAGCACACTAATAACCTCCCACAGTTTTGACAAATATAGATAATCAGTTAAGAGAAAGCCTGCATGCTGGTTCCATCTTGGAGTAATAACTCCATGGTCTGGGCTTTAAAAAGAATTACCTTTTAAATAGATGAAAGGAAAAGAGCCAGGGAATTCCTTGATATGACTATGTTGTAGCTCTGCTTTCTGGTGAAATTCACATCTATAAAATTTATATCTATTTAAGTCACGTTTTATGATGTGTGTTGAGTGCAAATGTCTTTTTTTAATAAGCACAGCTTCAAAACTTTAATTTTGTTTATCGTGATCTTTGTTGTTGGACCTTAAAATTATATTGCCCCCATGAAATATTTCTATATTTATAATAGAACTTGAGGTATACTTGATGAATTCATGCATTATTTTACATGCTAAGGCTGCCTTTTCGTAAATATATCTGTTAAAATTTATAAACATAAAAAAGAAGATAGGAGTGTACTAAAACAAAAATTATACGTGATACCTTCAGATGGACAAAATAATTTTCATTTATATTCATATAAATACTTTCAATATTAATAATCAAATATACATAAAATTTTGTTGTGAGCAAAGTATACTTATATTTTTGTATCCTGCTGTTTGGTATATTATGTTTTAAATTAAAAATTGTAATAGATTTTGATTTTAAAATAATCATTTTGTTTATAGAGGTCATAAAACATGCTGGAAACTTGGGAAAAGAGGGAAAGTATTCAATCTTGTCACTCTAATCTACTCACCACATCTCCTTGGTTTTTGCCCCATTTGAATTACCTTATAAAGTGCTTTAATTATAATATTCCAATAATTCAATACATTAGTTTCTTCACTTATCAGCTCAAACATTTCTATAGCAATTTTCCAAACATTTCTTTCATTAACTGTGTAATATTTGCTTAAATTTGGGGTTTGGGTCTGCATATAATGTGTTGATGATATTTGTCTTGAATGTCTCTTTTTTCCATGTTTTGAATCTTTAAAACATGTATAAAGGTAGAATTATTGGGTTAAAAGCTATCGGTGATTTTCATTTTGGGCGTGTACTGCCAGTTTGCTCTCTAAAGGAGTGAAACAATTTTTAATTCCATGAGAAAAGTTTTGAGGATTTGTTTCTGTATGAACACTTCTTTAATTAATTCCTTTTAAATTTATTAATTTTAAAATCCATTGTTCTCACATTTACATTTTTTATTTGCTTATGAACTGAATATAAATATTATTTTAAAATACAATATAAAATAACATGTTTTGGAGTTTATAGTACAAACTTTTTAAAGTTTTCTGTTCATATCTTTTGCCTATTTGTATGGGCTAAGTTGGGGCATATTTTTATTATCAAATTATATGAACTATTTATTTGAAACTTTTTTCTGGTGTATTTTATTTACATATTTTCCCTGTCTTCTACTTTTTTCTTTTTTATTCAGGCAATCGGTTCTTTTATACTTTAGTCCTTATTTCTAGGTTATTATTATCTCTAGGTTTGCTTATATATTTTTTTTTCAAATTTTTGTTTTATCAATATGTATCATTCTCTTCCCTTTTGGACACACAATTGTATACTAACATGATACACACAAACACTTTTTTTTATATATTTATAAAATATTTCATACATATTTTCCTTCTACATTTAATCATTTATCATTCATACATTTGATTATAAAGGTCTCTTTTCTTCCTGTCTTTGAGCCTGTTGATTTCCAAATATTTTAACTCTTTACTTGGTCCATAATTTATTTTGGTGATTATTATACATTGAGTACTGAAACTAGTTGTTCCAAATTGGAGCCATCTCACTTACTTGTGTTTACTAAATAATTCTCCTACCAATTGATTTGTAATTTCTCTCTAAGCAAATGTTGTTTTGATTTGTAAGAGTCTGTTTTCTTAGCTATCTAATCTTACTGCTAATTTTTCAAGAAAATTCTGTATTTATACTGATGAGTTTTAAATGATTATGCCTTTGTAAAATTGCCCATCCAAGCAGAGTTTGATTATCTAAAAATACATTATTTTAATTGGTACTCTCAATAAAGCAATTCTTTTCTCTCCATTACTTCTCCCATGATGAGCTTTTTACCTTTTTCTCAAGTGGAAAGACCAATCTAATACTTGGTATAGTATTATGAAGAAATTGACTTGTGCTAAGAAGTCAAAATTATTATTTATAATTGAATTTTTTTGACATAATGAGTATTAAAATTTTTTCCTCACATTTATGATCAAGATACTTATTCGTCTAAGTGTGCTTGTTTTATACTAAGGTAAACATATATAAACATTTCTGAAAGTTACGTACTTATAAAACATTTTATGAACATTTTATGTTACTGTATTAAGATCAACTTTGGTTAGCGTTTTTATTTGCATGTTACTTCTAATGGAGAATTTTCTACAGTCAATTATGAGACACCATTTTTAATCTTAAAATGATTTCGTTTTTATAAAAATTTTTTAAAGAAAGCTTAAGCTAATATTGAAAGGTTTCTTTTTTACTTAGTTATCAATAAAACTAAATCTAGTTTGTGATGATTTAATATTTAAAATAAATTTAAAGCAAGTAGGGAAATTAAATTTTTTTTTAATTTATATTTCATTTGAAAATTTTAAAAAATTCACCAACTAAATTGCCCACTCATTGTGGTACTCTTTTAAATTTTTTTTTATTCTTTGGGTCTTGGAGATTGAACCCAGGGGCACTTTACCACTGAGCTACATCCCCTTTCCTTTTTATTTTGAGACAGGATCTCAGTAAACTGCTGAGGTTTGCCTCAGACTTGCTATTGTCCTGCCTTAGCCTCCTGGATCACTAGGATTACAGGCATGTATGCACCACCTGGCCCAGCCATTATAGTTCTTTAAATGATAAGACTAATATGCCACTGACTAAATTAAAGAAACAAACAAAAATTCATTGTTCCCTTTCCAGAAATGGCTGCTGCACATAATTTTATTGTTCAGCAGACTTTTAAGCAGACTTTTAAATGAATACTTAATTTATTAATAAATATGTCTCAGGTAGTAGCATAAACCTATTGGATGCTTCTAATAGCCTGAATATTTTGGATTTTAAAAGAAAAATTAGAAATCCCTAATTGTTTTTTCTTATATGATAACCATCATGAAAAATAAAAGCAGTTATGAAGCCTTCAAGAATATGAATCAAAACTCTTTAAGAATGGTTAATAAGCCATTCATTTGATCATTCCTCAAAAAGTTTACTATTAGTTAATTTGTATTGGTTATTTTACAGTTAACCAGATATTGACATCTAGCACTACCATGTTTTTCCCTTGTGAAGTTTGAAATTGTTAAAATCCAATTTTTCCAAAGGCCAGACTTCTGACACCTAAGTATATATATTTTAATGTATGAACTTTTAAAATGCAGGTGGACATACCTTCAGGCCCTTTTACCTGATTATGTGAGGCAAGCAGGAGTATAAAGCAAGCAGGAACTTACAGTCAAGAAACATTAATCATACAAAGGAATCATTATTCAAAGGAAGAATTATCACTTCAAAAATATTTCTGAAGCAAATATTGCAGTATGTTAACATAATTAAATGTGGGTGGTGAGTCCATATGTTGCTATTACATTATGATCTATAGTTTTTAAAGATGTTTGAGATAGTTCAATATTAAAAATAAAATCCAACCAGGAAACAGGAGATCCATAACATCAAAGCTTTCCAGAACTGTGTGGCTGACAGAAAAACAACTCTTTTAGAGATTTGGCTGCTACACACACACATACACACACACACACACACACACACACACACACACACACATTTTTTTTTCTTCTTTCTTAGGTAAAGGTTAAGTGTTGCTCAGAATACTTAGCTTGCTAAAGCAAAGTTAGCTTTAATATTTCTCAAAATGGTTTGCTTTTTTTTTAATTTTGGAAATTAAAGGGGAATTCATCAGATTCTCTCCTCCAAATTACCTTCTTTCTTAATATCAGATCAAAGAAATATTTATGTAAACATGTATGTAATGTGTTAGAAATGTAATCACAACTGACTTGATTACTTAGAGTTGACCACCTTGGTTTTCCTCTTCATAAATTATTTAAAACATTTAACAAGACATTGAGTAGAAATCATTAATTAAGAAACTATACTTTTTGTTGTTGTTGTACTGGAAATTGAACCTTGAGGAGCTTTACCACTGAGCCATATCCCCAGCCATTTTTTATTTTTAATTTTGAGACAGGGTCTCACTAAATTGCTGAGGCTGGCTTTGAACTCATGATCCTCCTGCCTTAGCTTCCTGTGTTGCTGGGATTATAAGCATGTGCCATCACACCTTGCTAGGAAATTATATATTTTCTTAGGTTAGTATACAAGTAATGTGATTTATGAATTAATGAGCAATTAAATTATTAATTTTGTTCCAGGATCAAGATGTTTCTAATTTCTAGGTGACATGATAATCACTCTTCTGTTTTTAAAAGAACATCTATGAATGGCTGGGGTTGTAACTTAGTGGTAGAGTGTTTGCCTAGCATATGAGAGGCCCAGGTTCAAGCTTCAGAACCATTAAAAAAAGAAAGAAATGTAAAAATACTATTAGGGGTTGCTGAATTCTGATAGGCCATCTTTATTCTATGTTTACAAATGCTTTTGTCCAGTGATCTTTTTTTGTGGTATTAGCACATTTATAACAATAACACTATCTAATACATACTGACATTTACTGTATGTCTGTCTCCATTGTAGTTATTATATTTTCCTCATCAGATCCTTAGGTATGATACTAAGGTGCTAATTCTAGTGTCCTATCAAGATCTTAATCGTTACCTGTCTTTTGATAAAACTTTGAGATGTTACAAAGTAAAAATAAGATGACAGCCTCAGTAGTGTGTGCATTACATTTGTAGTCTAATTTAATTCTCAACAGCAAGTTGTAAGGATGAAGTATTTACCACCATTCTAAGACATAGAGCTGGTTTCAAGCAGATTGAGTAACAACCAAAAGGAGGACAAAGGAAAGCAAATTATGTTCATTCACAATTTATTTGCAATTAAGAGAACTTATTTGTCATGATATTTCTCTTCAGATATTTTATTCTCTTAAATCGTAATAGGATGCTTTGGGCAAGAATGTATTGATTCAGAGGAAATGATTAATTTTCCTCTGTTCACATAAGATTAGCACAAAAGCAATGTCTGTGGTCATGTCTATCTGAACCACAGCTATGTAGCCTGTGGTTGCTGGGGAAGAGGTTGGCGTATCCATGTTTGCTCTTATAGATATCCTATAGTTCTTTAGTACTTCATTTGCTACTGCAAAAGGGCAGGAATCAATAGTAGCTTCCAAATAGTGGCCACTCAGGAAATAAAATAGCTTCCACTGAGCCACTGATTAACCATTTTTAATTCTGCATATTGCATGAAATGTCTTAGTTTGGAGCAGCGGTTATTATACTATTTTCCCGATGTGCCAGGGGGTAATCCTTAGTCATGAGAATAACCTGATTGTTTGATGGCAGATATTTCTTGGACATAGATGGTATTGCCTCTAATGCCCTATTTTTATGACAAAAAAGATAAATGTTTTTTTACTGTCATGAGATTTAAATATATAATGTGACCACCTGTTACATTTCATTAAAAAGTCAGGAAATTCTCCTAGTTTAAATATAATACAAAAATAAGTAAAAATATTGTAATATAATATATCATTATGTAAATACTTAGGTAACATAACATTAAAAGAAATAATGAAGCAATCAGATGTATACATAGTTATGAATATTTACATACATATGTGTGCAATATTTATATGTATTTATATTTGTACATGTATGTAGTTTAAGTACTAGAACCATGTTTTGGGCTGTTAAATAAAATGGAGTTACGTTCTAAATGCAACCAATCTTTCCTCAATTTATACAGTAATAATATAACAAAAATTCATTGTATTTGAATACTGTGTAAACATCTTTTTGTGTTTATATGTAAAATGGAGTCAGGTTTCTAGGTTTGGATATTTATCAACTGATTTTCACCAACATGAACGTTTAATGCATTTGAAAATTTTACGGGAAGAGTTCGATTCTTTACTGTGCAGGAAATCCCAAGCATTGCAGAACATGCATAATGCCAGCATCAGCCACCTGTGTGAGCTAATTATCCCCTTACTGAAAATAAAAAGAAAAATCTGCAACATCTCCAGTGCCCCGTTGAGGGTCTGTTATAGTAGATGAGGGCTTCTAAGAGGGATGAAGTCCAGTGATCCATGTCCACAGGGGAACATTTGAGTCAAAAGCTACTTACCCATTTTTCCCTTGGATTCTGATGATACCAGTTTTGCTAAAGTATTTCAAACTCTCTTAGATAATGCATTCATTTCATTTCAAGTTTTAAGAGTTGCTGTCTATAGAGCAAATTCAACTTAGAATTCAAAACAGGGGCACTAAGGTGATTCAATGGCATAGCACATGTTTTGCATGTGCAAGGTCCTAGGTTCTAGCACCAAAAAACAAACACCAACAAAAGAAGGAATTCAAAACAACATAAATTTTTGCCGTGGCAGCAATCAGTGGCATATTGTAAAGTTTTAGGGAACTGGGGGAATAGGTTTATATCCAAATTCCTCTGCAACATCTTCACTGGACTTTAACAGATTTCTTCAATACAATAATAATATCTCCCGCAAATAGTTTTTCCCATAACTCCCCCTCTCAATAAATAACCATTTAATCTTCCAGGTGCTTGAGCCAAGAACTTTGTGTCATCCCAACTCTCTATCATAACTCACTTCCAGTCAATTGATTATCCGATTGAAATTTTTTCAGAATCTGAACACATCTCAACACTCCCACCATCAGTAGTCTGGTGCAAGACATCATCTTTCTCTTTCTAGAATTCTTGCAATAGATTCCTAACTGGTTTCTCACTCTTTGCAATGTTCTTAAACCAGCAGCCAGAATGAGGCTGTTTGACAAGAGACAGATCACATCATCCCTCTGATCCGAGTCAAACTTTGTGGTTCTCCTCTTAAAAAGAGCAAGTGCTAGTCCTTATGATGACCGTGTGACAGGTCACAACCTGGACATGCTTCCACCCTATCACTCATCTAGCTACACGTATGTACTTCACCCTGCCACAACTACAATGCCTTTCGTGCTATGCTTCAAAAACATTAGGAGTGCTCCCTTCTCAGGGTCTCTGCACTTATTCTTCCCTCTGTCTAGACTGTTCTTTCCCCATACATCTACATGGCCAGCTCATTCACTTCCCACCTGTCTTTGAGTAATATTCAGCTTCCCAGTGAAGCCATATAATTTCAAACCTCCTCCCCTTCTTCAGTAGATAATATGGAGCCAAAATAAAGCACCTGCCATATTACTTCCCCGTAGCACTCTATTTCTTATCGTTCTTTAAGATAATGGATGTATATTCAGCCACGAGAGTAGGAATTTCGATTTATTTTGTTCTCTGAGATACCTGAGGTACTTCTAGTGTTTAGAGCACTTGTTAGGCACTCAATAGATAATTATTGAATAAGTGAATTTCGTTTTTCATTCTTCCTCATATGGCATCCTATCGTGGATCCATTTTATGCTCTGTAAGATGTGTACCTTTTTCTCATGGACTCACAGAAGGGAGACATAATCATTAGACTGACAAAGATTACGTACTATTATACTTTAGTAGGACTTTGCTACTAAAATGATGATGGACTTTGATTTTGCCTTTTTGGCTTGGGAATTCCTATAAAGCATATAGGTGTGTGTGACTAGCACACAGTTGCTGTTTGAGTCTGAAGCTTAGGAGCTAGGTCCACAGTGGATTTAAAGAAAAGAGCTCCTGTGGAGGGGAGGCAAAGCCAGGTGAATGTGGAAGAGATCACCCAAAGAGCATGTGCAAAGTGATGGGCATTGATGGGATTAAGGGATGGGTGAAGGGCTAGGAACCTAGTGGAGATCAGAAGAGAACCTGGAAAAACCATATCTCTGAAGCACGAGTCCATCGAAGGTCTGGAGAGAGGTGGTAAATGATTAAATGAATAAGTATCAATTGAGAATACGCTGTGTATCGGGACTATGCAGGACCCTTCAGTAAAAATGTGAAAAAGAAGTGCATGATCTGGGTCCCTGTAGATTTTCTTCCACCCATTGATTAAGTGGAATCTATATGAAAATGAAAAACTGTATTCCACTTTTATTTTTTAGATTCTGTATGGCCATTTTATTGAACTAAAGGTAAACAACTTAAGGAAGACTAGTACTGTATTTTTATATATACATATGTAAAATGGTTACTCTCATTACAGATTTTTTTGTTTTGTTTTTTGTGGTGCTGCGGGTTGTACCCAGGGCCTTGTGCTTGCAAGGCGAGCACTCTACCAACTGAGCTATATCCCCAGCCCCTATTACAGGTTTTGATCTGTCCTGTGAAGAATATAATAGGCACAGAAATAGACTGTTGTGTCTTTTGTGTCTACTACAATGTGAACTTAATATCAAACTCTTAGTGAGGAAATGTCTGGCATATTCTGAACATTTCATCTCATGACTTTAAGTGTGCATAGGTGTCCGCAACATTTGGGGCCTAAGTACCCAGTTCCTTAAGTAGCCATCCTTACCCAGATGGCTACTTATTGTGTGTGTAATAACAAGTAGCATTTGTGAGGGCTGGGGGTGTGGCTCAGTGCCGCAGTGGCTTGGTGCGGGTGCAGCTTGCCTGGTGTGCTCAAGGCCCTGGTTTCCATCCCCAGCATTACACACACACACACACACACACACACACACACACACACACACACATTTGTGGTTTGTGAATACTCAGTTTAATCTAAGTGGATTAGGAATACCTAGTCTATTTCCATCTTTTAAGTAAAAACAGAATTTTCATGCTGAATTGTAGTCACTTGGGTGATTAGTTTATTTTTTAGTGTGCTAAGTTGGTGAATATTTTGAAGCTATAGCAAAAAAATAAAGGCAGCTTCATTGGGGAAGAAAAAATGAACTATATGTAAATATAATTTGAATCTGTGTTTTAAAACCTTATGTTTCAAAAACAAAGACGGCATTGTCACAGTATGCCATTCAGAGATATACCCAAGGAATTCATTTAGCATGTGAAATTTATTTTCCACTAAGTGTCAGAAGTTGAAAATTGCAACTTGCTTAGCAAATGTGAAAAGTGAATGTTTTCTGTTATATACTGACTGGTGTCATATCTGTTCATTTCTCTATCGATATCAAATAATAAGATATTTATATATAATCAAGATATATTCACAGTAGTACTAAAGAAAGCACTGTGTACTTCAGAACTGGTAAATTATGATACTATTTTCCACGGTTAAATTCTTGCCTTTATGTTTGTAAACTATTCAAATTAACCTGTAGAACCATGCATTCCTGCAGTGTACAAAATTACTGAACACCCTTATCAGAACTTAGTTTTTCAATTCCTGTGCAGGAGGACCAACAATATTTTAGTTTTCATGCTGTGTTCAGAATATTGTATTAGTAATAAGAAAAGACTATTAAAAGAGAGAACAGAAACTGCACTCTTTGCTATTTAAATGCAATAATAAATAGGCCACATAAAGATTTTAGAATTCAATGAAACAGTATTATAAACTGATATAAAATGACAGGGCTTCATGTAAAACTTTGAGGCATATAAACTGTCAGTCACAGGTTTAACTTATAAGAACAAGTTTCCCATCAGAAAAAGTTTTGATACCATATTGAAGGAAGGATCCAGAGAGCGGCAAAAACAAGCAGAAAAGCTTAAGAAAGTAGACGTATTTGTCTCATAACCTCTACTGTGAAGATTATACTGTTGGTTAGCAAAGAATATTTTGACCCTCTGATTTCACCTTTAACTTCACAATAAGAGGTTGCTTAGCATAGTAAAGAGATACAGGCTTAAAAATGTTCTCCACTCACTAGGATTATCATTTCAACAAATCACTTTTCTGAGTTCTGGTTAAGAATAAGAATGCCAATCTCTTGATGCAGTTTAAAGTGCTAATCTTTGTACAATGCTTGGTCCAAACTGGACTCTAAACAAATGTCACCCCTCTTCCTTATATAGGCTACATGCAACCCTGATGTTTGGTCAGGAAATCTGTTATCCTTTCCATTTTGAGGTCAAATGCATCATATATTCAAAAAGTTGAGTGTATGATGTTTGAGGTGCTCAGCAATTATCTTCCCATGTGTTTCTTAGTGCCCAGATAGATGGTTTAAAGGATCATGAAAGGTTGAAGAGTCCAGTAGAACTTTGGCCTGGGTTAAACCTTAACGCCATCTACTGTGCTGAATGGATATGGCCACACAGTCATTAACAATCAGGCACAACTGGGAAAGTGCTAGTTTACTAGGAAGCTAAAGGGCTTGGGCACTGGAGACCCTCACCTGCACAGGCCCCATTTTTGACCTTATATCTAATTTTTGCTTGTAATTTATATTCTTTTCTTTAAAGAGGGTCCCTGAAATTAAATAACCTCAGGTCCCACAAAACCTGTATTCACTATGGCTGAACTGTCATATAAAAGAAAAAAATTCAGTATGACTGTAAGAAATAAAGTAGCCAATAGCAAGAAATGTACTTTTTGCTTTTATTGCCCAAATCGTGATTTGTTATAATCCTTCAGCACAGATGCTCATTTGCCCTTGACCACAAACCCCTTGCCTGTCTGCAGGTACTCTCTAGTCCAGCGTCAGTGCAAGAAAGGGCGAGAAACCACCTGGCAAGAAAGAGGTTTATAGTTATATTACCCAAGTGTTTGATTTGAAACATGTTGAGGTGGATAAAGGAGAAAGGGTAGATAAGAACCAGCTTTATACTGATCTGACTCTGTGTGCCAAACAATGGGTTCATTTTATACATGAGAGGAACATCTTTAAAACTGAGGCTTGGAAAAAGTGAAGTGGCTTCATTTTAGGTAGCTAGATGAGCTGGAACTGACACACAGTCCACTTGAAGTCAAAGCCCAGGTTCTTTCCGCCTCCCTGTGGGGTTGAGACTTACCTGCCTAGAGTCACTGGGGAGAGTGGACATTTAACCGAACAATTCACCAAACAATTCTGGATACCTGAGGTCCTGACGGCCACTTGGCAGATTTTTCTTTGGTGGTTCATTCATTTATCCCTGTGTTCAGTGCTTGCCTGTAATAGGTTGCCCTCTGCTTAGTTATTACTTCTTCAGAATTGTCAGAGTCATCTAGAAACTCACGGGTAGGTAGATTAGTATATGATAAACAAATAGATAAATTCACGTGTGTTTATTTTTCTAATGAAAATTTTATTAATATCTGTTGTTATTTTACAATCTCATGAGTCCTTTTTAAATTCCTTTAGATTGTAATTTAATCACAAAACAAATGCTACTTATGATTTGGAGATAACAACTTCCAAAATTTTTACGCTCACACCTGTAAAGTAAGGTTAGGTTTTGAAATGAACAATCATCTTCGTCTCTCAGCTCTCTCTCTTTTCAGAGATCTCTTTTTCCTGAATGATTTTATCCCATCATCGCTGACCAGCTTTTAAAATTGTGATCCTAACTACATTTCTGCCAGTTCAGAGAACTGCTCTGGGTATTAGGGGAAGGAAAGCATAATTTCAAATGACACGTGTCATGTTGTGGATTGTGACTGAAGTTTCACTGACAGGAGCCAGACAGCTCCGGGAGGGTTTGACTGTGGTGCGAATGGTGAAGTTCCCAATTGCAATAAAACATTCACTGACACAGGAATCCCAAAGCAGTGTCAGAGATAGAAGCTGAAAGTAGTTAAAATGGTAATGGGAACATTTGAAATGAAAATTCTAAGCAAAGGACTTTTGTGTGTAGTGTATTTCATTATATATAATGGGATGAGAACCAGGTGCCCTCATTGCAAATATATATGAATGAGTGAAGATGGCCCTTGAATGCAGTAAGAGCCTACTCTGTGGTGAAATCAAAACACTATTTTCAGGTGATCCCATTTTGCTCCTTGAGAGTTAGGCAGTATAACAAAAGTATGTATCTTTTGATGAAATAATGTTATATTTTTAAAGTTTCTTTCATGATTATTCTCCTAACGTGAAAAGTGTGTACATATTTGAATGAAAGATGGCTTCAAGTTATACACAGGTTCATGAGGACTCAGAGTGGAGTGTCCAGTTATACCTCAAGGAGCAGTATCTTGATTATAACATGACCTCAGTGCTTAAGACAGTGACAACACATTGAGTATAGGGAATGTCCAAAAATAATGCCCTGTTAATTATGAGTGAAGCTGTGACTACACCCAGCCTGACTAGAACTGTAGGGAAAAGTGTTAGTCGCACAGAAGGCATTTCACAGTTCTATAAACAACATATTTACAAATAATATTAGATACTAAAAGGGTATTGCATATACATGTGTATTTGCTATCATTTCTTTCAGCAATGAGAAATTTCTGCTCCTTGATATTCATTCACAGAAAGTTTTACATAGTCACTTCTTTTAAGGAAAACTCTTCCATCTCTTTTTATTCCCCCCAAGTCACCTTGTTCTTGCTGATCATAGCATAAAATAAAAGATAAAAATACTTTCACAGCATTTTAAATTTTCTCCTGTCCATTGAGTTAGATGTGTGCCTGGAAAGACAAATGAATCTTGTGTAGAAAGTGTTTATTTATAAGTTGATCAAAACAACTAAGTACCTGAAAAGTTCTTGAGCTTTACATATTTATTAAAGTATTTATTAAAATATAATCTTGGAGAGTGTTATTCTAAGTAAATTGAATGCCTCAGGAATGCCATGTGATACTTCCATTTTGATAATACTTCTCATATAACAATAAAAGTTGCCGGATTTTACTTTTTAAAAACTTCAAGAACCTTTTCTTCTCTTTGCCTCTTTCTCTGATATAGATCCACATCCAGAGAACTGAAGGATGTGACCATATGACCTGTTCACAGTGTAACACTAATTTTTGTTATCGATGTGGGGAGAGATACCGCCAGCTTCGGTTTTTTGGAGACCACACATCAAACCTCAGTATATTTGGATGCAAATATCGCTACCCTCCCAGAGAGACCTCATTTAAGGAGATTAGTGAGAGGGTCAGTCTGTGGTGAGTATCTGACAAGTTTATGGGAATCTTCCCTGGGAATGAAATTGTGATAGTAGAACTTGGAATAGCCATGATAATTCTGAGTATTTGCTGTGTGCTAGGTATTCTAGGTGGGGCTTTACCCCAAAGAAAGTGAATATTCTTTCTTTTTGAGAACTGTACCTACCTATAGTCCCAGCTACTCAGGAGGCTGAGGCAGGAGGATTTTTTGAGCCCAGGAATTGGAGGCAATTCTGGGCAACATAGCAAGACCTTGCCTCAAAACAAAATCGTGAAATTGAAAGCTTTAATTTGTTAACAGGACATTAGCTATTTGAGTAAGCAGATTTTATTGGCAAAACAAATTATTGATTACGTAGCAGAAATCTAAAGTGATTAACCTTTTAAATTTCTGAATCCTAGTGTAAGTCACTTGATCAGAGGAACAATATCCAGGAGCATTGTTACGCACACCCTCTGTTCATTGATGAAGTACATGCGGTACAGTACAGCATGGAACATGATCTAGAAGGATGGAAAGAAACAAACACATGTTTCAGAGCCCTGTAATGGAGTTCTATTATATCTGCATAATTGATGTCATTGTATACATTTTCCAATCATATTCATAATTAACAGCCAGCAGTTAATGAAATGAGTTCAAAAGTCCTCATTACTTCCAGACCCAAGTTTAATTACCAGCATAAACGCTCTTGTAGATTGACTTTTTATCCCTTCTTCCTCACACACGGCCCCTACACATGCACACCCATAAACTGATACCTGTTGGTAATCAAATCACCCTGGCCTAATGCCACCACCTTTGGATGATAGTGTTCCTGTGACCTAATACGTCTTCCATTAGCTCCCTGCACCTCTGTAACGTATCCACTGTGAGATTTCTTCCTCTCTTTTCACTGTGTTGTGCTGCATTATTTCTGGCAGTCTTTTTGTGTATATTAAATACTTTTCAACATCTTCCACACTTACCCTTTTCTACCTAGTTTTGCCTAGTTACTTCATGAAAATCTCTCTGTAACTCTTCTTAGCCACTTCACTAGTGTGTGACCCCCCCACCCCTAATCATGATGGCTGATTAGAATGAACCTGGTGCTCATGACAGATTTCTGTCAGGAAAAAGAACATATATTTTAAATGCACTTTAACATGGTAACGTCTAAAATCTTACCTGATCACTACAAAAATATACTAAATTTTAATTAAACATAATTTTCCAGCGCCAACAATATCCAGTCACTAAGACTTGTCTTAATAATTTTCAGTGTTTCCTGTTTGTTTGTTTTCTTGTTTGGTTAACATTATACTTATATTAGCTATATTTGCTTGTTGGTCATGTAGCCTTTAGAGATAGATAGGGAATTTAACTTCTATTTATAATGAATATTATGAGAAAAAAGTAACTGCAAATTAAGTATTGAACTCTACCCTATAAATGCAAAGAGTAGCCCCAAAATATACATTTCCTGCCTGATTAGCTCTCTATCCTATTTCAGTGCCATTTTAGATTTTATTGTTGTAAGATGTTTCCTCCCATTCTTTATTTTAAATAATCTTTTAAAATAGTCATTTTTTTCTTTCTGTTTTCTTTCTCTCTTCAGACATTCTTAATGAAGTTATTTCATGTCCTATCTGCCCAGTAGTTCTCAGGATGTATCTCTTTGGGCATTCTCGATAGTTGCCTGAATGCCCCCAGAATCCTCTTCTCTGGTCAAAAATTGGGCTGAGTTATCTTACACTGTGTGAAATGGATAGTGAGTGGAGAACCCCATAGACATTGTCAGCAAGAAAGTTTTTCCTCTGTACTTTTTCTATTTTCTTATTTAAATTTTTGTAGTCAGATTTCTGTAAATGGTTTTCTGTTGGGTCTTCTACTTGTGTGTGTGCACATGTGTGCTCACATGCATGTGTGTACATGCAGCCAAAGTCAAGATACACCTGACAAAATAGGGAGCAGCTGGCTTAAAATCAGCTCTCCCTCCCCACATGTATTTTCCCACCCCAGCACAATGGCCTCCAACTGCAATTGATTGTAACTCCCATGGAGGAGTCCTCACCTCTCTTATCCCCATGAGAGTGGGAAAAGGGTTTGCCTTGTAACAAAATCACTTACTCCCTTCACTTTAAGAGAGAAGCTGAATTACAGGTCAATCCTTCCAGTCACTGTCCTTGTGTAATGTTACCCAGTTCGGTTCGTCAGCCCTGGATACAGCTTCCAGGGGACCTCGGTCAGAGGCTGGGGAAGAGCATGCATCCCTCCCACAGCTGGAGAATGGGAAATGTGGTCTTCATTCCACATAACCATTTGCCCATTTGTGAGAGGTTCTGCTCACAAGAGACAGGATGATGAGCAGCCTCTGACATAGAGCATCTCCATGGTAGGGCACAGGCAGATAATTCGGTGAATGGTACTGGAAATGATCTTAAATCCTTGTAATGTTTCACACAAAAATTTGAATATTTTAGGTAAATCATAATTTTTAAAAAGTAGCGTTTAACTGCTTTCTAGATGACAATTTATATGAACAAAAACAATGAGGCCCCCTTCAAAAATAAATACCCAAGATTTTAAAAAAGACAATGGAGAATGGAACCAGAATTGAAGAAATATGAATAGCCAGAGAACATGTTCACAAATATTCAATATGGCCAGGTGCAGTGATGCACACCTATAATCCTAGCAATTCAGGAGACTGAGGCAAAAGGATCACAAGTCTAAGCCAGCCTCAGCCACTGAGTGAGACTCTGTGTCAAAATGAAAAATAAAAAAGACTGGGTATGTAGCTCAGTGGTAAAAATACCCCTGGGGTCAATCCATAGTACCAAACTAAAAAACAAAAAAACAAAAGAAAAAAAGAAAGAGAGAAAGTAGAAGGAGGAGGAAGAGGAGAAGAAAATTTAAATATTATTAGTAGAAAATTATAAACTAAAATATTTGGGACTTTTGATTATCTAATATTTTGTCAAATTACCACTCAATGCTAAAATTTTATACCATTCTTCTTTTCCAAAATGAATGATATTTTAATGCAATATTTTTTAAAAAATCACAATTAGTACAAAAAAGTCTATGATGGACAAAATATCAAAATGTATCATTTTTTGCAAAGAAATTTGATAGTAATGTGAATGATATTTTAAAACATGATTGACTTACAATAGATTTTGTGAAAGTATAATGTATAATAGCACAAAAAGGAACACATATTTAGGCATAATTAAATTATAGGCATACTAAGTAATAGAGTATATGATACAATATTATTTCAGCTATGGAAAATGGTATTTTAAAAAATATGATACTGCCCTAGGAATAACAGGAATTGTATTTACTCCCTCTAGACAGTTTCAGAAATAGTCATACTATGTTTTAAAAGTAGATCATTCTTAGAATAAGCTTATTTCATCCCATAGGGAGCGAGCACATGTTCCTTGAGGTCTGTGATGTTTGAGAGGCAAAAAATCAGTGCCATTCCTTTACAGTCATGCTCCATTACTGTGACAAAAATATATTGACAATTATTTTGAAAGGAAGTTTGAATGAAAAGAATGAGCTATGTGCATAGGAGACAAACAGGGTCTTTTAAAATATGCAATTCTAATTCTATATTTTAAACTCTTAAGCATAGCTCTAAGAGTATACAAAGGTTACCACATTCAGCAGGCTTTAGTGTTACTTAACTGACTTCTGTCACTGGTGAAAAATGTAAGTAAAATTCATGGTTAGAAAAAAAAAACAAAATAACCCAATCAATAATTGGGCTAAGGAACTGAACAGACATTTCACAGAAGAAGAAATACAATCAATCAACAAATGTATGAAAAATGTTCAACACCTCTAGCAATTGGAAAAATAAATGCAAAGCAAAACTATACTTAGATTTCATCTCAATCCAGTCAGACTGGCAATTAGCAAGAATACAAGTGACAATAAATGTTGGGGAGGGTATGGGGAGAAAGGTACATTCATACATTGCTAGTGGGACTACAAATTGTTGAAACCATTCTGGAAAGCAGTATGGAGATTCCTCAGAAAACTTGGAATGAAACCACCAGTTGACCCAGTTGTCCCACTCCTCAGTTTATACCCAAAGGGCTTAAAATCAGCATACTACAGTGACACAGCCACAGCAGTGTGTACAGAAGCTCAATTCACAATAACTGAACTATGGAACCAACCTAGGTGCCCTTCAACAGATGGATAAAGAAATGTGATATATATACACAATGGAATATTATTGAACCATAAAGAAGAATGAATTATGACCTTTGCTGGTAAATGGATGGAGCTGGAGACTACTATGCTAAGCAAAGTAAGCCAGTTCCAAAGAACCAAAGGCTAAATGTTTTCTCTGATACTTGGATGTTAATTCACAATAGGCAGGTGGGTTAGGGAAGAATAGAGGTACTTTGGATTAGACAGAGGGGATTGAAGGGAGGGGAGGGGACATGAGGGTAGAAAAAACAGTGGAATGAATCAGACATTATTTTCCTATGCATATATGATTACATGGTCAGTGTAAGTCTACATTATGTACAACCAGAAGAATGAGAAGTCGTATCCATTTATGTATGATGTGTCAAAATGCATTCTACTATCATGTATAACTAATTAGAACAAATTAAAACAAAATTCATGGTTAGACATTGAGGTAATTTTAATTAGATATTAAAACTATCTTTTTAAATGAGATATTAAAAACTGTATTTCATAACACATCTGGTCATCTGGTTCCACAGACCATTTCTAAGAAATAAGAGTCAATTTTTTTCTTTCAGATTCCTAACCAATGACTGCATAATCTTTCTCTTTTTGTGTGTAATTGGTGATTAAAACAAAGAAATGCCTGTTCTTTGTTTATAGGATGCTGTTGCTGTTTCATTCTTAAACAGCTGTGTGGTTCTGCAAAATTTCCTTCTTCCACTTCTCCTGCTGCATTTGGGTTGTGCAGCTGTACAACTGTGCCACATGCCCTAAAGCATGTGCTTTGCAATGAGCAGATACTGTTTTCTGGTCTCTTTTGTGTGTGCTAGTTTCTTTGAAAGTCAGTAGGATTCCAATCTAACATTCTGGGCTGTGTTTACTTATGACTGTAGTGATTGTTACCACTGATAAATTATTCATCTAGAGAAGAAAATGCTGGCTGATGCTGCCAGGTGAAATACCTTTTTATTTTATAAGTACTTTTTTAAAAAATGTTTAAAAATGATTTACTTGAATAATTCACAACATAATTTTTTTATGGGTAGTTTTCTCTAACAGGAGTCTTGTAACATTCTTTTTGTCATTCATTCTATTAGATGGTCATATTATTAATTTTCTTAGGATTCAGGAAGAAAATAAACCACTTTTTTTTTTTAATATGTGGTCTTAGGTGAAATTTCTCTGTAGGCCCTACCAGCTGTCCATTTGTGAGATTACTGAATTTTCTCCTACCATTTCAGAATGTGTCACTCCTTTCTTCATCTTTCAGCATCTTGAAAATTGAAAATGGAAAATATCTAAAGGAAAATTCAAAGATGGGTGGTCTTGAGAGTATATAGTGAGCCAGTTGATTTAGATTTGTTTTTGTTTTTGTTATGAAGGATAAATGAACATGTATTGCCCAGGACATCAGTGATGAACGTATTTGTGTATAACTGTTCTATACCTGATATATTTCTTATTGAAATATGAGATTAATTGCAATCAGATTTTTAAAAAGGTAACCTGCACTGAGGTAGTTAAAAGCATTGATGAAAGTGTTTGGTAAATTAACTTTGAGATACTAAATTATTTGCCTTTTGTTTTCCAGCTGGAAAATTATTCGTTGCACCTCTAATCCTGGTTTTGGGATTAGCACTAGGGGCCATAGCAGTTGTAATCGGTAAGAAACACTTAACATGTCTGAGATTAGAATTTTCAGATGACCACAGAGACAAAAGGAGTGTAAATGTAATAATGTGAGTCAGCTGTTAAGTGACCATGATTTCTGTTCCATTCCTAATTTAGCCAGTTGTTCAGCATGTGACTTAAAAGTTCAGAGGACCATGTTTCTTATAGAATATATTTGTGGGACAGTTTTTCAGCCTCTGAACCCTTGTTTTCATGTCTTATAAAGCATTATTGCTTCCTCTTAATGCCAAGGATATAATTGTGCTTTAGGAAAGTCGAGTGAACTAGATTCAAAATTTTCCAATTCTGGTTTCAGGTTGGAACATTAAAGAAAAGAGATTTTGGTGTTTGGTTGGTGTTTGATTTGGTCTAGTAAAAGATGCCTGAGTAAAAAAGATGCCTTCCATGTATATAGGAGCATACCAACATCTTCTTGAGCATGGACAAATAGCAAAACCTGTTGATGATTTATATAGTCTCATTCATACAAGTGTATTAAAATATATACTTTAAACTAGTAGTTTTCAGACTTTACCATGCCTTAAAATAACCAGAAGGACTAGCTAAAAGAGATTGATGGTTTCTGCCTGCAATTTCTGACTGAATATGGAGGCAGAGCCCATGGATTTATTATTTCTAAAATGCTCCTAAATGATGTTGATGCTGCTGGTCCCTAAGGACCACACTTTGAGAACCATTGCTTTATAAAAGGTTAAATTAAACACTGTGAATAAAGGCTGCTTTAGTAATTGTTTCACATCATAGATGGAATTTTTTTTTCTTTTTTGCTAAATAAAATTATTTTTCATACATGAATTTTTATTTAGCAAGTAATACAAAATTACACATGGAATCTGACATTTAAGTTACTGCAATAAGGCAGGACCTACTATCTACATTTTACCCTTGAGAAAATTAAGGCTCACTAGGACCTTATTAGTCCTAAAACTGGGAGTCACATCTGATATTTGGCTCCACAACGTGTTCTTAAGTAAGATGCCGAGCTACTTGAAACTGAAGTGTGACTGTCATAGTGTACAAATGATATGACTGTGGATAATAAAGATTTAAACCTAAGGTTTGATATTTTGGTAGAAGGCAAGGTTCCATAGTGAAACTGTATCATTGAGAATGTTAAAAGGCAAAAAGAGCTAAAGAGAAATAATAAAGACTTAAGTAATAATAAACATATTTCATAGCATAGGTATCTTCCCTCGTGGATTGCTAAAAAAAATGACTATAAAGAGTATGCAAATAAATGAAAGTGGAATTTGTCAAATAAAATTTGTCTCCCTCTAATTGCCTTTATTATTATTTTTTTAATTCCTAGGTTTATTTGTATTTCCTATCTATTGCCTTTGTAAGAAACAGAGAAAGCGATCACGGACAGGTATGCATTGGTAAAATGCAGGTGATCTCACCCACTTAAGCTGGTCCCAGGAGGAGCTGTGCAGGATGGCACACCGTCTGTGAGTTCTACCCTGAAAACACTGCAAGGAACCTTCTGCGTCTCGTCTCCCCATGGCGCTCTGCAGGCCGCAATGCCTCTGGCCACGGTGCACTCCCAATATGGTATCCTGTCCTTTCCCTAAACAAATTGCTGCTTTAAAAAAAAATGGTCACTTTCATAAACTATAAACATCTGTAACATATCTCTGACCTTTGTGTTTCTTGGAAGAAAATATTTTAACTAAGAACTGGTTCTCCTCAGAATTGTTCTGAGGGTGCCTCTTCTGAGCATTGCTTGGACTGTCTTTGAACCCTGATCTCCCTCCAGCCTATCTGTGGGACTTGGTGTGAATAGCTAAGGTCCTGTTTGTCCCAATAAGCAAGGTCACTTTTCAGAAGATACAAGTTCACTGAAGGCATCTGTTTTCATCTGTTACTCAAGCAGTGTAATTCCTTTATCTTTCAGATACTGTAATTGCTAAAGATCTCAGTGCCCAAAAGGGAAATAATGAAACTAAATTAATGAGAAGAACCATGAGTTAATGAAGTGTACATGTGTAGGGTGTGAATGTGTATATATAAATATATGTTAAAACTAGGCCCAGTAACCTTGTGCATATCTATTTCCATGCCTCTACACTATTTTTTCCACATTTTCATAGACCTGTTTAGAGATGATAGTTCTTTTGTGGGCATAATTTGCTAATGTACTGAATTAAAGTCAATGTAGACAACAGGCTATTTCGATGTTGACGCTTTCTATTTCTTGCTTTCTCTTTCTGTCACACACAGAGAAATTTGTGCAATGGTCATCCCAAGGTGTATCGGGCTTTGTGAACTGACAAAACTGATAGATTGCTTTTAGGAAGTTCTTAAGACCCACATACTCAGTTTTTTTGATTTCTTCCAATATGGCATATGTACTTTATTCTGTGGATAAATCCTTCACGTGAGGTTATTTAATCCGAAGAACAAGTTTGTTGTAAGAGAATTGCTTGCCTTTTAAACAAATCTTTATTTCACTAATTTTTTAATTACCAACTTGTAATTATAGATCATTTGAGTTCGGATCAAGATTTTAAATTATTTAATCTCCACTGTCTTCTCTTCCTATTTGTTTTTGTCCCCAAGTTTTTCATGAAAACATACTAGCTTTGAAGGATTTCTCTTGTTTACTGCTCAAATGCATAATGATTTGTTGACCTCTTATAGAGGGGTTACTTGAAAACAAAACTTGTGTGTTCATATGTTCATCTAAAATATCAACTATTTTTGGAGACAGAAATGAAAAAAATGAAGAAAGTGTTTTCAGAAAGTGTTTCCCAGAGGAGAAATGTTTGAAAATTAGAGAACAATTAACTATTATATTCCTCTGTTTCCATCACAGATGTCAACAACAGGAAGGAAAAAAAGACTTCTAAGAAGCCTAAGGTTTTCACTTGTCTCCAAATTCTCAAAATTAGCTATCTGCCATGGATGTAACATTTATTTGTCAGCAAACTTGTCTAACTTGAAATAGATTATATGATAAAAACATGCATTCACATAGATGGTTGGTCTTTGTTGGGCTCTAGGGTGTAAGACATTTTACCATTTTGTTTAGCTGCATGGGTGACAGGGCAGCAGGCTTGCATTCTTTCTGAATAATTCAGAATAGTTGTTGAGTTTTGGACTCATCTATTTCCAGTTAAAGGAGGTTGTGACATTTGTGATTCTGGTGTAATGTATTCCTAAAGCCTGAAATGAGACAAGAAAAAGTGATGCTCTGGTTTCACAAATTCATCTTTCCATTCATGCATTCATCCATTTGACAGGTATTTATTGAGTATCTGTTTTAGGTGCTCTAATATTAGTTGGGGAGGAGGATCTCTAGCCCAAATGCTTGACTCTGACATAAAAGTGCTTACTTTTTTTTTTTTTTTTTAATTAATCTTCCTGGACTTTGGCATCAGTTTGGCAATGTATGAATATGATGAATACTAAATCTAGAGGATCTGCATATGTATGACATACACATACATATATATGTATATATATCATATATATGAATACACATGCCATACTACCAACTAGCTGAAAAATATATTCTCTGGTCATAAATCATCTATTTTCTTAGGTCATTGTGTCCGTTGTCTTTGGCTTACTCAGGGATTTTTATTCCTTTCTTTAAGTAACTTATCTTTTGAGGTATTTTCATATGATTTGGAAAACTTTCCAATATGCCAATTACAAAGTAGTGTCTGTTATCAGTTAAGGCTGTTTCTTCATTGCTTGAGACAGTGTGCACTGTAGTGCACAGCATTTTTCTATTGCATAGATTTTTTTAAATAAATGAAAGCATTTTTCTCTTTAAAGGTTGATACATATTAGGCTTTTCCCTGTTGGCAACATAAAGTAATTATTTGTGATTTTTTTTTTTTTTCACTAAACTTCAAAATCTTACAAAGAAAGAAGAAAATAAAAAGGATTCTTTATATGTCAGTGCCAACTTTGAAGGTAAAACAGTAGTAATAATCTTTATGATAAATTCTGAAAATTAAAACAGAGGTGTGCACATTAAATAAATATCTTTCTATCAAAAGCTGGACATTTTTATATGTTTTTATTATAAATTTAATATATGCTCCTTTAAAAGTCAGATCATATAGAATTATAAAACACAAATTCCTTTGTTTACCCCATCCTTATTTACTAGGGGTAACTACTGTTAATGTTTTGGTATGTGTTCTTCCAGACACTTTCTACAAATTTGCAAATAACCATGTGGGGAGGGGTGTATGAGTGTGTGTGTGTGTGTGTTTGTGTGTGTGTGTGTGTGTGTACAAGTGCATGCATGTATTTTATATAAATAGAATAATAATCTTATTCCTTTGCTGTGACTTTTTCATTTTATTATATATTGATAGATACCTTTCCATAAGTGTGTGTATACGTATACACACACACACATATATTTACCTCATTCTTTTATAAATTACTACACAATCCATGGTTGGGGCTATACTTTAGTTGAATTAGTTTCCTATTGAATGGACATCAAGATTGTTTTCCCTTCCCTGTTACAAAGTGTCAGTGAAGATCCTTTTGCATATATTTTTGTTATCTTGCATGAACATTTCCATAGTTTTGAAATTTTATTTTTACAGGATATTTGTAATAAAAATTTTAATGCATTTTCAGGAAATGAGAAGTATTGTATTTGAGATTTTTTTTGTGAGTAAAAGAGATATCAACCAAGAGTGCAGAATTTAAACAAAAAAAAAATCTTTTGAAGGATAATTTCTTCCCTGCTTGATTAGCTAAATAAATGCCTTGCCAAAACTTACAAAAGAAAATTAATTTTTTTTCCAATAATAATAAAATGCGATGAGCTGTCTGTTAGATAATGTGAGAAAGATTTTTGAATTGTCCTGTTTAAACTTAAGAGATTTAAATGAAATATTACAACCAAATTGATGATGTTTATCACATTTTTAAACACTATCCATGTTCATGCATTTGGATCCACAGACGAATTTAATTATGCCATGTGAAAAGTAGAAAATAATATGTCAGTAGTTACAAACACCCACAATAATCCATGTAAGGTTTAGTGGAATGATTATAAATTATGGAATAGCATGGAACACTCACTTTACAATGAATCACAACACTTCCCTAGGGAGTTCTGTATGTGGGATAGAGAGAAGAAAGAGGCCAAACCCATGGCACAAGCAACCTATTGCCACCACCTTGATTTAGTGTGATAGGTGCAATTGTATCCTAAGACTAGAACAGACAGGAAACAATACAAGGTAATTAAACACCAGTCTGGTTACAACATGATATCTTCAATTGTACTTTCTCTGCTGTGGGATCAAGATTCAGTGGTGCCTATCAAGAAATTCCTTGCTCTGTGACACCATCTCTTGAGCCTCCAGGCCCTCTCTGAGACTCTGTTTTTCAATTCCATCACCCAAATACGGTTCCCATTAAATACCTGTAAACTGCTACAGTCTTTTCTAGTTCCTGTTCCTTTCCCAACCTCGTTTTTCTCCACACCTCTGCTACTCTAACTTCTCCTCTTTGTCAAAAGAAAAGAGGAAAGACAGAAGAGGTGAAAAGTTCTCTGGCCTGTGCAGAGCATCAGCATTCCTCACCCGATTGTCAGATTGGAATATGTTCCCAAGACATCCTATGTTAAATGAATTCTCCCTTGTTAAACAAATGCAGTTGTTTTTAACATTAGACTTTTATGCTGCCTGTTAAATTTATACTTATAAAAAATGTAGTGGCCTAAATAACATTAGTTGACATATTATTAAGTACAAAAAAAAAGAAAATTCACATCAAAAGCCATTGTAGATTTTATAAGCAATCTACATACACATAGGCCTTAATGTAAATCTTTGCAATGAACCATGTGCTTATCCAACCATATTTGTGGTTGAAATCTATCCCAACTGTGGAAAATAATTTTTCCTGTGGTCAGCATTATTGTTTTGTGTTAATTTGTTATAAATATAGCCTTAAAATTCCACAATGCACTTTGAAATACTTGTGCCATTTAAATAACTTACTGACACAGTTAAAGCAACTAATACAGATTTTTCAATGGATAGAGTAGAATATGTTAGCAAACTGACATGTCCTTAAAGTTGTGGAAAATCAGAAGCTAAATATTTAAAACAAGTAAAAAAGTAAAACCTGAAAAAAATGTAGCAGTTTCTTTATAATAAACCTGGAAATTTTCAACAATTCTGCTATGTTTAGAGCGCAAAGGTAGCAAGTAATATTTAATAAATGTTGCCTAATTACCAACTTGGAATGTTTGTTTAAAATGTTAAGTGAATTTTTCCTGAAGATTTTAAATGTGTGTGCATAGTTTATGTATCCTATGAAAGAAGTTTCCCTGACTAGAAACAGGTTAAATCCAAACAATTAGAGCATATTGTGTTTTTCAAAATCATTATAATTTAATTATGACATTTTTCTCCTATTATGGAAACCAGGTTCTAAAATCACATCATACACACACACACCACATACACACACACACAGTTATTACTTAGGGAATATTTAAGATTGTGAAATGCTACCCTTTGAATGCAAATCAATGATAATAATCTTTAAGTGGAAAATTCAGTCGAACCCTAGTTTTGAGGGTAGAATTAATACTCATTTTATAGCCAATTATTGTCTAGAGCCTCTATTGTGTATCACAGTTGTGAGATCCAATGTTTAGTTGACTTTATCCAGATCCAATAAACAGAGTCACAGTAGTATGAGACTATTGTAATTGTCTATTTGGAGCATTAGCTGAAGCCTGAATATATCACCTACCTTACAGATCCCTTACAATATGTATAGGGATACATATTGCCAATATGTACCTTACAATATGTATAGGGATACATATTGCCAATTATAGAAGCATGTAATTATGCATACTAGAAACGATATTTTTTTTATTTTTACTTTTGGCTAAAGAAGTGACTTTTTAAGAGTAACAATATGATCTTAAATTTAAAAATATGGCCATTTAAAAAAAATACATAAGACATTGTCACTACCTCCCACTTTTAGACATTTCCTTATGCCCCTACCAAGAGGGCTTTCATTAGCTATTTAACTCTTGCACATCACTTAGATTATGCAGACTCATTAACATAGAAAATATATCTTTGTCTTCAATCCTGTGCCACAGTTTTGTCACTATGTTCCATCATGAATAATTACATGACTTTCGCACCTCATTGTGCTGTGATACCCATGTATTTCAAACATTACCTATCTTATCTTCTTTTAGATTTCCTGATTAATCTTGCTTTTTGCCTCAGCGGTTACCATCCCATGTTGGCCAAGTATGGAATAAATTGTCTCACCTCTGAACTCCTTTCATTCTAATGAAATTAAATTCAACTCTGAAAGGACTCTATAATTTAACTCTGGTAATGAGCATAATCGATATTGTTTTATTTTATCTGTAAATTGAAATATATCCAGGAGTGCTTGGGACACTTTTCCCTCCTCTTGATGAAGTTGAAGAACTTCCACCTAGCTCTCTGCCAAAAAGTAAATCAAATGAATGAGAAGATGTTAGTTGGACCAGAAAGCTTAATAATACCCTAGAACCAAGCCTCAAAAAAATTGTTTCACATTATTGTAAGATCAGCATTGTCTTTGCATATTAGTTGGCTAGAAAGACGTGCGGACATTCATCCAATCTGAACCTAAGTTATTTATCCTACATCCCAATTAGGTTATGGTTATGGTGATGGCTATTGGTCCTTGTTTCAGCCAGAAGGCCTCCAACTTGTACTTGTGGTGGATTTATGTAGTGCAGCATTTGTATATAAGACTCAAATATGGGTTCATACTCTGACATTATTAGACTTTGATACTCAGAAATAGATGGCCTTGAATGAGTGGTTTGGAAACCATTTGTCATTGCAAATGTTCAACTTTTTCATTGATGTGATTTAGATATAAGCCACACTCAAACTGTATTTCATACAGGTTTAGTACATAACAAAGAAATTCAAAGGGAGAGTTGAAGTTAGTTGTAAATATAGAAATTATGGAAACAATGTAACTTTAAGTTCTTCATTGTAGCTGGCAAGTGTGCTTTCAGTCATCAGTTCTCTGCAAATTTGTGAAATCTTCCTCTTAGGCCCCAGCTAGGGAAATTTTCTCAAAATAATTCAGCCAAATATTCTTAAAAAACAGTTAGCATCTTACTTCCTCTATATCCAAATATACTTGGTTTATTTCAAGGAAATTGTATCTAAATATCTCACATACATAATTTAAATTTTTTCAATATATAGACTAGCATGCTTTATGTTTCTTTCTAAATAAATTTTCAATCAAGTATCATGATTTTTCACCAGCTGACTACATACCTTTTTTCTAAAGCCCCCCTTTTTTTTGAAATTCCTTATTCCATTTTTTTAAAATTCCCCTCAATAGCTTACTTTTATTATTTCATCATTTTCATCACAATTAAAATTCTATAGATATTTTTAAAAATAAACCTACCTTATATTTCATATGAAACTTAGTAATTGGTTTGTATATATTACCCTTTACCTTATTAAGGACAATCTGTTACAGATTTTTAATGTGAAAATTAATTGACAATCTTGTTGCTTCAAAAAGCAGTTATTAACATGATAACAATTCGATTTCACAAGGCCACAGAAATAATTTTGTGTAGAAGAAACACAAAAACTGCAGCATTAAAATGTTATTATGTTAACATTATTTATTAAGAAGCCATGAGAATTAGTTGTTTTGTTTCTATTTTAAACGAACATTTTATGAAACAAATATATCCATATCTATTAAGATTATTCATATGTATTAAAATCTAGTAAGGACAACTAAGTTATTCACATTTTCCTTTTAAAGAGTATAAAATGCTAAAAAGAAACATTTGGATCTTTAATCTGTTATTTCTGTATATTCAGAAATTGAAGTTCTAAGAAATAATTTTCATCTCCTATTTAAATATCAGAATATTTTCCATTTTAGTTATATTCTCATTAACAGTAGCAAATGAAATTTCTTAATTTTAAGATGAGTGACTTCCACTAGTAGCTTGTACCAGATTTTATCCATTTCATTATATTGCTGAAGGTTTTCTTTAAAATTTGTAGCCATTTTCTAAAAATATGTCATATTTTTTATGTTTAAATGAGCCTGATTGAAATGTTCTTTAATTTTTATTTTTTAACTGTTTCTGCTTTTCATTAGTTCTACTACTAAGTTTGGTATTGGTATTGGTTTGGTATTGGAAAATTTTTCCAATATATTTTAGAAAAAAGGCAGGTAAAAATAAAATAAGAAAATGAGCAATATTCTTATGTAATGATCCCTGAAAAGAAATTGGAAAGGAGAAAGCACATTCTACTGAGCTAAAATTATTGGAAAGTAGGAAATATTTAAGAGACTGCATTTCTTACATTGCTAGAGCAATCAACTTCTGATTTCCAAATGATTATTTTGTGCTGTTGGTTCCATTAATTTTGCATAGTATGTAATTTTCTCCCCACTTTAGTGTGTCTACACCAATTAACTGAAAAAAAAAAAAAAAAAAAGGAAACTGGTGATGAAAAGCCAGGGAAATTGGGCTTATTCCCTTTTTCCGATAGCACTAATGTATAGTCCCTTTAATCTTCCATATGGTGCTTTGTGTGATGAGTATATAACATTTATATATGTTATTAGTGCCTTATTTTTTTCACTTGACTTTATTTCTTATCTAAAGAGCCATATATATTTTTTGTGAGTGTTCTTTGGTCCCTCTATTTAAAAAGTGCTAATGAGTTAGTATATCTTTAGAGATGTATATAGCCTGTATTCACTATCATAATCTACTGTATTATCTCTGGAATAGCAAGTTAGTCAGTGCATTTTTCTTAAACTCATTGTTCGTTTTTAAAATAAAGTATGAAGTGAATATGAAATACCATAAATTCAAGCCATTAAACTTGAAATATATTTTAAAACCACAAAAAAGAATGCTGATTGTCTAAAACAGGAATTGGAATGACTATTAGATAAATCTATAGCTCAAACTAGGACAAAAAGCATTAAAAATAAAACTAAGTATATGATCATTTCTTTACAACTTGTCTTCAGAAATATTTTATCAGTAATAAATTTTCATACAGATGTTGGATAACCGTGGTATTCACAAATTCATGTTGCTGTTCATTCACTGTGGGCTTTATCAACATCAAGCTATTATGTGTAATATATTATTTTGCTCCTCTCAGTCTGTGTCTTTTGTTTTGCTTTATACAAAATGCTGGTTTTGTTGTATTCTTTATGTACCATAGTATGTAATTCAGCTTTTTCTGATGAATGTATGATGAATGACTAAAATAAACCATGTGTTTAGAAAAGACAAGACACAGGTTGTATATGCAAATATGTGTAAATATTTGACAAAGTAAACAATAGAAAAGAATCTTCCTGTCCAACAGATAGGTCCTGCTGGACAGGACCTGGAAATTAGCAGATTTTTTTTTTTTTTAAGCAGTGAAATTTAAAAATCTATTACCTCAAGAATTTTCAGTGGATATGTGTCAGTGTACTGCTCCTTCTATATAAGTACTATCTCACTTGCTGCTGGTGGTAAAAGCAAACCAAGTGTCAGATCACATAAATTTTAGGGACAAGTCTTTGAAAAGATGATTACCTTGTGATATTGTGGAGTCTAATTATAGACTTTCAGTAATGTCCCTATAGCCTTTTGTTGTGGCTGGGCTTTTATTAGTTTGTTTGTTTTTTTTTTTTTTTTAATTATCTTTGGTTGGTTGGTTGAAAATGGGAAGGTAATCTTGATTATGAGATCAGATTTCATGGAAAAATCTAAAGACGCTCACTCTACGTGGATGAAAACTATAATGGGAATCAGCTGTGACTGTCACTGTACGAGCTGTCGTGTGGATTACTGTGAGTGCCGTTTACTACAGGATGTGTGCGATAAATCGTGCAACGTCATCTAGCAATGCCTAATAAAAGTTTTTAAGATTCGAGACTCTTGTCTTTTTTTTTTCCCAATAGATTTGGATTCTAAAGAGGTTAAAAGAATTAGTGCCAAAACTCATACAGAAGTAAATCTGAAGTTTTTGGAGTCATTTCTGCACTGAGTTCTCAGAATAGAGAAGCAGAAATGAACAGAAATTCATGAGTGTGATTTTGGTGGACTGTGTTTCTGTGGCAAGTTTTTGGAGAAAAGCACAAAAAACTGAAGATGGGTCCATTCAGATATTCCTCAGTGAGTTGTGATAAATAGTATGAAAGTAAGAGATTGGCTTAGGGTGATGATCACTCTCCTGATAAAGGGAGCCGGACTAGCTAAAGAAGAGTGAAAACCACTAGGTCAAATATATCCGCAAACACTACAGCCTAGCAATACTTTTCCTAGCTCTGTTGCAGGGAAAGAAGGGCATTTGTTGACCCAAGGGTATGTCCAAAAATTTCTATTAGCAGGAAAATGGATAAATGCATAGTGGTATATTCATACAGTGAAACATGCCAGAACAAAAAAGATGAAAAAAATAATTGCAGACTGAGCACGGTGGTGCACACTTCTAATCCCAGTAGCTCGAGTCTGAGGCAGGAGGATCACAAGTTCAAATCCAGTGTCAGCAGTCTAACAAAGCCCTAAGCAACTTAGTGAGATTCTGTCTCAAAATAAAAATATAAAACCAGCTGGGGTGTGGCTCAGTGGTTAAACACCTCTGAGTTCAATCCCCAGTAGCCCTCCCTCAAAAATAATAATTGCAAAGCTCACTGAGCAATCCATGCAAAAATAGTTGAATCTCTTGAAGATTACGTTGTATAAATTATGCCAGACACAATACAGTGTGTATTGCACATGGATGCACAAAAGTTCATCAGGATATATACATATACATAAATTCTTTTTGTGCTGGATGTTTAACATCTGGACACTTTAAACATATCTTAAATATATTTTATACCTCCATTTGAGAAACTAATGAAGCAAAAGATGTAATCTGAAAAATTCAGAAGATAAAAACCACCTATAATTCCAGATACAGACAAACATGACTCTAATATGATATCTACCTAAATGAATTTAGCTTCTTTTATTATTATTACTATGTTGTCTTTCTTGGATCATTATAATGTGTTGAAAACATAATGTTTAACTTTCCAAATGATATGTATTTTAGCTATTTGTGTTTTGCTGCTGTTAGCAGACTACAGTGGATTTTTTTTTTTTTTTTTTTTTTTTTGTGGTAATAGGGATTGAACCTAGGACCTAGTGCATGCAAGGCCAGCATTCTATCAACTGAGCTATAGCCCCAGCCCTGCAGTTAACATTCTTGAACACAAATCTTGGGATAAATTCTGAGTAATGGAATTGCAGGATCAGAGGCTGAAAGCAACTCTGAGATACATGTACCCTCATATACCCAAAGGTCAAAGGTTTAAGTTGATGCAAGTTTACATTCCTGTGATCGGTTTACAAGAGTATCCATTCCATTTATCCTCATAAAAATGATTTTGTCTTTTTGAAAAATATTTGCCAATTTGACAGGTGATGAAGTGGTATCTAATCTTTTTAAAATATGGCCAGAATGGTTATATACATTGTACTGAATTTCTGGTCTCTAAATTAAATTGTCCTTAAATCCATTTGCATTTAGTTCCTTTGATTGTAATAAGCACTCGTGTATCTCCAAGCCCCAAGCTATTTTTAAATGCAAAAAATGGTGATGTCTCTTATTATAGTGACAGTTGCCAACAACACTCACATGCATAATATAGTAGAAATGTATTGCGCTTACACAATTCACCACAAATGTTTAGCATGACATATGCTCCAACAGAAATATAAGCTGGGAACTGTGAATTCCTGTTTCTTCTGGCATTCTGGTTCTAGAGTGCCTCTTCCAAGTGATGAGCTGGCTGAATGTGTTCTGGCATTTAACAGTGTTTTTCAAACTGCATACACCCTCACTTTGAACCACTTACGTCATCCAGCCCTCAAAGGAAAAAAAATAAATAAATGTCTTTAATGTGGCCAGGGTAGTCTACTGAGAGATGATGGATCAGTCATCAATGGGAGACCTCCTTATGAAGTTTCTTCTTCACCCTTACCTAGTACTCTGTTCCATGTATTTATTAACCGCATTTATGTTTCATCACAGTACAATTAGGAGTTTCATGTTAAAAGATAAATGATTGTATTGTTCAGAACGAACCTTAGAGTAGGCCAGGTTTTAATCCTCAGATCCCAATTGAGGTAGGTTTGCAAGGAAAATTAAAAGTACAACTTGATGGCTAGACTGCTGGACTCAAACCCCAACTCTGCATCGTTCAGGCTGTGTAACCTTGGGTAAGTCATTTAACTATTGTGTGACTTGGTTTTCTCTTCTATAAAAGGGAGATACCAGTATATGCCTCCAGGGCAGTTTAGAGGATTAACCAAGTTTTATACAAGTTTAAACACTTAAAATACTGCCTTTGCTCTTAACGAGCTTTCAAGAAATGTTAGTTCTTGTTACTGTTAGTGACCGCCCATTTGAATATGTTGGCCAATACAAAAATGAAGCAGTGATGTCAGCCACAGCAATGGAAAAAGCAAGCTTTAGTACATTGTCTCAGGGCTGTGATATGAAGTGCCCTAAAAGACAAATTATTTTAATGAATGATGCCTGACACATGCATTTCTGAATTCGCTTATTGGTTAAATGTGAAAGTTTGTTCAGTCATTTATATGAGTCAACATCTATTGTTTTTTCCTCTGAGTAATTCTGTTTCACTTACCCAATTACAGTCAGCTTTTCTTATACTCCACCCCATCAATGAAACTAATTAGTTCAGAGATGGACGCCTGAGTCAAATGAAGCCAATTATCACTTCTCCTCAGTGTTTGAACCTAAGACCATAGAAAGTCTTTCTCTGTCCTCCTTTACTATTGTAGCTGTGAAATGTGAGCCTACCAACTTCCAGAAGCTGTTTCTGCCATCTAGAGGAGATGTGTCTGGAGGGATGCTTCTCAGCCAAAAGTTGCCAGCAAATACCAAAAACTAGAAGAGTTTCAAGAACAGGAAAGGATTCTCCCCCAGAGCCATCAGAAAGTGCATGCCCTGCCAACACCGTGACTTTAGAGTAATAGCTTCCAGGACTATGAGGCAATAAACTGCTGTTTTGACCCACTTTGTTCAGAACAAAGATTACTGACAGGAGTTGAAAGAAAGCTGGAAATATCTTGGCAGCATTCACAGGGATCTCCATCACCCTTAGAGAACCCATCATTCCTGGGTTTTCCCAAGTATTTGGTTCTAAGAACCAGGCTTCTTTGGCCTACCAGTGTGGAGACAGTTCTGAGAGCAACCAGAAATCAAGGCTGCCATTTTCCTAAAGCATTGTCCAAAATGTGATCCAACATTACAGAAGCAGTCACAGCGATCATGAAGCAGAGAGTGACTAAGACGTGGTTGCCATTCATTCATTCATTCATTCATTCATCCAACAAAACCTTTGTGAGTACCTATTATGTGTCATTCACTGTTCTAAGACAGTGATACAGAAGTCAATGAGGCACAAAAAAAGAACACCTGCCTTAATGAAGCCTACGTTTTACAGTAATGGAGGAATAAGCAAAATATGTAAATTGTAGAAACAAGGAGAAAAGTGAATCAGGGAAAAGAGATAGACAATGGGGTCATGGAGTATGAGCTGCTTAGAAACTGAAGTTTGAGCATAAGCATGAGAGAAGTTAGGGGGCTGTGTTGATGAGGTAGGTACACTGCAAGTAAAGCCATCAAGACAGGAAGCTGCAGGGCAAGGACACAGAGCTAGACCCCAGAGTGGCCAGAATAGAAGCAGGGGAAAGTGGTATGAACAGAGGATTAGGGCACAAGGCTGCAAAGGTAAAAGGAGAATTGAAATATTTGCATTCTGTTGGAGTAAGATGAAAAGTCCACTGGAGATTGTAGGCAGAAGGGTCATAAATCCTATTTCCTAACTGAGTCACTCCAACTGCTGGTATGAGACTGGATTGCAGCAAGGCCAGGTAAGAAGCAGATCAGCCAGGAGGGCACCGCAATATGAAGGCAACATCTGAAGGCAGTTTGGAGTAGGACAGTGGTAGTAGGTACAGTGAGGAGTTTTAAAACGTAGGTATTAGAACTAATAAGATCTGCTGATGCTTTGGCAAAGCAAGTTATTTCTTTACCACTCAATACAATTTATTTCTGTTCATCCAGAATATTATATCTGGTGGTCTGAGTAGATTCTACTGTTTTCTCATCAGGTTGCTGGTACCCAGGTAGACACTCCCTGTTAGTAAGTTGTGGTTGGACTTCAGGCAACATTTCTTACCAGAATCGTAGCAGAAGTTAGAAACATGATTTTTAAATATGTATCAGAAAGGTGAGAGAGTAAATGAACTTTGAGTTCTCCATTGGTCAACCGTGTAAAAAGTGAGCAAGAGATAGATTTTTTTTTAAAAAAGGTACATATTGACTGGCCAGAGGATAGTTCCAACATGAAAAATACACCTAGTCTTGTTTCAGCTCATCCATAATAAAATCTTTGGTCACAGACATTCATTACTTCTTTTTGATTACAACTCCTGAATAACTTCTCTCTATTCAGACCTTCATCCCCTCAACACGAATTACCCTCATTTCTTGTAAAGACCACTGCAGTTACTGGTGATTTTACCTTTAGGCTCCCCCTCGGTAGTTCCCATACCTATGACAATGACCAGCTCATAGGAGGTGTCCATTGAGTTTTGTTGAATGAAAGATTAGAAACCTTTCCCATGCTATTGGGGTGATGCTGCTAAAATACAATCTGACATTGTTGCTTCTATCTGGGCAGGAGGGTCCTTTTCTGAAAAACAGACTTCAAAACTGGAGATTTGCACTTAGCAAGGTTTTTTTGCTAAGTTCTCTCAGCATCAACATCTGTGACAGAGTAGAGGAATCAGGATTTGGCAGGGAGAGAAAGGGGGCTGCTTTGAAGTCCCCACAAAAGCCCTAGTCCATCAGCAGGAAGCTAGAAAGCTAGAAAAGCCCTGCACAGAGTGTCCCAAATTGAGCCAAGTGGACAGGCCTTTATAGCCCCCACGCAGATCAGACATTGAACACCACCTGCTCCTGGGAAGGGAGCAGGACCTTCATCTGACAACACAAGAGTGGGGCGCAGGTGAGAGCCCTTGTGAACACTCAGCAGCATTCGGCAGCAGTCCTGGGAATGGAGTGGATGAGGTGAGGTGGGATGAGGTGGGGTAGGGTGGGGGGAAAGAGGGTGGAACCTGGGCAGCACTTCCAAGTTACTTTTCCAGTCCCTATTCCATGTCGACTCAGGGATTTCCTCTACCCCCAATATTAAACAGGACTCTTCTTTCCACCACACTCTATAATCACCAACAAATTGATTAGTTATTTTTACTTTTATAATATCTGAGGCTCTCTAGCAAGAAAATGAATTCCATGGGGTCAGGTTTCCTATTCTAATCATTATTGTGTCCCCTGAACCTCCTACAGTAACCAGCAGGCACATTATAATGCTGAAAGGCTTTTAAATTAAGTGCTAAAACTCAAAAAAGGAGATGGTGCCCAAGATTATGCAAATGATAAAGTCAGGGATTCAAATTGGGTTTTCCTACTTCAAACATGTGAGTGTAGTGGATTAGAACAGAGGAGCAGGAGATGGAAAGAAGGCAGGACAGAAAAGAGACACCAAAGTTCCCACCTGGGGTTCTCGCCCTCCAGCTGGTGTTACATTGGAAGGGTTGAGCAGCTATTTATCCAGAACCTGCTGTGTTCACATAGTGTGTTTACATGTATTCTTATCTAATCCTTACAACCATCCTGTGATGTTATGATTATCTTCATTTGGGGGGAAATGGAAGGAAAAATAAATAAAAATTTAAATCAAGTTAGACTGAAAAAGAGAAAAGTTCAGTGATGTGTTTGAAGGAACACAGTAGACTCTGCTGAAACTCAGGTCTTCCCCTGACAGTCTGGGGTTTCTACCCCAGGAGAATTCTACCTTTTGAGGAAAAAAACAATGGTAGAGGGACATATCCTTTCACAGTTTAAACATCCTTCTCTCCACTCCCCAAAACCAGCCACCAACAAAATAAAGCAACAAAAGCAAAAGCAAATTCGAATTGCCTTTGTACAAAATAGACAAGGTCTCAGGGGGCAGGAGACTCCACCCAGGCCCAGTGACCGTCCTGGTCCACTCTACAGATCCTTTCCCAGCGCGCCACCCAGGTCCCACCAAAGCCTGTTGGGACACCGGGAACCTTTTCTGTCCTGGGATCTGAAATCTTTGTGGGAAGCAGAGCTTGTGCACACAAGCATCGCCATCCTCAGCAGCCTTGGCATGGAGGACGCCAGCCGCCTAGAGCGCTGGCCGCGGTTTGGTCAGTTTGTTGACTGTCCTGGGTCTGGTGGAGGCGGCAGAGCGGGGTGTGGAGCGCGCGGTGCAGAGCGCGTGCCTGCAGAGCGCTCTTAGCCCGCTCCGCGCTCACCTCTGCCGCGATGCCCGGTCCAAAGTCGGTCTGGAGGGAGGGCGGATCTCCTCCAAGGACGATGAGCCAGGGGAGTGACTCCCAGGCAGCAGCATCTATGTGGGGCAACAAAACCTGAGGCGGTCTCCGTTACCTGCTTGCTTGAGAATGAATAAGCTTTTTTTTTTTCTTTTTAATCGAGGAAGTGAATTTTTTAAATTAAATTAAATGTGCCTGGGGAACTTGGAAGGCAGCTACCTGAAGTATCCTGCTTATGTCTCCCATTAGTCAGCTCACTTTTCATAAACCCGACGGGTTTATTTTCTACATTTCATTCAGAATGTAACCAAATTAAAAAAAAAAAAAAAAAAAAAGAACTGGAAAGAGATGAAAGGGAGGAGAGAAAGGAAAAGTTAAGAAGATAGCTGAGCAAAAAGGGCCCGCCAGTAACCTGGAGGTGGATGATGGAAGTGGAAAGAACTTCCATTTACTGAGTGAGTTTAATGAACAGAAATCTGTGGGGTTGCATATAATTTTTCTTTGAATCTCCATAATTTTATGAGTTAAATATCATTCCCATTTTAGAGATGAAGAAAGGGAAACAGGATCAAGTCATAATGCCAGTCTAATTTAAATTCCAAGGCAAGTTCCTTTCCAGTACATCAGGGTGTCCCAGGAATTACAGTTGCTGCATTATTGATTAACATTTGGTGGAAACTGAATAGATTGCCCCCCTTATAGTCTGGAAGGGGCAGAACTGAGATCTGAACCCAGAGTTCAGAATCATGGATCCACAGCACTAGATTGCTTTACAGAGTCCTTCTCTGATTAACCAGGGAATTTAGGGCAAGTTACTTAAACTTCTCAACATTTGCAGTTTTGAAAATGACCTTTGGAATTAGGGAATAACATATAGAATTGTTCCCATCAAGTGAGATAATGTATATGAAAGCAAACGTACAACCAGTGATTATTTTCTGACATTCATTCATTGAAATGTCATTAAATATTATTTGTTCAGTTAATTACTTTTTTAGTAAATGTTTTATGCCCCCTGATCTGTTTTAAGAAATATGCTGTATATATGTTTAGGAGAAGGTCAGGCTTCAACCCTGGTCTAGTGGAGAGAGTACTAGGAATGCTTGGAGATAGATTTCTGTCTTGAATTCTTTCACTAATTTGCTCTCTGATAACTGCCCAGACTTTGATCTAAAAATGAAGGAATATACAAGCATCTCTAAGTTCTCTTTCAGCTTTTAAATTTGAATCTATTCAACCAACTTTTTAAATTTTTTATTAGTTCTTTTTGATGTACATGACAGTAGAGTGTATTTTGACATATTATACATAAATGGAATATAACTTATTCTAATTAGGATCTCTTTCTTGTGGTTGAATATGATGTGACGTTACCCTGGTCATGTATTCATATATGAACATAGGAAAGTTATGTCCAATTCTTTCTACTGTCTTTCTTATTCCCATCCTCCCTTCCTCCCCTTCATTCCCCTTTGTCTAATCCAGGAACTTCTATTTTTCCCTCTCCCCTCCCTTATTCTATGTTAGCATCTGCATATCAGAGAGAACATTCGGCCTTTAGTTTTTGGGGATTGGTTTATTTCTCTTAGCATGATAGTCTCCAGTTCCATTCATTTACCAGAAAATGCCATAATTTCATTCTTCTTAATAGCTCAGTAATATTCCATTGTGTATATATACCACATTTTATTTATTGATCTTTTGAAGGGCATGCAGGTTGGTTCCATAGTTGAGCTATTGGGAATTGAGCTGCTGTAAACATTGATGTGACCACATCAATGTTGTATGCTGATTTTGAGTCCTTTGGGTCTGTATCAAGGAGTGGGATAACTGGGTCAACTGGTGGTTCCATTCCAAGTTTTCTGTGAAATCGCCATACTGCTTTCCAGAGTGGTTGCACCAAATTTGCAGTCCCACCAGCAATGTATAAGTGGACCTTTCCCCACATATCCTCTCCAACATTTATTGTGACTTGTATTCTTGATAATTGCATTCTGACTGCAGTGAGATGGAATCTCAGTGTGGTTTCATTTTACGTTTCTCTGATTGCTAGAGATGATGAACATTTTTTTCATATTTTTGTTGACCATTTGTATTTCTTCTTCTGTGAAGTTAGACAACCTACTTTTAAAATTAGTTCAAACTACTCAATTCTAGTATTTCTCTGACCCAGACAGGGTGTGTCAAGTCACTTTACCTTTGCATAGGCTGGTAACTTCTAGTCTCCATGGTCCTCTGAGGGACCATCTTCCCCTGTAGGATGCCTTCCTTCTGTACCCAGCCAGGGCGTGTGAACATGGGCTCATCTGTTAAGCACTGTACAAGGCACCACTGAGCAAGGCAGTTGTATTGGCATTACAGGCTACCCAAGCAAAGTGCCACACACTCAGAGCTCAAAGTTCTCTCACAGATCTGAAGGCCTGAAATCTGACAGCATCAGCAAGTCTGGCTCCTCCTGGCAGCTCTGAAGATGACTGTTTTGTTCCCCACTCCTAGCTTCTGGGAGTTGCCTCCATCCCTGGGCCTTCCTTGACCTGTAATGTCTTCACTTCCTGCATGATGGTGTTAAGCGCCGAATTGTGTTCTTCCCAATTCATACGTTGAAGTTCTAACCCATGGAACCTCAGATTGTGGCTGCACTTGGAAATAGGGGATTTAAGGAGATTTTAGTTAAGGGATTATAGTTAAAAAACCCAGGCATGAAAGAAGGAACACAGACATTGGTCTCTCAAATGTTGGCTCCACTTTCTAGGGACCTAGGACAAGATAATTAATCTCTCTGTACCTCTCAGAATCTATAAAATTTGAATGGATTTTTAATGAAAGGTTGTTGTGAGTTTGAGTGCCTTGTATATAATGCTTTGGTAACCAGAGCAGTGATACTCGGTCATCAATGGCTTAGCAAATGTTAAGCCATTTAAAGAATTAAAGAATACTTTGCCGTCTTTCCTATATGGAATTCTCTGGAAAACTAGAGTCTGCAGCCATCTCTACAACAGCAAGGGCCCTAAGACAGGCCACAAAACAGTCCAGGGAGCACCCTGGGCTTCCATGTTGGAAAACTCACCGCACATCCTCTGTTCCTGGGTGTTGCTGGGGCCATACAGTCAATTAGATACAGGTACTGTTTTCTTTCCAGAAAGTGCATAATTGCTTGTTTCAGTACAAAGTCAGCAATATCTTATACTAAAATTTGTAAGTCACCTAATCTTACAAAGCCTGTTTCCACATGTATTGAATTGAATTTAAACACACCGTCCTATTTGTGAAAGGGCTCGAAACTAATTTAAACAAGTCTAAATAGTTGTTAAATCACAATATAAGCAGACTCTGTTTCATTAAAAAATTATTCAAGCAGCACATTTATTTTGTATTTTTTCTTTTAAAAATTTATTTGTTTTTATCTTTACAGACTGCATTTTAGTTGGAATCAAATATGTCTATCACCTACAGTACGTGTTTTTATGTAGTCAGTTGAAAATAATAAAAAGGCTCTTAAAAGTGTATTATTGCTGGGCACTGTGGTGCATGCCTTTAATCCTAGCAGCTGGGGATGCTGAGGCAGGAGGATTGAGAGTTCAAAGCCAGCCTCAGCAATGGCAAGGCACTACGCAACTCAGTGAAACCCTGTCTCTAAATAAAATACAAAAAAGGGCTGGGGATGTGGCTCAGTGGTTAAGTGCACCTGAGTTCAATCCCTGGTACAAACAAAAAAAAAAAAACAGTGTGTTATTTATTAGCATATGACTGTTTCTTTTCAGACACTAATATCATTGTTAAAGAAGATTTTTTTTAATGCTACTATTTTAACTTGGGTTTTGCTCTTGGCTTGTGCCTCCAATCAAGAAATGTACATCACATAAACAAGGTGACTTGTGGTAGTGAATGAACTGGGCTCAGGTATGTAAAGCCTGGACCCCACTGCCGGCTCCTTGTCTGTGGTCTTGGTTCAGATGCCCAACTGTCTTCAACATGGGGGAGGGTACGGCCAGCTCTCTACTATGCTATACCACGATGTGTGACTAATGATATATAACAAAATCCAACTATATTGTATAAACCTCTTTCACAATTTTATGACATTGCATTTTGCTTAAACAACTACATAAAGGGTGTAAATATACTGTGGATACTGGGTTCATGCAAGAGATCCAAAGTAGTATTCAATGAGTGGAAACTCCCTCCTCCCTTCCCTCAGCAAATCACTCTTAACCCAGAGAATGTTATGGACCACAACTGGGTTGTAATTGTGATTCCCTGCCCACCATGAATATATTTTCTATATTGGCCATGAATTCAACATTGAATGAAAATATATTGGCTTTCCAAATTGGAATTTTGGTTTGCCAAGTTAGACATGAGTTCATACTTTTAGACTTTTTAAGGCTTATTTTATTTCTCTTAGCCTATCTACTATTTAAATTGGGGACAGGAAGTGCCAGCATGAAGAGGAGAGCCCTAAGCAATAGTGTAGGCATTCCGCGGGGGAGGTTGGATGATTTGTCCCTCAACTAGTGGGCACAGAGGCCTTTTCAACAACCAGAAATAGATCTCCTATTGCGCCTCTGTTTATCTCCTCTGACCATAAAAAGCAGCCAGCTCTGCAGGAAAAGCTGGCGGCTGCAATTAACTCCAGGCAGCCAGAAGCTGGAATCCTGAGCAAGGGGAATAAAGGCTGCTCAAAGAACTTGTGGGGTCATGTTGCTTGCTCACTGCTAGAACCATTCAATCTTCCAAGGAAGAAATCTGTGAATGAAACATGCCACACACCACTGCAAAATTTCCTGGAGCCACCAACAGCCCTCAGAACCATCCCACTCTTCTCAGAGTTGCTTCCTCATGATTATTTATTAAATGTCTACTATGTGACTAGCTACGGGTGGTGTTTTGTTAAACGAACTGCATTTTTAAAATGATTGGTACAGTTGTTCTCATCTTCCATTACTTTGTATTCAAACTTTGCTCAGTATTAGACTAACTGTGGAAAAAAAAAAAGACAATGTGATTTTTTTTTAAGGTCACTAGAGGCAATTAGAGATTTCTGGTGGAATCCTTTACACATCATTTTAAATGGTTACCATGTCACTAGAAAACAGCATCAAAAATCTCTCATATCTTTGTTAAGAATCCTTCAGAACATGAATATTATTATTATCATCATTCCTACTACTTATCTTCTGTCCCAGGGAAATAATAAAGAGCCAGAGACTGCAATGATGAATTCATTAGATATGCCACCAGGAACAGAAATGGAAGGTAACTGTGGCATTGAGATGATCTTCTGAAACCTATTCTCAGAGGATCATTTCAACTTCACTTGGTGCTGTCACTCAAATAACCTAGAATATTTCCCAGATTCTTTAATCCCAAAAGTCTTTAAGATTTAGCAGTTGTACATAATGCAAGAGGTAACCATGACAAAATGCCAGCTCTTTGCATCTGATTTTTTATTCTTCTATATAAAATTTGTTTTCTGAAACAAAAATGAAAATTCCTAAGGAGTTCTGGTTCTGCAGGGTGATGTAATACCCTGAGAGCAGACCCCACCCTGACAACTGAATACAGCAATAATAAAAGACAAACACCTGAAAATGCTAAAAAGTAAATGAAACCAGGCAAAATGTGGAGAATCAAAATGTGCAGAACCAACCCCCATGGTGGGAAAGTGCTTGGTTTTATTCTCCAGTGGTTTGGCTCCAGGGCACAGTTGCAGAGGGCACAGCTGCTAAAATGTTAGCAGAAACCTTGTCCTGTTCCTGTCTTCAAAAACCACAGAAAGTAGGCAGATCAGCCCTGGAGTATGAGGTCAGGGACCTGAGAGGAGAGACCTGGCAAAAGGGAAATGGATGAAATGAGGAAAGCCCAGCAGAGAACTAGAAACTTTTTAAAAGAACCAAAAAAGAATTTTTAAAATTGAAAAAGTCAATCTTTGAAATGAACAATTCAATAAATAGGCTCAAGGCTATAATGGAGATAGAAGCATAAAGAGTAAACTTGAAGATCAATCAATAAAAATCATTCAGTGTAAAGATAAGAAAGAAAAAAGATTGACAGAAAATGAACAGAATGTAAAGGATCTGTTGGACCACATCAAAGGTTTGATGTTCTGGTGAGCAGAACTCTGCTTCCTGGTTGCTATGTCTTGAGTTGCTTTCCTTTTCCACACCCTTCTGCCATAATGTTCTGCCTCACTCTTGGCCCCATAGCAATGGAGTCAGCTCAGCCGTCTGTAGACTGAGACCTCCGAAACCATGAGTGCCAAATAAATTTTTCCTCCTCTGAAATTTTTCATGTCATATCTTTGGGTCACAGCAATGAAAAAGGGGACTAAAACAGAAATTGGTACTGAGAAGTGGGGTTGTTACTGTGACTAACCTGTCCATGTGGTCTTAAAGATTTTGGAGCTTTTTAGAGTTTGTGGGAAGAATTTTTAAAAGATGAGAAATGCAAGCTGGAAAAGCTTTAGAATTTTGTAAGTGAGGTTTAATGTGTGATTCTGGTGGGAACTCAGAAGACCAAAATGCCAATAAGACTATGGATAGTAAAGGCTGGGCTTATGAGGTTTTAGAGGAGAAGAGGACTCTATTGGAAACTGGACTACAGTTGATTCCTGTTATATTCTGGCACATAAGTTGTCTATATTTTGCCCAGGTTCTGAAACCTTCTGTGAGACTACATTTAAATATGATGGACTAATTAACCTGGGAGAGAAAAGTTCAAGGCAGTACAGCATTCAGGAGGTGTCATGGTTATTGCTGGCAGCTTTTAGCTAAGTTTACTATGATAATCAGGAAAAGAAAGCAAAGCTGAAGGATTTAGAAACCTTGCAGTTTGTCCAGAAAAGTGTGTTTGTAGCTGGAGTTAAGGTAGGTGTATTTATTAAAGATATTACAGTCACTAAAGGGATGCTAAGTTCTTTACCCCGAAACAACAGGAAAGATGGATTGAGGGTAACTCAAGAATTGGCAAGACCATACCCATCTCAGGCTCAAGGTTGTAAAGGTAAATTATTCTCTGAGAAGAAACCATGGGGCACCATTAGATATATGTAACTTGCTTTTGATTTTTATGGGAATTCATACTGAGTTTGCCTTGAGTCTCAGAGGAAACTTTGAACTTGGACTACTGGGCAATGCAAGAACTGTTCAGACTATGGGGACTCTTGAAAATGGACTAAATGTGTTTTGCATCGTAAGATGGGCATGAGCTTTTATGGGGTTGGGTTGTAATATTATGGATTGGATCTGTGATGTCCCTCAAAAGCTTATGAGTGAGACAATGCAAAAAAGTTTAAAGGTGAAATGATCGGCTTATGAGACTCTTAACTTAAATAGTACATTAAACCACTGATAGGGATTAACTGTGGTGGTAACTGTAGACAGGTTGGATGTGGCTGAAGGACGTAGGTCACTGGGGGCATGCCTTTGGAGTTAACATTTGTCCCTGGTGAGTGGAGCTCTCTGCTTCCTGGTAGTTATGTCCTGAGCTACTTTCCTCTGCCACACCTTTCCACCATGGTCAGCCTCAACTTGAACCCAGAGCAACAGAATCGGCCATCTATGGACTGAGACCTCTAAACCCATGAGTAACAAATACACCTTTCTTCCTCTTAAAAAAATAATTTAGAAAAGAAGTTTGAATGTACAAGTACTTTAAATCCAAGATAGAGAGATGTTGAGGCTGGATTACAAAGGGAACTAAGCAATCTGCTATAGATTAGATTGAATGTGGGTTGTCTCCTCTGAAGACATGCCAAAATTTAATTCCTATTGTGAGATTTAAGAGGGTGGAAATTTATTCCAGCTATGATATTTAGAGGTAGAGGCCATTGGAATTGATTGGAATTTGGTAAATCCATCAGAGTAGAGCCCCCATGATTGAAAATCAATGACTTTATAAGATGAGGAACACACACATCTCTTGCCATATGATACCCTGCATTGCCTTAGGTCTCCTCCAAAAGAAAACCATCAACAGATGAAGTCCCTTGGGGATGGACAGAACTGTGAGCCAAAAATAAAACTTTTCTTTTTCATTTTTTTGGGAGGAAGAGGGGTGCTGGGGATGGACCCAGGGGCACTTTACCTTACTGCTGAGTCACATCCCCAGACCATTTTTATTGATCTATTTTTTTTTTTTTTTTTTTTTTGAGACAAGATCTCTCACTAAGTTGCTGAGGGCCTTGCTAAGTTGCTGGCTTTGAACTTGCCATCCTCCTGTTTCAGCCTCCCTCCCGTTACTGGGATTACAGGCATGCTCCATCACATCCTGCTAGATCTTTTATTTATAACTGTCTCAGTCTGAGGTACAGTGTTATTAGCAACAGAAAACAGACAAAGATAGAAACTTTCGGGAAAATGTTCCTAGCCTGATTCTAGCAATGATTTATACATACATGTATGGAAACTCATCGTATACACTTTAAATATAAGTTTAATGTCAATTGGACAATGAAATTGTTTTAAAAGTTTTAAAAATTACATACATACACAAAAGAAGAAAAACAAATTCTTCTAAACCCAAATAAGATACAATGTTTATTCTTTTTTATTCTTTCTGTATTTTCTAACTTCTTATTACTTACATGGCTTTCATTTGTGCTCAGATTCTTTTTGAAAGTTGGAAAAGAGTTAAATTATTGTTTTTCTAAACCTAAATTAAATATACTCATCTGATTATATACTTGGTCTTTCCCATTACAGTTTTACAGAAGATTTTAAATTTATATTTGTCTTATCCAATGAACTTTATTGTATGCACTTAAAGTCTTTCTTGATTTCATTTGAGCTAGCAATTTTAATATGGATCTATATTACATTTTAATTTCTGATTATATAAAACAAAAATAAAACACAAAAATTTACATTCACCAAAATTAGCTGTTTAAATAATTCAAACTTGAGCTGAAAATAATATAACCCAGTCTGTACCTCAGAATGAATGTGGGTTATAGCCACCCTCTGAAATCATTATTTTTTCCTTTTACTTGTGAAATGTGCTTAATCACAATATTTTGCTATTATAATATAACCAGTGTTTCCATAGCTATTTCAAACACTACATAAGAATTTTGTGTGTTCTTAAAATTTTTACTTTCACTATGAACTCATATTTTGTGGATGTGAACAGAAGAAATCCATAACTTACTGAGTAAACAAATTTGCATTTCTCTATGATAATTTGCTGGTATATAAACCTTTTTTTTTTTTTTTTCATTCAACATTCTTTTGTGGAGTGCCTGCTTAATTTACGGAGGTGCTATTCTCAATACTGAGGACAGAAGTGAACAAACAAAATGAGCTCTTATGGATCATTGATCTTAGTGAGGAAAACAGCCAGGAAACAAATAAGCCAAATACCAGGATGCCAGTTAGTGGTAGATGCAGTCTTGTTGGAAGGAGTTATGATTTGTGAGCAGGGAAAGTAAATACAGCCTCCCAGGCAGAGACTGGAGAGTGGAAGGCCCTGACAGAATATGGCCAACACAAATGATTTTACATACCACTGTCTCTTAAGCATTTTCTTTTTTAATAGGACCCATTTGGATTTTATCATTATAGCTTTTTCTTTGCTAAAAATTGCATTCTAAGTCAATTACTCTTCATTTGGATTTCAACTAAAGAGGAAGCAATTTAAGTATTTGTAGACAAAATTTAATTAATAACCTGCTCAGTGATGTTGATGGCAATTATGTCTCATCAAAGCATTGCCATCATACAGCATCAGGAACAGCCTATCAGGCTGTGCCCCCTCTCAAAAGGCAGAGTCCAAGATTAGATTTTGTTTGGAGGTAATAATTTGGGGGGAGGGGCATGTGAATCCAAATACCAGGAATGAGTGATCGGGAAGAATGAAACAGGAATGGGGGAAGTGCTAAGGAAGGATACATTATCCAAGGTCCCTCTGTGCAATTGTACCTCAATCCCACAGGACCTCTGAAGCACCATACAGTTTGCCTCAGAATTGCCCACCCTGCAGACAGGAGACAATTATCATGAACTCTGGTCCCCATTGGGCAGGGGGTGCTTGATGGAGCAGTGACTCCCTCAGGAACCTGCATTTGCACATGAATCTCAAGGGCTTAACGGTCTTCACAGGGTACCATGTGAAGCAGAGGCAGAGAATTCCAAGAGGACATCAGAGCAGAGCTGCTGCCTGATTATACTTGCTAGCAAGGGACTGCCTATGTGTGACTGGAGTGGAAGGATGAGCCAAGGAAATGTGAGACAGTGTGAGTAGGACCAATACCAAATTTGTAGGGATAAACATAACAAAGGAGAGAATAAGACAATACCACAGACATTTTTGGCAAGAAAAGTGAGTTCATGTCTTAAAGCTGACTTCTATTGTTTCGCAAGAGTCGACTATGTTCATCTCTTACAGACTGTGTTCAATAACATCAAGTTGGCAGTTTGAAATCTGTGAGGATGAGAGTGTTTACACTATAGAAATTGACAAACTCTACAAAACCAGAGGATTTTGAGGTTGGAGGAGTGCAACAGAAAGCTGGTTTACTATACCACTCCCATGAGAGTGTGCATATATACATATATGTGCATGTAGGTGTAGATACATAAGCATACATGATAAGGACATTAGCTCAGGCAACAGTCATACTACAATTCATTATGAGATGGATTGTGTTCCCGCAAAATTCATACGCTAAAGTCCTAACCCCTGGTAATCTCAGTGTGACTGTATGTGGAGATAGGGTATTGAAAAAAGTAAGTTAAAATGAGGTCATTAGTGTGGGTCCCAATTCTATATGACTAATGTTTCCATAATAAAAGGTTAGGTCACAAACACACAGAGAGGAAAAAGCGTGTGAAGATACAGGGGAAAGAAGGCCAAGGAGAGAACCTGAGCAGAAACCAGCCTTGCCGGCACCTTGATCTTGCACTTCTGTCCTCCAGAACTGTGAGAAAATAAATTTTTGGTTTGTTTGTTTAAGCCACATAGTATATGGTACATTGTTACAGCACATCTAGGAAACTACTACCCACTCCGAACCTGGACAAAGGTAGGAGGAGATGATGAGTCTGGGAGGGTTCTTGGAGAGTTCCAAGTCTACCTGGAAAGTCAGTAGATGGAGAGCACCAAGTGACCTCAGAGGGAAGGCCAAAGCCAGCCTGCTACGGGCTAAGCAGGTATACTACACCCACTTGCCAGACATTTAGGAGGAGGCCATACAGTACCAATCACCCTCCAGTCATTTCAAAATTCCTCATTAAAACAAGTTCAGGACTTTGGGCTTGCAAGGCGAGCACTCTACCAACTGAGCTATCTTTCCGACCCAAAACGAGTGTGTTTGTATAACTCAGACACAGCAAATGTTAGGGCCCAAATTCTAACTATTGAGCTCCTCGTATTATTTATAACTTCCTGCAATTTGTAAGATCCTATGACTAAAGACCAAAAAGCTTCCCGCAATGTAGAGGACACTCTGGTGGCCAAGGATAAAAAGGTTTGTCATAAGAAATAGTCTGTCCTAAAGTCCCAGAACAAATTATAGGAAGAAACCCCTACAAAGGGAAATGCTTTAATTTTCTAGTTATCTTTGCTGTCAGGAACCTGGGCTATTCTGCTTGGTTTTTTTCCAGTTAGATTATTAGTAAAATAAATATTCTAATGAAGGACTACTGTCCCATTTTAAATTTCACAATTTGAATTTCTTTTCTGGTATTTCTAATGGAAATGCTAAAATGCAGGATTCTTGTGGTGAATATTCTGTGTTCTAATGATATGCACTGATAATGGAATCAGAAATAATTTTAAAGCCATAATAATTATAATCATTGTCCTAGAATATTTCTTTAGTCTCTCTTTCTCTCTATTAAAGAGAGACCTCTAGGTCCTGATACAAAGAAGTTTGACTCTTGCTTTTCTGAAATGACCCAAATCCTTAATTATTTTTAACCTATCCTTACTTTATTATATGTCACTTTATTATTTCATGAAATGAACATGTACTATGGTGAAATTCACAGTGGTGAATTTATGAAAATCTAGTGGCTCCTTCTTTTCTTTATTTTGTCTGATACAAATGCATAAATAAGTAAGGACATTTCCCTTACCAGATATAGTCATCTAAACTTTAAAAGAAAGACAGTGCAATAAACTTCCATTACTTGTGTCAACATTATTGTCGTTTGTATGTGGATTGCCTTTAAAACGTTAACTAACACCGCACTGCTATATGACATAGAAAGTTACTATGTTAGATGTTGTGAATTTAAATCATATGAAAAAGAACAGAAAGAGATAAGGAGAGAAAACTATTCTGACATCTTTCAGAGGTTATTTGACAGTGAAATGGAAGTCTATAGCATCGAATAGACCCATCTTCACCAATAACTACATTACTATTTGGTCTCAAGTAAATTAAATAATCTCTCTAAATTTCAACTTATTCATCTACAAACAAGGAATGTAATACAACATAATTGACAGAGATAGTATAAATTATAACAGATAATCTGAACCAAACCTAGCATAGTGCATGGAACAATATTAGATGCATGTTAAATGCAAATTGAAACAAAACAATAAAACATTGTTATTGTCTGAAATAATCTCATCTATAAAATGGAGATAATAATAGTAATTCTAAGGCATATTGTGAGGAATAGACAAATTTATATATGTATTTATAAACAGGAAAATGCTTAGAACAAAATTATAGCCGTTATCGTTGAATTTACCATTGAAATAAAGTCATCATTTACATGCTACTTTGAAAGTGCTTATGATTTGGCGCCTTCTGGTGTTCATGTTGAACACCACAATTTTGAATCAATAGTTAAGTTTTAAGCTCGTAACAGATCGGAGCTTTCTTAAACTATTATCATTTATATGCCATTTTGTGACATCCAAATGAATTGCTCCTTATTTAATATTTATATTTAAATTGCCTTATTTTAAGGTAAAATCAATTTATTCCCCAAACCAATGTTCTATTGTTATGACAAAATGAAAAACCAGAATAGTTTTAGTATATATATTATAATAAAAGCATAACAATTAACATTAAAAAAATCTTTACTTGAGTGCTCACCAGAATCATACCTTATGCAACAAGTTGGAAACTCTCTCTCTCTCTCTCTCTCTCTCTCTCTCTTTTTTTTTTTTTTTTTTTTTTTTTTTTTTGTCTGTACCAGGGATCAAACCCAGGACCTTACAGTAGGTAAGCACTCTATCCCGGGGCTTCCACTCTCAGCCCTGAAGAACCTAATTTTGTATTAACATATTTCATGATATAAAAGTCAGGAAAGCCTTCCCCAAGAAAACAATTCTTAAAAATTGTACCTTTAAGAATAATGAGAAGTTGTGTTGTTGAGTAAAGGGACAAAAAATCTTTCCAAAAGAAACTAAGCTAAGTGTAAATACAGCATGGAAGCATGGGTCTCACTGGGAGATGCAAGTTGTTACAAATGGCTGGATCCCAGAGTGCCCGTGAGTACGTGCCTAGAGATGGACAGTAGGCCACTGGGGGAGGTGCCTGTGTCATGCAGAGGACTGAAGATTTGTGTCCTGTGAGTTGATCATTTTCCTAGAAATTGAGGTCTGTGACATTTTAATTAGTTCCCGTGTGTCTATTTATGGTGTGTGTGTGTGTATTAGTGCCAAGTGTTTTGGCAAACGTGGGTTAGAACTAGGCAGAGATGGAATGAATAAAAGATAATAAGGTAGAAAACAAAACTCTTTGAATATATGAGAGAAAGTTTTTTTTTTCCCCTGCGGAAAATTGAATTACGCAGTTTGATGGATCTTATTTGCATTCAGACTGATTTTATTCGACATCATATAGAGTGGCTGCTATGCTCATTTGACAGTTATGGGAAATAATTATGCGTTTTCTTTACTGAACTGGTTTAAATTGTCACATTGCCTTAGAATTCTTGCAGATTTTCAGATTGTGTTAATTTTCTCCATTTTTTTATTTTTATTTTTATTTTTTTAGTGAATGCTTTAAACTGTTGACCTAGCTCATGATAGACAAGCCTTTTTCTTCTTCCAATAAAAAAACCAGGAGGTTGGTTAACAGATATCATTAGATATGCATCCCAGCATCAATGTAAGTCAATATATCTCAAAGAACGTCAATGTACTTTTTCCTTTTTTAACATTCTTTCACCAATATCATGCAAGATTCATATCAAATAAATTTAATCTGTAGATTGATAATTTATATTTTCACTGATTACTTGCTGAAATTTTTATGGGACGAACAGCAATTGTGATTTTTATGTTGTTCCCAGGAATGAGAAAAACAAAATTAGTAATCAGAGGCAATCTGGCACCATGGTTGATGGCAGAGGCTAAGGGTTTCCTACTCCAGTTTCACTGTTATTCGCTGTTTGACCAAAGATAGTTAAATAACCTAAGATTCCATTTTTTTTTCTAAAAAGTGAAAACAATAATGCCCACTTCAAAAGACATTTTAAACACACACACACACACACTTGTGTAGGTGTGTGCACAGGCTAAAACAAAATTGCAATGTTTGCTTAAATCAATATTCTTCCTTCGAATTCTTTTAAAATGAAAATGGGAATGCAATAGTATTGGTGAGGACATGATCTGGCATTCCAGACTCTCCTTGAGTTCTGCTTACCTATCCAACCTTATCTGTAACTAATTCCCAGAATCGACCCTTCATTTCAGTGGGGCTGATCTTATGGGCAACCTCGGTCCACCTCCACCATCCTTGTATCTGTCCCTTGCTTTCTTTCGTCTCCCCACTAGCTGTCTCACCACACAAATCTGATGGCAGTGAAGACGTGCTCAAAATCAACTCCTTGTCCTTGAATGCCTGCCTGACATTGCTGTTCAACACATTAATTTGGAAATTTTCTGAATCCCAATCAAAACAACAATTATTTCTGATTTTTTGGCAAGTATAACCACTATATCATGAGTGATGAAAGATTTCCCCACGAGTTTGTTTCTACCATTTTTCCAACATTCTTTGAAACTACATAGGTTCCTGACTTATGATGGCTCAATTTATGACTTTCTGACTTTACAGTGGTGCAGAAACATGCTGCTTTTCACTTTCAGTACAGAACCCAATAAATTATATAAGATGTTCAATACTTATTATAAAATAGCCATTGGATGATTTTGCCCAGTGTCAGGCTAATGTAAGTGATCTGGGAGTATTTCACGTAGGCTAGGCTAAGCTACGATGTTCAGTAGGTGAAGTGCATTAATTATGTTTTCACTTAGGGTATTTTCAATTTAAGATAGACTTTATCAGGATGATCCCATCATAAATCAAAAAAAATTTGTATTTTTTACTTTCAATGACTTTCATTCTCTACGGACTCAAGGGAACCTTCACTTGGAGGCAAAACCCCATTTTCACTTTTGTCAAACTTATCAAGCACAGATCCTTAACTCCCTTTTAAGACATTAGCATATGATTAGCCTATGAGTTCCTATTTTACACATTTGTAAGAACTTGTTTGTTTTTTAACACTGCCCTGAAGTTATCCAGAGCAGTACCTCATGGAAGAATTTCAAGCATCTTCTCAAGAGTCAGGAGTTATTCTGGTAATATTCTGACACTTCCTAAAGCATTCCCCAAGGATGGTTGAATACCCGTCCATCTATCAGTTCATTCTAGATCAATAGGAGACCGTGTAAGTACAGTCAGTACTGCTTCTCCAAAGTATAGGAAATTAGGAAGAAAAAACTAGGAATGAGAAAATTTTGTATTTGTAAATCTGATTTTGGCAAATGAAACTTTTAAATCTGTAACTTTGATAACAAGATAAACTCGAAAGTCTGATACTTCTAAATAAAGAGATGACACTAAAGATAGGGAAATACAAGGACAGAAGTGAATTATGAGCAGAGAGAGATTAGAAAATTTCAGGATATATGCAGATTCTTACTTCCATTTATAAGAAAAAAAATTGTGCAACCACAAATGATGGGAAGCCAAATAAGAGACTATTCTTCATAAAGTTAAGACTCAGAAAGAGCTATAACCAGGAGAATACTCCAGAGAAGGAATCTTCAAATACTCTAAGCCACACAAGCACACAAGAAAAATGGCTTGGTTTTATCTCTTGGTGAAGGTTAAAACACTTTCCCCAAGAATGTATACATAATGGCTAGCTACCATGTGAGTGTGGGGACTGAAGTAACACTGCTTGCGTGGTTTTAAAAATTAACAAGCCTGGAATTGTCATTTAAGGTGGATCTTCAGTTACCTGACAAAAACGCATGCTATTTCCACCTCTATGAACATCTACTCTTCCTGAGGCACAAATAATTGACTGGTAGAGTTCAGAAAACATGAAATTAAAATGGAAAATGGCAGAACAAAATGAAACAGCACCAGTGAGAATCAAATGAATCAATCACTTCTATTAGTATGACCAAGTAGAATCCAAATTAAGTATCATTAGGACATTTAAAGAAATGAAACAGGGAACAAAACTGTGATTGTGTTGGGCTGAATAATAACTCCACAAAAGATATGCCTATCTTAATCCCTGATATGAATGTTACTTGATATAGCAAGAGAAAAAAAAAAAAAAAAAGACTTTGCAGATGTGATTAATTAACAATTTTGATATGAGATTATCCTGAATTATCCAGATGACCCTAAATATCAGTCTTATGTATCTGTTTAAAAAGCCACAAAGAGATTTGATGCAGGAAGGAGAGGGAGGAAAAGAAGGCAATACTACAAAAGAGATGAAGAAGGTGGGAGCTGGCAGCCATCAGAAACTGGAAAAAGCCTGCAGTGAATCCTTCCCTGGAATCACTGACAGAACATGTCAGCCCTGCCAATAGCTTGATTTCAACTCATTGATCCTGATTTGAACTTCTGACCTCTAAAACCATGTGAGTATAAATTTCTCTTGTTTTAAAGCACCCAATTTGTGGCAATTTGCTATTGTAACCATAAGAATCTAATATGATAACTAAGGAGCAAAAAACAAAAAATAAGAGATGTTTTGAAAAAAGAACAACATTGAATATTTAGAAATAAAAATATAAAATTTAATATTACAGATAGCGATTTGAATTATAAAAATAACAATAAATTTAAATTATGTAATACAATAAATAAATTTCATTAAGTATAAGGAATAGAGAAGATTAGGCATGGCTAAAGACAGAATTAGTTACTAAAAGAACTGAATAAATTTTATCAATAAAAAGAAAATGAAACAGATGAAATATGTGAAATAAAGCATAAAATGCATGTAAGTTAAAACAAAAAGATTACTATATGTAAATCAGAATTACATTAATGATATAGGAGAAAAAAAACAGTATTAAAATGATTGAAGATTTTCCAGGCTTGATGACAGAGGAACATAACAAATGCAAACATAAACAAATATTGGAAGAAATATGGAATAAAACACCAAAAATACAGATTTTAAAAGCAGTCATAAAAAAAATACAGAGGATTTACAAAGAAATAAAATTAGTATAATGATTTTTCATGTGCAGTATTAAAAACATAGAAGACCAGAATTCTTTATTTTTTCTTTCAATCTTTTTCTTTTTTCCAGTACTGGGGTTTGAACTCAGGAGCATGGGACTACTGCTGAACTATATCTCAGCTCTTTTTATCTTTTATTTTGAGATAGGATCTCTCTAAGCTGCCCAGGCTAGCCTCAAACTTTCCATAATCCTGCCTCTGAGATTACAGGTGCCTGCTATAGCACCCAGCAATATTTTTAAATCCTGAAAGAAACAAATTTTGACTTGAATAACAAACTTCCTTACAGAAACAAGTAAGAAAGGCATTTCTAAAAGATACACATTTATACAAAGTGAAATGCTCCCACTGAAATAAGAGCTGAGATATAAGAAAGCAAAATTTAAAAAATAAGATGATATAAAACAAAATTACATTTAACCTGAAAGTTAAAAAAATAACACTTAAAATAATAAACTACAATTGTATATAAAGTGGAGAGGAAGTAATAGACGTTACACCTTTCTTAAGTTCTTCATGTGATGCAGGAAGAGGATAAGAATATTACCTAACTTGATTTTCTTAAATATAAATGTTAAAATATGAAATATCATCCCTAAGAGAAGAGAATTAGTGTGTGTATTTTCAGACAGTTACAGGGAAATAAATGAAACAATGAAAGACAAGATTTGGAAAAAAGGATACATTAGAAGAAAATGTTTACAGTAAAACTACAGAAATAAGTTAATGCATATGAATAATTGTAATTTTAAAGGAATAAATATGCTATTTGCATGTAAAAATGTGCTACGAGGAGACCCATTATCTTCTGTATAGCTAAAATGCACTAATTAAACAAAAAAGCAAGTCATAGATTATATGCAGTAAAAATTAGAGAGAAAAATAAGAAAAAAATCCAGCACTATGCTTTTCTTAAGAGACAACATAGAAAGGTTGAAACTGAACATTGGGAAAAGTTAAATTGAATAAATTCACACCCAAAGAAAGGGAGCATACCTATATATTTGCTTTTGTTGAAACAGATTTTTAAGGCAAAATAAAGTTCATAAATATAAAAAGATAAAGATATTAAGTTAATTGGAAGGAAATAACAATATTTGGTAATAATTTTCAATAGAAGAATGAACAACTATACCATTATAATGAAACTCTTTAACATGCAACAATTAATAATTGATTGTACAGGAAAAAAATCAATAGCATGTAGAAGATGTCTGCAACACAATGAACCAATTTTATCTCAAAGACATAAAGATCTAAGAGTGGGAATGTACACATTCCTTTGAAATACAGATGAAAGATTTATAAAAATTGACTCCGTATTAGAGCATATATCAACAAATTTTAAAATTGTTATGTCATAAAGATTACATTTGCTAAACACAACAAAATTAAATTGAAAATAAAATATAAAAAGATAACTAAATACTGCCCCCACATATTTAGAAATTAAAAACATAACTAAAAATTTCTTATGTTGAAAAGAAATAAAAATTGAAAATTTAAACTACAGCTGAATCATAATAAAAATACTTCATGATAATACTGGAGCTATTGGTATCAGAAGGAATATATCAAAATTTTTAAGTGTATACTAGAAAAAAGAAAGACAAATGAAAAAGCTTATCTTCCAAGGTAAAAAATTCAGAGAAAAAATAACAATAGTCCATAGATTGTAAAGAAGGGCATTAATAACATAAACTGAGAATTAATGAAAGAGAAAAAATATGCTAGAATCCAAAATGTATTCCTTAAGAACGCTAACAAAATTCATAAACACCTAGCAATGTATTATAGTTTGGAAAGCAGGTGTGCCAAAATCTCCTATGTTAATGTGGAATGTTTCAGATTTGAAATTTGGATTGTGAGAATTGGGACCTAATCAGTCCATCCCATTCCCAAATTGAATGGTTTGACTGGGTGGCAACTGTAGGCAGACCGGGTGAGGCTGGAGGAGGTGGGTTATGGGGGGTGGGCCCTGGAAGAATATATCTTCCCTGTGGAAGCTGACTTTGAACTTGAACTTTTGGGTAATGCTGGAACTGTTAAGACTATGGGACTCCTGGAGATTAACTAAATGCATTTTTCAATGTGAAATGGATATGGGCTTTTGGGGGCCCAGAGGTGCAAGGCTATGGTTGGGATCTGAGGTGTCCCCCCAACACACACAAAGCTCCTGTGTTAACGCAGGAATGTTTGGAGGTAAAATGATTGGACCGTGAGAATTGTGACCTAATCAGTCCATCCTAGTTTGAATGGACTGACTATGTTAATGGACATGAGCCATGCTGCCAAACTGAAGCAGCTACTGCAGTCCTTTCTCACCCCAATTCTTGTGATTATGCCAGAAAGATCTCAGATGTGTCATTCAGAGTAGCAGGCATGAGTTGATTGAAGGGATGGGAAAGGGGACATTCTCAGGGGAGTTAGAAAGTTCTCTTAGAGAGGAGAAGAATAGTGTGACTCTGCTGTCCTCCAGTTTTATTGTGTTCCTAGGGAAGATTCCAGTGTGTCCTGCCTGGGTTCTCTTGACTTTTGACTGACGGCAGAAATGCTCCAGACTTTCAAGTCCCCACTCTCCCACTGTGCATGACAACACTAGGTCACTTTGGTCCATCCTGACTGGTTTTAATTGGAACTCATTCTTACAGATTCTAATATTAGGGGAAATTCTCCTTATGTCCCTGATTCTGGAATCTGATCTGTCTAAGGGTCACAAAAGTCTCCCACTTCAAGGTAACTTGTGTTCTTTTTATCTGCATTTCAGGTTTGCATTTCTCTTGCAGATAAGAGGTTGTTTGCTAAGGAATGTAACATATCCTGTTGACTTAAGCCAGGGAGAGGGCTGCAGGCAAGTTGCTTTCTTTCTTTCTTTTTTTTTTTTTTAAGAAAACAAAGTATGTGGGATCAACACAGCAGGCCCAGTTTCTGGCGTTATTCCCTTAACCTCATGTTCTCACTGCCTGTTCCCTATCAACCATGTGCGTGTGCAGGTGAGTTTGACTGAAGGAGTTGAAGGCCGTGTACCTTCAAAGGGTTGTTCTTCCCAGTTGCCCCTTCCACCTGCCCCCTATTTCCTGGCTGCAATGTTCTGAGTAGCTTCCCTCTGCCATGTCCTTCGGGCATGATGTGCTACCTCACCTTGGGCTCAGAAAATGTCCAGCCAACCATGGACTAAATCTCTGAACCATGAACCAAAATAAACTTTCCCACTCTAAGTTGTGCTTGTTGGGTATTTTGGTCACAGCAATACAAACCTCACTAAAGCACAATGCTTATCAAGAAAGAATTAAAGAAAGTACAAATAAACAATCTTAACAACAGAAAGGAACTTAGAGCAGACTTAAAAAAAGGAAAATACTTCAAACAATTTTATGAAAAAAGTTTAAAAGTTGTAACTGAAATGCTCAAATTCCAGCAAAATACAACTCACAAAAATTGATTAAAAACAAATAAAACCCCCAAATAGTCCTATAAACAACCAACAAAATTCAATAAGTAGTTAAAATCTTTCTACAAGAAAGCGTCTGGCCCAAATGATTTTACATGTAAGTTCTGCCAGTCGATATAGAGATAATTTCAAATATTTACAACCATACCAGATTACATAAATAGAAAACTCTTTCTATCCGATTCTGAGTAACATAACCTTGATATTAATCATTGACAAGAACAGTGTGATGAAAAAAATACAGGCTATTCTAAATGGATATTGCCAAATGCATTTTTCTTCCATAAAAGTATCTTTCTATATTGTAGGAGCTAGGAGAATAAAAACTACATTTCTGAGACTCCCTGAAGTAGTAAGAGTTCCAGATGTCAGTAGGTTTCTCATTGAGACTCACTCATGTGAGATTTAGAAGGTGCAAGAGAGAAGCCATTTTCTTGGAACTGTTTACTCTTTCTGCTGGTTAGCAAGGATCCATAACTACAGCAGTTTTGGATGTACAACCTCCAGTTTCTGGACAGTTATAGAAGGCCTCAACAGTGGAATGGATGCTCCAGATTTAATTGGAATAGCTGCAATGCTGTATCAGTGTGGTGGTTCTCTTAGTGGGACACTTCTATTTACTGTGTGGAATCATCCCAAGACACACAAAACCTACTCTTTTCTTATGCCAAGGATTATGTAAGTCCTTAATTTTCTATATAAAATCCCTGCTTACTTAAAAAACATAAACTTGTTTCCTGCATTGACTGCTGATTGAAAAGATTCACTTTTAAAGAAGTTGCAAATATTCTTAACAAACTATTAACAAGCTAAATTATGTTTCTTCCAAGGATGCAAAAGTGAATTTACATTAGAGAATACATTAATATAATACACGACATTAAAAGATTCAAGAAAAAATATGTTTGTTACCAAGTACAGAAATTTCATAAATTATTATAAAATCATAACAATTCAGATGTTATGTATGGAACTGGTGGTAAATAAATTGAGCAATGGAGCAGAATAGATATTTCAAAAATAGAATCAAATGTGGAAATGTGATGTATAATAGAATTGACATTGCATAACTACAAGTAGGAAAGAAGTACTAGTAATAAAGATATACTGGATGGTATGTAGAACATGTACTTGGACTTCTTCCTCACTCTTTAAGCAAAATTAAATTCACTGAAGTTGCAAAAAAATTTATTTAAATATGAAAGCCAAATATTAAAACCTTTAGAAGAAAATATGTAAGAACATATTTGTGCTACAGTTTGGAATGTCCCCCAAAGTCTTACGTATTGAAGGTTTGGTCTCTAATGCAGCAATGTTCACAGGTAGAACTTTTGGGACACGTTTGGATCATGACAGCTCCAAACTCATCAGTGGATCAGTTCATTTATAGGTTCATAGTTGACTGGACTATTGGAAGGTGGTAGAATCTGTGGGAAGTAGGGCCTAGTTGGAGGAAGCAAATCACTGGGGCATGTCCTGGGTGTGCGTCTCTTGTGTCTGGCCCTTCTTTTCTCTCTTGCTGTGCAGGTGCTATGAAATGGCCAGTTTTGCTCCACCACACACTTCTGCCATGACGCTTTCCCTCACTGCAGGCCCAGAATCCATGGAGCCAGGTGACCACGGACTGCAACCTCTGAAACCATAAGCCAACATAAGTCTTTTCTCCTTTAAGTTGTTTTCCTCTGCAACAGAAAGCTGACTAACACAATTTATAATTTCAAGGGAATGAACGTTTTCTCACAAAAACAATCTGGTTTGCCATAAGTACGTGTTTTTATCAAAAAATGTCTAAAAAAGTGAGAAGGGAAATTACAAAGTGGAAAATGTTTGCAACACATGTAACTGGCAGAAAATTATATATAAACTATATAAAGAACTCCTAAAGTCAATCAGAAAATGCAAATGATCCAGAAGGAAAGCAGGCAGAAGACATGAACAGATATATTACAAAAGAGGAAACAGAATGGTCAAATAATCATATGAAGAGATACACAATCTCATTATTATTTAGGAGAGTACTTATTCAGGGTACAATGAAATGCAATTTTTTACCTACTAGAAACACTGAAGAAACATTCTGCTTAACTTTTTAAAGTTCATAGAAGTAAAAATTGATTGCATACATACATATAACTGTAAAAAACAATACTGATCATATTAGCCCATTCTAGTTGTTCAGTCTTAACAATTTACAATTTTCAACCCAGGAAATTTCATTTATAAGTACATACTTAAACAGAAATGCTGCATATTTCTGTATGAACAAGAATGTTCACAGGAGTCCTTGTCCATGAGAGCAAAAAGTCAGAAACAACTAAAAAGACATGTAAGAATAGATCTGCAATTATGTATTTAGCCCAACCAAAATGAAATGCTTCTTGAAACGTTTTTGCTATTATAACCAATACAGCAATCAGAATCTGTGTGTGTCTCATTGTGCACATGGGTAAGCATTTCTCCAGCTCTGAGCATGGATTTGATGAGTTGAAGCTTATATATATATACGTATATATAAGCTTATATATATATCTTCAATTTTACTGAATATTGACAAAATATTCTCCAATGCTGTCAGACAGATTTACACTCCCACTTACAATGGGCGAGAATTAATATTGCTCCTTATCCTATGAACATTATTGTTAGATCTTTTCCCTTTCTTAAATTTGATGGATAAACAATGCTATCTTGTTTTCAGATGAATTTGCATTGCTTTGATTTCCAGTGAATTTGAATACTTTTCATCAATTTATCATTTATTTACATGTCTTCTTGAATCATTTTTACATTACCTTTTCCCATTTTATTGGGTTATTATCTATTTGTCTTTATTTGTAAGTAACTGACACATTCATCCTGATTTACAAAATTCTAATGTTAAATGGAGGTTTTAGCCTTTTCCCAGACAATACAAGATACTTAGAACAGCTTAACTGCTGACATATGTGCAATTGTGCTATTGATTTCAATTCTATGCATATTTTAAACCTCAAGACCTTGCTTTTTATTGCATTCTATAGTCAACATTTATTTGACTTTACCACTCATATTCACCACTTTTATTGTTTTTCATTCCATTCTGCATTTCTGACCTTGCTTCCATATTCACTTTTGTTTTGCCCAAGTTACATATTTTGCTATCTAATTTGAAAATTTCATTATCAATATTCATGAGCTGATTTGAGCTGCCTCCAGTACTCCATTATTTTCATTGCTGTTTTCTGAAGTTGAAACATCCATAGATTCCAGACTCCAATCTTGACTGATAAAGGAACACACACACACACACACACATGCACTTTTAATACACTATTAAATTTTATTTGCCTTCGTTTTATTTACAAATTCTGTACTTATAGTAATTATTTTTTGTAATTTTCTTTCCAAGGACTATTTTTGAGTGGTTTTGGTATCTAGGTTATATAGCTATACAAGGACTTATAGAGTCAAGAGATTTCTATTATTTTCCTGTTGATGAGGTTCAGGGTGTGTCATCGTGAATATGATGGGGATCACAATATGCTACCTCAAATAAGCCACTTTGGTGTATTGATTACTTTGAACTAAAAGACATTGAGAACCAGCCAAAGCAGAAAAAAAGGTCTCTGCCAGCTTCCTTAAAACCTAAAATAAAATATAAACTTCCACTTTTATAAAGGAAATAAATATCCACAAAGAAAATTATGATTAGTAAAGGTGTAAGACAACTTCTATCACCTCACAGACTTTTATCTGCATAACAGGGCTACTTTTATCCAAGGTACATTTCCTTCCCACACCTAATTTGTCTCAACTACTCCTCAAAAGCCCCCCAAACCTATCCTTTCTATAGGAGAGAATGACAATCATGTGGCCACTTATATTGCTCTTATATTCTGTGGAACTTCCATGCATGGGATGTAATTAAAATTGTTTCTCCTGTTAATCTGTGTTACATCAATTTAACTTGCAAACCCACTAAATTCTTTTTTCCTTCCTTATGCCATCCTCCCATATATTTTCTCTTTAAATTAATTTCTAATTTGCTAATTTGGGTCATTTTTCATGAAATAAAGTTTCATTTTTTTTCAGTCAAACATGTCGACCTTACTTTTTGTCATTTATTTCTGCCACATTTAAACTTTGAACATACTCCTTAGGATGAAAAATTAATAAATATTCAATTGAATTTTCTTCTAGCTTTTCTGTGGCTTGAAAATATTTGATATTTTAGTTTCTATAAAGTTAATTTTGATGTATGGGGTATAAATTGATTGTTTTCAAAGTTTCTAATCAGAATGTTGAATGAATAATAAGAGTAATTGGATTTTTCCCCCTTTTTTAAATGAATGGTCCTGAGAGAAATTGAGTTCTTTTTTTCAGATATCACTCATGAACAAGAATTCCTGAGAGAAAGTTCATTTGAAAAAAAAAAGTTTTTCCCCCTGCAATTCTGTAAGTGCATTTTCTTTGCTGACTTTTATTCAAATGTTTATTAATAGAAGATTTGAAACACTGATGTTTATAGTACTTATAAGGATTTTTCAATTCCAAATCAATTCTATTAAGTAGTTATCTATTACAGGTTTAATTTTTTCTCTCACAAAATGTTGAAACATTGGTTAGTATACAGTATTTCAAATTCAAATTTAAATTCTTTCATATTTTTGCACAATCAAAAGTTTGTATTATTCACTTCTTCAAATCCCTAGAAGAGCTGCCTTTCTGGCTGGGTCCTCACTGAGGCAGAGCCCACCTACCAGTCCAGGTCCTTGAATTTGTCATGGCTATTGTAAGTGAGTTTACAGTGTATGTTTTAATTGATCTGCTGCATAGTTTGTATGAGTATTTTGTGTCATCTGGCATGTTTGTCAATGGAGTCCTAATCCAGAGGCACAATTCCAGAGGGCCAACAAATTATATTTGGTTATTTGCCCTAAAAAAAAAAAAAAAAAAAAAGGAAAAAGAAAAAGTAATGGCAAACAGGAAAGGAACTTTAACCAATATGTCTACATTGGAAAGACAAAGGGGACCTGTGTTTCTAGTCCTGTTTTCAAGAGACTGACAATGACTTTGAGATCAGGTGAACTCAGTTGTGGTCTGGCCCATCATTATGTTAGTAATGGTCACGTGGGGTCTTTTCAGTAATAAGAAGATTGCTGTTGCCTGGTGGGTAGGTAGTTTGGACTCATCACAAGATGTTTATCAATCAGACCTGCTGTTCCTGGAAGCCAAGCTTTCTCAGAGCAGAAGAGACAGATATAAAATGGAGGCAGAAATGCTGAGCTGTTAATCCTGCTTTTAGTTACCATTGGACATTACAGGTGAAGGTAAAGAGTCTATCTTTGTTACATGTTTATTTAAGACCCAATTTAGACTCTTTCAGAGTGTGAAAGTCACTTTGAAGACTTAAAAAATTGCTATTGTACTCACTAAAAAATTCTTTGCCATCTTGCAGTGTTATTTGTGATCTATCCTGTGACCATGAATGATTGTGTGCTATCATCAAAATACCACCTAAATTTCTGCTTCTAAAATAAATGAACCTCCTGGTTCCTTTAACTTTCTCTGAGGACTGTATTAATAATCTTTGAGATGTTCTACTAAACCATTCTCTAATTTTTCAATGTCACTTACAAAAAAGTTCAGAAGTACTCATTGGTGTTGGAAAAAGAATCTGACAATATCCAACTTTGTTTTATTTTTTGAGAATAATATCAATTTATCTAGATGTCACACTCCACAAGAGTAGCCATTGAAATAACAGTTCTCAAACCAGCAAAAAACATAGTGGAGCTGTAAAGAAATGGCACCTTACAGCCTTTCTATACATTGCTGGTGGAACTGCAAAATTGGTGCAACTACTCTGGAAAATAGTATGGAGATTCCTCAGAAAACTTGAAGTGGAATCACCATTTGACCCAGTTATCCCACCATTTATCCCACTCCTCGGTACATATCCAGGGACTTAAAATCAGCCTACTACAGTGACACAGCCACATCAATGTTTATAACAGCTTAATTCACAATTGGTAAGTTATGGAACTAACCTAGGTGTGTTTTTTTTTGTTGTTGTTGTTTTTATTTTTTTTTCTTAGAGGAGAAAGAGTTTATTTTGGGATCATGGTTTCAGAAGTTTGTGTGGTGAAGGAAAGCTTTTAGCTCATGGCAGCTAGGAAGAGAGGCAGGGTCGAAAGGGAGAGAAAATGGCCAGGGACAGATATAATCCAAGATCACACTCCCAGTGACCTACCTCCTCCAGCCACATCCACCTGTCTATAGTTACCATCCAATAGTCAGTTGGAATTATAAATCTATCAAATGGATTAATCCACTGATGAGGTTACAGCTCTCATAATTCAATCTTTTCACCTGTGAGCCTTTTTTTTATTGTAAACAAATGGGATACATACTGTTTCTCTATTTCTACATGGAGTCAAGGCATACCATTTGTGTAATCATATGTTTACCTAGGGTAATGTTGTTTGATTCATTCTGCTATTTTTTCCCTTCCCCCCATCCCTCCCACCCCTCTTTTCCCTCTATACAGTCCTTCCTTCCTCCATTCTTACCACCCTCCTTATCCCTAACCCTAAACCTAACCCTAACCCTAACGCTAACCCCCCTCACCCCCATTATATGTCCTCATCCGCTTATCAGCGAGATCATTCGTCCTTTAGTTTTTTGAGATTGGCTTATCTCACTTAGCATGATATTCTCCAATTTCATCCATTTGCCTGCAAATGCCATAATTTTATCATTCTTCATGGTGGAATAATATTCCATTGTATATATATGCCACAGTTTCTTTATCCATTCATCAACTGAAGGGCATCTAGGTTGGTTCCACAATCTGGCTATGGTGAATTGAGCAGCAATGAACATTGATGTGGCTGTATCTCTGTAGTATGCGGATTTTAAGTCCTTTGGGTATAGGCCGAGGAGTGGAATAGCTGGGTCAAATGGTGTTTCCATTCCAAGCTTTCTGAGGAATCTCCATACTGCTTTCCAGAGTGGCCGCACTAATTTGCAACCCCACCAGAAATGTATGAGTGTACCTTTTTCCCCACATCCTCGCCAACACCTATTGTTGCTTGTGTTCTTAATAATCGCCATTCTAATTGGGGAAAGATGGAATCTTAGGGTAGTTTTGATTTTCATTTCTCTTATTACTAGAGATATTGAACATTTTTTCATATATCTGTTGATCGCTTGTACATCTTCTTCTGTGAAGTGTCTGTTCATTTCCTTAGCCCATTTTTGATTGGATTATTTTTATTCTTGGTGTTGAGTTTTTTGAGTTCTTTATACATTCTTGAAATTAGTGCTTTATCTGACATTTGAGTGGCAAAGATATTCTCCCACTCTGTAGGTTCTCTCTTCACATTACTGATAGTTGCCTTTAGTGAGAGAAAGCTTTTTAGTTTGAATCTATCCCAGTTGTTGATTCTTGCTTTTATTTCTTGTGCTATGGGAGTCCTGTTAAGGAAGTCTGATCCTAAGCCAACAAGTTGAAGATTTGGACCTACTTTTTCTTCTATAAGATGCAAGGTCTCTGGTCTGATTCCGAGGTCTTTGATCCATTTTGAGTTGAGTTTTGTGCAGGGTGAGAGATAGGGGTTTAATTTCATTCTGTTGCATATGGTTTTTCAGTTTTCCCAGCACCATTTGTTGAAGAGGCTATCTTTTCTCCATTACATATTTTTGGCCCCTTTGTCTAGTATGAGAAAATTTTATTTATTTGGGTTTGTGTCCATGTCCTCTATTCTGTACCATTGATCTACCTGTCTATTTTGGTACCAATACCATGCCATTTTTGTTACTATTGCTTTGTAATAGAGTTGAAGTTCTGGTATTGCGATACCCCCTGCTTTGCTCTTTCTACTGAGGATTGCTTTAGCTATTCTGGGTTTTTTATTCTTCCAGATGAATTTCATAATTGCTTGCTCTATTTCTGTAAGGTACATCATTGGGATTTTAATTGGAATTGCATTGAATCTGTATAGCACTTTAGGTAGTATGGTCATTTTGACAATATTAATTCTTCCCATCCAAGAACATGGGAGATCTTTCCATCTTCTAAGGTTTTCTTTAATTTCTTTCTTTAGTGTTCTGTAGTTCTCATTGTAGAGGTCTTTCACCTCTTTTGTGAGATTGATTCCCAAGTATTTTATTTTTTTTGATGCTATTGTGAATGGGGTAGTTTTCCTAATTTCTCTTTCTAAAGATTCATCACTTATATATAAAAATGCATTGGATTTATGAGCATTGATGTTGTAACCTGCTCCTTTACTGAATTCACTTATGAGTTCTAAAAGTTTTCTGGTGGAATTTCCAGGTTCCTCTAAATATATAATCATGTCATCAGTGAACAGGGATAGTTTGAGTTCTTCTTTTCCAATTTGTATCCTTTTAATTTCTTTGGTTTGTCTAATTGCTCTGGCTAGAGTTTCAAGGATGATGTTGAATAGAAGTGGTGAAAGAGGGTATCCCTGCCTTGTTCCAGTTTTTAGGGGGAATTCTTTCAGTTTTTCACCATTTAGAATGATATTGGCCATTGGCTTAGCGTAGACGGCCTTTACAATGTTAAGGAATGTTCCCACTACCCCAATTTTTTCTAGTGTTTTGAGCATGAAGGGATGCTGTATTTTATCAAATGCTTTTTCTGCATCTATTGAAATAATCATGTGATTCTTAACTTTAAGTCTGTTGATATGGTGAATGACATTTATTGATTTCCGGATGTTGAACCAAGTTTATCAAGTGGGATAAAACCCACTTGATCGTGGTGCACTATCTTTTTAATATATTTTTTTATGCGATTTGCTAAAATTTTGTTGAGAATTTTTGCGTCGATGTTCATTAAGGATATTGGTCTGAAATTTTCTTTCCTCGATGTGTCTCTGTCTGGTTTAGGTATCAGGGTGATATTGGCTTCATAGAACGAGTTTGGGAGGGTTCCCTCCTCTTCTATTTCATGGACTATTTGAGGAGTATTGGAATGAGCTCTTCTTTAAGGTTTTGTAGAACTCGGCTGAGAACCCATCTGGTCCCGGACTTTTCTTTGTTGGTAGGCTTTTGATGACCTCTTCTATTTCATTGCCTGAAATTGATTTATTTAAGTTGTGTATGTCCTCCTTGTTGAATTTAGGTAATTCATATGTCTCTAGAAACTTGTTGATGTCTTCGAGGTTTTCTGTTTTGTTGGAGTATAGATTTTCAAAATAGCTTCTAATTATGTTTTGTATTTCACTCGTGTCTGTTATGATATTTCCTTGTTCATTCCGAATTTTAGTAATTTGAGTTTTCTCCCTCTTTCTCTTTGTTAGTGTGGCTAAGGGTTTATCAATTTTGTTTATTTTTTCAAAGAACCAACTATTTATTTTGTTAATTTTTCGATTTTTTCTTTTGTTTCAATTTCGTTGATTTCGGCTCTGATTTTAAATATTTCCTGTCTTCTACTACTTTTGGTGTTGGTCTGCTCTTCTTTTTCTAGGGCTTTGAGCTATAGTGTTAAGTCGTTTATTTGTTGATTTCTACTTTTGTTGAATGCACCCCATGAAATAAATCTTCCTCTAAGTACTGCTTTCATAGTGTCCCAGAGATTATGATATGATGTGTCTTTGTTCTCGTTTACTTCTAAGAATTTTTTTATTTCCCTCCTGATATCTTCTGTTATCCATTCATCATATAATAGTGTATTATTTAATCTCCAGGTATTGGAGAAGTTTCTGTTTTTTATTCTGTCATTTATTTCTAATTTCAATCCATTATGATCTGATAGAGTACAAGGTAGTATCTCTATCTTCTTGTATTTGCTAACAGTAGCTTTGTGGCATAAAATATGGTCTATTTTAGAGAAGGATCCATGTGCTGCTGAGAAGAAAGTGTATTCGTTCTTTGTTGGCTGGTATATTCTATATATGTCTGTTAAGTCTAAATTGTTGATTGTGTTATTGAGATCTATGGTTTCTTTATTCAATTTTTGTTTGGACGATCTATCCAGTGGTGAGAGAGGTGTGTTAAAATCGCCTAGTATTATTGTGTTGTGGTCTATTTGCTTTCTGGAATTGAGAAGGGTTTGTTTGACATACATGGATGAGTCAATATTCGGGGCATAGATATTTATGATTGTTATGTCTTGCTGATTTATGTTTCCCTTAAGCAGTATGTAATGTCCTTCTTTATCCCTTCTGACTAGTTTTGGTTTGAAGTCCACATTATCTGAAATGAGGATGGATACTCCAGCTTTTTTGCTGTGTCCGTGTGCATGGTATGTTTTTTCCCATCCTTTCACCTTTAGTCTATGGGTATCCCTTTCTATGAGATGAGTCTCTTGCAGGCAGCATATTGTTGGATTTTTCTTTTTAATCCAATCTGCCAGTCTGTGTCTTTTGATTGATGAATTCAGGCCATTAACATTCAGGGTTATTATTGTGATATGATTTGTATTCCCAGTCAATTGACTCATATTTGTTTTTGACATGATTTGGTTTCTCCTTTATTTGGCTATTCCTTTAGGCTAGTGCCTCCTGTTGCTGATTTGCATCGTTGTTTTTCATCTCTTCCTCATGGAATATTTTGCTGAGAATGTTCTGTAATGCTGGCTTTCTTTTTGTAAATTCCTTTAGCTTTTATTTATCATGGAAGGATCTTATTTCGTCGTCAAATCTGAAAGTAAGTTTTGCTGGGTATAAGATTCTGGGTTGGCATCTGTTTTCTTTCAGGGCTTGGTAATTGTTTCAGGCCCTTCTAGCTTTTAGGGTCTGGGTTGAAAAATCTGCTGATATTCTTATTGGTTTCCCCCTGAATGTAATTTGATTCTCTTCTCTCACGGCCTTTAAAATTCTGTCTTTATTTTGTATGTTAGGTATTTTCATAATAATGTGCCTTGGTGTGGGTCTGTAGTAATTTTGTATATTTGGAGTCCTATAAGCCTCTTGTACTTGGTTTTCCATTTCATTCTTCAGATTTGGGAAATTTTCTGATATTATTTTATTGAAAAGATTGTTCATTCCTTTGATTTGTTTCTCTAAGCCTTCCTCAATCCCAATAATTCTTAAATTTGGCCTTTTCATGATATCCCATAATTCTTGTAGATTCTATTCATGATTTCTTACCATCTTCTCTGTTTGGTCAACTTTGTTTTCAAGATTAAATATTTTTTCTTCAATGTCTGAGGTTCTGTCTTCCAGGTGTTCTATCCTATTGGTTATGCTTTCTATGGAGTTTTTAACTTGGTTTATTGTTTCCTCCATTTCAAGGTTTTCTGTTTGCTTTTTTTTTCAGTATCTCTAACTCTTTATTGAAATGATTCTTTGTTTCCTGTATTTGTCTTTTAACTGTTGATTGGTGTGATCATTTAATGCCTGCATTTACTCTTTCATCTCCTCCTTCATTTCCTGCATTTGCTCTTTCATCTCCTCGTTTGCTTCCCTGATTGTTTTAATTATGTACATTCTGAACTCCCTTTCTGACATTTCTTCTGCTGTGCTGTCATTGGGTTTTATTGATATAGTATCTAGTTTTGTTTTGGACATTTTCTTCCCTTGTTTTCTCATATTGGTCAGATGTCAGTGGGACTGAGATATTGCAGATTTCCTCTATTGGCTTATAGTGTCCCTGTAGATTTCCAGTGTATCACCTCCCAGCCTTCAGTAGCCTGAAGTCTTGGAGGAACTTGATAATGCAGTGCTTCCGAAGAAAGTTGCCCCTAGCCTGCTACAGGTTCCAGGGCTTGGAGCTGGTTCTGTGCGGAAAGGCTCTCACTGGGCGGTCTGCTCCGAAAGCTGGCCATGAAAGGAGCCTGCCGCTGGAGGGAGCAGGGCTGCTTGGGGAAGTCCCTGGCTGCCCTGTCCTAGTCCCTGAAGCTGCCTGCAGGCTGGAGCTTGCCACTGGCAGGACTTGGAGCTGGTTCTGTGCAGAAAGGCTCTCACTAGGTGGCCTGCTCCGAGAAGCTGGCCATGTGGGAGGAGCTCACCGCAGGAGTGAGCAGGGCTACCTGGGGAAGACTCTAGCTGCCCTGCCCTGCTCTGATAAGCTGCACCTATCTGGGCCTGCCGCCCAGGCGAGCTTCGACGGGTGGGGGAGACTCACCCCATGGCTCTATTTTAGTCCGAGTCTCTCAATGCCTCCGCTTCTTGAATCCTGGGTTCTGGAGTGACTGGAGATGCAGTCACCCTCTAGTCCGCCATCTTGGATCACCCCAACCTAGGTGTTTTTCAACAGATGAATGGGCAAAGAAAATAAAAATGTGGCATATTTGCATGATGGACTATTACTCAGCCATATAAAGATTTTATGACTTTTGACATTAAATGGATGGATCTGGAGACTATTATGCTAATTGAAATCCGATCCCTGAAAACCACAGGTCAAATGTTCTCTCTGATTTGTGGATGCTAACACAACTAGCAGGTTGAGGTGGGGAAAGAGAAATTTAGTAGATTAGACAAAGGGTAATGAAGGGAATAAAAGGAAGGGTGGGGACACAGGAAGAGGAAAGACAGTTGAATGAATCTGACTTAACTTTCCTATGTGTGTATAGGGATATACTACAGTGAATTTCCACATCATGTACAAACATAAGACTGGGATCCTAATTAGAATAAGATGTACTCCATGTTTGTATAAATATGTCAAAATATACTCTACTGTCATGTATATCTAAAAAATAGGGAAAAAATGAAATTATATCTTTAATAAGTAAAACATCATTTAAGAAATGAAAAAATAAAAACAAGTAACTCACTTCATGGTGGCAGAGGCCTTTGTCTTTTTATTCTATGCTTCTGGGCCTCCTCTTTGGAGTCCTCTTATTTCCATTACCTGTGCCATATCCTGGACTGGCCTAATCTCAGTGACAGCACTCTTTTTTTTTTTTTTTCCTTTCCTTTCCTTTCTTTCTTTTCTCAGCATTACTGCAAGAGTTGAACATCTTTGTAAGGAAACTTAATAAAAACTAGGCAGAAAACACATTTTAAAAATAAAGAAAGAAATGCAAGCAGCCTTAAAGTAACCTATTTTGCAAACTGCAGGTTTTGGAATGAAAGATTGTGGCTTCCCAATCCAAAGGGTGATACCTTCCTAAACCTCATTATTATTATCTCTCAAGAAAACAGATCAAATAAGAACACTGAAGTGAAGTGTATCCTCCCTGGACAGAATCGAGGTGGATCTGTTCAACTTCACCATTCCAAAGTAAAGAAGAGCAAGAACCTCTTATTTTCCTCAGCCATTTTTCCTTCTTTTGCTTTTCCCCTTTCTCTTTAGGAAGGAGGCAAAGTCCCCTTTCCTTTTTTGGAAAGAGCATTTCTTGGTGGAAATGAGGGACAAAAATCCCCATCCCTGACTGGGCTAAGAGGACTTCCCTTCACTGTAGGCATCCTTGTATTGAACAGGGTAGTCGATGACTTGGAGTCTTCCAGAAAGGAGCAGAGCCATGGCTTTCACTCACCTGGGGGAGTGACAGGGGGCAATATCCGCAGACATTTCTGATTGTCACCACCGTGAAGCTGCTCCTAGCAACCTCCAACAGCGAGAAGTCAGTCCTGTTCCTGAACATCCTACAACACACCACAGTTATCCAAGAAAAATGTAAATGGGGCTTAGGTTAAGAAATCCTGCATTAAAACCTTAAAAAGTTAATAAATTTTAGATAAACTGTAGAAATTGTAATTTAAAAAATGATTATATATTTTAAAGTTTTAAAGGCGTAACCTTAGAACATAGGAACTTCAGGATACAATTAAATAATTTATCTTGATAATGAAAAGAAAGTGCCTTTATCTTCTGAATTCTCTGGACATCCATACATAATTTATGGATCAAGTGAAAGTGTGTGTGTGTGTGTGTGTGTGTGTGTGTGTGTGTACTGCTGGAGAATTACAAAGTGAAAGTTAATCTGTTTTTCTGATTTTTCAGACTCCTATTGGCCCTTCCTCTTTTAGTTACCAGCTCCTGTTGACTGAGATGTAGGGTGTATGAAAACACGTTCATCATTTCTAGCAAAGAAAGGGAAAAGTCCCCAGTGCTTCCATAAGCTGGATAAGGGTGACGGCATGATTCCTCACCTGCAGGTCCCTCAGAACCCAGGGACCCTACCTATGACCTTGTGCTGCACTCTTCTGGGGTTGACTTGACCTCTTGGCTTTCTATTTCAGTGATCCTGGCAAGACCACAGCCTGCTAAGTCTCTCTGACCTCCACAGCCAACTCTCTGAACTTTAGACTCCCTTTTTTAGTCCTGAGAACTGCAAAATTCAAGGAGGTGGAGAAAAAGCAGTGCAGGGGCCCCCTCTGGGCACTCAAATCATCTCTTCCCAAGTCCTCCTGACCTGCTCAGCAACCTGATGTGGATGGGTGTCATGGTCAGGAGTCCTCTGACTTAGCAGAGTTCCAACCAGACATGGCTTGCCTCTCTGGGTGCAGATGCAGTGCCTCCCCTCTGCAAGTGATTCTGCCTTCCCTCCTCCAGCCTCCAGGGATGTTCTAGGCTTCCAGGCAGGTTTTCTCTACCTTAACACCAACAACCCATGTGGGGCTCCAGGGAGCTCCTAGCAGATTTTCTACACCACATGAAAGGGTGGGAAAATCAAAGTGACAAACACTCTGTTCCTCACATATTTCTCAAAACTACCTGGGAATCAGAGTTCCAAATAGGACTCTACAGGTCAGGCTGTCTTTGCTTCTGTGGGGTTCGGGACCCACATCTAAGCTGTCCTTCAAACTACTCTGCCTTACCCAGCTTTGAGTCCCTCTCCAACTCCCCTGGACTTCAGGCCAAAGATCCTTGTTGAGGCTGCTCACATTTCTTTTTCATTATTTCTGTTTGCCTGGGCGACAACTTTTAAATTTAAAACCCAAGAACTTAGTACATTTCATCTTTGCTGGGGACAGTTTCTAGAACAGCCATTCTCAATCTTGGAATCCCACCAATATTACCTAGAGAGCTCTCAAAAAATAAATTTGTATATGTGGAGGGTGGAGCACAAGTATCAGAAATATCACAAAGCCCTGTCTGGTACTCATGTACAAGGGAGTTGGCAATTAGTGCACCAGAAATATGGGTACCCAAAGGCATGGTAAGGAAAGAGCACTTTGATAAATACCTCATATAACATCCTGCCACAAAATGCAGAAAGTCAAACATAGAGAGTATAAGAAACTTGCTTTAGGTTGCACAGCTAGTAATTTTTCAGAATGGGAATCTAATGGAACCCCAAAACCCTTATTCCCTTCTAAGTTTTACTAAGTTTAGTTCATGCACCAGAGCAGTGTATTTTATCTGTCCTTCTGACTCCTTTCTCTCATTGCTGTGTCATGCCCACCTCCTATGGGTACCCCTGGCACAGTATATTGTGAGTGACCTGGAGCTGGTTTAGGCAAGGACTACTGAAGCACAGCATCCATTTGGCTATTGAAGATGTCTACTGCATCTCACCTCTGCAAAATCACCTCCTAAAACTGACTTCCTCAATAAGACTTCTAAAGCACAAGAAGTAAAATCAAGAATCAATAAATGGGATGGTATCAAACTAAAAAGCTTCTTCACAGCAAAGGAAACAATCAAGAATATGAAGAGAGACTCTACAGAATGGGAGAAAATATTTGCCACTTGTATCTCGGATAGATTATTAATCTCCAGAATATACAAAGAACTCAAAAAACTTAACACCAATAATACAAATAACCCAATCAATAAATGGGCTAAGGAACTGAATAGGCACTTCACAGAAGAAATACAAATGGTCAAAAATATATAAAAAATTTTCATCATTTCTAGCAATTAGAGAAATTCAAATTAAAACTACACTGAGATTCCATCTCTTTCTAGTCTAAAATGGCAATTATCAAGAATACAAGTCATAATAAATGTTGGCAAGGATATGGGGGAAAAGGTACACTCATACATTGCTGGTGGGACTGCAAATTGGTGCAACCACTCTAGAAAGCAGTATTGAGATTCCTCAGACAACTTGGAGTAGAACCAGCATTTGACCCAGTTATCCCACTCCTAGGTTTATATCCAAAGGACTCAAAATCAACATTATGCAGTGATGCAGCCACTTCAAAGTTTATAGTAGCTCAATTTATAGTAGCCAAGCTATGAAACCAACTTAGGTGCCCTTCAACAGATGAATGGATAAAGAAAATGTGGTATATATACACAATGGAATATTACTCAGTCATAAAGGAGAATGAAATTGTAGTATTTGTTGGCAAATGGATGGAACTGGAGAATACCAAGCTAAGTGAAATAATTCAGTCCCCAAATACCAAAGGCCGAATGTTCTCTCTGATATGTAGATGCTAACCCATAGCAAGGGAGGGTTGAGAGGGGAAGAATAAAAGTCCAAAAGAAAATGAAGTGGGAGGGGAATAGGAAAGATAGTAGAATTAATCAGACATAACTTCCCTATCCTTGTATATGAATACATAGCCAGGGTAACTCTATATCATGTACAACCACAAGAATAGGATCCTAATTAGAATAAGTTATACTCCATGAATGTATAACATGTCAAAATACACTTTATTGTCATGTATGTCTAAAAAGAACAATTTTTTTTTTTTAAATTCAAGGTTAAAAAAAAAAAGACCACATCTTGGGTGATCTAGAATTCGTTGACCAGTTCCAAACATGCTCAGTGTCTTCCACATAGAGTAGTTAGCTATAAGGACAATGAATAGGAAGGATAAGATGACTATTTGCGTGAGTTTTTAAGAAGTTAAGGAACCATTACAAATGGCAAGGAAAAGAAAGGATACAAAATATGAACTCTTCCTTTTGATAATGTGTTGACTTCAATCACCCTCCTTGGCTAAACCACTGTTAATGGGCTAATCCAACTTACCTGGCTAATTTCTTCATCTTTTAAGACTCGGTTGAAGCACAGCATCCTTCCTTTGTCTCCTCTTACCAGAGTTAGGAGACCTCCCTCTGTGCACACAGGAATTACCTCAGGTACTGCTTCCCAAAGAATCTGTTTATACCTCTTTCTCAACAGATCATGAATGTTTAAAAAAAAAAAAAGTGTCCTTCATTTGTATCCTAAGCATCTAGCACAGTCTGGCTCACAGGAAATGTTCAATAACTATTTCTGAATGAATACTAGTATTTTATGATTATAAATAATGATAAAAATATTAAAAATGATAAATCAGAAAAATGAGTCACAGTATGGATGAAAGTCAAGTTGGAAAGTCATTAACTATTTTTAGCTCATTTTAGCAGCTGATAGTCAGTGCTAACCTGGTGTTTAGTTTCCAGCATTCAGAAGACCAGAACAACTGAATAGACTGTAAAAGTGATTTAATCACTCAGTCATTACTTTATGCATGCCTGGTCACTATCACCAAAAGTCATTTATAATTCCCGTGTTTGGGATTCTATACAAAATAATACTGACATATTTGTACATGTGCCAGGAAACCCTGAGTATTATTTCTTTCAAACAAAAATGCAAGAGAACCTCTATTCTTTGAGACTAACCTGGGCATGGATACAATATAACCTTCTAGTTAACTGTTTGCTCAATAAACCTTTTCAGAAATGAATTTGTACAAGGATCTTTGGCAGGAATTATGGGAGGTGAAATATAATACCCAAGCTTGAACCTAATGGCCTTTACCTCTATTTTAAGAGAGAAAGAGAATAGCAACTCCCTAGATGGCAAACTATCCCAGGCCCAATGAAAATAAAAACTACACTGTATTTATAGATGAAATTTGTGTAGATGTTAAGAAGAAGGAAGATCTGTAATAGCTAAAGACCAGTGGGAGTGAGCAATTCTTATTAGTGAGAGCTAACAATTCTTATTTTCCTCCATGATTTCTAGTCACATATCAGACAACCTTGAACGGGACTGTGAGTTTCTTCTAGTCTTTGAAAACATGAATGCAACCTATGAGGACAACCTACTGCTATGGGCTTACAAAATATACACATACAGTCAATGCTTATTGCTCACAGATTCCATATTCATGAATTCCCCTTCTCACTAAAAATTGTCATACCAGAGTCTATACTCCGAGCAGTATTCACTGTAACTTGGAGTCATGAACAAAGTTCCCCCCAAATACGTAGGTTTTCCCCGAGGTCAAACAAGACTACTCAGCCTTCTTGTTTCAATTCCATGGTCTATAAATAGAACATTTTGAAGGTTGGTTTGTTTGTGGTTTTGCTGTTTAAATGGCACCCATGTGTAGTATGAAGTGCTGTCTAGTGTTCCTAACTGCAGGAAGATTGTGACGTGGTGCCTTTGAGAGAAAACATGCACATTACATAAACTTAATACATTTTGTTTTGGTTCTAGTTACAGTGCCGTTGGCTGTGTACTCAATGTTAAGCAATCAACAACGTATATTAAGTAAGGTGTCTTTAAGCAGAAATAAAACAAAGTTATATATTGATCAGTTGCCAAAAATACTGGACCCAAGGTTTGCAAGAACCTACTGTGTATCTCTGTTCTGAGGGATGGATCACTATTGTAAGCCCGCACTCCTCTCCTTTCTCACAGGGTATTTGCTCCTTGAACTGCGCTGCAGGGCCTTGGTTAGAGTCAGGCATGCTCAGTGCCAGAAGTGGGCGCCTTCCGCCAGCTGTGCAGGGCGACCAGCAGGTGGCGCCGAGCTCCGAGCTCTTTGCAGCGTGGTGTGGACCAGGTGGACTGGAAGGGGCGGAGGTAACAGAAGCGGCCAGTGGTGGCCGCCCGCAGTCCCCCCACCCCCTCCACGTAGCGCTCTAGACTAGCGCCTGGAGAGGGCGCGAGCGGCTGGGCCAGCTGCGTTCCGAGCTCTGCACCGCTGCATCTATCTGCTCTGCCGAGCACCGGGCGTCCCCGCAGCGCTCAGTTCGAAGTCGGCCACCATGGAGGCTCAGGCACAAGGTGAGTGGTCGCCGATCGCCCCTGAGGGTCGGCCCCTGGGGCTCAAATGGAGGCGCCTTTTCTGCAACACCTAACTTCGCCTTCGGACAGAACGGCTTGATGCCATCCTACGCGTCCGGAACTCCGCTCCTACGCGCGCCTTCGGGATAATGCTTTCTGGCCAAACTCAAGCATTTGCTGTGGTGCCGGGGATCAGTAAGTGGAGCGGTCTGTAGGCAGGAAACACTTTCACGGAATGCCCTAACCCTTTCCGCAGCCAGTCTCCCTCGTTTCCTCAACCTGGCTGGTACCCAAAGGACCTGTTGTCTAGGGTCCTGGAACAGCGTTCCCTTCCCTTTCCTGTCCCGGGAGTGGAGAGGGAGCGCGGTTACTCTCCACCCGGCCGTGGGCTCGCGTCCTGCGACTCCCAAATTGAGGGGCGATAGGCGTGGTGGGACCTTCCCGCGTGGGGATTGGTCTTCAGGGGCAAATGAGTGCCACTAGCCCTCTGACCTAGTGGATGCACTGGTGCGATGGGTTCCCGGGATAAGGGAGCGATCTCTGCCTTGGCAGCCGCGCTGGGCCCCAGGCCGAGGTCTGGCCGCCCGCTCCGCGTGCTGCCCGGCCGCGGGCTGGAGGAACCGGCGGCGTCTTCACGAAGGCTGGCTTTATATCTTAGGGTCACGCTTGGACCAGGGTTGGGAAGCTCCTATTGAATCGTCCAAGAATGGAAATAAACGCATGGTGGAAAGGGGGAGAAGTGGGCGGCTGTGGAGCGAGGGACAGGTAGGAAGGAAATTGACTTAGGAGCCAACATTGGGAGCAACATCCCAAGGAATGGGTTGCGGAGTTCAGCCTGTACCACAATCTCGGCTACCTTTCTTCAGGCTGCGGGGAAGACTGTGTTATAAAAACATAAATAAAAGTCCATTTAAAAGGAAGAGGTCCACGACCCCATGCACGCGCCCTCTAGGGGCAGAAGCGTCCTCAAGGGGGGCGATTTGGCAGTGCCCTAAGTCACCCAACAGGTTTGCTGCGGACTACAATGGTCTGAACAGCAGGAACCGTACTCTTCGGTTCCATCAGCCAAGATCCTGCTCGGAAAGCTTGGCTTCCAGTATTCCTCTCGTGTTATGTAAATAGGAAGGGGGAATTCAGCCAAAGGTGGACGTTGTCAGAGTTAAAAAAAAAAGTTATCCAGTGTTATTTGTTATAGCACGTTAAAAAGACTGTTCAGGACCACGGAAATAACTGTGAGGACCAGAGATTGAGCTTAACTCCAAATATGGCATGAGCAGGTGGGACTGTACAGCCAAGGGGTAGTGTGGGAGTCCGTGGGTGGAAGATTAGTAAGAGGTAACATCAGGGGTAAAGGGAATTCCGACTAAACGCATCCAACAGGATTCTTGCAGAAATGCAGCCAGTGTGATCAGATATGTGGGGGGATGGTGGAGGATGAGGAACCCAGCCAGGTATTGACGATGATCAGGTATGGAGGATGGGGGACTCTCACTAAACTGGCTTAGCAGTGCTTTGCTATGTCTGAATTATGTCTCCCTATGAAAAGGGAGAGCACAGATGGGCCTAGGGAAGGTCCAGAAACCTGATGAAATTTGCCAAGCTGAAAATCTTTTATATTGGTCAAAGAGGCCTGCGTGAAGGCCTTCACACCTGAATTGAACAACACTGGAGATTTCCAACCCGATTTTGCAGATTAGAATTATTTGGAGAGACTTAAATATATTTGTCCCAGGGTATCAGTAAGGGGTTGATTTCAAGACCCCCAAAGAGAGCAAAATCCAGGGATATTGTAGTTTCTTATGTAAAATGGTGTAGTATTTGAATATAACTTATGTGCATGCTCCCATATAGTTTAAATTATCTCTACATTACTAATACTACCTAATACAATGTAAATGCTATGTAAATAATTGTTATACTGTCTTACTTAGGAAATAATGACAATAGAAAAAAGTCTGTACTTGTTCAGAAAAAAAAAGTTAAATATATTTGATCCACAGTTGATTGAATCCAAGAAAACAGACACCTGCAAATATGGAAGACTCCTGAACTTATTGTGGCTGACCCCATATCAATCAAATCAGAATCTCTGGGGCCTAGGCATGGGTATACATGAAAACTTTCCAGGTGATTCTGTTATCCAATGAGGTTATAGAAAAATTACAGTAAATAGAAAACATTCACCGAATTTCTGAAGATGTCTGAAACTACAGATAGGGAGCTGCTGGTATCACTGGTTTGTTAACTTGTGAGCAGATATTTATTCTAGTGCATTACTTTGCCAAGCACAGTGCTAGGAAGAGCAGAAATGGGCTTGATTTCTGCTTCATAAAATATACAGTAGAGGAAGAGACAGACATTAATCTGATAGTTATGTGATAAATTAAATGTACAATTGCCGGAAGAAGTAATATTTCATTATGGTTTTGATAACTGATGGTGTTGTGCTTATTGGTCATTTTTAAATTAGGTTATTCATCTTTTACCCTTGTTGTGGGAGTTCTTTATATACATTCTAGATAATAGTCCCCTATCAGATTCATAACTTCTAACTATTTTCTTCCCTTCCAATCTTCTAATGTTATTAATAGTATGGAGGTCCAAAAGTTAAATTTCAATGAAGTTTCATTTACCTAAAAAAAAAAAAAAAAAAAAAAAAAAAAAAAATGTACAATTGCCATGTGCCCGGTAATGCAGTGAGAGTGGAGAAAGGTTTACGCCTGGTAAGCAATAATCAGATTAGCTCATATTGTTTCTTGTGTCCCCATTTCTGTTCTTTGTGCTTTTATTCATTGGCTCATTTCATGCCTACATTGTCGCATGAGGTGGGGATAGTTCTTATTCCTGTTCTACAGAGGAAACATGGATAGGAACCAGATTCCTTATTTATAACTAGATGGGTAATGAACCACAAGTTAATGCTGTGAGTGCCTATTCTCCAACTCTTTGACATTTTAGAAGAGGATAAAACTCAGGTCCTGCTACCTCTTCAGCTACCCTTTGGTACTTTCCACCACCCCATGACTGGATGGAAGTTTTTTGGGTGGGGAGAACTGAATGCAGGAATAATTCTGTGATTTCCAATGTATAAGCTTCCATCTTCTGCATAGTTTATTTTAGAATTATCTGGAGCCAGGATGGTTTATCTTTCTACCTCTTTCTCTTTTCACCTCAATCTAGAACACAGGTGTGTGAGGTTATGCAGGCATCAGCTAACCAGATGGCCCCTTGTACTGCTCAGGAGACCACCAGGATGATATGGAAATTATTTGTACATGTAGCTCAGAAATGCAGTAGTGGGTCCTGAAAGTTTTCCCACCAGTGAAATTCTGCACTTAGGTTCTTTACCTTTGTGAAAGACTAGATTACTTCCATCAAAACAAAACATTCTGGGGAGTTGGTAGGATGGGGACAAGAAGTAGGATTACAAGAGAAGAGATTCAGTGAGAAGGGCTGGAGACAGACCAGAATGGGAAGTCCACAGAGGAGGGCATTCCCAGTAGCTTTCCACTGGAACTGGGGAATTTTGCTTTCATAGTCCCCAATTTAAAATGGTTTGGCTTAAGGTTTTAAGATCTTTGACATTGTGGTAGAGTCAGAGCAATCTCATTTTGAACTATGATCTTTTCCCAGGATAGTAATAATGCAGTGTGATGCTGTCTCCCGATGCCGGGTGGTGGCAGTGAACCACAGCTCCTAAACAGCCTCAGAATCATCTGGATAACAGCACACAATCTACAGTGGGCTGTGTTGCTAAGCTGTGGTGTTTGGTAGGCTAAGTGGATTAAATGCATTTTCAATTTAGGATATTTTCCGTTTATGAAGATTTCTTGGTATATAACACATCTCAGAAAAGAGAATTTGGTTAGGAATGGAACATTTTCCTGACAGTCTTTTAAAATAAAAACTCTGTGATACTTTTAAACTGCCTTTCAATTTTGTATTACTGTAAATCATAGTAACTTTGTTATTTTTGCTTTTTCCAAAGTCTTTAATGCTAAAAGTAAAACTTCTTTTTAACACTTTTATGTATTAAAATTAATAGTTGTATTAGTTTCCTATGACTGCTGCTACAAATCACCACAAACTTGCTGGCTAAAAACAACAGAAATTTATTTTACAATTCTAGAGACCAGAAGTCTAAAATCACTGTCACTGGGAAAAGTCATGGTATTGGCAGGGCCAGACTCCCTCCAGAGAGTCCACAAAAGAATCTGTTCCTTGCCTCTCTCGGGTTTCTGGTGGCTGCCAGCCTGTCCTGGCCACTTCACCCAATCTCTGCCTCCACAGTACTTTGTCTTCTCCAGTCTGTGACAAGTTCTCGTACAGAAACACTGTCATTTCTGCTTGTCTCATACAGAAACACTTGGGTTTTCATTTAGGGTCCTCCTGGATAATCCTGAATAATTCCCCATCTCAAGAGCCTTAAAGTAAATCATATCTGTAAAGACCACTTTTCCATATAAATTAACAGAGGTTCCAGAGATTACAATCTGATGTCTTCAGGGGCCATTATTCAGCTTACGACAATAATAAGCTTTTCTTTTCAGACATTTAACTCAGGAGAATTCTCAGAAGTCCATGAATGACATAAAGTAATAAATATTGGATTATTCCTGTTTGCAAATTCCATTAAAATGAAAATGTTGTATGACCTTACACTATACTTTGCTCATGGAACATTTATTTATTCTTATCTTGTTCCAGGAAGGCTTCAAACCACAGTACTAAAAAAAAAAAAAAAAAAAGAAAAGAAAAGAAAAGAAAAGAAAAAAGAATGTATCTAATAAAATTGTTTTTTTTGGGGGGGGGGAGCAGTCAAAAGAATTTGTCCTTAAAGCAACCCTATCCATCTCTGTGTTAAATTTCTGTGGTCTAAAGTGGCAAGCACAGCAGAGGATCTCTGCCTCAGTCACTTGCCTGGCTTGCTCTCCATGTGTGCAGATGTTCACCACTACTGCTCTTCTAGAATTCCACCAATGACACCTTGAAGCCGTTTATTAAATTTACTGAGTTTTCATGCAGTTAAGAGCACATAAAAGAGGACTTCAAAAGTGGATTTTTCAAGCATGTAATTTTACTGTTCACTGGATGTTTATGAAATAAAATGTAATTTATTTTAAATGAGTGCATTAAATTAAGAGTTATCATTAATATACCTGAGAAGACAGCAGAACATTTTAATGCATTAGAAGGAAGCTTTGGGTCCTTGAGGAATGATGCATTTTGAATAGTTTTTCACAGTGTGAATCGTTTATAAATGTTGCATTTTGATGTGGAGAAGAGGAAGTGAAGCTCCCAGAATAAAACAAAAGTCCACAAGAATACCCTTAGTCACCAACATATTGTGTTGCTTTCAAAAGGCAAAAATCTGGCACTTCACTGTAGTCAAATAACATACCATAAACTGAAAATGCATGCCTGTGGAATACCTCATATTCAAATTTGCCTATAATTATTTGCATCTTGCCCAAATTACATTTTTCCTGACATATATCTAAAATATGGACTCCTCTTCAATCCCTTGGAAATTGCAAAACATATCTTTCTTTCAATTGGAAGTTTCTTTTGTCAATCAAAAGCGGGAGCACCTTGTCAGGGATCTTGGAAGCAGCAATGGTTCATTCAGAAGAAAACAACAATTTGGGAATAGGGGAATAGGAGGGGATATCTTCAGGTTTCTCAATCTGAAAGTCTCTGGCTGTTGGGTTTTGTGGTTTTTCACTAATTTCCCCGCTATGAATGAGCTGAGAGCAGTAATAATGAGAGCTAACAACAACATTGCCTATAAATATTTCCTAACATTTTGGCTTCCATAATGGATTCATTTCTACATAAGGACCTCAGAGAAAGATGGCTTCCCTTTCTTAAAAGTTAGGACTGACCAGAATGAAAGGATGGTTCTTGTCTTCCTTTTAAAACAGTCCAGGGCTCCGACAGGAAGACCCGAGACATCATGCTACCTTCAAAGTTCATTTTACAGCATTGGAAGGCTCTCTTAAACAGCAGAGGAGAGGAAAAACTTTCTCTCTACCCTCTTAGATGAACTCTCTGGGGCCTGTGAATTAAACCAGATCAGGAGGAAAGGCATACAGATTTATTTATTTTCAAATTTTGCTTGCACCAGAAAGAAGTGCTTGCCCGAAAAGTGATATTTGAGAGTGTATATGCCATCTTAATTGGTAAAAGGGAGGAGAAGGGCAAGATTGGGCAAACAGATGACTTTTAAAGATAAATTGACCCTTAGGAGAACAAATGGGAGATATGATAGTTTTGTCACAATGTCTAGGAGATAAGAAAGAGTTGCTCCCAGGGAGGGAGATATATAACAGTTGAGTTCTTTTGGGAGACTCTGTTTTTAGGCAGAGAAAGATTTACTTCAAGAATTCAAATACCTTCAGCTTAAAATTATTCTTAGGGCAAAGTGGCATATTTGGGGTGGCATATTTTAAGGCCTTTCAGTCCTCACCTGTGCACATATTTTACCTGGTATGTGAAAGGCATTGCTGGCAAGGAAAATATCTTATTTATTGTTGGCCTGTTGTTTATCTGGAATGGTTCTAGTCATTTTTCAGATACTTGGCGTTATTTTTCATAGCCCATTCTTACAACTTTGGTGCTCAGAGAAGAAAGCATATTCTTAGGATTAGGACTTGCAGTTTGCACTCTGACAATTTAGAGAATATGTGGAAGTAATAACACATTCAAAATGCGATTTTACTATTTTCAAAAAAAATCCGCCAGAAGATGTGAGAGGGCTGTCATTCATCAGCAGAAAGCAGGTGATTGCCTCATACAATGCGTGACATGCACTCTACAAATTATTTTATATACAGGAGAAAACCTTGAGGCCTTGCTTCCTCCTTTCCAGGAATTTTTTTGGCTTCCACAGGTTAGGAAAGCCTTGGACACACAAGTAAGAAGTCTTATATATTTGGAAAGCAAATCTTATGTTTTAAAAAAGGAGAAGGTTTGAGTGACAGTAAACAGAGGTAAAATATACATCTGAAAAGAGATTCAGACATGTGTTTGAAATGAATTGGTGTTACCTTATTTTTACTATGTTGACCTAATTACAGAGTTTAGTTAGTTTCCTTCATCAAGAGATCTGGGCAGAAAGATCAATGATATCAAGCACTGTTCTGAAATTTACAATGCATAAGCAACTTTTTATAACTTTCACTAATGGAGGACAACTCTAAGAACTTATTTATATCCAACTTTATTCCATATGTTGGGTATTCACTATTAAATTCTTTGTTTGCAGTTACCCAGGAAATCACAGCACATGCAAAAATATAAAAACTACTGCAATGTGGAGATAATGATCTCAGGAAGATGAAGAACTTGGAACTAGTGTTCTGATTGATGCTTGACTAGCACAAGGGGCTCAGTACCCTCTCTCCTCAGATGGTGCCCAGAGGTCCATGAACAGGGGTCTCCTCTCAGGTGGTACCCTTTGCCCACCTCTGCAAGAGCTGACCTCTGTTCTCAGATTTTTTTTTCTGTTCTTTTTATCCCTTCCCCAAGGCTGAGGGAAAATAAATATTTCATTTAAAATGTAATAGAACCAAAGACTTAGCTGGGGACATAATGTTGTCAAGTACTCATTTTGAATTTGGTGACAGAGAAGATTAGTGTTCAATTGTTCTCTCCAGCTCCTGCCCCATAACAGATCCCATGCTCGTCTCAGTCCTCATCTTGGTTGACCTGTCGGCATTGCTTGGCACAGTTGCTCTCTCCGTGAAACACTGTGTTCACTGGGTTTCCAGGACACTGAACTCTCTTTGTTTTCCTCCTCTGTCACCAGCCTTCTCATCTCCTGTGCTAACTGCTGGCAGTCCTTGACCTGCTTCTCTTTTCTGTCCACACTCGTTCTGTTGGCTGTCTTCTTGTAACACAAGATTTTGAATTTGACCCTTGTGTGAACAACTCCAAAATTTATTTTTCCAGCCTGGATCTCACCCCTCAACTTCAGACTGCCCACTGGATATGTCTGCATGAATGTCTCATAAGCATCTTGAACTAGACCTGCCTAACACCCATTTCCCTCCTTTCCAGAACAGCCCCAGTTCTCCCAAAGTCATTTCAACTTCTGTTAATGGTACCTCCGTTTCAAATGCAAAATCTTGAAATTTATCCCCCTCCCCCAGGTCTTGTTTTGTCTTTTTTCTTCACTCTACCCATTTCTAGTCTGTCATACCAGCTCTACTTTCAAAAACATTTAGAGTTGAACACCATGTCACCACCTCTGCTGATATTGCCTTGGGCCAGGCCACCGCTGGATAACCGTGAGAGTTTTCAAACGTCTCTGCCTTGCCCAGTCTCTCCTCAGTCTGTGATTCTTGACACAGAGGCCAGAGTCATGCTCTCAGTCATGCTGTATCTTGCCTCTCCTTCCTTCTGGAAGCTCCAGTATTTCCTCGGTTCACTCGGAATCAATGGCAAAGTCTTTATAGTGGCAAACAAGGGAGCTAACTGGTCTGCTTCTCTTTTCCCCACATTATTTCCATGATCTCACTTCCCAGTGTTCTCCTCCTTAATTCCCTTTGTTTGCTCTCTTTTGAATTTATTAATCCCTGAACCCAAAACACTTCCTCAGATGTCTTCTTGTTTGCTTCCTCACCCTCTTTACCCAAACATTGCAGGCCAATGTTACCTTGAGACCTGGTTCTGTGCACCTAGTGGTTGGGAGGCAGTTCTCCATAGGTCTCTCAAATTTCTGCCCAACTCATATTCTGAGTAAATACATTTATGGCTCATTTTCTCTGGCCCATGTTTTCAAGGTTGTTTCCATAGTAGGTAGCCTTGTAAGATAACTTTTTCCTTAAGGGCAAGATTTACTTGCTGTAGGCAGACGTTGCGCAGATTTACTAGTAGCCCCCATATAAATCAGCCTCCATATAAATCTCCATGTTACCTTCCTATAATCACTCCAGAGCCCCTGGCCCTCATCAGCCTTTTAGAATTTGGGCTCAGGGAATGCCTGATGTTGCTCTGGTTACTTCTATTGCTAAAAGTAATATTGTCTCTTGCCTGTGGCCCAGGAGTCTTGTGTCTTACGTCAGCATTCATGAAACTAACAGGTTAATTTGTTGTCTTGAAATTAAAGTAAAATCTGGCCTTTCCGAATTCTTAATCCCTGTTCTGATTTGTTTTAGAAGGCTCTACTTTAACGCTCTTCTGGCTGAGCCTTTGTCTAGAGTGAGAAGTTCATGGGCCCACTGGGAAGTTGTGCTTCCTCTTCTACACCATGCCCTGGGTATCCAAGACTCCAGAATTCCCTGTTCAAACAGCCCTCAGTGTGTTGTCAGGCTTACACAGATCTCTCCTGCACTGAGCAAGTTGTCAGAATGTCCGTTCCTATTCCTGATAGGTTACTATGAGCTGACTGATTTCAGGGTAGCAGTGAGAGTACCTTTAACATATTAGCTAAAAAACCACATCTCAGTGAAGCTCCTGGACCAACACCATTGGTTTCACCTAGAAACTTGTTAGAAATGCAAACTCTTGGGTCCCACACAAGCCTAACAAATCAGAAATTCTGGGAATTGGCCCTGGTGATTCAGATGCATACTCATGTTGGAAGTTCTGAACCAGAGATTGTTCATATGCCTGTGCGTACGGTCCCTATCAGTGCTTGTGGCAGACAGACCCTCAGGTGATTCCCAGGGATTTCTTGTGTTATTCACACTCTTGCATGATTCTATCCCCTGGAGTGTAGGGGTGACTTCTGACTTGCTGCTAACAGAATATGGCAAACATGATGAAAGGTGGCTTCCACAATTATGTTACTTGTATGACTCCATCTGAGCAGACTAGAGCCAAGACCCTTTTTGGGGCTAATGAAGTAAGCATCCATGTTGTAGAAACCCACCTAGCAAGGAACAGTGGGCAGCCTCTAGAAACTGTGTGTGCTTCCTAGGACTGGAGGAAGAGAGTAAAACTGGATCCTTCAGTTCTGTAGCTGCTGGGAAATGAATTCTGCCAATAATCTGCATGTACCTTGAAGCCAATCTCAGTTGGGAATGTAGACCATGGGCTGACACTTGATTGCAGCCTACTGAGATCCTGAGCAGAGACTCTCCCCACAAGCTGTTTTGGAATATCTGACCCACAGAAACTGAAAAAATAAATGTGTACTTCTGTAAGCAGCCGACTTTGTGGTGATTTGTGATACAGCTGTAGATAACTAATGCAGCACAGGGGTCCGAGGGTGATGAAAGGGTAGGCCATATAACCTCCTTTGTGTTTTGCCTTGGGTTCTGCCTACATTAGTGATAGTTATGTCCTGATCCCTCTATTTACAATTGTGCCACACAGAGAAATACTTATTATTCCTCTTCCCTGCATTTTGCCTTAAAAAAAAAAGGAAAAAAAAAGTCCTCTTTCATATCATGCTGTGTATCTTCCTTTATTTATTTTGTTCATTGTCTCTTCCCATACCTACTACATTTAAGTTCTGCAAGACCAAGATATTTTACTATGTTGGTCACCGCTGAATCTCCATCATCTACAACAGAGTTTGATTCTGTAATAGGAATTCAGTCAGTATTTAGTGAACAAATGATGTAAGCTACATTTTTTTTAAAACATTCTACTTGTTCCTGGTAAATGCTACAATTTTTTTTTTTTTTTAATTCTACTGGTTCCTGGTAAATGCTACATTAAAATCAGTGGACTCTTCCTATGACCTTTGCTCAGTATCAGGTAATCGCTGTAATGGTAAAAATAAAAGTGAACAAAAGTAGGTAAGTAAATGAAAAAGTTGATTCTATTCCCTGGCCTTTTCCCATTAGAAACAATAAATCGACCCTACGTTTGCAGTTTTTACAAAGCCAAAGTTTACCTACCAATGTTGCTATTGAATGGAACCCATAATTTCTATCAGCAGGTCTCTAAAGGTTCTATGACAACCTGGCTGCTGTGTGTTTGTGTATAAATGTGAGTTTGTACTCACACAGGAATCAAAGAGGAAGAAAAAGCTCAATGTCATCTGAGCCAAAAAACTTTCCACTTCTTAAGTCAGTCATATGGTCCAAGGAAGGGTTTAGAGAGGGCCTTACTTGTCTTCCTCATCCATCTGAATTTTCCTCTGGGTAGTTGTTTTCTGTTGTTCTCTGTCATTCATCTCTTGATCAAACCCTTATTGGGAGGCAGCAAAAAAATGCAGAGAGAGAGGGAGAGAGAAGGATTGATTGAGATTGAGTTAGTGTGTGCACACTGGCCTGGGAGCTGGGAACCTGGATTCCGATCATTCTGTCATTCACTTCCTGGTCCTCTCCTTGCTTACCTCTTGCACTCACTCCTTACCGGAGAAGGCTGACTCACATGCTCTGCAAGGTCCTGCCTACTTCATTCTTAACAGGCCTTAACAGTTCAACATAAGCTGCTTTTTAAATGTACATGTGCATATTTATGCATATATGTGTGTTTATTAGGTGTTCCTTAAACTGTATTTGCTTCCATTTCCCATGTGAAAAAGTTTGCAGATAAGGTAGATATTTTCACTATTTAATGTAATTCCTAAAATTGTGCTTTGGGTGCATATACTTCTCCTGTGAAGAATGACGACATACCCACATAATCCTTTTTCCTGTCTGTGATGACTATGGTGGTGGGAGGGGACATCAGGAGGAAGAAAACAGAAGAAAGCAGTATAAAGGCACTGTCATATAAAGGGCTTTTGCCTAGACATGAAGAGCATGGGTGCTGTCCCAAAGATTTGTATTCATTTTCCCAGTGCAGTCATTTCTTTGCTATGTGGCCCTTAAGTTACCACGTCTCAGTTGCTCATCCCCAAAATAGGGAAAATGACAGCCACCTGGTGGGTTTTGTGATGACTGAGTGAGATGACCCATGTGAGGTACTCATGACAGGGCTTGGGCACTGAAAAAGAAAGATGATTTCTCATGTATTATGCATTGAGCAAGCCCTGTGCCAGGCTCTGAACGAGGCGTTTGGGAAACAGATGTGAATGAACCACATCCAAGCTCCTTCCTTGGTGAGCTTGTCCCCTTATTTTTGTTGCAGCAATTAGGTGTTGAGCTACTACTTTTAATGTATTCTTTCATCAGAAAATTCTTTGGGTTGTCATACACTACCTGACACAAAGTTAAGAGTAGGTTTCTGGAGCTAAGGAGAGAGAAGTAGGTTGAAGGTAGAAATACATATACATATGATAGAATTTGGACATCTGGTTGGCACACACAATTCTTTTCTGAAGAATATTTTTTTTATCTATTAAACCACATTGAAATTTAACTAACAAGATGGTAATTTTTAAAAGGTCGCTGCTTTTGGTCCTTTATTTACTAGGATCAAAGCTTAAAGATACATACAGCAGACATACTGATTTTTCATCATCTGAACACTTTGAGGAAGAACAGACAGGTTAAATGTTTTGCTCACATTTCATTGCTTCTCTCATAATAATTAAGTAAACCATTGGGGAAGTACCAGCAATGGTTATCTTTTCAGCTGGTGGGTCTTATTTCTGGTGTCTCATGGCTCAAATGTTGAAGATAACAGCGTAGGCTTACTGAAGATGTGCACAGTCCATGCACAAAGGTGCATTTTTCTGGATGGCAGGACTTTAACTCGCTTGGCAGCATGCTTGAGAATGCTGAGTATCCTGAGAAGCTCCTAATGACCAATGGAGATTTTAGATCTTGCCATTTTAGAGGTTTAAAAAATGAATTAAGACACAAATGAAAACTTTTAATAAATAACCTTACTATCCTATTCTTCATTGAACTATGATATTTTATGCTATGCATAATTATTTGTTTTATTTTTCTTCTGAAAGGGCAAATTAAGCCCCTTGCTAGCAGAGTATTGACTATTTATTGCTATACCCTCAATGTCTATAACAATGACTAGTTGTTGGAAAATGCTTCATAAATACAGAGAAAAAAGATGAAATGAGTGGTATTGAGTGGATATAGCATCGTTATAACATTGACAAAAGGCAATAAGGGAATAGACATTTCAATTTCTATTAGAAATGAATAGTTCTTAAGAAAAATTTTTTGGAAATTTTATGGGGATTGCACTCAGGGACACTTAACCACTGATACACATCTCCAGCCCTTTTTTGTATTTTATTTAGAGACAGGGTCTCACTGAGTTGCTTAGGGCCTTGTTAAATTGCTGAGACTGGCTTTGAACTTGCGATCCTCCTGCCTCAGCCTCTGGAGCCACTGGGATTACAGGCATGCACCACCATGCCCAGCTTATTGTAACTTCTTATAAGAACTCCCAAAATTAAAGCAGTTCTGGAGTGGTGGTAAGAATTTTCAGTACTTTGTCATGGTTACTAAATGTTGTCTCCAATAATGAAACCCCAAAGACAATATTAAACTTAGGAGTTAGGGTGTGTCAACATAAAGACAGATGCTAGGATAGAACTAAGTTGCTCTTAAGAAAGGGAGAGTAAGGGGGATGTGGAGAGGGTAAAGGGGGAATATCCAAACAGGAGAGGAAAGGATGCACAAAGAATGAAGCTTGGAGGTATAAAAAGAAATAGAGAAGGAGAGAGGACAGGATTCCTGGAGACTGAAAAGAGAAACTTAAGACAAGATGCTTTTAATGGTGTTTTTTTTCAGGAAATGCTATAGAATAATTCCTAGTTTCACTTATATTTTAGTAAATTCTGCATTGTTCTATTGAATTTTTGTGGGATTAGAGCTTAAGGCCTCAAAAGAAAAGAAATCACTGGATTGCTAAAGTATATTGTACAAAGAAATAGGTATTCAATTTCTCCCAATCTCCATTAAACAAACACTGAGGAAACTGTGAAGACTTTCCCGTGTGAAATGTGCAAAGACTCCATGTGTTTTGGGAGACCATGTTTTCCTGGCTGTTCTGATGTGCAGGTTCCAACATGGTGGAAGAGAGATGGGGGAGAGTGCAACTGACGTGTGGGTGGTGTGCTGATTTTCAGTGCAGCTGAGAACTTTGGATTGGTAACACCTGTTCAAATTATTTCAACTAGGTAAATCAAAGTCTCACTGACAGAAATAAGAGCTACAATAGTTTGGTGGCATTTTCTTCTCTACTGTACATGTCAACTGTTCTACTTAGCTAGTTATAGAGAATTATGAGAAAACATGTTCATACTCTGCAGGCTGCAAGTAGTTATTGAACCAAACTTGTAAAATACTGATTTCTTTCCCTGAATGTGCCACCTTGCCAACTCCTCACTGATAGCCTGCTAGGGTTTGAAATATTGATGAATCTATTCATCTCCAAGTTTCACTGACCTTTCAATGGAGGGTATTTTTAGCGTTTTGAGAATTTTAGGCAGAGGAAATCGCCTACAGAAATATTTTAATATGTGGATATTCTTTCAGTTTCAGAGAATTCAAGATGGTCTGTAAAATGAATATCCAGTTATTATTAGTTTATTCTAATACAGCAATAAAAGATGATTTTTTCAGTGAGCTGCCAAGAAATCTGTAAATTAAAAATGTATCCCTTTTGCAATCTCTGTAGTCTTAATACAAATAGATACAGTCATTCTGATAATCAGTTGTTTGCTTAGGTTTTGCCAGTGAGCTCTTGATTTCTGCTTTGAAAACAATCACTCTTTTTTCAACTCCCACAGCATTTCAAATCCATTTTGTCCTCAGGGAGCAGCATAATTTAGAGTTGAAAGGTACTTAATAAGTGGTCTCATACAATCTCCTCGTTTGTGGGTGAGAGCACTGGAAAGAGGCCAGGCCACTGACCTAGGCTAGTACCATGTGAGTGGAGGCATTAGAGCAAGTGCTCCTGATCCTTTCTCTGCATTGGCAGCCCCTTGCTTTCTGCAGCACAGGGCACCTACTTACTCATTTGTATGTCTTGCTGAGCAGAGTGTTTAGAGGTTTATTTTTAATTTAAATGTTCACATTGTATTAAAGTTTCACTCTGAACAAAAGTCAAATCAAAGTGAATCAAAGACCTAGGAATTAGGCCAGAAACTTTGGAACTGCATGAAGAAAATATAGGGTCAACCCTACAACATGTTGGAACAGGCACTGACTTCCTTAACAAGACCCCTAAAACTCAAGAAATAAAACCAAGAATCAATAAATGGGATGGCATCAAATTAAAAAGCTTCTGCACAGCAAAATAAATGATCAAGAGTGAAGAAAGAGCCTGTAGAATGAGAGAAAATCTTTACTAACTTCTCCTCTGATAGGGGCCTAATATTCAGAATATATAAAGAACTCAAAAAACTTAACACCAAAACAACAAATGACTCAGTCTATTAATGGACAAAAGAACTGAACAGACATTTCTTAAGAAACACAAATGGCTAACAAATAAATGAAAAATGTTCAACATCCTTGGCTATCAGGGAAATGCAAATCAGAACTACTCTGAGATTTCATCTCACTCTAGTTAGAATGGCAATCTTCATGAATACAAATAATAATAAATGTTTGTGAGGATGTGGGGGAAAAGGTACACTCATACATTATTGGTAGGATTGCAAATTAGTATAATCACTTTGGAAAGTATTATAGAGTTTCCTCAAAAGACTAGGAATAGAACCACCATATGAACCAGCTAGCCCACTCTTCAGTATTTATCCAAAAGAACTAAAATCAGCATAGTATAGTGATAGTATAGGCATGCTAATATTTGTAGCAGCTGAATTCACAATAGCCAAATTATAGAATCAGTCCAGATGCCCATCAACAAATGAATGGATAAATAAGATGTGATGTATATACCCAATGGAATTTTAGTCAGTCATGAAGAAGAATGAAATTGTGGCATTTGCTGGTAAATGGATGAAATTGGAGAACATCATGCTAAGTGAAATAAGCCAGGTTCAGAAAGTCAAGGGTCAAATGTACTCTCTTGTATGTTGAAGCTACAGGAAAGTAAGGAATAAAATATCCCACAAAAATAAAGAAGAGATGATGGAATAAAGAAAAGGGATTGAGGGAGATGGGAAAATGGAGGAAATATGGTTATTGACAAAATTATGTCACGTGCATATATGAACTTGCCACATTGAATCTGCCTTTGTGTATATCTTAAAGGCACCGATTTAAAAAAAAAAAAAATAGAAGGAAGACCAGAAGAATAGAGCAAGGGGAATAAGGGAAGGGAGAAGAGGAGGGAAGGAGGAAGCACTGGGGACTGAAATGGAGCAAATTATATGCCCTGCATGTACAATTATGTCAAGATGAACTGCACTGTTATGGATAACTATCATGTACTAATAAAAAAAGTCTCAGATTCAGAAAATTTACATTTTGAAGTCCAGCTTACAAATCTTAGTCTATTTATAAAATTAACAAATGTTTAATTACTTTTAAAGCAACTTTAAATAGTATGACATTCAAATAGAATAACTGACATACAAATTCAGTTAATATAGTAGTCAATTTTGTATGTAAGTACCTATTTTCTGATTGAGTAACATTCCCAAGTACTTAAATCTTTTAAATCCAAAAATTAAATACAGAGGTATCACGAATCTAAAATCCTCCTAAATGTTTCAATATTACTTACAAATTTAGTAGGATGCTCACTTGAAAATCACAAGTTTAAATTGCTTAAGCATTTAAAATTATAGTTATTAGCCTGATGTTCTTTCTACAGACCAAATTTTCTTACACACAAAATATCAAATATTTAGATGCCTTCCCGCAAACCTTCTAGTAAAGAGGCAAATAGTAAATAACACAAGTTAGTAAAACATGTAGTATGTGAGTTTTTGGTAAATGCTAAGAAAAAATAAATTGATGAAGGGATGAGAAATGTGTGGCTGTGGGATGGTGGCTGTAGATGATTCTACCTCTTTCTGGGACTGATACTCTATAGAGACCTTGTCAGTTAATTGAGGGTACTTTCCCAAAGAGAGGGGTCACTCTCTGAGTATACCTGAGGTTCTTTAAGGACCAGAGATTTGCCTTGGGGTGTTGACTAGATTCCCACGGGTGACCCTGAAACCAGACATAGTCTATAACTTTTTTTTTTTTTGGTGCTGAGAATTGTATATAATAAGTAAATGCTGTATCACTGAGCTATACCCCTACCTGTCACCCTTTTTTTAAATTAAGCAAAATTTTACTGTAAATTTGAGGATCTTGAAATTACTAATATATAAGAATTTGCAAATTAAATGTAGTACATAATTTTTAAATATAGATGTTCTATATACATATGTATTCAGCTATTTCTTGATCAGATTACCATAAAGGAGAATTCAACTTACAAATGAAAACATGAAGTTCACACTTTGTAAAACAGTTGTTTATTGGTCTTTCTAATGATGCATTGTGGTATCAAGAATGTTTTCTGTTTACTTGCTTAGAGTTTTTTTTAAAATAAAGGAAGAGAATCATACCAGTTTCCTGCTCTGGGGACCACAGAATTGCAGCCAAATGGCTTACTATTACTGTTGCTTTTTGTAATTACTGAATGCTTTTCAGTGCTAAATTAACACTCCTAATTGTGAGTGTTCAGGTTACTTTTGGTGTGGTGAAGGAGGTTGCTGCTGCTCTTGTGCAGTTTACAAAGCCAGAACCAGAAGATGGTTTAAGGTAATCTTAGAAGTGAGGTTCGAGTCTATGCTGTGTGTTTCTCTTTAGAATCTGGAAAGACTAAAGAATCTTATGATAATAAATCCATTAACTTATATCCTGTAGTAATGAATTTGGAGTAATTCAATAGTATACTTAATAGTATGTGGGCTAAATGATTAGCAGGGGAACTATCTAAAGACTAACATCTGGAAAGACTAAGAGGTCAGATTATAAATACCTCCCCCGAAGGGTTTAGGAATAACTGAGAGAACCAAAAAACAGATCTTCAAGAACCAAGAAACATTTAAGCCAGGCTACAACAAAGAACTAAGGTAAATGGGGAATTCAGCAACAATTTCCTAGAGAGAATACACAGAGAGAGAACCAAACCAAGACTTTCCCAGCATCATGGGATTTAAATATTAAACTATGAATGGGTAAAGAACTTTGGGGTTTAATTCTAGTATTAAAAACATTTATGTATTCACAAACATTTGGTGAACATCTTCAGTGTTGTAGGCAATGTCCAGATTCTGGGGATGCAATGGTGAACTAGAAGAGATGGTAGAATGTGTCAGCACAGGTAAGTGTAGAAATACAGGTGTATCAGTTTACCTTGGGACTGTGAGTGTCATAGGACTTTTTCTACCAGGTTGTCAAAGGCCAAGATTTTCCAGGAGAACTGGGAGTGGGTCAGTGTAGATGCTGCACAGATTCAAGGGCCTCGGGGGTATTTGAGACATTAGGATGATTATAGGGCAGTTGGGTTTGTCAGGAAAGTGGCTTTGGGCTGCCCCTCTGCAGGAAACTTCTGGTTCGAACATCCCTCTGGTCACTTTTTATGGGCAAGCCTGCCCTCAGGACACCTGGTTTTAGGGAGGCATTAGTGTACTTCTGTGTAGCTGTACTTTCTAGAAACCAGTTAAGCATGAGGCCTGAGAGTGAGTAGGAGGGTGGGAGGCATGTATGCTAAGTGACAGTGACTGCCACGAATGGGACTTTATTAACATTTTTCAGTGAGTGAGCAATGGACAAAATCATTTAAACTGAATCTGTACCTTTTCCAAGGCAGATGTGCTAACATCAAAAGTACAGAGAGGCTCTGGCACCGCGTCACCTCTCATGATGTGCAAGGACAAGCTGCCTTTTTCTGGGAGTCGTGAGCTGGAGTCGTGAGCCAGGCGTCGTGGGTGTTGCATTTTTAGGGAGAATGAGGTGGAGACGAGTGGCTCCCCCTCTAACAGCAGCAGAGGAGTGTTGAGGGGGTGGTGTTTGAGAGCTGGTTGAAGGTAGAAAGGGAGGGAACCTGCCATCTGGATGTGCGTTGATGTTCTAGACGTTGGGTACAGCTTCTTACACTAGCCTCTGTTTCTCGAGTAAACTGAAAGAAGGGACATTAGTTGAGGTGGCTGAGGAAGGGAGAATGTTAGGATCTCAGGCTGTGCCATCAGACATCACCGGCCCTCCAACTTCTGGCCTTGGACCTTGGTCAGTAGCTAAGCAAGCATTGCCGCACAGGATTCCACTTCATCTCCAAATTCCAACTACGTGGTGGGTGATGGCATCTCCATTTCACAGGTGGCAAAACAGAGGCTTAGAGAATTTAAGTAACTGTGTGCCAAGTACACAACAATTACACATATAAGAATTCACGCACACATATATGTTGGAGATGAGAATGCACAGACTGGTATTTTTTTTGAGCACTTTATGCCAATCAGAGTCATAAAAGGTAAGGACAGTCAAAAAAGATAAATTATCCTTTGTGAGGAATTTCCAACCTAACTAGTCCTTAGACAATAAATGGGAATGAAAAAATAAATATTTGGGAAACAATATTTAGCGTGAAGAACACTGAAGTACCCAGAAGATTTCAGGGCGGACAGCCAGGGACAGGATTTTACAGGGGAACTTCTTGAGTGCTTGGAGCCAGGTTTTTAGGATGTAAGTATTTGCAAGAAGCACAAAGAGATGAAGAATCCCTAGTGAAGTGCCTTGTATGGAAGCAATGATGTAGTTATTTCTCTGTAAAAGCTTAAAGAAAGTACTTTTAATAAAAACAATGAACAAAGCATTACTGGATTGTATGAGAATAAAAGTGGGAAACATTTATAAAATCCGTGGATGTGACTAATGTAGAACAATAAGACAGGGATCAAGTTTTAGCAGTCTCTGTGAGCAAAGCCAAATTCCTGGAAACTTGATTGACACTGAAATGTTGATTAAATGTAAAACAGATAATGGTAGTGACTGGGAATGTGTAATGTAAGAGCCAAGTAAGGATTCTTGAAGTAGAAGAGACAAATTGAAGGGAAAGCTTAATCTAAAACTGAAAGTACTAAATTATCATCTCTGTAAAACCTGGGAGTTTTAATAAAGGGAGAAATGGAGAGCATCTATCATTCTGGACCCACTTGCAGAGAATACAACTCACCCATCTATTTTAAACAGAAGGACTTTGTAGTAGAGCTATGTTAGTTGACTTTACAGTCACAGTACAACTCAAGTAGTAGACTTTAAACTTTCATGACCAAATTTCAAAACTTGTCCCCAGAATTGGGACCCCAGGTTGCTGCTGCCCTGGGTACTGCTAAGGAGCTATTAAGATCAGCCAGCCACTGCCATCAGGACCTGCCTACTCCTCAAACTGCTACTTCTACCCTTGGCTTTAGAGACATGTTTAAGGAAAACTTCATCTAAAACTAAAAGTACTAGATTATCATTTCAGTAAAATCTGGCAGTTCTGAGGAGAGAAACCAGGTGTATCTATAACTCAGGGTCCAGTTGCAGAGAATAGAATTCACCTATCTATACCTCCTTCTATTTGTACTAGCAAAATTGACAAGTCACACCTGGTGTTTTGACCCCATGAAGTTATGAATGAGTCACTGACAGCTCAACCTCAGAAAATCAACACTTCATCACTGCCCTCAGCTGCACAAAGAGAGAAGTGGCTGCCATCTTGCAGATTTCTTTGGAAGACATCTAACTGACCAAAACCAAGCCATGTTTGGCTCTCTGCCTCTAGGAGGCCAGCTTTCAGGACTTTGCAGAAAAGGCAGCCATATCCATGAGAAAGAATCCAGGCTTAACCCTTGCAGGGGTAAACCAGAAAATCCCTGCAAGGAAGAGATAGTCAGCATTTTGTTTGTAGATGATAACGAGCATTTGATTTCTTTCAACTACCAGTGTTAGGCATTGTATTTTCAGAAGTTTGTAATTCAATTATTTTTGAAGGGAAACGGAAATAGAGTAGGACTTTGAAATTAACAGGACAAAAAGCCAGCAAATTTACAAGCCAGCAAAATAAAAAGAGCAAAGAACCATAAAATACATTGTAGGTATAAAATAAGAAAAAAGTAAATAGATCAAGTACAGTACTGTTACATTAAAATATAAATATACCCTGTGCAAAGACTAAGAGACTCTTGGGGTAAAACTAAAAATGCTTAGTCCCTTTTTTTTTCTCTTGTTAATTTCAAAGTTCTACTCCATTTCATAGAGTAGATCATAGATATTAGTAAGGACAGAGGGATCTCCATGGTCCAGTTAACGACCTGACCTAAAAGGTATTTATCATAGAACTTTATAGAGAATGTTATGTCCTTCCTCTGGCTCTCTTGGTGCCACAAAACATTTAGAAAAATCTGTCAAGTACTTGGCACAAAGAATAGCTTAAAAAATTCAAAAGTGCTTTTACAGACTACATTCTTTAATCATTTTCCAACAAAATTAGAAATACATTAAAATACATCTGAAATATTTTACCAACTTGGAAATTAAGAAACACACTGGGCCAAAAACAAAATCAAAATGAAAATTTTTAACAATCTAGAAAACAGTGGACAGGAGAACAATGCAAAATATATGAGACAGAGACTGAGAACCACAAAAATTAGTACTTCAACCAGATTAAAAAAAAAAAGAAGAAGTAAAATAAGAGAGAATTTTAAAAGATGGAAGCAGTGAGTAATGACGTAGAAAATAACAATGGTGGAAAGGATAAATAAATTCAGTAGTTAAAGTTAGGAAAGACACAAGTCTCTGTTGGAAATGAAAAAAGAAATGTACCTAAGATAAATTTTAGAAGGTAGAGAATAAGTACCATATAACATTTTGGAAACTAAGCTTTAAACCTAGAGCCAGGGATCTGAGACTTCTTCTATAAAGATCAGATAGTAAACCTGTTAGGTTTTTCAGGCTCTACAGTCTCTGTCACACTACTCTATTCCGTCCTTAGAGCACAAAAGGAGCCGTAGACAAAAACAAATTGGTGTTGGCTAAGATACTGCAAAACATGATTAACAAAAACAGAGACAGTGCACTGGATTTCACCTGCAGCCTTAGTTTGCTGAAGGATAGCAAAATGTAAGCTGCCAAAATTGATTTAAGAATTTAAAACTTCAGTAGATGAATTAATAACTGTGTTTGGTATAGTTCCTTCTTTAAAACCCCAGTGAACATATTTTGGAATTGAATTAAGCACTTTTTGAGTGTCTAAAGAAGACTAAATTGAGAACAGACAAAGCGTTGTGATAAATGCTACCTGGGGGAGTAGTGCCTTGTGGGCTATTAAAATGCACCATAAAGTGACTTTTGTCAAAACAGCATGACATTGACACTGTGGATAATAATCACAGAACCCAGTCCAAAATGGATCTTACAATTTTCTGGAATTGAATGTATGTGAATTCAATAGGCAATAGTCTTTATTTAATAATAACTATTTGAAAAAATACAGTTTGACTTTTACTATATGCCTTACAAAATAACTTTATATGGATTGAAATCTTAACTATAAAAAATGAAAGAATGTAAATATTAAATGAAAAGTGAGATGACCATTCAAAATGTAATTGGGGACACTATTTCAACTAAATAGGGAAATACAAAGGCACAGGAGAAAAAAAAAATAGCCATTTTATCCTACATAGAAATTTTAAAATATTTGCATGGAAAATATAGCAAATTCAACAAACCAGCAACAGATGGAAGAATTTCATCATATGTAGCAGTGAATTGATTAATATCAATATAATATGAAAAATTTCAGTAATTTGATATACCAATAGAAAAATAGGCAAGTAACTTGAATTGGGCCATTTCAGAAGAACAAATATAATTGGCCAATAGCATATGAAAAGATTCTTAATTATAATAGGGAAATGCAGATTTAACTAACTATAAGATATTATATCATAATCTTAGGCAAAATATAAAAAGTATAATAACTCCAATAATTGACAAGGATGGAGAAAAAATACTTTTATGTGTTATTGGTGTGAATTGTTACAGTCCTTTTGGAAAATAATTAGACAACCTGTTTTAAAATTTAAATCATTCACTTGGAACTTGCCATAACTAAAGCTATCTCGTATAACAAAACAGTCACAAAAAATAATCATTGTAGCACTGGTTATAATAGGCATCCCTTTTTTGCAGGAAAAAGTCTAAATTTAAAAAAAGCATCAGGAGGGCAATGTTTGAAAACATTTGCAGTATTTATTTATCATGGAAGAGCAGTTGTTTAAAAGAATGAATTATAGCTGCAACATTTGACACATATATTCAGTGTGAATTGTTAACAATCAAAACATATTGTGGAATCACCAAAGCCTTCACAGTTAGTTTATTAGGTTTTGAAATAAGTACCATATCTGAAGAAACCCATGACTCAAATTAAAACTTTACAATGCTTCTCTGCTCTGTTGAGACACCCATATATCAACTTCATTCCAAGTGGAAAGGCACCTTTTCATCCTTCTGGGACTCTGCTGTCTTCACATGGTGCTGATTCTACATCCCACAGTTGTGCTTATGATGTGGCTATAAGTGACCTCACTCATCCTGTTACCTCCACTCTTACTTTGTTGGAAAAGGGATTTATATTGATAGTCGGTAAAAATGTACATACTATATTAAACGACAAAATGAAATCTCTGCAAAGTTTTTCCAAGTAACAAATATCACATCATATCATTAGCATATGTATACGTAAGAGTTTACGTGTATGTATATGTACATGACAATAATTAAAACAAAATTTCATAACAGGTTACTTGCCCTTACTATTTGTGTTCCTTATAACACAACTCTATTTCAACTCTATTCTATTCTACTTTTGTAACTTCCTTTTTAAAAAATTCTGGTCACAGTCTACTGAGTTGATTTCCTGACCCACTAAATGGGGTAATGACCTGCAGTTTGAAAAAATACTGCATCAAAAATACTTGACTCCTATCAAAACAGCATGCGTGGTATTCTATGGTCAGAAGATTTCTACTTGGCTGGTGGGACAGTTACAACTTTTGAGGTCAAATCATAAGTAGGCATGTTTAGTTTCATTTCATATATACCAATAAGCCCAGTTTACATGGAAGACATTCCGATTGCAGATTCCTGATAGTAATTTTAAGTCTTCCTTAGCAAAAGCATTACAATATTTTTAGGGAATTAGCTTAAAGGGGAGGTGAATAGTTTTTTCTGCTGTGGTAGATGCCTTAGGTAACAATTATTGTCCACCAGTTGGGTCTGTCCTGAGAAGCCTGGTCATCTTGATATAAATAGAAGCCATCTCTGATGATTTCACCTCTGCCCTAAACTTTCTTGGCTTACCTTTCCCATTTAGATTTTAAAATAATATGCTCAAGTTAGAAAAAGACAGTTTTCTATACTGAACTAAACAAGTTATACATATTATTTTATAATAATTATCCCAGTTGGGAAAACTGCTAAGTTTATTCTTTTTCAGGTCAATAAAGATCTGTTGTATACTCTGTTCCAAATGCAGGATTTGTGTGGGTAAAGCACAAAGGTGACCCATGTGCAGGCATTTAAAGTGGAAGTGTTTGAAAACTCAATTCACACTTTGACCTCAAAGGAAAATGATGTTAACTGGATTGGGAGCAAAAAATTTCAAACAGCAGCTGGAAGATGGACATCTTTTACAGTATGCTTAATTTAAGAAGTATTTTCGGTTATTCTCTGAGAAAGAAACACTGTTGTATCTGGCCATTAGTTTTATTTAAGTTCAACTTTTTTTTTTTTTTTCTCATGATCAACATCCATGCCTTTGATTTCATGGGTGTTATCCAAAGAGTGCTTGTCACGGGGGGGAGAGCAGTGATGAGACTTGGCAACCTCTCTCTGCTGGGTACTTTTCCACAAGTCTCCTTTCACCAAACTCATTGTTATTTCCTTTTCACTCTGAAGTGGTTCCAAATCTGATACTGTAGGAACTTGATTTTATTTCCTGACTACATGAGTTTGAAGTCAACTGAACCATTTTGTTTTCAGATCTGTTTAAAATGCACCACACAGAGAAGGATGTAAAAGTAAAAGCAACAGTAACAATAACTTAAGAGTTGACAGAACACAAATCAAAAAGGGCATGAGACATAGGAAGTCAAATTATAGATCCTCATAACATTCACCCTCCCACTTCCCTTCCTTCAGTAGCATTAAAGTACCAAGGGTTAGAAAGACAGGAAGTAGAGAGAGAGCTTTCTGCTCCAAAAACATTTGCTACTTCCTTCTATAGCTGAAGACAATTAACCTCAAAGTCATTGAAAGTGCCAGACTGGAAATAGTTTCTGTGAACTATATTGGTCCTAATTTGAACTATTTCTACCAGCTGTGTCTTTGTGAGTGGCAGGAATTAATATGCATTTCCTGGTTTTTCAGACTGTTCAAATATAAGACATTAAACTTGCAACCAGCTCCAAGTGAAGTTGACTGTTGTCTCTGGTTCTCCATTTTCTGTAGTTTACTTTTAGTTTATTTCTTGGGTCATTCTCTCTAAAATCAGTACTGAGGTTGGTGGCATGCAACAACAAAGTTAGTAGTGGGAAGCCAGTGAGACTGAGAGCCATCCATGTTAGGTGAGCAGCTTTTAGGGTTTTTAGGGTGCATTCAGTCTCTTTTTTTCTACCAAGGGAATAGTATGGAATGGTCTCGACTCCACAGTGTATTAAGGGGAAGAGAAATGGGCAGTCAGTATTGGCTCCAGTCATTTTTATGATGTCCTATGGTGTCATATGGAATCCTCAAAGGGTTTTAAACTCAGTTGTCATCCATTCTATAATTAACATTTTTCTTTTAAATGGAATCACTCCTTGCTGACCTTGGGTTTTACTTTGTTGTTGGCAATGGATTTGTTGTTGTCATTATTTTGTTCAAATAACATTTTCTGTAATATTCTTACCCTTAATTCCTACTGGATGGCTTTGTAGAAGAACAGATTGTCCTTTGGCGCTTGCGTCTCACCCATTATGCTCCTACTTAATGTGTTTTTTGAACACAGGCAAGTTTTTCCTTTTCTCAGTGAAAAGGGACAAATGTACTTTTCCAGATTCCATCAAAATGTGGATTCAATTCTGTATCCTTAATTTCAAGAGAAAATGGTAAAGAAATAATATATGCTTAAAAATTGGCAAATAGTAATCCTTCTTCTAAGTGAAACTTTAAAGGAATTTTCCCACTTGCAAGTATGACTTGCACTGCATTATAGATATGCAAGAAGAGCAGTGTTTCTATCTGGCTGCCAGGTCACTTTACCAGCTGCTCTGTCTACTGCCCATCTTAATTTCTGAGGAAATAAGCATCAATTTTTGTTTTCTTTGTTAACTTGCAAGCTAGGACCGAGTCAGCTTTTCTGCATTTAATGTAGTTTTTTAAAATAGAAAAGCAGGGTGCAGACATTCTGAGTGTAAGACCAAACATACTCTAAGCATGTTTCTCTCCCTAACATCTGAAAAGAGAGAGTTGTGGGCAAGAAAGAAATAAACAGCTGTGGAAACTTCACATACTACACTAGCCTTTAGGGACTTTTGATTTTTCTACCCTCTGTTCATTGGACACCAATATACCTTGTGATGAACTATCACTAATTTTTTAACAAGTAAGTTTAGGAAAAATAAAGAGCCAGTATTCATGTAGTGTAATAGCATATGGAACTTGCTATTCCAAGGCAGAATCTAAGTGGAATCATAAAAGATTTGAACAAAATTATGAATGAAGGACCCTGACATAGCTATCACATAACCACCGACTTTCTTAATAGTCTCTGTAACATGCTATCGGGGGAATAAACTTTGTTCTCTGGTCTTTGTTGTAGGAAAAGAGTGAGGTGGGTGGAGGTTGGCTTTGACTCCGAGTGGAAGTTTTTGTTTTGCTGATGAGCCTGACTGACACTCAGGACACCAGCCATTTAGCTGTAGGTATTTAACTATCACCCAGTCACATTGACACCTGTCCTTAATGCCACATATGTTAAAACTCAGCTGATCCAAGCCACATGAAGTTCTTCTAGATTAATGTGAGCTATAAAATTTTTGAAAACAAAAGAAAATTCCACTTTTTCTTCTACAGTGGGACCTCTATATGATCTCAGCATGGTATACTTGCTGGTAAGAACACAGTATAATAAGGAGAAGAGAAATGGGCACTCAGCTGTGATGGGACTTATGCATACTGCTCCTTCAGTGCAGAAAAATCTACTGTGACATCACTCAGCCACCAGGGGACGTGCTGTGGCCAGAGACCTTTTCCATATGCTGAGGGAGGAACAAAGGCTTGTCTTTGTGTGTGTGTGTGTGTGTGTGTGTGTGTGTGTGCATTAGTACTTTAAGAGCTGGTCCATATGCTGCCCATCTTCATTTGTAAGGAAATAAGCATCGATTTTTGTTCTTCTGTTAACTTCCCAGTTAGAATCGAACCCACTTTTCCAGGTTCCTAAGAAAACAGAAAAGAAAATTTCAGGTGTAGTTCTAAACACCAAGCAGGCACTCTGTGCCATCTGCTTGGTGGCCGGGCTGAGTCTGCACTCCCTCACATGAACTTGCTCTCTCCTGGTCTTCGCAGACCCACTGAGTGTGTTGGTAATAGTCAGGTCCTGGTGTGGCTGCTCCAATGAGACCTGGATCCATCACAAATGTGAAAGATGGATCAGCATCCATGTCCTCAGTGACAGACATTGAACTACCAGGGCACTGCCTCTGTAGTTCAGATCTGCCTAACTGGTTGTTTGTCATAATCTTTGCCAATATCTGGTCTTTATTTTTATGTGTTAGACATTGTACCTAACATTTTGTACAACTGAATCTCATATAATCCTCCGAATACCTTCCTGGTTGTTCAACTAATAACTGCATTGTTGAGACTAAGTTCAGGCCCATCTAATTCCAAAGACCATATACTTATATTATACTGTGATTCTGAATCTAGGAGTCTGGGGTTGCAGCTAAGATCTGTCCCCCGGGGTATGGCAGAAGGACTTAGTGACTTCTTTCCAAGCTACCTATGTTTACATTCCCATTTCGCATCTTCTCCTTTCCTCCCATTCTGGTGTGCTTTCTATGGTGGGGTCGGGTAGAGGAAAGGTCTCTTCTCACCCTAGAAGGTCATTGTCCCACAGGGTCACTGTTCTTGATAGGGTGTGCCACAGCCCTCAAGAGTACTGTGATGAAGAGATAGCTGAGAATCAGTGGGCTTAAGTATATCTGGAGAGTCCCAGACCATTTTTCTGTGAGGAGCCCTCCTTATGGTTGTGTAGCTGGAGCGGGCATTACAAGGCCACAGACTCCTGGGGGAGGACAACTTTATATGTGTATGAAAACACATGCATACCTGTACAAAACATGTATATAAAATATGAAAACATGTGAAAAATAAATAAATAAAAAAACAGGTAAAGCACATGTGAATAAAAATGTATATTTATTAAAATATATATATATAAATGTATGAGTCAAAGTATAGATGTCCTTTTCCATACCAGCCTCAGGGTTAGCAAGGGTGCTGGCTGGCGCATAGTCATTATGCAACACCTTTTGATTGAGCAGCTGCTAGACGTCCTGTGGCTTGAGCTGGGGAGTTGGTGGGGATGAAGGCCTTGCCCAGGCTTTCAAAGAGCTTACAACCCTAGAAGCTTCTGTTTTCCTGTGGAGTAACACTGACAGTTCAGTTTATAGATCGGTTCTCTCAGATATCATGATTCAGACAGTCAGAGAATTCTGTGGAAATCCTCTGGGGGAAAACAAAAAAGCAAATATGCTCTTGAATCTCTCCCTAGCTGTGGTCTGGGCTCACCTATAGAGTTCAAGTTTTTAATTTTAATTATAGGATCAATATTAAACATGACCTTTTTCTTGTCCCTTGTCAACCTCTAGTTTACAATCAATTAGAAATGGCAACTGACAGCAGGAAACGATCTAGAAGAAATGCTCTACATTCTCAGCATTTTTAAGCTTTTTTGTTGTTGTTGTTGTTTTTTTTTTTGATTGTTGTTGGCTTAAAGCCCATCACATAGCTGAGGCAGGCTCCTGTAGTCCAGCCACTCCAGAGGCCCAGGTGGGAGGTTCATCAGAGCCCAGGAATTGGAGACCAGCCCCGACAACAGAGCAAGACCCTGTCTCAAAAGCAAACAAAAACTCAACAGAAGCTGGGCGTGGTGGTGTACACCTGTAATTGGGAGGCTGAGGTAGGAGAATCGGAAGTTCAAAGCCAGTTTCAGCCACTTAGTGAGGCTCTAATTAATTTAGCAAGACCCCATCTCAAAAAAAAAAAAAAAAAAAAAAAAAGGGCTGGGGATGTGGTTCAGTGGTTAAACACCCCTAGGTTCAATCCCTGGTACAACAAAACAAAACAAAACAAAACAAAAAACCCCTCAACAGATGTACCAAGCAAGACATTTGAACTAGCTGTCACCTCTCCCTGGAAAACTCTTCTCTTTGGAATTTTACATGGCAGCCTCTCAAGGTCAGAACTACTGACCCATCCTGGAGAGATATTCCCTAACTTCTGTTGTTGGTCATGCACTGGGGCAGAAGCCCTTTCTCCAGTCGTCGTGTCGCAGTGCCCTGTTAGCACTGCCCCAGCCGGGTGAGTTGTTGTTCATCTCATCATCTATCTCAAACCACAGAAGAACAGGGGCCCTGCCTGTCCGATGACCATGGTTTCTACAAGACCTGGACTAGTGCTGGGCTCACTCTGTATCCTATCATTTAAAATCAGTGGTTTTCAACCTTGGTTGCCTGCCCATCAGTGTCACCCGCAGAGCTTAAAAATAGATGGACGCAGAAGGTTGACCTCACAGATCCACTTTTAGTAGGCCTGAAATCATGCTCTTAAATTTGGCTTTAAATGTATGAATCATAAAAAACTCAGGAAAATAAGAAAAAAATAAGCTTTCTATAGTTTCTAAAACTGGTTGTTTTTAAGATTCTGCATTTTATTTTAAATCTTCATCCCATATCCTAAATCTTTGTGATTGTCACAGAGAGAAGATAAGATCAAGCATGAACTTACAGTAGCCCCAGAAACACAGGGGTAGTTCCAACACTTTGATTACTGTTGCATTAATGCAAAGACTTACTTGTAGTTTTAATGTATAAATAAGTTTTGGTGTTTGATGCCCTATAAAGAAAATAAATAATTATCATCCTGGCTTCTGTCTCAATGCAGGATCAACAAATACCAAATTATTTTTTAAGAAATCTATCATATGTTGAGTGTTTCTTGAATTATGTTTTCAGCAGCTTTTAGGAAGTATATGACATTTGATAATTTTAAATAGATGCTTATTTTATCCATAACATATACTTTGGTATTTATCAGTTTCCATTAAAATTATACAATAAATTTTCATGAAAATAGAATTTCCCTTTCCCCTTATATTTCTGTATTTGACATCAGACTATTCTCAGACTCTCTACCTCACTCATCACCATGGTATCTACACAGACTTATAGATGTGACATGCTGTCACCCTTATTTGACATATGAGGCACAGAGGTAAAAGTCAGGAAGAATCTTGCTCAGAATCACTTGACCCATTAGTTGTAGACTCAGCATTCAGATTCCTCCCCCTTAATATCAGATTGTAGGCACATTCCTAAATAATTGGGCAGGAAGGGAAGGGTCAGAGCTATCTGACCAGGTCTGTACTTTTAAATCAGAATAAGCATATGACGAATCTCCCTCCAGCATCTCCAGAAAAGATTTCCCTAGCCTTTTGTATTGCATGTAAAGTTACATCTAATTTACAAACGGAAAATATTTCCTAAAACAGACTCACAATTATTCTTCTGAACTTCTCGTTATCATTCTTACTTCTTGCTAAGGAAAGAGCTGACAGTCCTCTTTGAACAAGTCCCCTCTGTGACAGTTTCTAGACGTGTCCCTTGTCCAGATGAAAGTCTATGAGTCTATGTGCAATTACTTTGGATCAATTCAAATCCTTCGAATCACTTTACTCTTTCATCTTGGTAGGTCTGTTCTCTTTGTAATCTCTAATACCTCTAAAATGCACACATTCTCCATGTGATCCAGTTCATTATGGAATATGAGCAAGTTCACAAGCTCAGACCTGCATGAAATGTAACTTTCCTTGTTTTTCTACAGCTGATTTTCATTTCTCAGTTCTTTTCCTACCACAAAGAATTTTGGGGAGTATTTGCCCCTAAATCAGGAAATACTCCTCTCTTTTTGCCTGCCAGGCCCAAAAGTAAAGACTTGAAAAGTAAAGGCTGTAGAACTCTAAACAGGTAGTCAAAAGGATTTTTTTAAAGCAAGTTTGTTTCTACCTAGATAGAAAGTAATAGCACAAATCAGGAATACAAACTTGCTGTTTATAAAATAACATATAATTTAGTGTTTTCCCAAGTTGTCTTTCCCATGATTACTCTCAACTAGGATGTATCCCAGAAGGGTATAACCACATGGCTGGTTGCTTTTCCTGACTTTTTTAGTGTGAAGGGTTCAGATTATCAGTGGGTGGCAGGAAGCAAAGTGTGCCTAACTGGGGAAGTGGTGGTAAGAGTCAAAGGGGAATTGAAAGCCAGTAAACCTCAGAGATGAGGGATGACATGACCTAATTTTCAGGGTCTAAAAAGGCACCTGGGTGTCCATTGCCCAAAACAGTAAGGTCATTGGCATCTGCAGAGAAAAGGAAATGAAAGACAGAGGTAGGGAATGTCAGAAGGCTATGGGTGAACAGCAGCTCATTGCTGGAGTTCACTTAGGTAAGTTGTCCCAGCTTCAGGTCACATGCCTGGGGCAGGTCACATGCCTGGGGCAGACCACATGATCAGTTAGCCTTGGGGCTCTGAGGCCAGGATGTGAGAAGGTCAGCACAGTCAAAGCTGTACCAGGAACTAGGATTGTGCCCTGGGCATCAAGCCAAGACCAGCACTTTCTGCCTGAGCTGGACTGAGTGTGATCTTATACTCTGCTTTGCTCTCCAAAGGAAGAAACCTAAGGTCTAACTGCTTTCAGGGACAGAGGTCTGCAGTCAATTTCCGGTGCATCTTGGTAACAGAAGAGTCAACCCATAAGGCAATCAGCTGCTGGGAGACTCTTAATTGTCTTTTAAGTGCTTTCAGGCAATCGGAGTCTTCTGTCTACTCTCTTGCCCATGTGTTGTGTAGTGTTTGAAACTTGTAGGATCAGGTTGATAAATGATTTTCAGCTGTTTACTAGAGATGGAACAATTGCAAAATCTCCATTTTCCATCTCTACTCACTGGGTATATTACCACCCAATTCTATCCCTGAACACACTTACTTGGATGCATGGAGCAGGAGAAATATTTCTATAAACATGACCACATGACCACAAACACGATCAGATTCCAAAGCTGGGGATGCCAGAACACATTTAGGTGATGGGTCACATGAATACAGAAAAAACAGAGGAGCCTGAATCTACCGCTTTCTCTCTTTGAATATCAATTTTCTCATCTATGAGTTAGAGGTAGTGATACTTAACTTACCCATATGAAATAATGTGGATAAGTCTGGGCACATGGCTTATTGGTAGAGTGGTTGCCTAGCATGATTGAGGTCCTAGGTTCCATCCTCAACACTTTGAGAAAAAAAAAAATGTGTATAAAACTCCTAGCACAGTGCTTGGCACAGTGTCAACACCTCGGACAATTACTGGAGACATGTTTGATTGTTGAACTTGGGAGGAAGGGTCCACTCATATGGGGTTGGCAGAAGTCAGATGTACTGCTAAACAACCTATAATGCACAGGACAGGTCCCTGCCCCCAACACATAATTCTCCATTTAGAAAATGTAAGTAGTGCTGAGGCTGAGAAACCCAGGCTAAATTTTTAAAGCCAAAATGGATAAAGTTAGCTGATTTTCTTAGGGATAAACCTGTTAACATATAACATTATTGATTTCTTCTGGCACCTAGGGAGACAAATAGCCTGTAGAACCCAGACACTGCTGAGAAACTAAAATATGATTTGGATGAGAAAGTAACTTTTCCTGGAGACATGAAAAGTTTCCTTGCCTTCTAAAGAGAGAGTGATTTTTTTAAATTTAGATAAGCATTTTTAACTACTCAACTAGGGAACTGAGTTATAAGTTGAAGGATCTAAGGCTGGAATTCATTGATTTGATTTTTAACCAATAACATAGCCTAAAAAAATAGTCTTGCTAAGTTTTTATGAGATATTAAATAATTACATTTTCATGATACATAAGACCAAGAAAAAGTCCAGGGTTAAATTCTGTGCATTAAGAAACTTCTTTCAAGTAAAGTTTGCTACAGTTAAGCAATTATATCACCAAATATGGGAAATAAGATGTGGATGAAAAATTTAAAATTATCTGGAGGCATAAAAATGCTTTGGAATCATAGAGCACAACTTTCCTTGTGTTTCTGTGACATTGATGAAGTTCCTTAGTGGATGGGTCACCACCTCACTGCCTGGGACAGGTCACATGGGACACAGGCAAGAGTCTGTAGTCCTTGTCATGTTCCACAGTTGCTACACCATGTTAAACTTCTGAGACAGCCCTTTTAAAAATTTTTTTTAAAAGAAAGTGTTTTTGAAAACTGATTATTAAGCTCTTCTTTCCATCATCTTTTGCAGACTTCTATTTTTTAGTTTTGTTTGTCATCCGAGAAGAATTTTGAAAGAGGCCTTGGGCCTCTTCCTGCTTCTGTGTTTTGCATGCCATAAATTCCATTAATAAATTCTTAAAAGAGTTGAACTTCTTTTTTTTTTTTTTTTTAAGAAATAGTTCTAGATTCAATCATTCCTTAAAAATGTGTTGAAAATTGAAAATTGCATGAATCACAAACAGATTTAGAAGTGGATTTTCTTGGAAAATTTTTCCATTGGAAATATGGGAAATGTTTTCAGAAAATAGAGACAAAAGATAGACACTCTTCCTCAATAATTCAACATTCCTAATTATTAAATGTTCCTCGGTAGTCATTTATCTCCAGAGCAAGCGATGGAGTGAGTGTGTCTGAGAGCATGAGACTCTCCAGTGCTGTGAGGAGTTCTGACTTTTAGCACAAAAAGACCTGGCAGGACGCAAACCTCACGAGTCATCTCAGCTGTTTATTCAGTGATTTACCTTGGAAGAGATGAACACCTCCTAGAGACTGTTACTTTAGGGGTGATAAAACACCTCCCTGTCTGCAGCCAGCACCTGGAAAACACTTGTCTTGGGAGATGAAGGCCGTTAGTATATGGCCTTCATTTTTACTTCTTTTTCTCAGGCTTCATTATCTTGGGAATTTCTCATTCTCCATATCTGTTATTGACTGAAGTAGAAATGTCTGCCAGGACAGGCAGGAGGACAGTGCTGCTAGGGAGTTGAAGTTGAGAACTGTCTGATTGATTATCTCTGTCCTGCTCAGCTGTCTCCAAAGACAGTCCCTTTAGACACCTTCTAAAATCTGGACCCACTCTGGCTGAGTGGTTGATCGGTTTGCTGTTTGATTCATTCAAGTTCCTTTGCCCACTCTATATGAAATAAATCATCATTCATGATTTAGAAGTATGTGCATTTGCCTCCCATTAATATCAAAACTGTAAATAGTGAAAGGAAGTAATTAGCATTATGTACATATACCATATATCTATATATATCTATATCTATATAGATATATATAGATATATGGATTGTTCTTTGGTGATAACACTGAGCCAGCTGAAATGACCCATCTATTCCTTATATTTTTGTGTATGTAACATCCTATCTTGATTGAGTACAGGGGGAAAATGGCCTTTGATTTTTATTTTAAATCTAAAACAACTTCTCTTCCATAAGCTCCATGACCCCCTCAGGGGAACTCTCTGATCTAATGATTCTTCCTGTGTGTGTTATTTAATTGGTGATTTGGGGCAAGAGGCTCTAATGACTCTTAATGATTTTGTAAGATATAATATTATACTTCATTTTAGCCAACTGTGTATTGACTTTTCATCAAAATACTTTTTAGCACCAATTGTATGTCACAGTTGTGTTCAGTGTCTGAGCCTGAGTTATGATTCAGGTCTTGTCTCTGCTCTGGAAAAGGTCATAAGAAAGGCCTCAGAAACACTAAATTCAAGGTGGTAAGTGCTAGAATGGTACCAGTCATAAAGGTATGACATCCCCCAAGGAAGCAGTGTCTGAGGAAAGCTTCACAGTGTAGGAACCATTTGACCTGGGCTTTAAGGATGAAATGACGTTGGGCACATGAAAATAGTAGGGAAGGGCACAACTTGCCAAAGAATAGCATGAGCAAACATGGGAGCAGAAAGGGCCCAAATAATGAACTGGTGAGGCTGGATTGCAGGCTGCCTGGTACAGGAGGCTGGCAGACTCCAGCGCTGAGGGGCTCCTGGCCTTGACCCTCCACCAAGAGTCTGGTTTGTATTTTATTTTACACCTATGAAAGGCCACAGCCACACAGGCTCTGCTGAGATGTTATTGACCAGCTTGTGGTACAGTTAATAGGTATGACACCAAGGCCCCCTGGAAGCCATTCTAGAATGACACATAGGAAATTTGAATAACAGGTGAAAGTTAGAAGTAGTGAAAAAAAATTTGCTCACAAATTCACTTCCCAATTATACTCATTTTGAAGATTTTTTTGTGACTTTCCTTCTTATGAGATTTTTCTATGCATAGAAAATATTTGCATTTTATATAATATTTGATATAAAATTGAAACTACAGACTTGTATGTTTTTTAATTAATATGATATTTTGAACTTTATGTCATCACTAATTGTTCTTCTGAAAAATGATGTTTTACGATGCATGGATTTACCATGATGCATTATAAATAATCTACTTTTGAATGATAAACATTCCACCATTTTTGTTGTTACTTGTCTTCTGTAAAAATTTTCTGAACTTCCCAGTTAATATTGTTAGGCAAAATCAAGCCATATCTATGATATTGTGTATTTAAATGTTCTCTAATTCCATTGAAAAGACATAGTAATAATTGGTGGCTGAAGTGAATGGAAATGAAGCATTTGTCATAGAAAGGGAATCTTTCCTGACATTTACCTCAAATTACTCCCAAGGGTACGGAGAGTAATTTGAGGTAAATGTCAGGGAAGACTCCCTTTCTATAACAGTTGTGAGACCACAGGACTCCTGAACCTAAACTCATATTTTCTGGATATTTAATAAATAAACAGTCAGGATTAAACACTATATGTATCAGAATTGACTAGGGAGGAGCACCTATGTCTATCTGTAAGATTTTTTGACTTGTAAAATCCTTTCTTATTCATTTATATTAAAATTTTAGTTTAAGATACAAATTTTAGAAAATTTTATCCATTACGTGCTTATTGTAACCACTCGAACAATACTGACAAATGCAAAACAGTTAATAATTTCCTTTTTCCTGTGCAGTCTCATCTGTTGTAGTAATAGCCCAGCATTAATACATTATCGTGTGTTCTTTCTCAAATTCCTCAGTGTTCATACAAACTCACAGAGGGACATTCATGTTTGCATATAAAAGGTATTTTTATTCCTCACCCACATGGGTAGTGTGCAAACATGACTCAGCAACTTGCTTTCTGCATTTCACGATTTACTAAGAAAATTCCTCATGATCAATACATGTTGATTCAGTTCATTATTTTTATTTATTTATTTATTATTACCAGGTATTGAACCCAAGGACACTTAACCACTGGGACACATCCCCACTCCTCTTCTGTATTTTATTTAGAGACAGGGTCTTGCTGAGTTCCTTAGGGCCTTATTAAGTTTCTGAACTTGAGGTCCTTCTGCCTCAGCCTCCCAAGGTGCTGGGATTACAGGTATGTGCCACCGCACCCAGCTCAGTTCATTATTTTTAATAACTGAAATGTAGCATTACATTGTAGTTATTCTGCACTGATTTCAATTATTGTAGTTTTCTGTCACTTGCTAACAATGCTGCAGTAAATATTTTATACATGTCTCCTTAGGTCTATTTCTTCTATTCTGTAGATTGATTTTTAAGGGTGAAATAATCAAAGCAGAAGCCAGAGATGTGACGTCGAGAGGACCTGTCTCTCCAGCACCTCTTCAACACAGGCTGTTATACAACTTTTTCAGTTTTGCTGAATGGCTTAGATGCAAAACTGTATTTTTGTGATTTTCACTTGAATTTTCTTTATTACTGGTGAGTTGAGTGTCTTTTCACTCCATTTGGCTATTGCATTTTCTTGTCTGTGGCTCATCTTAAAATTTCGATTCCTGTACATTTTATTTTTGCAAAACAGTTCATGATTCAGAAACACATCTTTCCATTTCTTTTAGCCTTTATTTTCCTATCAAAATTTCAGGAGGAAAAGATATTTTTACCTAGACACTGTTAGTACCAGCTATTTGAAATGCTGAAGATTTGATAAAAGAAACTAATGTGAATTTTTTAAAAATTTTTGATTCATTGTACTCAAATGGGTACAACTATCTTTTCTCTGATTGTACACGATTGTGAATGTTATTGAACTGATTTGCTGGAAGTCAAGACTATCTGTACTTCTGACCAGAGCTTTTCAGATCTGCAGGTCTCCAAGTTTGGCTGCAGCACCAATAGGCCTGGATCCAGGCATGGTGTGTTGGTGGTTGTATCATGGTATCACTCTCGCCATAGCTTTGGTATTGTGTAAGGATGAGAGAGTCCTGAAAAGCTCAGGCCTATCAAAGAGGTGTTTTTTGTTTTTCTGTTTAGTTTTTTTCAGTTGTAGATGGACACGATAATTTTATTTTATTTATTTATCTTTATGTGGTGCCGAGGGCCTCACACGTGCTAGGCAAGTGCTGTACCCCTGAGCCACAACACAACCCCCCAAGAGGTGCTTCTTACTACCTTCTCCTTTTTTTAAATATGCCTTGGGAAAAAGTTAGGTTTAGTCCTGCTCAATGTTCATAGAGTGGAGTGGGTTTGCTCTTCCCATTGCCAAGGGAAGGAGCTTACTGTTTTTCTTTAACTAGCCCTAGGGGAAGATCCAGCACTTCTCAAAGGCAAGTAAAACATCCAGGGAATGACCCAGGTTGGAATGTAGCCTGTTGAGCAGGGCTGGGCATGTGCAAGCTTGTGTCCGACTCACTTCCTTGGGGGTTGCAGGGGATGAAACTGGTCCCAGAGCCTATGGCTGTAGTTTGGGTGTCTCGGAAAGACTCAGGGAACCAAATATACGAATAGAAAATCCAGTTCTCAAGGCAACTTTTAGTAGTACGTGAAGAAAGAAGGAGAAGGAGTTTCTTTTCAAATAAAATGGATGTTAATTTTTATTAATGAGTTTGCATACAGAGTAATTGTTTTCTCTGGAGTTTTCTTGTGATATAAATGAGACAGTCTCCCTCCTTGCTTAAGGCAAAAATATAAGGTTTAATTTGGAGGTTTATCTTTTGTCACGTTTGGCTTCCTTTTCCAAGTCCCATGACAGGTAAATTTGAATGTGCGTGTGTGAAATAAGGTTGGGATGCAGAGGGAAGGAGCATGACTTATAGGCTTAGCTGGTGCAGCTATTTTTGGTTCACTAGAACCCATTCCTGCAATAGTTTTTATTTATTTTTCCTCATTATTTCCTCATTTTCTCATTATTTAGAGAAGGAAGTTCCTGGAGTCTATCCGTCAGGAGCCTTAAATATTTTTTTGTTTTTCCATAACTATGTATGTAGCTTTTTTATTCATAAGTTTGTGGCTGCTGTGTTTTTATGATCTTATTTTGGGGTTGTTTTGGTCTGACTTGAAGTTTTATCCAGTTGCATCAGTTTTGTGTGTGGTACTTTTCAAAAATATCCTAAATGCCTTCCTTTTCTATTTGAAATGTAGGTGATGGAGAAGGTGGGAGATTTATGATAAATATTTTGCATTTTTTAATGAAAATTGGTGGAGTGATTCTCCAGTTTTTAGTATTGTTGTTGCAATAAACAGCAGACAAGGCCATGTGACCCCATGTCAGGAATAAAAGTCCAGGTCAAGGCAGCTCCCTCTTTGGTTGTGAGTCAAGTTGGCCCCACCAGTCAAGCTCAGAAGCAGCCCCTGGAGGAACACACCAACCAAACCAACTGTAAGGAATTCAAGCTTCTTTATTTCTGACTTTCTTTCTGAAAACCTGATGTCTTCTATACCTTGACCTACTTCTACAACAGTTTCTTAAAATTTTCTGTAATATAGTTAAGTAAAGCTTTTTTTTTACTGATATATTCAAAGCAACATCAATGAACATGGAGGAAAATATAACACAATTGTGCCCTGGTAACATGAAGAGAAACCATTCTACTACAAATAGTCCCAGGTAAAAAGAAGTTCAATGTGTCTTGGTTTACCAAATGGGATTACCATTATAAGGCCATCTGGCGTGCATGAAAAGCCTGATTGAGCTTACTCTTTCTCATCTTATTTGCTTGTAGCTTTTCCAAGGAAGGGGAGATTTAGATTTGTTTTTCTTGGAATGTGAAACAGAACATCGATTTATCAAACAAAACATGGATCAAATGAAAGCCAGCCTGTGACTTAAATGTAGCCCTGAAGGGGCAAGATGCAGTAACAGAAAAGGAGTCATGGTACCAGTAGGGCTGATTCACAGGTGTGTGTTGGTTGTTACTTCTCTATGTCTAGCTTACCATTACATTGGTTGTAAGTCTTGGTCATTTTATTTTCAACACTACAAAAAGAGAGGTGTCTCCGTGCTGAGTAGCAAGTTTAATTTATAGACATTTGAACAATATATATGTAAGACCACAATGACTAAACTATTCCACGAATGTTTGTTGAGTACCTATTACAAACAAAGCAGAGAGATACAAATAAAAGACACCTTGTGATCTAAAGGAAGAAAAAGCAGTCATGCAAGTGAAACACAGCACACTAAGTGCTACAGTAATTTGAAGTCATTTTGTGGCAATGCATGCCACAAAATCATTTGCTTTTCATTTGTGCTCTACTTACTATAAGGTGTTTGGTTTACTGGCAGATCATTCTCCCAAAATGTTGGTTAGTAGAAACTATCACCCAAGAGACTGATGGACTCTGCTGTAGGTGTCTTTGGTTACCAGTTGGAACAACACTCTAGAGTCATCCATCATGTCTTGGAGACCTTGGTTCAACTGTCTTTCTCACATACTTGTTGCTTTTCTAAGGAAGTAGGATGTAGGATTTATCTGGGAATGTGAGGGGAACAAAGTGTAAATTGGTGAAATAAAATTTCTAATCCTAAAACACTGCAGATGACAGCTTGAAATGTGATCTCTCTCAAATATGCAGCCAACCCGAGGCTCTCAAGACTATAAAACCTTGCCTTTTTCTTTTCTTTCTTTTTTTTTTCTTCTTAGAAATAAAAGTTTATTTTGTTTCATAGTCTTACTGTGGTTGGCGACTCCATAGCTCTGGGTCCAAGGCGAGGCTAAGATCATGGTGAAAGGTTATGGTAGAGGAAAACTGATGCGTTCATGACAGCTAGGAAGCAGAGCAAAACCGTGTCTTGATACAGTGACATTTCCTGTCCTTAGCCCAGGGAACCGATTATTTGAAGCAGGCAACTCCCATGGTCCACAGCACTATCTTTGTATCCATGGAGTTAGCAGATCGAACCCATCACCCAAATCCCCACATGACTTTCAGAGCATTTCACGGGCATGGGTTGGACATGAGACCAGGAAGCCTTTCTTAAATAAGTTCATTTTGAGCTCTCAGATTCTTATTCCTGAAGGTGAGTAGGAGTTCAGGTCAGATCTTGGCCGTAGAAATTATCATTTAGGTTTATATGTGTCCTGGGAACCTTTAACTGATTTGAGCTTCTTGAAGGTTATCTACTCCTCAAGTCCATGTGTACTTGGTTACAGTGGGGTGCCATTTACCTTTTGCTATCTTTAGTGTTCCATTGAATTTTGGTGACTTTGTCTGTCACCAGGCTCTCAGTACATGGTTAATATGAGAATTTTATATCAGTGACATGTTTCCTCTTGCAGTCAGAAGACAGTCACCTTGCACATATTGTTGAATGGGAAATGGAAGGAAATAATTCTATGTATTTGTTGATCATTATCTGTATTAATGTGTCACTTCCATCTTTAGCCAAAGTCAGATTTTGGCTAGTCAGAAATCGTTCTTTAGAGAGAGTCAGTTTTAATCAGCACTATTTAGATTGTCACCTAAGCAGCACATTAAAAAGAAGAAAAAAGGAACCATGGAGTCTCAGAATTTAATCTGCTGCAACCTTTTATCTTGAAATAAAATATTTAGTAAAAAGCATAAAAATTTTCTTTATTCAATTGACCAGTACATTCTCAGACAGAACATTATTGATATAATTTCTAGTTTTAGCCACATTATTAGATGAAACCAAAGCTTGGAAAACAATACTATTAATAGTGGTGACTCATGCGTGCCTTGTATTTTAAGAAGGACAATAAATATTTACAGAAAAGAATCTGAAATACTTTATCCATATACTTGGCTAACTATAATTATAGCAATACATAGTATTATGTATCTTAGTTATAATGTGATTTGTAATGCAGTGTGGATTATAAAAAGTATATAGCAGTAATATGTATAGAGAGAGTAATGTCCAGATTAATATATACAAATGGCAGATGGGTCATTAGTTTAAATCAATTTAAGGCACACAACATGATACTTGTTATTCTATTGTTCTTGGCAAGTTGGCAGGATTTTTAAAAGAGAAACTGAGGAGGAAGAAGAAAAAGGCTTTCAGTAGTGATGGAGTGACTTTAAAGATTGTAACTGGATAGAGCGTGACTGAGGAACACTGCATTTGGCAGCCCAGCTGGATAAGAAACTGGGGGAAAAATCATAGGCAGTATAGTTGCAATTATCACTTGCAGCCAGCTGTGTGTATAAGAATGTTCAAATTTAGGCTAGAAGCAATGGATATCTATCTATTGACTGTTTCTGAACTGGGTTTTGACATAATGGAAGTAATGTGTTCAAAATATTTATTTCAGAGTTGTGCAGATTGGTTGGTAGGGAAAGTTTACAAGCAGGGAGATGAAATATAGCCAAAACTTCAGCAGCCTGAGTATGCAGGGATAGAAACCTGAGTCATTGTCATAGCAATGAAAATTAAAAAGCATAGACAAATATGACAGATATCATGGAAACAGCATCTGGACAACTTGATGGTTTGATTTTTATCCTAAGGTACTAATTCAGTGAATGTAAGTAGAACAGATCTGATAAGAGAGAGTTTGAGAGACATAATCTTACCCTGACTCTCTTTTTTTCGAGCACAACTTATTTCTCTGGTTGTGTATCATGCAGAGTCACACTATTTGTGCAATCGTACATGTACATAGGGTAATAATGTCCATCTCATTCCACCAGCTTTCTCACCCCCCTCTCCCCTGCCCTCCCCTCATTCTCCTCTGCCTAGTCCAAAGTTCTTCCATTCTTCCCTTCCCCCCTAACCCCCTGACTCTTCCCAGTGGGGAGGCTGCAGCTATCAAAGCTTCAGGATTTGACTTTCAGTGAGCCGCCCCCCACTTCTCTTGAGCAGAGGGTTGCATAGGGGTCTGAGAGTAGGCAGATTTGCTTACTGCCTATTAAAAAAGACTTACATTCTCTTGGTTCAATGCTCTTTATCTGGGATGCAAACCCATTGTGTGCACAGTGTCCACCTAGGCTCCTCCAGGGACTTTGGTGGGTAGGAGAGCCAACCTTCTGTTAGTCAGCTTTTCATTGCTGTGACCAAAATATCTGACAAGAATAACTTAGAGGCGGGGAGGAAGTTTTCTGGGGGCTCAGTTTTAAGGGTTCAGTTCATGGTCAGCTGACACTATTGCTCTGCTTCATGAAGCAGAACATCATGGCAGAGGCAAGCTAGCAGTTGCTCATCTTGTGGCAATCAGAGAGTAGTGAGAAAGAGAGTGAGTGAGCTTTCAGGGACAAAATATAATTCCCAAGGAGACCTACTTCCTTCAGCCATGCCTTACCTGTCTTCAGTTACCACCCAGTAACCCATTCAAATTATTAATCAATCAAATGGATTGATCCACTGATTAGGTCACATCTCTCATGATCTGATCATTTCACCTCTGAACACTCCTGCATTGCTTAACATGAGCTTTTGGGGGAATTCTTCATATTTAAACCATAACAAACCTGAACATGATATTCATGCTGCTTGCTCTGCCCTAAGTCTTTTAGCCAACAGTCTTGGTTCTTCTCCAAACAGTTATGAAATTGTAGCAGGTCATTTGTTAGCTTGCAAATTGGGTAAAATCTCAGACCCTTTGACTTTCATGGTGCCACCTGACTTAGTGCTTCTGGGGAGAAGGAGAAAAAATAAGATCGATGACATACTTGGTGCCTAGCTTATGGTTTTAAAAAATCACATCTATTCTACTTCTTCCTTGAGAGAGTAATTGAGCAGCTGCTGAGAGAAAGCTCCTGCAGGGGTAGCAGCAGTTAAGCCCTTCTCAATATGGTTTCAGATTTGGGGCAGATCTGAGTTTCAGAATATATTTTGGCATGATTCAGAGAAAAAAAAAAAAACCCCAAAAGTTTTAAGAATAGCAGATTATTATGCTACTTGGTTCCAATTGAAGGTCTGAGTCCCTCATAAACTTCTCTTAAGGTAAAAAATTATCATTAAAGAGCAACAAAGAGCCTGCCTGAGAGCAATTCTTTATACATTTTACTAGAGTTGAAGTGGGGATAAGGGTGGGGAGCAGTTATCATCGTCATCAAGATGGTTTTCTATGAGAGAGGAAGAGGGGAAAAGAAGAGAAGTGAGGATATCTCATTTCTAGTAAGTAGATGTGGATACCTACAGTCAGCTCTTCCTATCAGCAGGTTCCACATTTGTGTGTCTAACCAACTGTGGATCAAAGATATTCAGAAAAAAAAAGATCGTGACTGGCTGGGAACAGTAGTACACACCTGTAAGCCCGGTGGCTTGAGAGGCTGAGGCAGGAAGATCAGAGTTCAAAGTCAGCCTTGGCAAAAGCGAGGTACTAAGCAACTCAGTGAGACCCTGTCTCTAAATAAAATACAAAATAGGGCTGTGGATGTGGCTCAGTGGTCGAGTGCCCCTGAGTTCAATCCCTGGTACACCCCCCCCACAAAAAAAGAGCGTACTAAACATGTACAGATTTTTTTTCTTGTCGTTATTTCCTAAAAAATACAGAATAACATTATTTACATAATATTTACATTGTATTAAATTAATAAATAATCTGTAGATGACTTTTGTAGCATATGGGAGGATATGTGTAGCATACGGGAAGATATATATGCAAATATTGGGCCATTTTAAAATGAACTTCAGCATCTGAAGACTTTGGTATTTGTGTGGGGTCCTGGAACCAATCCTCCAAAGTACCCAAGAATGATTGCATAGTATATACCAGTATGTGTGTGACTTGAAACATCTAAGGTGCCAAAAATATTAAGATGCCCATCATTTTGTATACCACTAAGAAAGAAAGAAATACTGCCAATTAATACTAAGACACTATTGATTGTAAGGGGCATCTTGATTTCTGAGATAGTAAAATGGGAAATGTGTACACTGTAGTACGTAGGAAAAATGTAGACTGGATGTACGACCTCTGGGACGTGGGATCACGATTTATTTTTAAGATTGTGTGTAAAGCAAATTTCCCACAATGCCTGTTTCCACACAACAATCTGACCCTGCTTGCAAAGGCTGGAGGTAGGTGGTCTGCAGTCCTGGCAGAACCCGTTTTAAAATCCCTTAGCTGGTCATGCATAAGGGGTCAAGCCTTGACTTTAGGATATGAGGGGGTAAAGCACCCCTTGTATTATTCTTGGCATTGCAGCCTGTGCCAGAACTTCAGGGCAACAGGAAACATGACAAGTTACTAAAAAAGTGAATAAAAAGCAGTTCAGTAACAGAGGTGCGTGAGAATTAATACTTAGATTTCTGTGATGGGTTGAGGAAATGTGCAGAAAACAGAATTCTAATAAATAAACTTGTTTTATGTCTTTAATTTCCACCCTTCTAGAATTGTCTTAGCTTTTGTGTGCACTTAAAGATAATCATAAATCCTACAGTAATGGGATTAGCTCAATGTTTTTCCCTTGGGGAATAAATGGAGATATTTAAAAGTTTTATGTTAAAATAATTCCTGGGGTTATTTTTACCAAACATTATGAAGAAAATATAATTAAGTGATAAATATTATGGTCTTAAATCTCTTATTTAAGACATGGTTAATTTTCATTTAAGCTACTTTATTGCATTCCTTCTTTTATTAAATCTTAGGACAATTTTGTATTCTTTTGAAAGTATGTCCTTTTTCCCTTTGCTTGGTTACATAGCTGGATTTATTTAATTCCCTCATTTAATACAAGATTATGTTGCTATTTGAAAGTAATTCGGTAATTTCTACATATTTGCCAACAATACAGGATATGGTCACTGAAGCAAAATCATAGTTTTTAATGACTTTAGTTTATAACTGTCTGTAAACTAAACCTTGACCATAAGGCCACCATCTAACCTCCAGGAATGCTTGACTAGGTGCATTAAGAAGTACATGGATGGCAATGGATGGTTTGGTCTCAAGATTAAAGTAGGCACTTTAACCTAAAGCTCATCTTGTGATTTCACGATTGCTAACAGTTTGTTTACTATTTCTTCAGATGATTGTAAGTCAGGGAAGCACTGCTGAGTCTTGAATATGTCCCTGGATTTTGTTGTGTGGGGGCAACTAATCCCTAACAATGGGACCTTTAAGAGTTGGTTATTCCCTGAGGACTGTGCCCTCATGAATGGATTAAATGCTGCTAATGTGGAAGTGAATTTGTTATTGTGGAAGTAGGTTCCTGGGGAAAGGATGAGTTTGGTCCCCTTCCTTCCCCTCATGAGTACTGTCTTGCCCTTTTATCATCCTCCATGGGATGACACAGCAAGGAAGCACACCAGTGCAGGACCCTTGACTTTTGACTTCTCAGCTGTAAAACTATAAAAAATAAGTCTCTCTTCTCTGTAAATCATCCAGTGTCAAATAATCTGCTATAGCAGCAGAAAACAGACTAAGACAGAGGCTTTGGAATAAGACTAGCCTTAGTTAGGGCC